>NW_028258343.1:12584865-13209865 GCF_053883595.1 Heterocephalus glaber | reverse complement strand
GGCCCCGAAGGCTGCCCTGTGTGGTTTGTGTTTTATGTTTGTTTATTCCTTTCCTTGCTTGCCGGTGGAGTTGGGGGCTAGAGCGGAGCAAAAGGAAAGGACATTGTTATTTTAGTAAGATGCTGCTGCCTACAGTTCGCCATTTGTCTCACTTGCTAGTTTAATTGTTCTGAAGGATGGACGTAGACCCCTGTGCTGTCTTCCTGGACCAACAGTGGCGGCGGCTGAGACTTCCCTGCCAGTTGGAGACTCAGATGCATTGCAGTTTAGCAGCAAGGCAGCCACCGAGTTAGCAGGGTCCCTTCGATGGTACTCAAGGTAACCTGGAAGGTGACACTGAATGGGAATGGAAGAGAGAAGAGATAAGCATTCTTTAAAATGTGTGCTTTGGGGAGAGTATTCAACAGGTGTGGGAGGAGGAGGAGAGAATTGAAATGAGCTGGCTTATACCAAAGAGTGGGAGAGAATGAAAAGGTGCAGACTTGGAAAGAAGTGGCGTCAAGTAGACAGAGACGTACCCCTGGGATTTCACTGGGGGCAGGCGGGTCAGATGACGCCCGGGCGTTCCTCCTGGGCAAGGCGCTTTCCCCAGCCTGTGGCCACTTTCCACAATCCCTGGTATCCTTTTGACACCCATTAGAGACTAGAGGAAAGGTTTGCAACGCAAGGAGATAAGATCTATGAGGCACTTTTTTAGAAGACACCAGAGATTTAAAACTGTCCTTCTCTTCCAGCCTTCCATGGGGAAGTTCTTCTTCGTTCTGAAGACAAAGCCAAACTCTGACTTGAAAAGCCTGTCGGAATTTGGCCTGGGATCTCATGGGCAGGGAATTGAGAGTGTTGTTACTTGGCAAAAGCTCAGGGGGAAATCAAATCCCATTTCTTCATTGTTTTAAGAATAGATGTTGCAAATTGATGGAGACATTTAACCAACAAATTTTTTTTTAAGCTATCTTATACCTCTTACATCCTTTACATGTCATCTGTATGATATGAATACAGCAATGTGTTTCTGTTCGGTCAGTTTTTAGGATGTGTAGAAAGAAATTCTATACACAGCTAACTTTTGTTACCTGATAGGAACTCCACCTTCATTTCCATTATGAGATTTTCATTCTTTTTTTTTAAATTTTATTTTTTGAGGAGAGGGTCAGGGTGACTCTAGTTTTCCTTTCTTCACTGAGAAATGTAGAAGCTACTCTAACAAGAATGTGGTGTATAAAGAACCAAGAAGTAAACTTTATTATTGCCTGTACCCCTGAGGTCCTCTTAGGTGTTATCTTCTCAGGTACCCAGGTGGTACGTTTGCTTAACGTGGGGCCACAGGCCTTTACAATGTCCATATATTCGGTAACAGTTTTCTCTCATTTCACTTTGAAATGTGAACTGTGCTACCATGATGCCGACAGATGTTTTAAAATTAAAGCAAATTGATAGCTAATGTGTTCTAGAAGGCTGAAAGTGAAGTCATTCCACTTGTCCGAAGGGTTGCTAAACTCTTTTCCTGTGTGTGAATTTTTAAATAACTATACCTATATGTTGAAATCTAAGCACATAGATAAGGCTTTTGAGACAGCATCTTAAAGTTGGCTTTCATCATATGTTGAAGAAATAAGTCATGTTCTATTTAAACTCTTGGCATTCGAATCAAAGTAAAAGACAATGAATGCGTTGTTTAATTTGACATCAGAGTGCACATTGGTGATTTTATCTGACCAGTTTAGCAAGAATGCTCCTTTGAGCTCTGTCTCTGTGCATGGGATACCCAGTTTTGCCTTTGTCACCTTTTGTTTATGTAAAAATTTAAATTGATAGATCCCTTTACATGCACTGTCTTACTTCAGCTTCATGACAACCCTATGAGGTATACTAATTATTTGCCATCTTTGCAGGTGAGGATATTGAGGTCTCCGGTAACCGCACACACAGGTTTAGGTAGAGGAGAACCAGGGAGGTCCTAATAAGAACTTGCCTTTGCTTCCAAACTGTACTACTTTTCTTCACATGGCCTATACAGTGATCTGTTAACATTGCATATCTTTCCTTAAGATAATGACCTCAGATCTTCTTAATCTCTAAAAGTACACACCCCTAGAAGGCTTATAAAACACTACTGGGCCAATTGGCAGTTACAGCTATGCTGTGGTATGAGATAAACACGATAAAAGTGACACAGAAAGATAATTTTACTCACCTGTATTAGGGAAAAAATAAACAAAAACCAAAACCTGGCCTTAAGCATAGATTTTTTTTTTTTTTTTTAGCGATTAAGATTTTATGAGTTTATTATGAAGCCAGATCGCCTCTTACTCACTAATAAACCAGTGCAGCTAATGAAGGAAAAATGAATCAAGATGCTGGCTGTGTTCTGGGTGTCCTCATATCAGGGTGTGCCCTGTAGTGACTTCAGCTTCGGGCCCCACTGAGAAGCTTCAGTGTCTAACGCCATGCGGTCTTGTTTAGGCTGCGACTGGGACCAACCACAGACATCATAAAAGTCTTCTCGAATCATTGCATCATGCACTGATAAGCTGCCCTTTTGAATAAATATCATGACGGAATCTGGGACAGGCTAGCAACACTGAAGCAATGTCTACTGTAAACATAGATTAGTTTTCACAAATATCTCCAAATAAACATGTCCCTGCTTGCTGCTGACATAGTGTTTGTGTTATGAACATTGCTTCATGCTTTGTTTCAGGCTTGCAGTTTTCTCCCTCTCTCCATTAGGCATGGAGTGATTTGGTTTGAATCCCAAGTCGTTTCATATAGTTAACGGAATGTGATCTGTGTCATAACCATGCATGGTGGATCTTAAGGGTGTTGTCTAGGAATGGCAGGCTTACCCAGGGAATTTTCTTATTGACTTGTGTGTGTGTGAAAGTTAACAACTATAGCATGGGGTTTCATATAACTACAGGCTTACTAATGTCTGGAAATATGTCACCACTAAGCTATTTCTTACATGTACATGGTGAATGCTTACTTTGTCCAAATGATTCTTTTGTGGCATCTTCATCATTTCCAACATCTCTATATTGGGTCTTCTTGATGGTCTTGCCCTGCTGTCTCCATTTATAGTTGATTCCTGAGGCTCCAGCTGCTTGCTTTTAGCCCAGTAGGTAAGCAGGCAAACTTCCTGTCCAGCTCCAGATAGACTTTGAACCAACCTTACTTTGCAGTAGGGCTGAGCACTGCCGCAGCCAGATAATCCTGCGTTGGCTTTGACCACTTTCCAGGGCAGGCCCCTCCTTTGCCAGTCAGGCAAATTTTTCCTGGCCAGCTTCTGAAGGAGCTGTCAGAGGAGGGACCACAGCATGGTGGTGGGACCGCTTCTGCCTCTCGTGGGTTCTCATTTTACACACTGAAGCCTGCCCTTCATCTAAAGCAGAGCCAAGAACTCCAACCTCCTGTATTTCTCATGTCTCACATCCAACTTTCCAAGAAAGGAAAACGACCTTATGTTGAGCAAAAATGGCCACCTGGAAGCCATTTTGTCTACAATAAGGGCCGATGTCGAGGGGACTGACTGTGCCTGTGAGGGCTGCCATAAGGCAGCAGTAATGTGCCAAGCAGATTCAGGACACGTGCAGATCCTGGAGAAGCAGTGCCGAGGGCATTCTGCTTGGGGTTCCTCAGTTTCCCTGGCAGCCATGGCAGTAGGAAAACCTTACTGTTTGGGATGGGCCAATATTCAATCAAGCAAGGCATGCTGCTAGGCAAATGCTACCAGTGAGTTACACCCTAACTGTTTTTCTTTTCTTTTGAGACAGAGCCTTGCTAAGTTCATCATGCTGGTCTCAAGTTTATAATCTTCCCATCGCAGGCTCCTAAGCAGATAGAATTACAGTCATTTATTTGCTACTGTACCTGGCTCCAGTAGATCATTAAAAAATAAAATTGCTTTTTGTTGTTTATAGTTTGTTTTTAAAATCTTAAGAATAAAGCCTGACACCAAAAAAAAAAAAAAAAAAAAAGAATAAAGCCTGACAAAATAAACTTGACTCATGATTAATTAAGTAAGATGTTTTAACAACTCAAGGTTGACATTCTAGGATGACATATTATGACTTAAATTCATTTTGCAGCTAAAGCATTTCATAAAATATGCCAACAATTTAGATTTTGTGTTTCTCTTTCTCCCTATTTTAAGAAAGACCTTTTTTGCTCAGTTTCACTATGCCGTATTATTAAATGTGTGACATTAAGCAAACCACTTAATCTCTCTACGGCTCATCGGCTTCTCTTAACTTGGAGATAATTGTAGCACCTACTTCATAAGATTTCATAATATTGTTTCGACAGTTTACAGAGATTAAATAACAAAAATCTTACAAATCGCCTAGGACAGTGCTTATCATAGAGTAAGCACTCAATAAATGTCTGTTAAAGTAAAAGAAAACCTTCCTCTAAGTTTATCTCTTAAGTATTTTGAGATATTCAATTTCTGCCATAACACAATTGCCACCTGTCAGCTCTTCATCCAGTAGCCTTCAGAGCCATGTGTCATGCAGTCTGTCACTGAGTGCAACAGAGCATGGTGGCAGCCCCCCCTTTTAGCAAGACATGTACTGTTGTTTTTCAACTTGTGAACGATTTATTAATTGATCGTCTTCAAGATTCTGTTTCTCTCTGCCTCTCTTTTTTTTCTGTCATCAGACTGCCACAGGGGGGAGTATAAGTTCTTGAAAGAAGCAAAGAGTACAATTGAAGGAATTTGAAAAAACATTTAAAGAATTTAATACTGATTATTATTAAAAATGTTCATATCTAAAGCATCTAAGCAAGCTCTAGTAATACCTATGAGAAAGTAGAAATATTGTTGGTAAAATAACACATGAGACCATTGTTCAATCAAATAATTTTGTGGTAGTTGCAAAAGCAGAGTCTGAAAAATGTCGCTGTACAGCATGGAAGGGTGAGTGTGTGTGTGTATGTGTGTGTGTGTGTGCACGCACTTGGGTGTTGAGTAAAGGAGAAAATGTAAGTTTCCAGTTTTTGTCCCTGAAGTCATGACAGAGAGGGAGAAGGAGGGGGAGAGAGAATGTGAGCCTGGGAAAGCACTAATTTAAATACAGTGGGGTTAAATATGGTTTGGCTACAGTGATGTCATGGTTACAGCCTCATATCAATGATGCTGATAGATATGGTATTTAACCTTATTAAATTCAACAATTATAGAAGAGAATTCCAAAGTTGGAAGAACTGCACATGTAAAACATGAAATACCCCTTTGAATAGGGGATTGCATTTAGTAGCTACAAAAGCCATGGCGTAATTTTATAACTAGTCACAGTCGAAAATATGGTTATTTCCTCTGCCCCTTTGAAGAAAGAGAAGCGCAACAAAAGTCCTAGGGAATCTGAAGGAGGATCTTAAAGGATGGGTACTTTGAGCCTGGTAACAATACTTTTTTTTGTATTAGCTTCTTCTTGGCCTACAAACGTGCGTACATTTCTTGCAAGAAAAAACCCCAAAGCAATCTTCCCTTTGTCCTGTGCATCTCTCCAAATCCTGATTTTTTCACACCGAAGCTCCTAAACGCATACGCACACCATCACACACTCCGTCACACACACGCACACATACACGCAAATGCCCTGCATTTTGTGTCTCCAGATACTCACCTTGAAGTTGCCATTCTCCCTACTGCAGTAAAGCTCCGAGCACTGTGAGTGGCCAGTAGCCAGGCCACATGCAGGGGGGTCCTTTTCAGCTCGATTTCCCTGTGCGTATTGGGTCCTGTTCTCTATCTTTCTGGCCGGTGCATGTGCTCTCCCTCGAAGACTCATTCCTCTGTCTGTCTCTTTGATGTGGGTGATGGGAATCTCTCTCTGGTCCTGTTCTTTAGCTGCACCGTTGTTGGTGGTTCTCTGCTCTCTGGATCCCGACCAGAAACTCTGTTCTGTGTTCATTCATGCTGTTAACTAAACATTAATATGAATGTCCTGTGCAGATCTTAAATTTAGCATATTCAAAACTAAACTCATCCCCCCACTTCAAAGTCTGTTTCTTTTATAGGTTTATTCCCTTTATACATGCCCCCTTATATGTCTAGGACGTGTGATCAACATATACAGTGAATATTTAAATTAAGGATTATTACAGTAAAAGACACATTGCCACTAATCCTCCTCATACTCTGCCCCTTGTTTCAAACACACGTACCCCACCGTTTTTCCATTTCTGAAGCAGTTCTGAAAGGCTTCTTTCATGAGTGTCTTTATGGAGTATGATCAAGTACCTTCCAAGTACCATCCAGTGGACAGGCAGGCTCATAAAAACAAAAATAGTGTGTCCTCATTTGCTTTATGTACTGGATCTGGCACGGTGTGACTTCGGGCTCTTCCCTAAAGTCAAAAATGATTTTGAATTAATTCAGGACATTGAGGCGGGCAAGACAGCTCCACAAAAGACACTGATGAAAGAGGGCTTCCAGAACTGCTTCTGAAAGGCACGAGAATGATGGGATAAATGTGTTCAAAGTGAATGAGAGTGTTTTGAGGCGGATTAATGGCAACGTGTCTTTTACTGTAATAAATTTTAACATTTAAACACTGTTTATTTTGATCATACTTTGTATTCCCTTTATATATGTTCCCCGTCTTGGTGATTGGAACCACCAGTTTTCCAATCATTCCACACTGAGGCCTGTTCTCTGTTTTTCACTCTCTATACCTAATCAGTCACCAACCTCTCTGGACTTCACTTCTCATTATATCTTATCAACATATCATTCCCTCAGTGTCTTTGCCTGGATTCTGCTCTAGTCTTCCTGTTTATGGTTTTTTTTGACCAACATTATTGCCTTCTCCAATTCATTTTTTCTGCCGCTGCCTGAAGAACCGATTAATGCAAAGCACTTACTCAGCTACTTAAAACCTTCACATGGTTCTCACTGCCTCTAAGAGAAAGCCCTGTGGCTCTTATATCCACCATTCATATCCATCACTACCCACAACTCTTCTTGTTCTGCCTCCTACTTTGCCCAGTTTATTTAAATAACTTACAGTTTTATTACACTGGTGCATGCCTTTATTATTTGCTCATATTACTGTTTGCTTACACCAAATAAATTTTTGACTGCATTTGGAAGCTTGTTTTATGTTTAGTCAAGTACTTTTACAAGGAATGATCAAAAGATACAGTAAAAGTTTAAATTTAAAAAACCTTTCTACAGCAGAAGACATGTCAAGAATAATGAGACTAGTGCATTTGAAGTGAGAAGGGTATTTTGATTATTTTCAGGGGGATTAATGACAATGTGTTTTTTACTGTATTAATTTTAAAAATTTAAACATTTACCATTATTTTATGGTCATCCCTAGATCAAATGTTGTTTTTTTTTTTTTTTTTTTTTTTGGTACCGGGGATTGAACTTGGGACCTTGCGCTTGCAAGGCAGGCGCTGGAACCACTGAGCTAAATCCCCGGCCCCTTAGATCAAATGTTTAAGACAATTTTTGTCAAATAAAAACATTATGGCATGTCCTCATCCACCTTATTCACCGGATCTGGCATCATGTGACTTCTGGTTCTTTTCCAAAGTCAAAACAACATGAAAGGTTAACATTTTGAATTGAATCAAGCATTGGGGCAGCCATAAAGGTGCAGTTAAAGACACTCTTGAAAGAAGAATTCAGAAATTGCTTCAGAAAGTAGCAAATTGGATGATGGGATAAGAATGTTCGAAGCAAGGGGGAATATTTTGAGAGCAATTAATGGCACATGCTTTACGGTGATACATTTTTTAAAAAGTTAAAAATTTACTCTATTGGCTGGGATTTAGCTCAGAAGCACAGTGCCTGCCTTTCAAGCGTGAGGTCCTGAGTTCAATCCCTGGTACTAAAAAAAAAAAAAAAATTCACCCTATGTTTTGATCACACCTCTACCCTCATATGTTCACATGCAAAGTAAAAAAAATATGGAAACGACTTTTATTGTTACTGTATGTGATACCTTCGGTATTTTAAAAGGTATTTTATAGCATTTGAAAAAAATCTAGTGGCTGGGATGTGTGATCAGTGGTAGAGTACTTGAATGCTTGCCTGGCACACATAAGGCCCTGGGTTCAACTTGCAGCAATGAAAAAGAAGTCTTATCTATTTATCTATCTATATATCTTCACCTCCAAGTTATTTTACCATCTTAGTGAACTCATATATCAGAAATAAGATCTGTCTATCTATATACATGTGCGTAGCGTGCCTGGACACACATGTCCTCATATACATGCCCTCATATACATGCGTGCACATACACGCGTGGCCTTGGAACCCCAGGTGATCAGCATAGGCTCCCTGATAAGCAGTAGATGGAGGTGTGGTATGAGGGTGTCAGGCTTGGGATGCTGTGGACATGCTGGGAGCACCTGTGTGCTGGGAAACCAATATGTTAGAGCCCAGTGATTGATGGTACCATGGGGAAACACAAAACAGAGACACAGGGAAAGCCTGGCTTCTTGGTGTTAACTCAAGCCTTGGCCAAAGGCTTGCACTTTCATGAGTGGGGATATCTTCTTATCTTAAAAAAATGGTACTGGATATTGCACTACAAATTATCCTGTCTGATATAAACTTCCTAGTGGGAGAGAGATTGTTTTACTTTAACATTAATGTTTTCTGATGAAATGACTTAGAGCATTTTCTAATTCAATCATAGTTTTAGGATATAATGGTGCATCCTAGTTTTTTAAGCAATAGAATATATAGAAGATGGTAACATTTTTATGGCATTTTGAAACAAGGGCTTTCTGAAAGCTCTAAAGTTCTGGAAGGGAATAGGTATAGAAATTCCTTTGGTTTGAAGATATCAAAGACCATAGCAGAGCTTACTGGAAAATTGCTGCCTTTTGTAAGTTTCTAAACCATTTAAGGTATTTCTTGGAAGTTAATTTCTGAGTATTTGTGAATAACCTCTCACACAGCATGAGTATAAACAAATCCACCATTGAATGAATTCCTTATATAAAATTTGGGAACTAACTTGAACTTTAAAATATTCTATAAATGGTCTATATTTAGCTAAAATTACATATTTACAAATGTGTTAGGGACTGTGATAATTTATAATATAACATATTTATGTCAATCTGTAAGTAAGTATTTTACATTTATTGATTACATAAAGTTTCTGAGGTTCATGTATGTATGAGGTTAGTTTTTCAGAATTCTAGAGAACAGTGTTTATTTTACACAAGCCATAATTTACTAAAGTATATAGTTCTCTAGAAAATTGGATAGTAACACTAGTAGGTGTTTAGGAAAAGTTGCTAATTGACTGGCTAATGGAATTTAAAAAATTAATATATAGTTGTCAAAGTTGCATAATTTTAGGCATAAGAATACTTAGTGTGAAATTCTTCCATACTAATAAATCTATTCAAATGCCTTGAATTAAAAGTCAGTAAATCATTTATTATTGTTTATGTCTCAGTGAAATAAATAATTTTGACCATTTAGTGTATTTCTGACACTGTGTTAAACCTGGTGAGATGTTAAAGGGTACCTGGATCTTGCTTATGAAGAGGTTGTCATCTATTTGTAGAAAGAAAACCTAGGGCTGGGGATTTAGTTCAGTGGCACTGCACCTGCCTCGAAAGTGCAAGGTCCTGAGTTCGATCCCCAGTACTGCAAGAAAAAACAAAAACAAAAAAGAAAAAACAAACAAAAAAACCTATATGGAGTAAAAGTAAACCAATGAAAATTCTAAGGATGATTGTAGTAGAATACGTCATGGTCTTGAAATTGGAACTTTTGTGGAGCTTTAAGGCCCAGATCATGATGAGGCCTTCTCCAGGAGGCTTGAGAGCTCCTGCCCTAGGCCAGTGAGTTGGTGGGTAGTCTGTGAGGGGTCACAGAGGGAAAGAGCCCCAAGTGTTCCATGAATGAAGTGGGAGACATGAACAATGGAAAATCCTGGCCTGGCTTAGTTTATGGATACAAGCTGGGTTAAAGGACCAGGAAGAGGGAATAGCAAGGGGAATCCAGACCCTGGGAATGGCCATGGACAGTCTCGACTCTGGAAGGCCATGGCGTCTGTGGTGGAGAGGAGACGGGCTGCTTTGACCTGAGCCAGCATGGGGATGAGTTGGGAAGATGAGAGAAAAGGTTGTAGTGGAGGGATCCTAACCCTGGTTTCTTTCTTTTTATTCTAGCGGCTTTCATTTTTATTCCTTTTAGTATTGGGGGTATGTATATATTGCTTTATAATAGTTTTCAGGGCCTAGCTAATTTTAAAATGTCATTTACTGGTTTATGGGGTAGGATTAAGAGATCCTCAAAACTAAGAACTAGTAATGTTCAAATTTTTTATGCTTCTATTTCTCCTTTTGCTTTAATAAATACTTACTTATTTTTTTCTTGTTTCAACCTACAAAGTGTCAGGTATATGAAAAAAGTACAAAGCACAATAGACACACTGAATTAATATACCTTTCTTAGGGACAGAGATTATATTTCTTAGTTTTATGAGTCTCTGTAATTTCTGCTATGATGCTTTGTACACAGAGTACATCTGATAACTAGAAAGTATTGAAAATATGCACATGGTTGAGGAGTAACATGACTAAAGTCAGAACTTGGTCAGGCTGTCATAACTTCTTTCCTTCGTTAACTCAGTAGAGGGAACACTCACTGGGTCCAGTACTGACATAAAGACTATTAGTTGAATGGTGATTTTCGCAGTCATTTCCTGTCTTTCTGCTTTTGTACAGGCTCCCTAACTCTTACCCATTCTTCAACTCTCAACCTTTCCTTCTGTGACTCTCCACACTGGTTAAGTGGTCATCCTTTCTCTAACAATATGGTGGTTTGTTTGTATGCTTCACCAGATGGAGGGCCCCAAGAGCAGAATGGAGCCGTTCATCTCTGTACCAAGTACCAAGCCCAGTGCCACATTTATAGATGTCACTTGATGAGTGTGTGTTGGTTTAAGTGTTTATAGAACAAATGTTATCTTTAGTGACAGTGCTGTCAGACATGTGACTTTGAACTGGCAGTTTGGAATTTAAATACTGCATTCAGAAAATGGTAAAAAGCCCTCTAGAGTTATAAGATTAGAGACAAAAGATGAGTTAAAAAGAAGCCAAAATTGAAAATCACAAAGATGCAATATAAAATGTAAGCTGGAATGTCTATTATCACTAATGAACTCCTCCTATTGTGTAGTACATACATTTTATTGTGAACACTTTCATAGTGCATTGAATATTTTATCGAACTTGATAGACAACCGACTGTGGAAACCGCAGGGCAACAGGGAACTTAGAAGCTGCTTGGTCTCAATTCTGGTTAATTGGAGAGATGAAGCTGCTCACTTCAGAGTATACACAGGCAGGTGGGTTTCCCTGGTATGTTCTAGTGGGTGTCCCTTCCCAACACCAGTCTTCCCATGATGACATTCTACCATTTTACTTTCTCAGCAGCCCCTAAAGTACAGTCAGGAAGCAGCTGTAGAGAGCATGGTGAAAGGCCTCCTTTGTCTCCGTTTCCCCTTTGTCATCCATATGCACTGGGGGAAGAGAGGAGCAGCCAGAGTGTAGGTCACCCCACAGTTTGCAAGAGTGACCCTCACGTGTGTGAATAATGATACAGATTAAGCTCTCTAATCTGAAAATCCAAAATCCAAAACATTTCAAAATCTAAAACTTTTTAAGCAACAACATGACACTAAAGTGGAAAATTCTACACCATGAAACTATTTCATGCACAAAACTATGAAAATTATTATAGAAACTTGCCTTTAGGCTATATGTATAAGGTATATATAAAACAAACCAATTTTTTCTTTAGACTTGGGTCTTATCCCCAGTATCTTATGTATGCGCAAACATTCCAAAATCTGAAAAAAAAAATACACTTCCTGCCCCAAGCATTTTGGATGAAGGATACTCAACCTGTGGCAGCAGCATTCCTTGATGACCTGTGCTATACTGATTACCTAGGGTAGACGAAATCTTAACCAAACTCTGCATGTTTGTTGGATTTACTTCTTTTTTTTACAAATAGGGATGGGAGTCTCAGTGATTTTTTTTTTTAATGCATCACGTCCATATCACAGAGCCAGTACATGGTAAAGTCAGGATTCTCTCCAGATGTCTCTAACTCTCCAAATTTCATAGATTTTCCAGACACCATGTCATTTATAAAGCAAATGTAAGGACTTATCAACATTTGCCAGGTAATGTGCATGTCAAGAAGAACCAGCATTGTTGCTTTCTGAAGCATTTAAATACCAGCTTATTTTTAGATAAATGAATACATGAATGAGTACACATGATTCTTTTTTTTTTTTTTGTACCAGAGATTGAACTTGGGACCTTGGGAGTACACATGATTCTTAAAAGAAAAGAAGTCATCATGTTAACAGCACCAATTTAAGTTCATTATAGTAACTTAGAATTTCATGGAAATATGAATGTGAAAAGCCAAACTGAGAGTTTTGGGGCTGTTTTTCTTTGTTTAGTAAACATTCTCTAGTAGAGCATACATTTTTTTCTGGTTGTATAATAAAAAAAGACTTCGATATTTTCTAGTTAAGCTTACTGGGAAGAAAGTATGGCAGTTAAATAATGTATATAATTCTTTCCTTGAAAGCAGCACAAATGCTACCACCTCATTATTTTTACATTAATCTGCTAGAGACACCTATACTTAAAAACCCTGATTCAAAGTAACCGTGTTAATGAAGGCGTAATGTTTACTCACAGTTTAAGTTAATAAGAAACTGTCTGCTTTAGGTCTCCAACTTACAAATGAGTTTTGTTCTGGGAGAATGTTGGTAAGTCAGATGTGTAAGTTGGACAAAATGAGTCTTACACTGTATTTCAGCTTTGTTTTCATGGTAATTGCTTTGCGCTTCCCAGCAGTCCCCTCCACTGCGTTTCCTCTTGATTCCAGACATCCTGGGCTCTGACTGAGCACTGTACTACTGTGCACTATCGCACTGTACAGTAAGCACCCAGCAGCACAGCTGTGACAATGTCCGACAGACACATGAGCTACTTCCACAATGTGTTCCCATCTACGAATGTTCATAATGCGAGGTTGATTCTTGTCTGTGAAAGTTCGCAACTTGAATGTTCGTAAATTGGGAACTTACTGTATTTAAATACTTTAATAACACTGGAAAAAAAACCTTTTTCAATATTTCCAGAACAAAATAGGCAGTGGTTATTATCTTTAGGTTAAAAATGGGGACTGATAAATTTAAAAATATTTTTCAAAATCTTAGCGCTGTTGTACATAACAAATGCTGTGAAATCTCCCACTACTTATTTATTTGGTTGTGAGCTTTTGGTTCCCTTCAGAACTTTTGAGAGTAGGTAGAATTTACATATAAGCAAAAGTTGTCACTGTTCGACAAGTCCCTTTATGCACTTGGAAGCTGAAGACAACCCACCTATCTTGGGGTGGAAACATCGATGCCTTCTGGTCCTTAGAATGCTATTTGGAAGAAAAATTACATATAAAGTGAGAGAGGAGGCTAGTTAGTCTTAGCACAAGTGAGCTTTTGTCTCATGAGGAGATTTAATGGAGTGTATTATTTTTCCTGGAGATTCCTTAGCTCTACCTGATGCCTGTCATTATTTTCTTCATGTTCCCAGCACAGGCTTTGCGTATTACCATGTATGAATTTATGCAAAGTGAATTTAGCTTGCAGAGCTAATGCACTTCTTTTCTCTACCATATGGAGCTATTTCCTCCTCCTTATGACTCTTGGAAATTTACTTGCAAAAGATAAAAAATGCCTGGGTCTTAAATCAGGACTTGCAAACTCAAGAAGCCTCCTTTGTCATATCTAGTTCCCGTTAGCCCAAATAAGACTAGCAGGAGTTACACATCAACTCTCTGAGCCGTGCTGTTCCTAAATTCTATAGAATTATTGGGGTAAATGGCTTGTCCTTTACGTGGTGGGTTTACATATGGATTGGGGTAGTAAAGTCACTTTCATTGAGAGGATTGTAAAATAATCCTACATCTAAGTATCACAAAGGCCAGTGATTACCAGAAAACAGGAGAGCCAGGAATTGGACTGCGGGATGAGTGGGTAAAACAATACAGAGTCAATGCTTTGTGGGTATATTAAAAGAAGACTTAGGGGCCAGGCATGGTGGCCCATGCCTGTTGTAATCCCAGCACTCGGGAGGCAGAGGCCGGAGGATCATTGTAAGTTCGAAGCCAGCCTGAACTACATAGTGAGACCTGGTCTCAAAAAACAAAAAACCCCACAAAGACTTAGGTCATTAAATTGAAAGTAAACCAAACTGAAAATTTGTTGAAATAGGTGGCTCTTTTTCTTTTAATTTTGTAATCATTTGAATGGTGGACTATTTTCAAAGCGTATGTTTAAACAAAAATTGGAAACCAATTGAAAAATGAGGTCAAATTTCTACCTTTCCCCCACCTAAGAGGAAATTAGAAGTATTTAAAACATACATTTTTCTGGGTTGATTTATTAAGACTGAGTTGACCTAAATGGTGGTAAAATTCTACATATGTTAGCAGATAATGTTATAGGGGCAAGTCCAAACAGAAGAGTAACATAACTTCCATTTTGAACATACAACCAACCCATTTGGGAATAAGAGTCTTCTTTTTATCTTGTTGTGAAAGTTAATGTCCTGTCCTTTGGTTTCAGGTAGCAGAATGAAGAAGGGACTAACTGAACTTGACTTTCTGCTCTGAACAAAGGTAAGGCATGAAAGAAACTATAAAAGTTCAAACATCTGGTTACATACTAACCAAATTCTACCATTCACTATTTCCATTTGTAAACTAGATTTTTGCTGGACATAAATTTGTTTCTTTTTTTCTTTTTTTAAATAAAAGGAAAGGCATTTGTCCTTTCCTAAAATGAGTACACTTTAAATGGTGTTTTAAATTATCGTATCTTCTAAGTTTGGCTTCCAGCATTTATCTGTTGTGGTTCACCTTCAGAAAGCTGCTGAGTAATGAAGGAGAAAGTTTGTGTAGGAAACGCTTGACAGTTCTTCTCTTACTTATAGAAACATTTCCACGAAAGAAGGAAACCATTTCCAAACTGTCTTATAATAGTTTTTTTCCTCTTTTGTTTAGGTCATATTGACCTCAGTCTAGGACAGTATAATAGCAGTTAAAGCATGATTCTTATTTGCAGTTATTCCTTGAATAATAATAACACACCAGTATTTGGTGGTTAATAATACAATTGCCATATTCCCCAAAACTCTTATGGATTTGTTTTTTGGGTACCGGGGATTGGACTTGGGACCTTGAGCTTCCAAAGCAGGCAGCAGAACCACTGAGCTAAATCCCCAGCCATTTTTATGGATTTGTATAGAGAAAAAATTAGAGATGTTTTAAAGTCACTTTGCTAGTTTGTGACAGAACTGGTTGTAAGTGCATTTCTCCGACTTTAACTCTGTCTCTGTTGCTTTCCTTTGCTCTTTTCCTTTCTTCTGTCTTCTCCTTGCTTTTTGTTTCTTTTATTGTTTGTTTTCTTTTCTAATTGCATCATCCTGTCTTATTTATCTGGTGAATTATACCCTGGGTAAAATAAATGGAAACAAGTAAGCTGAATTCTAACTTAGGGTTGTGTGTTCTAGTATTTTTCAAAACTTGTGTCACTCCCATTCCCAAGATAGGAGTTGGCTGTCATGGTGTTGAATGTGAACTTTGGAACGCAGAGATCCAGACCTTAGCCCTGGAGTCTGCCCCCGGATCAGGCTGGTCTTGCTCCTGGCTGCTGTGAGTGCTTGTGTCTCATTTGTCTCTGTGGAGTGTGGTGAATTTGGGGTTATTCTGGCAATTTAATGACATGTAGCTTATTGAAAGAATTGAGAATATTGTTGATGTGTATAGTTGTCTCCAAAATGTTAGATACTGTACTTACTTTAATAGTTAATATTATTAAGGAATTAAAGATTTTATCATTTCTCGGCCTTTTGGCTAAGATCAAGTGTAGGAATTAAAGATTTAGTATTGCAAGTTAATATGCTAAAGATCAGGAATCTCCACTTTCTGGAGAGAGGCATTGCAGTGTTCCAGTGATCTCCCTCATAAGCATTATTAGCTCATGGTAAGGTCCATTAAATGAGAGATGGGAGAATAATATTTTTGCTTAGCGAAACTTTCATAAGCCAGATTCATTAGCAGCTTAGTTGCTAGGTTATATTATTTTGCTGTGAAACTTAGGCTTTATGCTAAAAGTATTTGTTAAGTATTTGTCAGATGTGTCATTAGTTCTTAGGAAATAAGCATTGTTATGAATCCTGGGTAGATGAGTCTGAGACATGGATTAAGCATTCACTAAGTATGTGAGTTAACAAATGACGAAGGTCTTGGGAATTTGTGTTAGAAAATCTGCTGAAAATGAAACCCTGTGAAAGTCATGTCATTTTTGGTCCTCATAAAAGTTGGCAGCCTTTTTGTCTCATCTAGCTAAACACATACATAGAAGCAGAGACATGTTGAGTTGGAAAACCCTTTTGGCATTATGTGGTTTTATGCCTCCCGGATTTTACCACAGTACCTACTGCACAAATGCAGTTTTGTACAGGAATTGAGAAGAACTGCTATGATTGTTTCAGGGGAAGGGACAGAGCTGGATTCTCCACCTCTGCACCTGAGCCCTACAGAGGGAAGGGCGCGCCTCTTCCCTTGCAGGGTGAGGAAGCAGGCTCCCCAGGCAGTGGGCACCTTTCTCAGCTCATAGCCCATACAGACGGTGGGAGAGCCAGTCACTGAACAACATACTCTGCTACCTCTGGTCTTTTGATTGCACCCTATTTCTTCTTCACAAAACATCAGTAACTCAGAACTCTTACCTCTCCAGATTTCTTTCTCTTCTCTATTTTTATTAGCAAGAGGTTCTGCACATAAGCCGATTGTGTAGGGTGGGAACTCCAAGAAACCCAGCACAAAAACATCGGATGGCCAACGAGCTGATCTGAGGTGGTTGTGGCAGCTACATGGTGCTAAGGGAAGCTGTAGGAACTCAGGGTAGAGGGGCGCTGGTAAATAACCCCAGGCCTTCAGAGCAGACCATGTCTGGGAGCTCCAAGGGATAGGGGCCAGACCCTGGGAAAACTGAAGTAGACAAGCCTCATGGACCTGTAAATCAGAGCTACCAAGGGTCAAGGTTACACACCATTATTTGTTTTCCAACTGCTAGAGAAAATTTAATGCTCTTGAAGGAAGACGCCTTTCATATCAGTTTTTCATGCAAAATTTTCAGCATTCAGTATAGAATTGCAAAGCATGCTATAAAACAGGAAGTTATGACTGGAATCCCAGATTAATAAATATAATAAATGCATAGGTGATCTAGTTATTTTAATTTCAGAGGAGGACTTAAAAATAACTAATTAACATGATCAAGAAAACAGGAAATAACAGATGAAGGAGGTAAGTTGGAGAACTTCAGCAGAGAACTGGCATAGTCATATAGGCACTCTAGGACTGAGAAATATGTTATTTAAGATTTAGAATCTGGATGTCTTGAACAGCAGAGTGAACTTGTCACCACACAGGACAAGGGAACTGGAAGGTCACAATGAAGCTAAGAAAAGGGTGGAAAAGTAGAATAGAGCCTAAAAGACGCGTGGTATGTGAACTGACTTCTGAACTCACTATTCTCTTGAAAGAGATTTCGTACTTAGCTCTATGAGTCTCTTCTTTCTGGACCATTGATGCGATTAGAAACATACTTAGACAAATCTAATTCCAATGTTAATTCAAAGTGTTTACGTTTTCAAGGGAATTAAGAATTTTTTTCTCTTTAATTTTAGTGGAAAAAATTCTTTCTTTTAAGTAATATCTTTGCCAAAATGTGACAAGTTCTGAAAAGAGAACTGAGAACAAGATTCTGGGGAGTAGGAAAAATCTGGATGAAAGCCAGCCATTGGCAACCCAGCCCCATCCTAATTATGACTCCCTCTCCTATATCATTCGGGTGGGTGATTAATCCTTCCTTTCTTTCATCCTGAAAATATTTGTTGACACCTGTCTTGGCATATGGCACTGTCCCTAAAGAATTCTGGCCAAGAAAGGAGAAGTAATTGTTTTTAGGGGAAGATGAGCCTTCTCTATGGTCCCGGCTGAGGCTGGAGTTTACCCTGGAGTTGAAGAGGGAGAAGAGGAGGGAGGAAGGGTGGGATGTGAAGTCTCCGTGCCCTTCCTCACTGGTATGTTCAGGGCCAGGGATGGTGGCTCCCACTGCTGCTTTTCTTCATAAATGTGGTCAAATGAATGAAAGCAGCAGCTCTCTTGGAGGTGCCTTTTGGCCTTAATCATTCTCCTGGAATTTTGCTTATTAAGTTGTTGGATGCTGTGTACTGGGTCATTATAAATGTTCCTGTATCAGATTAAATGTGACCAATTTCAATTTCCGCTCTTTCTTTTTTCTTTTATCAAAAAAGTAGCCTCATTTTTCACCAGATCTAGTATTTCTTAGTATTGTGTTTTGGATCTGAATACTATTTCTCTTTTGTTACTCCCAAGATAGAAAATAGTGCCATAGGAAAACTATGTACTTATGACTGAACTATTAAGTGGCACCTAATGAAACTGATGATATTTAAGAGGCTAAATTTAACCTTATGTCAAAAAAAATTCTTTAGGTTAAACTGAATAGATCATGTTTTTAAAAAATAAAATGACTGAAATGTCTATAAAGGACTAAACATTTCCCCACAGACATTTCCATCGCACACCACAGGACAGAGACTAACTTTTGGCCCTAATGAATGATATTTGTGTTTTACTAGTTCCTTTTCAAAATTCTTCCTTCTGGAAGGCCTGCCTCACAACATGCTGCTTTCCCAGTGCAGACTGCTGTGTGAATATGTGCAGGATAATTTATTTCATATTATTTAAGGCCTGTGAGTATTATTAGAATGAGAGGAAACCATGGAAGTTATGGGTTCTTGCTTCACTGCTTTAACAAATATTTACCAAGTGCCAACAAAAATAATATTTACTGCATACACAAAAACAAGTGGACAGTCCTTCTCTCCTTGGAATTTATTGTTTGTGGTTTGCATTATTTGTACCAAAGAGCTTTGTAAGTGTTTAATTATAGCTGCGAGGGATGCTTCGAAGGCAGGTGCAGAATAGGAAGAGCATTGAGGTGTCGCTCACGTGGGGACACTGGGGAGGGAGTTTCTTTCTGGGGGAGTGGCGGTTGAGCCAAGGTTAAGAGCAGCTGTTAAGCCAATGAAAGGGGACAGGGGCGGGATGTGCAGCAGCACAGTTGAGTTGAGTTGAGTTCAGTTCAGTTGAGTTCAGGGTGTTTATGGAACGCCTGCCATATGCCAGAGTTGTGCTTAGACACAGGGAAGTAAAAAATGAATAAGTCCTCCTGGGCTTTGCCCCCGCTGAAGAGCTCACTAGAAGGGTTTCATTGTTGTGTAATTCATAAACCAACAGAGCCACTGTTTATGTATTTATTTTGCTTTTAAATCGCTTGAATTTTGTTGTCTCGAGATTCCCTCAGCGAGGCAAGTCTACCTCAAGAAACCAAACGTGGTCTTTTAGCCATAGTTTGCTGGGTTCAAGTCCAGCAACGCTGTTCTCATCTCTCCTGTTCCCCCATTGTGGTCTCAGAGTGGAGCTCATGCTTGTTTCTGAGTCTGCCAACAGCCTGGTCCCAGGACGGAAGCCTGACTCCCTCCAAACAAGAGAGGCATCATTATGGTGTCTTTTTTTTTTTTAAGCCATTAACTAAAGTTATTAAATCTTGAACCCACCCAGAAAAATGAATTATACATATAGCATATGTGCACTTGATTCATCTCTTCTTATGTTAAGCATCGTTCAGACCCAGAGCCCAAACTCCTGGGTACACAGAAGTCACATACAGATCAAGCAGCAGGAACATAAACACGACAAGAGGCAGGCACTGTGGCAAAATGGCGATTGTCAAAAGAAGAACAAAATTCCGAAAGAACTCTTGCCCCAGTCCCTCAGGCAGCCCTGCACTGACTATGCCCACTGAAAGCTCATTCCAGGCCTCTTATCCTTCCTCTCTACAGAGGCCTAGGGCCCTTGGTATCTTTTGGTTTCTGATTTGGGCACTGCTCCCTTATCTCAGAATTTCCTGACTCCTCGCCTGCTTGGTTGCCTGCCCTCATCTTCGTGGAGACATTGCCCCTGGCTAGTCCCGACTGACAGGCCCGCTGCTCTTTTGGTTTGTCTTGTCAGGGCAGGGCGCCTCCAACTCTACCGTCCCTGGGCTGAGCCCTAGGCGGCTAGGTCCACTCTGTCCCTGGACAGATCTCCATGGAGCAATGGAGGGGGATCTGTGACTCAGCCCTGTTGACTAATTTCATAATTTTTGATTATTCTTTGAAGGAACTCACACTTTCTTGTAGCAAGTAGTATCAATATCCAGTCATCCCTCTGTGTCCATGGATTTTTTTCATCCACAGATTCAACCAACAGCAGCTAGAAATTATGTGGAAAAGAATTATGTCTGTACTACTAAGGTACAGCCTTTTTGTTGCTATTCCCTTAAAAAAATACACTATAAGAACTATTTACATAGTATTGTATTAGGTATTATAAGTAATCTAGATATGGTTTAAAATATACCAGAGGTTACATGAAAATTCAACACCATCTTTTGTAAAGGACTTGAGCATCTGTAGATTTTGGTAGCCCTGGGGGTGTGCTGGAAGCAGTCTCCCTGGAATCCTGAGGGATGACTGTATATTTTATGCTGTTTAGGCTCTCTCATCTTGACTGTCAATCCCAAATACTTGTTTTCTTTTTCTCCCGTGTTTGGTTATTTTGGGGGAGGGAGGATGTGCTTTGTTTTTGGAACTCATGTGCTAGGGGACAAGTTGTATTTCCAGGTTATGGAAGAGGACATCTCCATACTTCACAATTAAATGACTTTTCTGATTTCCCATACTGCCCTTTAATTATGACATAATCAAGTAAAATGGAGCATTAGTCCCCAAATCTGGTTTCTTAATTGCGTATGCACAATAATACCGATACTATGAAAATATTAGCCAAATGTTTAAGTGTTAGCAGTTTGAGCTCATTAGTTAAGATGTTCTGAAGACTTTTATTTTAGGAAATTACATTGGAAACAATACCATTAAATGAGCTTTTAGAAAATGTAAGATGTACTCCTGTATTCACAGTCTATAAAACTCTTCAGACTTTGCTTGTAAGATTTCAGTGTGTGTTCTGTCTTCAGCAATTCTGCACTTTTTCTGTGAAGAGTGATTATCAACCTGGTTGATGGTAGCTGTGATTTTTTTTGCCTAAAATTTCTAAATGAATGTGGTGAATAACATTATCAGACTTTCTGTCTAGCAGGTTGTTTGTGCCAACTCATTTCCAAATTATTCTGTAACAAAAAATTTGCACAGGTACTATTTTACCCACTGAATAACTGTTTCTGCTTAATTTTTTTGGAAATAATATTAACAATATACTCCAGCAGTGATCTAGCCCAGAATGTCCTCGTGTTATTTTGGAGCATGTAGCTGGTGACTCATAGCACCTTGGGCGTCCAAGCTATGGTTAACTGGTGGTCAAGTTAGGAAATTCTGTTCCCATTAACTCCTCTTCTCAGCCCAGAACACCTCTCTGCTCAACTTTTTTTCTTTTGATTCGTCACACTCATAGTCTCTGGTTGGTGTTTTCAGACCAAAAGTAGAAGCAAGGACGAGCCATAGAAGTATTGTTCCTATTGCATTTCCAGCTTAGCTAAAAACAGGAAGTGCAGGCCATTTCATGGAAAAGCCCATTTTGTTATGTTTCCAACCGAGAGGTTTGGATCAACTTTGGTTGAATATCTGAACTTTTGGCTTCTTCCTTACAGTAAGCCTTCTAACTTCAGAATTTTAGCACAATACCTGCTTATCAGATGCCAGCCATATTTAGATTATGCTGACACATGAATCACTTTACTTTCAAGCCATTTTTACTTAATATCAGGATGTACTTGTAGCTAAAAAATTACATAATAAAATCGTGTGAATTTTAAAATAGAAAACTTAGTAGTAGGAAGAGCTATCATTTTCATAGTTTTAGGACTGCTAATTTGTTAGTTTGTCTAAAATAGATCTGTTATTATAAGGCTTTCCTCATTAAATGAATGTATAATGCAAAAATGTATTATTTAAAGTAAATCCCAAAACAAAAATTCTGGGTTAGGTAAAAATAGTCTGATAACTCTTTTGGTAGGGAAGGCCAGGCCTTCCTAGAAAATGAGTTGCTTTGTGTTTTAATTGAAATAGTTTTTAGTAATCCTAAAAGGCACAGTGAATTTAAAGTTGGAACTTCATGTAGATTTATTTATTTCTCTTTTTAGATCCATGGTTGTAAATTCTAATTGGATAGATTAGCAAAAGAAATCAGTTAAGGTTATATTACCTGATTCCAGGCAAGTAAAGTGGCATTGGGCAATTCATCGTGTTATTTTCCAGCATCATCTTCCCTAATCTCTTCCATATTATTTGATTGTGTGAATTGGCTGTAGTGAACTGGATAGATTACTTTGTTCCCTTTTGATTTAGCCATCTGATGTGATCTGACACACCATTTATCATTGTCCTCAAGCATGACAAATGGCAAGGTGAATTATAATTCAAGATGGAGTTGTTAAATAAATTTATTTCACTTGTCTTTGAAAAATGCAACCTGCTTCTCTCAAGGCAGATGAATAGGCACTGCCATCAGTGAGTGCTGAGTGTAGAGAAAGGGCATATACAGTGAGAGATAAGGGAAGCATATTCACGGCAATCAGATCTCTTCAGCTTTAAGCCTTATTGAAAAAGGAACTTAATTCAGTATTTCTTGAAGTTCTGAGATGACTGAATAGATCTTTTTATTCCATGTCTTCTTGCTTCTATTTAGCTGGAATGTACTGGACAAGATTAGAATTGGTGTTCTTCTAGTTTTTTTTTTTTATGGTTTTAGACTAAGAGCAAATTGCCAGAGTTCTTTAAAGTAATCTCTCTTTATGAGATTCCAAGCCTTGGTACAGATCCAGAAAGCAGAGACCACATTTTTTTAGATTTTAGCAAACTGTATATGATATCCTGAACTTTGAAAACTTTGCCCATAGTTAGCTGATGATACAGCTTTCCATTTAAGGTCAAGTTCCTCCCCCTTCTCCAAAGCAAGAAAAACAAAGTAAAAGACAGCTAATATCTGTGAAAATGCTGCTTAAGCCAAACATTTTTCTCTTGTGTCTGAATCACATGATATCCATTTTCCTCTTTAGTTCTTGGACTATTACCACTCATCCTTTAAGATCTTACATTTCAGATTTTTTTGTTTTTAGCTCCCACTGAGTAGTACTGGATGAGTTAGAAAGTCCTAACAGTGAATTTATAAAGAAAATGTTGACAGAGGTTGGATTCTCATAGTGTTGCTGGGTACCATGATTATAATAATGATTTCCTTTAAAACTCTTCCATTGAATGTTCCAAACAGTGGAATTTGTAGTTTTTCCTTTGGTTTCAAGATCAAAAACATGAGCAATTTTACATTTCTAAGGTTGGATAGCATCTGTTTCCACAATTTCAGTGGGAAAGCAATCCACCCTTTCTCAGTTTTATTAAAAACCACCACCTTGGCTCCAACATGTGCCATTTCAAGCACTTTCATTATGTCTTATATCTCCTTTTAGGAAGTAGGAGTCTTGCTTATTATTTTATTTCCCCATGCTCACTTTTTTTTTTCTTACTGGCTTTCAAAGACTACATACAGTAAATGAAAAGTGGTTGAAAAAATTGGATATAGGATAATATAGTGGTTCAAACAGATTGAGTTCTAATCCTTTCTCTGCCACTTAGTGGCTAAGTGACTTAGGCAAGTTACACAATTCTTTATCTGTGTTCTACCTGTAGGATTTGCATAGTAGTAATATCTCCCTTGGCGGGTTTTGCTAAGAAATAAGGTAAAAGTCTAAAGTCTAAGTTCCCCCAAATGGGTGCCATTATTAGATGTTTTATTTGTTTTTAAAAGACAACTTGGAAATGTTTTGTAGTAACAACTATTATCTAAGGAAATTTTTTGTATCAAGTGTATCTTGGTGTTTCTATTTTAAAAGTAATGAAACTGATTCATTAATGGACCGTTCTTTATGGAATGCCTACTCTGTGCCTGTTGACAACTTCTTCCCACAAAGGGATAATAAATATCCTGGCAGCTGGATCTTGGAAATCATTTTTATATCAGAAAAAGGTGTTTTAAAGATCAAACAGGATATGCACAAAATTTTGTTCTTTCTGCTTTATAATCTGATATTAGAATGCTGAATATCATTATTTCTACTATTTGTGTAGACTCTAAGGTTTAAGTTTCTCCAGCAACTTCATTATGATTTAAATAAGCCAGAATCTTGTTACAGATATGCAGATATGTAGTATCCGATGTTAATAACTATCATATTGTTTTAGAAAGCAATTTTTGCTTACAAATAATCCCTGCTCTTCCCACCATGTCTACCAAAGTAGACCCAAAAAGAAATTATTCTCTATAATTTAAATATTGACATTTGGAGAGAGTTGTTTATTTATTGGTGTACACACACACACACACACACACACACACACACCTCCACACCTCCATTCTGCATTACTGGGGGTCAAACCCAGGGGCTCACTCATGTTAGGCAAGCACTCTACCACCTAGCTACAACTCCAGTCCAGAAAACAGTATTTTTATATGAAAGAGACCATTACATTTTAGGATTTGATATTATCTAGATTTTTTTTCTTACAACAAGAACGATTGAGATCACAAGAATGACCTTGTTATCGAAGTCCTACCTTAACCACTTTTTGTTTTTCTTTTACTTATGTATTCAGAGGTTATTTCCACTATGACATGAGGTAACAAAAGAAAATGAATAAAAGAAAACAGTGATAAAGTACAATAATAATAAATAACTAAATGCTTATAAGATGTACCAGAGAGTTCTACAAATAGGGAGAAAGAATACAAATATGTAAATCATAAGTCTACATTAATTGCTACTACCCTACCTCAATTTTGCATTTAACTTACTGGTTCAAATTTAAACAAAGCAAATTTGAACCACCCTGATTCTTGAGGAGAATGATTATAATTTTGGAGTATTTTGGGGGGACAGTAGAGGTTTATTCTGTTTTTTCGCTTGTTTGTTTGGTACTTGGAATGGAACCCAGGGCCTCCGCACTTAGCCATGTCCCAGCCTTTTCTCATTTTAATTTTGCGACAGGGTCTCCCCAGGTTGCTCAGGCTGGCTTCAAGTTCACGATTGTCCTCCAACAACCTCTGGAGTGGCAGGTATCACAGGCATGTGCCACCATACTGCCTGGAACCTCAGGGGGCAAGACGGCAGCCTGGCAGTGCCAGCCCAGTCCTTCGAGTCCAGTGTGCCCAGCACTGAGTGCCGGGTGTGTGGTGCACAGGGCCGAGTCCTGGCTGGGCTCTCACTCCCCACGCACCCGGGCCTGGTGGCCTCAGGGTGGTGATGCTGCCGGTCTGGGTTTCTTCCCTCTGTCCTTGAAGCTGCGCAGCGGATTCTGGGTCTTCGCCTTCTTAGCCTTCTTGCCGGGTGCCTTAGCCTTCCTGCCAGAGAACCGCTTCTTCTGCTTCATGTGAGTGCCCACGAGGCCATGGAGAGCTGGGGGGACCAGGTAGTCAGGGACGTGGCCCAGGTGTGGCTTCACCACCGCGGGGTGCAGGGGCAGGTCGTGCCGCAGCAGCTGCAGGTCCTGGGGGTTATCTTCGAAGTATGTCTTGAGCTCCTCCTTGATCTCCTTCAGCCTCACCTCCCGGATGGCCTGCTTCATCACCGAGCGCATGGCTTCCCTGCACCAATAATGGAAGCCCTCAATCTCCTCCATGTGGAACTGGTATGGAAGCAGGACAGGGGCCTCTCCCTCATCACTGAGAAGCTCCTCGATGTTGCCCAGCTGCAGCTGCACCTCGGGCAGCACAAAGGTCAACACTGTGCCTGGGTTGTTGGCTCGCGCTGTTCTCCCAGCCCGGTGGATGTAGGCCTCAGGAGTGGGGGAAGGTCAAAGTTTAGCACTGCAGACACGTGGTGGAAGTCTATGCCCCGCGCCACACCTGCCTCCGGGTCGGAGGCCTTGTCTCTTTTGGACTTTCGCCCCGCTGCTTGCCCTTGGCCGGGGGCCCAAGGACTTCAGCATCTGTTGCTATGACACAATCATAGAAGCCTTGGTTGAACCGAGAGATGATGACTACTCTGTACATATCAACTATTTATGTAAAAATATCTGATTTGTTATTTCTCAACTCTCTCTGGTTTGGTTTATCAATTTAAACAATAATACTTCCATATGTCTGTTATGTTCAAAGCAGTGAGGGTGAGAATTTTACCATAATTTATGATATTTACTATAGATTTTCTTTATTAAGATGTCTTTTGTCAGGCTAAGGAAGTTACTTTCCTTTCCTTCTTTCTTAAAAGTGCTTTTTGTTCATGAATAAATGGTGAATTTTACCAGATGATGGGGTTCTCTTCTATCTTTTGAGAGGTCCTAAGATTTTTTTTCTTTGGCAAATTTGTTTAATTTTGTTCATAGATTCACATATTAAATCTCTTTTGCATTCCTGAAGGACACTCATCTTGGTTGTAGCGTTTTGTTCCTTTTTAATACCACTGAATATGATTTGCCTATATTTTGTGTATGAGTCTTAAATGTATGTTCTCGAGGCAGATTGGCTTATGTTTCTTGTAAAATTCTTGTCAGATTTTGGTGTCAACATTATGTTGCCCTCATAAAGTGAGATTGGAAATATTTCCTTTTTCTCTTCTCTGGAAGAATTTGTGTAAAATTATTGTCACTTCTTCCATAAAAGTTTTGTAGGAATCACTGATGAACCAGCTGGGGCTGAGGTTTTATTCGTGGGAGATAAAATGTAGATTTAATTTCTTCCACATATATAGTAATTCTATTTGGATTTCTTGTACAAGTTTTGTCTTCTTTCCTCCCTCCCTCTGCCTGTTTCCCTTCCTTCTCTTCTAAGTTCTGTTTCTATGGAGACAGGAGAACCCAGTCATGTTGGCACCTTGATCTTGGACTTCCGACCTCTAAATCTGTGAGAAATAAATGTCTATTTCATGAGCTACTCATCTCTAGTATTTTTGTTATAGCTGCCAATCTGATCATGACAGCGCTTACTAGACTTTCATGGCTCCTAGGGAACTAAGCAGGTAATGTGATGGATTAACAAGGACTGGAGGGCTGGGGGCTGTGTCAGAGAAGGTGGACAGACGTGGTAACTTTTAAGTGGAGGGGTTTGAATGAGCTGGGCATGAAAAACCAGAGTGGATGTGTTGAGGCAGGGAAGGGGGAATAGACACAAAGACCCAGAGGCAGGAAGCGGCCGGAAGTGAGGGCTGAGCTGATTGTGCTGGGCTGGAAGTGAGGGCCGAGCCAGCTGTGCATGATCAAAGACAGAAAGTGAACTGTAAATCTTTTATGATTTCCAGACGGGAAAAAATTTCGTTATTTGTTTCTTCCCCAAGTGTGGAGAGGGAGGCAGTGTCCTTTGCACGCAGAACCCACTGGGCCATGGTCAAGGACCTGGCAGAACCATCACAGCAGATGAGCTGGTTCGCCTTTATGAGGGCCCTCTGGCTGCCTCCAGACAAGGATTGGAGAGAGACCAGATCTCTCTGGAAGCTAATGCTCTGATCTAGGAGAGGGATGATGCTGATTTGGGAGAGAGGAGTTTCAGTGGAAGTGGGGGCCGACTGGAGGTACACGGAGGAGCCAGAGCTGACAGGGCTTGCCACTGGATGGCATGTAGGGAACAAAGAAAAGGCTCATTTCCAAGTATTTAAAACTTTTTGTTTTGTGTCAGCTGCAAATTCTAATGGCAGCATCTTTACTAAGTGCTTCCAATTCATCTTCTTAGCTCAACTTTTATAAATTAAAAGGTTAGTGTCTGCAGGGGTTATTTTAAAATATTCTCTTTATTAAAAAAAAGAAGAATTTTTAAAATAAAAAATTTTAACGTACCTAAATATTGTACAGGAAAAGAATTTTAGCAGAATAATGATTCTTGCTTAGTATTTGCCCTTGAGATTTGTATGTTTTTCCGCCTAAGGGAAACTGCTGCTTTTCTGATTTTTCCAAAATAGGTATCCTAATAATAGAATAAATAATAGAATGTTGTTCTTGTAGTTAGAATGAAGATGAAATGAAAACAGCAGCACCTCTCTATAATCTTTCCTCACTATTCATATGTATGTCTATGGAATTTTATGACTGGAGTAAAAGTAAAGGATTTTGTGTATCCTTATTTGAAATAAACAATCTATGACAGTGATTTTGTCAACTTAATGTGCACATATACCAGTGGGGGTTCTTGTACAAATGAAGATTCTGACTCCATAAATCTGAGGTCATCTGAGATTCTCCGTTTCTAATAAGCTCCCAGCTGGTATGCTGACCACACAGGAATAGGACCACAAAAGCATTTTCCCTATTCTTAATCATTTCTGCTTTTACTTTTTAAAGTTATAGCATCATCAGATTGGAGAAATTGACCCATTAGAACTTAAGACACACTTGGGGAAGAAACAAATAATGAAATTTTTTCCCCTCTGGAAATCATAAAAGATTGACAGTTCACTTTCTGTCTTTGGTCTAAGAGAGCCTGGCATATTGATTGTTGTCTGGTAGGTTCATTGCCCTAATTACTGAATATCTAATTATGTTCTAGACTTTTTTTCCTCAAATAGTCCCAGCTTCTTTTAAATTGAGCTCTATAAAACCACTAGAAAAAGACATGGTGGCCTTTTTGGGAAATCTGCAATGTGATCCCAAATACCTTTTTTTCTTTTTCAATATCTAATACCAGAATTTTAGATTCTCTTTTCTTATTAGCATTAACCATACATGGCTTTCTTATGAAAGTATTTATTTTAAGAGGATCTATATTTTGAAAAGAAAAAAAGCATGCATCAGTTTAGACAATAGACCAGGGAAGGAGAGGAAAAGGAAGGAGAGGATTGAATTAAAATTGTGGGAATGCTATAGGTTAATGTTTTCTGTTTCAATTACAATAATTACTTCCTATATACAGGGTGAATAGCCCTTATTCAGAATGCTTGGGAGTATAAATGTTTCAGATTTTGGAATATTTGTACAGATTCGACTGGCTGAGCATTCCTAATTCAAGTGTCAGAAATCTAAAATACTCAGTGCAAACTCTGAAACTGTTTGAGAGAAAGTTTCAAAAATTGGAACATTTTAGATTTTGGATTTTTGGATTAGGGATACTCAACCAGAATGGTTAAAGTAGTTGTAAACCCAAGGGGAGAATCCTTTTAAATAATACCTAAAGCAGTAAGTTATAAGCACTAGGATAATTTTACATAAAATTGAAGAATTATGTTTAAAATTATTTCATCAAAACTATGTTTTATACAAATTACTGGTTTGTGAATAGTTAGGATATCATTTTGAACATGTCTGACCTCTGAAAACTAAAAATATGCTAGTTTCTAAAGATCTTTGGTTATGTGTTTAAATGATGGAGGAAAGGGTGAAGGAGGGGAGAGAAAGGACAGAAAAAGGAATTATGGTGTATACTGTATATGTACCAGCTCTACACAAGGAATGTAAATGTTACATATTGCAAACATGCTAAATAAATAAATACTGGATAAGGTTACTCTACTTAAGGTTGCCCAAAATTATACTCAGCCAACTAAGTGCATCTTAGGTGAAAACAAGGAAGGAGAGTATCCTTCCTGCAACTAGGCTATTAGTCATCTTTTCCAAACTATCCCCCATTTCTTCCCTTTTCACATTTTGATGTATTATTTTGTACATATAAAAGATTATGTGTAAACAAGAATAATCTATGAAGCTTATTTTAAGAACACTTGTGAGTATATCACCTCTTTAAGAATTAGAAAAACACCAATAATTTTTATTCCATATCCTGTTTCCTCCTCAGAGGTAACTCTATTCTGAATTTTTCACTTATAATTCCCTTTAAAAAGTAGCTTTACTAGAGCCAGGCGTGGTGGGGCACACTTGTAATCTTAGCAATCAGGAGGATTGTCATGAGTTTTTGAGGCCAGCCTGAGCTACATAGTGAGTTCAAGGCCATCCTGGACTACAGAGTGAGACCCTGTCTCAAAAAAGAAAAAAAAAAGTTTTACCACACAGTCATAGGAATTTAAATACTGGACATTTTAGTTCCTTGTTTTAATATAGTCTTTCATACTTGGTGTTTCTAAGACAATAAATATTAGTATCTGTAGATGTATGTCCTTCATATTTAGGAATGCTGAATAACATTAACTTTTGTAAATATATCAACATATGTTCATTCCTTTTAAATGGCAAGTTGGTTTCCTAGTTTTTTGTTTCATCAAAACAGGCATAACAGGATTTTTCCTTAATTGAAATTACTTAACTTTTGCTAAAACTCATCATCTTTTTTGTATGTGTATTAGCCATTGGGCTTTTTCCCCCTTCAGTGAAATGTTTGGTCATCCTTTTGTTCATTTTTCTGTTGAGCCATTTGGCTTTTAAGTCCTTAATATATATCATTTTCATTGCATTATTATTTATATATTTTATTTTATTTTATTTTTTATTTTTATTATTATTATTTTTTTGGTACTGGGGATTGAACTTGGGTCCTTGTGCTTGCACAGCAGGGGGCAAAACCACTGAGCTAAATCCTCGGCCTAAATCTTGGTATCTTATTTATAGATTTTAAAGAATTACTTTTTAAGCAGAGAATATAACCAATCATATGTAAGGTAGTAATTGGTTCTCCCAGTAGTGAAGAATAGTTTAGATCCACCCAGCCATCCCAGTGATAACAATTATACACAATGCAATATATACATATATACACATACTTTCACACACAGGTGCAACCATACATGTGTACAGTTTAACATATATAAAACGGTTTCCTAAAGCTACTGGTAGAAAACAAAGGCCACAGTAAATTGGACAAACATCCATACTTGGAGGAAGGGAAAATAGCACTAAGTGAATGTTGCGTATTTAGTACTTTTCACATGAGGGTAGATAGCAGTCAACATTATATTCAGTGCTACTAGAGTGACTGGTCAGTGAGGCTGTGTCTGTCAGAAAGGAGGGACCCACCAAGGGAAAGTCCCCAGCCCTGCCTGTTAACTGCCCAGGTATCGCTTGACCTTTGAAGTGTGGATGAGTGGTGGAAAAGTGGCGCCCTGAGGTGGTGGGATATGGACAGAGATTTCAGTGCTGGCCACTACTATGGAAGGTTTGGAGTCTGACTTTGCCAAGTTATCCTCCTGCTGAAACAAGCAAACAAAACATCTGTGTTCTTTAGGGAAATACAACAGGTTCTCCAAAAGATTCAGGGTACAAAGCAAAATTACTAAGTATATGAAGAAATTAGGCAAGTGATACCCATAGTCAAGGGAATAGGTAATAAGATCGTAATTAGCAGACAAGATTTTAAAGATTTTTAAGTAGTAGTAACTATTCAAAAAATGAAAGACTACTACTATCACATTCTATCAGTAGAAGGAATTTCAACAGAGAAATTCTAAAAGAATCCACAGGAAATTGTATAACTGAAACGTATCTGAAAAAAGAACCACTAGATGGGCTTAATATATTGAAGATGTCAGAAGAAGAAAGCCCTAGTGAACTCAAAGGTAGTTAGCATTTTTTCATTTTAAGTAACAAAGCAAAAAAAAAAAAAAAAGGATTTAAAACAATAATGAATAGGGCCTTTGTTACTTCCTGGATGATATCAGAAGGTCTAGCAGGGATACAACTCGAGTTTGAAGAGGAAGACAGAAAATGATTTGAGGAATGAAAGTATGAGGAAATAAATACATAAACGTTTCCAAATTTGGCAAAAGGCGTTTGTGGTTGCCTAGTCCTGTCAGCTCTATGGCCAGATGTATCTCTGGCCTCCAGGGGCTGTCATTTGGACAAAGGTGATACCTCTCATCTTGTCACCCGGAGGCCTTCTCTCTGTTTCAGTCCATCCTCCACATTATCACCAGAGTTATCTTTCTAAAATAAATCAGTTTCAAAATCAAAGCTGATAATGAATTATGGTTAAGATAAAATATTAAACTCCTTAGCTCAGTCTTCACAATAGGAACCAGTCTATACCTCCGGCCTCAGTTCCCATGTTCACCTCACTGTTTCTCACCCTTGTCACCATGGAACAAGCCTCTTCACACCTCCATGCCACTGTTTTGGTGGCATTTGTTAAACATCTCTGTTACAGTACACACGTTGGGAGAAAGACTGTACTGTATGCTCTGTAGTGTACAAACAATTCGTCTTTATAGTTCTAAAAATTGGATAGTGTCTCACACAGTCTTATTGCCAAGTGCTTAGGTTAAATACGTAGAATTACCTTGTATATCACATGTCTCATCTATCTTAGATTAGCCCATAAAACACTGATATTCTACAGTTTCTGTCCAGTTCCTATGGTTCACCATGGACACACACACACACATGTGTCACACAAACATACATTTGTATTTATGAATGGTGTAAGGCTGAGGTTTTACTCCATGTGTCTATAAGCTTTAATAAGAAAATGATACCAAGAAATCTTCTGGTTCAAGCAAATGCCTTTGGATGTGTAACATATTCTTATGATACAGAAGAAGCACAGAGAAATATTTGCCCCAGATTTAAGGAGTATATGTGTATGTATGTATCTGTTATACATAGCAAATTTATTAATATTTAAACATTATAAATACCTACTGTTTTTTCAAACAATGTAATTAGCAATCTATATCCAACTCATTCTTCCTAATTTAGTTTTTTCAAAATGTTACTATGAAAAGTTTCAAAGAGAAAAATTATGCAGTGAACATCTCCGTATCTGCTAATTTTAGTGAATGAAACTATGAAAAATTATTATGTTCGTAATATCTGTGGAGTCTTGAATTAGGAGGTGTAAGCTGTTCTCATGGGGGCATAGTAAACATTGGAAAAGTGCATCACTGAAGGTGATGGATTTGTTATTTAGCTTGATTTAATTTTCCACATTTTATCCACAAAGTGTTAACATTAACTTATACCCTGTAAGTTTATACAGTTAAAAATGTCAAAAAGTTAAAATTAAAAAATAAAAAATAAAATTAGTAACAAATGGCAACTGAATGCAAACGCTGGACTGTGGTATAGTAGATTTATTTGTAATTTGTCTATAATTTGGTTTCTTACATTAAGAATTTTATGTAAGTCTATGTGAATATAGATTTTACTTCTTTAAAACAACCTTGTATTTGAATTTTTGATATGAGCAAAGTTTTAGCCCCTTATGTTTTAAATTAGCCCTGGACATGGGATTCAGTGCCCTATTTGGGTGGGGTAGAGATCAAGCCAACCCTCTGTCTGCCAACTCTGAGGTTAGCAGTCTCCCCGCTTAATGATCCCGGGGGCTGCCTGTGACTCGGGTCAGTTAGTGACACACACATCCATTAACTGCAGGGTGACTCATGGATCTTCCTTTCCATTTCCCTCTGCGGGTGACCCTTAAACCATGTAAGGATTTGCTTCTGTGATTGCTTTGGCCTATGAGCTTTTCCCAAATATTTATCAAACCTCATATATATGTATGTATATATACATATATATGTCTATAATATGTATATATAATGGGCATTATACTAGGGATATGAAACAAATCAGAGAGGCTCAATTTTCATTGCACTTGGAATTTAGTAAGGGAAGCAGACATGAAATCAATAATTCTTTTTTTTTTTTGAAATCAATAATTCTTACAAGTTATACAATTACGGTAAATATTGTCAGCTGTTACTACTTGTCCTGGGTCAGTGTAGACATAAACACACTCTGAGAATAGAGTTGAACTCTGTACTGTTAATGCTTTCATCGCTCTGTGTGACATGTTGAGATTCTAATGGATTCTGAGCCAGCAACTCAAAATCCATAATAAAACCTGGCCTTTTTTCTTTTTAGTTTATTGGGTAACAATGTTTTTGTTGCTTTTTAAAACAGATTTTGTATTAAACAAAAGATAGAAGAAATCTGTCAACATTTCTATTTTTGCGCCTGTCAGTAACACTCCCTTCTGGTGCATTTCTCTTGGCTTCTTCTGGACAAAAAGCTTAACCACATCGCTGTTGCAGCCGTACACCCTGAGCACCTGACAGCCCTGGCTGGTGGGTACCTCCACGAGCTTTTGAGAAGTATTTGGCTAAATCTGAGAGTGTCCCGAAGAGAACTTCCCAGGGGATCAGCTAAATGGGGAGATTTAGTGATGCAGGACAGGTTGTCCTAAGGGTTTCATGCCTGTGGATGGATCATCGCTTCTGATTGTACCTCTTTTGTTTCTTGAGACTAAACTCTAGACAGTTGTTGGTGGGGTCACGGGGACTACTGAGATTGGAGGCTGGCCTTTTAATGGGGCTTTGTGCTGCCCCCTCCTGGGACTCGGCCCTGTCATGCCCTGTGTGTGCTTTGTTAATCTGCTAAAGTCACCTGACCAGACAGAGCCACTGAGTGGTGGGAGATGCAGCATTTTTTCTTCAGTGATCTACAAGCCAACTGTTAGGTGTTGAATTGTGACCCTCCTCAAAGATATGTTGGAAGTTTCTAAGCCTTAGAACCTCTGAATGTAACCTTGTTTGAAACTAGTCTTGGCAGATGTAGTCAACATAAAATGAGGTCATCATAGATTAGCATGGCCCTAATTTAATGCCTGATGTCTTTATGATGAGGGGAACACTTGCAGAGACACACGCAGAGGAGAAGGCTGTGAGAAGATGGACACAGGAATCACAGTGATGTACTTACAAGTGAAGCAGCCCCGCTAGAGCCCTCAGAGAGAATGGCCAACCAATGCCGTGCTTTTGAATGTGGACATCCAGAGCTGGGAGAGCATAATTTTCTGTTGTTTTTGCCCTCCAGTTTGTTATGGAAACAAATTGGGGATGAATTCACCCATGAGTAGAGGAGAAGGAATCATGAAATACGATGGAAACAGGATATCCTTCTGCTCCTGGATCCCCTCAGTCTGTCCCAGACTCCAGGAGGGGCAGTGTTTACTTTGTCTTCCAGAGTCGCCCTTCCTAGGCAAGGGCTTGAGAAGAGGTGGGACGTCCTGTGTGGGATACATGCAGGCTGCCCTCAGCCAGTCCCAGGGGCATGCACAGGTGTCATGCGGCAGAGCCTTGTCCAGCTGCTGCAGCATCCAGGGCATCAGATGCCCACTGCAGGCCCATGTGCCAGCCTGCCACAGACCAGCACAGTCAGCCAGACACCCCAGGGCCTCATGGGCACTTGGCTCTTCTCCCTTACTTTCTGTAGACAGACACCATCTTGCCGGAATGCTTGCATTATCACTTAGTACCCAGAAAGAGTCAAGATTTCATATTTGTCAGCAGAGTAAAATTACTGAGTGCCTAGGAAGAAGGTATTTTGGAGCGGTCTTCTACTTTGAGATATTTAAAAACACACATGTATATATAAGCCTGTAAATAGGTATGCATATTAATATGTATATTTAACTTTCCTATTCCACTGCCTTTACTGGCTTCTTGTTCTTTGGTGAATAAAATCTGAAATAACCTCTTGCTCTAGCACTCCAAACTGGCCTTTAGCTGGTCTGACAGTTCCCTGTCTGGGTTCTGTAATTTAGCTAACCTCTTTACAGAGTCCCTTCCCACCTCCTGAGACCCAGCTCAAGTATGAGTTCCAGCAAGAACACAGTCTTTCTTCATTTCCACATTCTATCTTAAGAAAATAATTTCTTGTTATGTCTTTGTTTATACCCAATGACAGAACACACTGTGTTGTGTATTTTTATGTGCTTGTCTGATCCTCCTTCCCCGCACTGCACTGCAAAAGGCAGGGGAAAATCTTGTTTTTATTAAAAAATTAGTATCACAATATATTCGTGAAAACTGAAAGCATAGGATTTGGGGGATGCCTCATATTTAAAGGGGTCTTCACTGACATGGTGCATTGCTGTCTATCCTGTGCCAGGTAATGAGTTACACATGTTACATAAATTATTTTAAGCTATTTCAGTGAATACCCACTGACGTTCTTATTTATCTTAGTGGGCAGCATGGTGTGTGGCACAAGTGTGGATGTCCAGTAAGTGTTTAGTGATAGGTGCATCTAGAAGGTAAAATGCATGTAGAACATGAGACTTTGTATTAATCCATGTTTGCAGTACATAATAATTCTATCCCGTGTGTGGGGTTGGTGCATGCACAAAACCCATCTTCATTTCTTTTTCCATCCCCTTTCCCTCCCCTTCCTCTCCCTCCCTCCATGTCTTGATCCCCTTACTCTTTGAGGAAGATCTATCTCCCTTCTTCCTATTATCTTTTTTTGTTGTTTATTTATAATTTGGGTTTCTCATATACGAGAAACCATACAACATTTAATCTTGTGTGTCTGTTTTATTGAGACTTTTGATTGTCCTCTCTTGATCTCAATAGATGTATCATCTTTAAGAAAATTATGACTGAGTCAATTCATTAGGAAAAGTACTCCAAAGTAAATTTTTTTCTTGGAGTTTATTCTAAACTAAAGAGGATATTATGAATAATGAAGTGGCAAGAAAGTTTTAAGTCACAATCCTAAAGTGTTTATGCATATGGCACACAAGGATAAAGTAAACTCTTGTTTTTTTTATAAATCATACTTTTTATGATATGTGAAGAAAAATGTACTGAATGCAGTATTCAAAGTGTAAAGTATGAGCTGTATTATAGCTTTATCCCAGCATTTTATGTGTGAATTTATGGAAAAATAACATATAAAACTTTAAAATGCCACAGTGAAGTTTTTCTGTAATGGTTGAATTTGTATATTTAAACAATAGTAGAAGGAACTAAGCACATATGCTTTTTAATAACCCTTCTATTCCTTCTCATGCCCCAGCACAGTGTCCTCGGTCACTGGTGAACAAAGCTCAGCACAGCTCATGAGAGACCCTTGAAAATCAGGTCACCTTGTGGACTTGGCATTCAGTTCAGACAACTTTGAAAAGGAGTTCAGATCTTCTCAGTTTCTTGTTTTTTCCCTTTCGTACTTTGTATTTCTTTTCATCAGAAAGTTGAGTCTGACCTATTTTTAGGAATTGGCCCATGAAATTGAACTTGGTGGTTTTAATTTCATTGTTGTTGTTTTTCTTCTTTTAGGTTAAAAAAAAAATAAGGCACATGAGTCCTGTCTTCCATGACTAGAAAAGCATTAAAACTTTTTTCTTTTATTTATACTCTTAAAGACAGACTATGGTCAGCGTGTGTTTTGTATGTCTTGGAAATTGTGGGGTTTGAGTTCCACTAAGTCCTTCTAACCTTTTCCTGACTCCTAATGGACCTTTAAATAATGACGTCATTCAAACATTCTAAAATTGACCTACCTGAATATTACTTTCCGTTTGTTTGGGGGCTTTTTCACCATAAAAATTCTATTCAATTTTTTCTTGGTGTTATTCTCTGTCCTACCCTTTTTCTATCTTAGAAAGCCCTCCATCTCCCTTTACCTGAAGATTGATACAAACTTCTTTACTACCCAGATGGGATTGAGGTAAACTGAGGAAAATCATTTGACACTGAGATTATCCTATCAGAAATATGATGTCTCTTATTTCCTTTCCACACTCTACTGAGTCTCTTGTAAATTCTTATTAGAGTAGGTGTATAAGGAAATACATAAAATTTTATTATCAAGTACTTCCGTTACTAAAATTGTTGAATATTATCTATGTGGCCTTGACTTGTTTTCAAGTCTGGCAGATTTTGAAGGCTGCTGTATGTTCCATTGCCTTAGCAGATACAATACAGGGTTTCTGTTCTGAGAATTAAGATTATAAATATAAGAAAAAATGATAAGCAGTTAAAATGTTTGTCAAAACTCTAGAAATCAGGATAGATGTACCTTGTCAGTGACGACAGACAGCTGAAAACATAACCACATCACTTTTGCTCCAAAACTTGTTTTAGAGGTTCAGTAGCATGCACAGAAATTTTCCCCTGACTGTCTTGACACATCATGTTTTATATTTGAGAGTTTGGCCAGGATTGGAAACAAAAGTGTGAAAAAATTCAAGAGTGGCTGTTTTTGCAGTACATTTAGCTAGAAGTAGAATAAGCAGGAAATTCTAAAATGTCTTGAGAAAGTTTGTTCTCAAGAAAATTTTAGCTTGAAGGCTTTTTTGTTTTGTTTTTCAAATATGAGACTTAGGTTAGTATTCAAATGAGAATGGTAACTGATGTGGATATGAACAGTGATTACAATTATTTTAATATCCTCATGCCTCTGTGGTACTTTCTAGGGGTTTCACCGTTCTTTTACACTTGTTCTCCTCTGGTGACCACAAACACTCTAGCAGGTTGATTCATTTGGTGGTAGTACTTTCATTTTACAGAGAAGAAATCTGAAGCACAATGCTCACAGCAAAGTTTATTTTATTTTTTTGCGTTAACTTGGTAGTCAATCATACAGACTTTACATTTTTTGATCTAGTTGGAGATCAAGGATATTCTGAAGCAGAATAGTTTTGTGGTCTGTTTCCAATTTGTGATTTCAGCACAACTCCTTACATTCTGAAGAGTGTAAGAAATATGTATTAAATGGTGCATTTTGCTGCACTCAGTCTGTGCAGTTTCCTACAATCAAGACATTCAATAGGTTGTTCTGCTGTTTTCAGACATTGTAAGAAATTAAATTTGATGTTGATTTTAAAGTATAGTAGCAATCAGACTAATGCTAATTCCTAGTGATAAATTTATGATTACAACAAAGGGTTTGGATATATAACATACATAGTGTTGTGAATGCCTCTAGCCATAGGTAAAAAAATAGCTATTTTATTGTTCAAAGAGTTTAAATCCAAGTGCAGGGCTTTAAATCTGGTTTGTTAGAACTCTGTAACACATTTATTTTTCTTTAAGAGTATGAAAATTTTATTGAGAGAAAGATAGCTTCTAAGAGATAGAAGGGGGACCAAAAATTGGGTTGCCCACTCACCCAACTTCTCAAAGGTGTTTTATGGGACAAAGCCATGAGGTGAGGCAGGCTCAAGGTGGGACAAAACTATAGTCAACTGGTGAGATTACAAGTACAGTCGCTTAGGTAATACTGATCCAATGAGAAATCACAAGGTGGACAAAACTATGAACAACCAATAAGATTATGACAAGTATAGCCACTTGGGTAATATTGATCAAATGGGGATCTAATGGGGAAACAAGTCACATAGCAAGCATACAAGGAATAAGCAAGGATTTTTGGTGTTAAAGGGTGGGTCAGGGATCTTTCTTGGAAGATCTTGGTCCCCCACCCAGGTGACTGATACCTATTTAGAATATCTGTCACTACTATTCATGCTATGTGGGTATGGGTGGTAGTTTCTCTTCCTTTAAAATGCTGGGTTTCAGTGAATGTGTCTTGATTGTCCTCCATGTTGGCTCCTCTATTGTCCTCTATGTTGGCTCTTTGTGTGCTGGCCCTGTCTAACTGCCTACAAGATACCTAATTAACTTACCTATCTGCAATATTCTTCCCTCTGAAGAAGTACCCCTAACTTCTGTGAGGGGGCACAGGGCAAAGACTGTTCTGGCTACTTCCAGCTGAAGAGGATTGTGGTTGTGATCAGCAGTCAGAGTTACTGTACAGAGGCTATTCTTGGTACCGGGGATTGAACTCAGGACTTTGCGCTTGTGAGGCAGGCAGCAGAACCACTGAGCTAAATCCCCGGCTACAGAGGCTATTCTAAAGGCCTTTGATAGGCACCAGGCATTGTCATCTTGGGTAGCTGTGTAGCTTTGAGTCTGGAGGAGACAAAGCCAAAGAAACAGTTAAGAATGCATGGGTCTGCCTATAGCAGCACAGTTTGTAAGAGCTAAAGCTCAGAAACAGCCCAAGTGCCCATCAACTGGAAACTGGATAAAGAAGATGTGAATTTTTAATAAAATGGAGTACTACTCAGCCACAAAGAATGAGAAACTAGAGTCATTTATAGCTAAATGGATGCACATTGATGCCATCCTCTTAAGTGAACTAAATGGGACACGCATATGTAAATACCAAATAGTTTCTCTAGTATGACAAACTGAAAGTGTAAATAAGGGTTAAAATGATTAAAATGAATAATTGATGATTTGAAATAGGAAGAAAAGTCTAAAGGAGTAGGGTTGATGGGAGGGGAAGGGGAAAGGAAAGAATGGAAAGGAAAAATTATGAGAAAAGAAAAAAATGGAAATGAAGTCTATGTAAATAGGGAAAGGTAGAGGGAGTGAAGGGTGCACGGGTAATGGGGAAAAAATAAGCACCAAGATACATCATGTACATGTACAAGCACCCAATGACAAATGCAAATGTATTGTATACCCGAAATGTAACAATAAAAGAACCTAAGAAAAAAAAAAAAAAGAATGCATGGGTCAAATAATAAGGTCAGCAGGATTGCTATGAATATAGTCAACAATAGCTTACAAAAAGAGGATAAGGAGAAGGTCCAAGGGACTTCAGAATCCAACATAGAAATTGTATTGTAGTTTAGTGGTTATGAGCTGTTTACAAGGTTGATCTGGTGGATCCTGATAAGAGAAGTCTAACACATTTATCACTGGTTCCATTTGTATGACTGCTTGGAGTTTGGCAGCCTCTCTGACCAGTAATCTCAGTGGAAGACCTCCAAAATGATATAGGGGGAAGAGATGCAACTCCCAAATCTGCTTGATATCCCAAGTGCGAGTTCGTATTCTCTAAAATTGAAGAATGAATTCTAGGAACAATGGAAGTTAAGAGTCGGAAAAATTTATTGAGAGAAAGAAAGCTTCTGTCTAAGGGAGGCAGAAGGGGGACCGGAAAGTGGGTTGCTCCCTCACACATATTTAATTTGATAAATTTTCAGTGACATTCTGTTGCCTGATTGGTAATGCTACCTTTGAACCAACCTGATGTCTTTTACAAATATTTGAATATCATCTTTCTCGAATATATGGATATGTCATATAACTTTTACTTAAAGTTTGTCTTGAGGATTAGAATGCCAGTCCTGGGTTTGATATCCTGGATCAAAAATAAACAAATACTTTAAGTAAATATAAAATCTACACAAAATCCACATGGAGATGCAGATATTTTGACCTCAGAATATCTGCATGATCACTGTTATACTTGTTGAAATGAAGTTCAATGTAGGAAATAGAATGGAGCGGTATGTGGACTGCAGTTCAAAACTATATAACTCCACTCTTTAGTTATAGTCACATACAAAAGTTTTATTACTTATATACACTTTATTTTAGTGCTTGAAAAGTAAGTCCTTAAATTCAATATTTAAACACTGATAGGGAAAAGTATAATTATGTAGAATATTTCATTTTTATGGTTCATATGCAAAAATTTTACAGAGAAAGAGTCATGGTTAATTTTATACATCAACTTAACTGTGCTACCGGGTGCCCAGGTTAAACACGACTTCTGGGTATGTCTGGGAGGGTGTTTCATTTGTGTTGATGAATCCAGCAAAGTTGATTGGGGAGGGCATCATCCAGTCTGTTGAGGGTCTACATAGAAAAGAAGGTGAATGAAGGGGGAATTTGCTCTTTTCCTTCCTGTGTATCTGCTGGAGCTGGGACAGCTCGTCTCATGCCATCTTTTCCTGCCCTGGGGCTGGGATTTATAGCATTGGTTCTGCTGTTTGTTGTGTTTTTGGGCTTAGACTGGAACTTCACCACTGCTCTCCTGAGTCTCCACCTTGCAGATAGCAGACCATGGGATTTCCGGGACTCCGTATGTTCATGAGCCAATTGCTTGACTACCACAGAGAATTTTCTTCTGAGTATAAGGAAGACCCTACTATAGAAAAAGACTATTGGGAGTTTGATTGAACTACCTGGAGAGGTAGTAAATATTTTCCAGTAAAAATGGTTTGGTAGTACTTTCCTAAGGATTCCAGCATTGGGTAAGATTTGTCCAGATTGTCTTGGAAGTAGCTGTGATTCACAGACATCAGCTTCAAGAAAGAATCTCAGACTTCATATCTGGAAATAGCTCCAGAAACTGCTTAGTCCTACTCCTTCCCTTCTCAGAGGAAAAAAAGGAGCCCCAGAGAATTCAGGTATCTCATCCAAGATCAAATAGCTAATATGTTTGAGGGGATTTGACAAGAGGTTATCCTTTTGGTTTTATATAGAACTCACTAAAATGTAACTGTATTCTCAATGAGCTGTCTATGCAGTGCAGGAAAGTTAGATACCTACTGAATGCAGGGTCTTTTATTTCATTTTTTTAACCTTTATGTGACATATGTAACCAACAAAGAACCAGTTTTGTACATAAATAACTTGAAAGTCGATTATATTTTAAGGTATTAACCATTTTTTTCAAATTCATATACATTTATAGGAGTGGCAATGTATCTCAGGTATTTTCTCATAAGAGAAAGAGGGAAGGTCAGCATCAGGTTGCAAATGAGAGGTTAGAGTCCTAAATTCTCTTCATGTGGTGCTCACCATTCCTTGTAGGATATGAGGCAGGATAAACAGGGCTGGCGTTGAGTTGGAAGGCATCAGAACAGCCATGCGGGCCAGGAAACCAATGAAATGCCCATGTGCTGATTGGTAATTGTCTGAGCCTCTGAGTGTCCCTGCCCTACTCCACCCTTCCTACGTCCCTGGTTGCCTCTGCCCTTCACACACACACACACACACACACACACACACACACACACACACACACACACTTGCCTGATAACAGAGCAGCTCAAAGATCAACATTTTCGTCTAGTTGAGTGGGTACTGAAAATTAATTTCTAGCCAAAATCAAGGGAGCTTTTGGTCAACAGACTTATTTTAGGCTACCTCTGGGATCTGTTCTTTCAGTAAATCAGGCTGTTTGGCAATGTCCATAAAGTGGTAGGAAAATAAATTCATACTCACCTCTGCCATATAGTTTATGAAAACTTTTTATTAAGTCTTTGAAATATCTCTTATTGTATTAAAAGTATTTGAAAAGCATTCTTCAGTTGTATTTTTATCTATGACATTCATGCAATGGAGGACTTCTGTTGTTTTTTATTTTCTAGTTAGTTTGAAAGGATAGATGACATTAGATGATTTTCTCTTAGCTAAGCTAGTGGCACATGTGCATAATTCCATCTACTTGAGAAGAACCAGTGAGTGAACCAGTGAACCAGTGAGTTTGAGACCAGCCTCAGCAACATAACGAGATACCGTCTTAACAACAGCAAAAAGATTTTGTCTTAGAATCTTGTTAATCTTATGAATATAAGGTGTGGAAATAATGAAGCAAGTGACATGCTTACTATGGCATGCTTGCTATGTGCTGAACACCATGGTGAGTCTTAACATGTAGCATCTCAGTCAGTTCTTATAGCAGCATATGTTGTTTTTTGCTTCCCATTTTCTAGCTGAGGAAATTGGAAGTTCAGAGCAGTAAAGTGTCATATAAATAACATCAACTCACAAATAATAGGACAGGATGCAAACCTCCATTCTTCTGGTGCCATGGGGAATTTTAAAATAACCAGAGGCTGGGCTTCAGCTCCATGTTCCAGCAATACCTGGACCCAGATTCTTTCACAAGCCCAGCTTACACCCCCTCCAGGCCCTGGCCCAAGGACATTCTTGTCACTTGGACTTTCTTAGGATCCTCAGTCCTGTAAATGCAGCCTTGTTCCAAGAAATTGCCAGGTTGGAGTGTAGTCAACAGCCATGGACATAGATTGGAGTATTTTTTTTATTTTTAAATTTTATTTTATTGGTACATTTTAGGTATACAATATGATGATATTCATCATTGGAAATTTGCACCTTTACATAATCTCTCTATGTTCTTATTTCCCCCCCCTTTCCCTGCCCTCCCTTCAACCCCTCCATCCCTCCCTATTTACAAAGACTTTGTTTCCATTTTTTCATTTTCTCATATTAATTCCATTCCCTTCTTTCCTTTCCCCTACCCCTCCCACTTCCCCTTCCCCTTTGCCCCTTTTCTTCCTATTTCGCATTATCTATTATACCTTTTAGTCCTTATTTACACTTTCAGTTTCTCACACTAGAGAAACTATTCGGTATTTACACATGTGTGTATATTGGAGTATTTTAGAGAAATAGGCTGGAGTGTTTTAGAAGTATAGAAGTAGGAAATACTTGGATGATTGTGGGGAAATATCTCCAACTCAAAACCAGGGAAAAATCTTGTTAATAGCTGGTCCTACCTCACTTTCCTCATTAGCCCATCCCTTGTGCTTCCACCTGTCTGTTGTTCCATTTGATATCATCTACAGTCTCATCTTTCCCAACTTATCTTTCTTGGTCAACATGCACACATATATTCTGGTATTAAAAAACACTGGATTATGGAGCAATCGAATTATGAAAGTTAATCTGAAGGGTAGAAGTAGGCACCCAATATTTTGATTTTCTTCTTCCACAGGATTATCTCATTGGTTTGGACATAGTAGACATTCAAAAGTATGTGTAAATGGATTAATTCAATAGTTTTAAGAGGAAGTATACCATGGTATGAGTGATGTTGACAGTACTCTTTGGAAGACCTTCTTGACTGGGGAAAAATATTCTGAAATACTTACTAGGTTCATTACCACTGGGAGTAAAAATTGAAAATTAGGGCTAAACCTTGACTTAAAGAGTGAGGATAGGTCTTACTCAGTAAACAACTGTATTCCAAGTCATTTCAATTTATATTTAAGGACTCATTCCTTAGTTTTGGAAGGCCTTCATTTACTTCTGCCATATTGTGGTAGTTATCCAGTACTACATATGAAGGATTTTCTTGAAGCTTGGTGGAATGTTTATTTTATTGCCAGACATCTGGAGGATACACCTTTGAAAGCACTATGTGCCTGTTATTTCTGGGGGCACACTTTCTAGTAGTATTTTACTTAAAATGGATAACAATGATTGCTGTAATAAACTCCCAGATCCCAAGGGTTTAACACAATAAAAGTGTATATCAAGCTCACACCAGAACAAAGTGGATGTTCCTGGACAGTGAACAGTCTATCTTATGGTCTGTCAGGGTCCTCACATCATATTTAGAGCCCAGAATCATCTGCTTGGTGGTCCACATCCCCCTTGAATGTAAGGGAACAGAGAGAATCACGTGGGAGTTTTCTTAATTCTTCACCCCGAACCACACAGTAAAGGCCCACATGAAGATCCAGTCATACAGCCTCATCCAAGTGCAGGAGGACCAGCAGTGTCCCCATCTACTCCTGTGTACTCAGGAGCAGAAGAGTTCTGGTGAGCACGTGACAGCCTCAGCTATAATGTGGTCTGGAAGGTAACAGTCAAATCTGTTGTTTCAACAGCAGTTAGCTTTAACAGTGTTATACTTAAGGAAATGAGACTTCAGAATCAGCAAAAAGTATCTCATTAAGTAATTCTTGGCTGTTGGCTGTTTCTTCTACTTTCATTACGAATGACTTTTTTTTTTGCTTCAGACTTTGAGAAGTGAACCAAACAAGTCTAGAGGATGTAATGAACTCTTTCTCTAAAGCACCATATGTAGTTATGTCAAGGAGCTCACCAAATGTAGGAATCCGGTTGCCAAAAATCAGACAAAACCCAAATTTATAAGCACTGAAAAATTAAGAAAGTGGCAGTGAATTTGTTTATAGCATGCCTCTCTGTTTTAATGACAAAGAATATAGAGAGGGCTGGTTGTCATTTTCCTGTACAGAGTTTTCTTAGGAAAAATACTTTCAGGATAAGATGCTTTTCTTGACACCGTCTGGCAGATTAGTGAGGGATCAGCAACAAAAGGGCTGTCACCTGGTAAATGTCTGGGAAACAAAGCTGGGAGTGAAAAATATTTCACTTGGTGTGTTTTCTGGAAAGAATAGTTTTTCAGAGATATCCAAGTGGGAAATTTTAATCTCAGAGAAACCATGTGCAGTCAGAGTGAAACAGAGCTGGACATAGTGACTAGAACACTTCCTGAGCAAATTTGTTCATTCAGATCATTCTGACTTTCTCAAGTGCAGGGACATGGCAAAAAAATACATTGAACAAATACCTCTTCATGGAACTTCACATTGCACATACACTATAAGCCATCGCTGTGATGGCAAATGTTACAGAGAGACACAAGAAAGGGACAGAGCAGCGTTTGGAAGGTTGCACTTATTGTTTTGTGGTTCTGGGGATTGAACACAGGCTCTTCAATCTGGGGTACATCCCACCCTGTTTTTATTTTTTTAAATCTTGAGATAGGGCCTCATTAAGTCATAAGGTGATCCTCCTTGGCCTCCTAGAATGCTGGGGTAGCAGGCATGTTCCACCATGCCTGGCTAAAAGGTGGACTTTTAATTAAAGGATGTTCCTACTGAGTGAGAACTTAAAGGAGTTGACGTGGTGAGTCTGCTTCTATCTTTTTTTTTTGGTACCGGGGTTCCAACTCAGGACCTTGGGCTTGTGAGGTAGGCAGCAGCACCACCGAGCTAAATCCCTGGCCCTGCTTCTGTCTTTGATGAAGAGTGTTCTTGGTAGAGGTAATGTAATTGCAGAGGCCTTGGGTAGGAGTGAGCCTGGCTTCTTCCAGGAAGAGCAAGTGGGTCAGTGTGGCTGGAGAAGAGTCAGAGAAGGGTAAAATCCTAGCAGAGAAGATGAGAGAAGAAACTTGGATGTTGAAGAGAGCAGGACCCAGAAGTTCTTAGGGAATTTAGTAAGGACTTTGCTATTTACTTTGGGCAACACAAGGAGCCAACTCAAGATTTTGGGGAAAGAAGTACTGTAGGAGACATCCCTGCTCAGCATTGGTCGGCTATGAGTGGCATGTGCTTCTTGCCTTCCCTAATTTGGCTATACTGTTTTATATCAGGAGTCTGAAGCCCTGCATGACTCAGACAGGCATGTCAACTAGCAGAGTTGGGCTAGTATTGCTCCTTTGCTAGTGGCTGTCAGCGAGGCCAAAGTCCTGGTCTGTGAAGTGGCAGGGCCCTGCTGAATCACATGCAGCTGAGGTCAGTGTGACCCCAATTAAAATCCTTTCCCCTGAATTATCGCATCTCACTGACCTTGTGGGTTGCTTCCTAATTGTGCCTGGTCCCAGTACTGGTTTATTCTATTCTAGCAAGATAAGCAGTGCCGACTCCCTGACAGCCCTGCCTGGTGCCATCATGCCAGGTGTTTGGCAGTAATTCACTGGATGACTTCAAAGCTCCCTAGCTCTCTATTCCTTTTCATGATTTTATTCAATAAGTGCTGGATGTGCTTGGGAGCTTTTGTCTTTGTTGCCTAGAGCAGCATTGATCAGAGCCCAAGACTCAGCTTCACTATAAGTCTCATTCTGCCTATTCTTTAACCTTTAGCTGGTGCTGTGGTGGTTCACAGGAGGCTGGGACCTACTGCAGGGATCTCCAGCAACGTCCATTCCCCCTGATCTCTTACAAAGTACCATGTTTCAACAAGGCCTGTCTGCCAGTTGTGTTGACAGCACACTGAGTGAAGGGGCACTGGAGAAAAGGCATTTTCTGCAGTAATCCAAACAAAAGGGAGAGTGGAGTGGACCAGGGGATAAGAATGGAGGTGATAAACACTGGTCAGAGTGTAGATGTATTTTGAAACTATAGCCAGCCAGACTTTCTGATGGGCTCGAAATGGGGAGGAAGGGAGGTGAGGGAAATAGGAGCAGAAGAAGTCTCCAGAAGGTGTTGGTCTGAGTCAGTAAATGGATGGAATTGACATTTTCTGCAGTAGAAGAGTACGGGAGAAATATTTTTGGCAGGTGGAGAGAAGCTCAGTGTACAGCACTTACATTTGTGACACCTATTAGACATCCACTGGAGGTATTGAGCACCTAGCTGGATGTTAGAGGTCAGATAAGAGGTCATTCTGGAAACACAATTGGGCAGAGCTCAGCAGAGGGGTGATTTTGAATGCCGTGAGCTTGGATGAGATTACTAGGAGACTGGGTAAACTCGAAGAAGAGGACCAGCCATTAGGTCCTAGTTGATAAAATTAATGGAACCAGAAAAGGAAACTGAGACAAAGTTGACAATGAGGTAGGAGGAAGGACAGACAAAGAGCTCTTTTGTAGAGCTACTCTCAACAAGAAAGCTTGTTTCCAGAGGGAGCTAGTCATCAGGTGTGGACCTCCGACCGTGTAAGTGAGGAGTGAAGAATGACCAGGAGATAGAGGAGTTTGAAAGCTCTTGGGGCTCTTGACCAAAGTAGCTTCTGTGGAGGGGTAAGGGAAGCTTCTAATGGGAAACAGAGAGCAAATGGGAGGAGCAAATCAGAGGCAGTAAGTTCAGGTAACGCTAGAGAGGTTGGTGTCAGAGGCAAGAGATAGGACATCACCCACAGGGTTCGGAGGTAGCAAGAGAGGGTTTTGAAAGATGAAAGTAGCGTGTTTACTTTCAGGTACAGTAAGTAGAAGGAGAAAATGGACAGTATACGAGAGTGAGGGAGACTTAGGCAAGAGGGATGGGAGCTGGGGCACAATGGAAGGGTTGGCATCAGATGGTCACCAGTTCACTTCTTTGAATGGAATTGATGACAGAGGATATAGGATGAATCAAGGTTTAAGAAGAGTGGAGAAAGTACAAAACAACCTTTAGGAGAAAGAGCAAGAGAATCTAAAGAAATGTGATGGATCGCCACTTGCAGCATGGTCAGAAAGTTCTCAGAGTCAGGCATCTTGAAGGAGTAGGCTGAAAATAAAGGGTTATTCCATGGGTGGCAGCTAGTCTGATTCCAGCTGAGTTGGGAGGTGAAAGTGTATTTAACATTTTTCTGAGTTTGAAAAGGATCGTGAGAAATTTCTGGGAACCGTGGGTTTGTGCATTTAGTAGGGGCATGTATCCTTATCCTGGAAGTCCAGATTAACACTGACAGAGACTTCCGCACAGTGTGCGGCAAGACTAAATGAATGGTCTTGTGCAGTAGATTTTGCACTTAAAATATGAGCCAGTGAGGGGTGGGACTAGTTGGATGGAATACAGCTCCTCAGGAGAGCTGAAGCAAGAAACTTTCCAAACCTGAAACGGGAAGTCACGTTTTAATAGCTTTGACTTACAAGATTAATACCCTCCAAAAAAAATTCACCTGTTGCCAAATCTACTGCCAGACTTCGGATGCTCTCAGTCCCTTCAAGTCCCTTGTTTGTTTTTGTTTCTTGCTTTCTTCTTTCTCATCTTCTTGCCAGAGTCTTCTTACCTCTTAGGCATGACTACTAAAGGGCTTGCAATCTGTCTTCTTGATGAATTGTTTAATTAAAAGGCAATAATGACAGAGAAAAGGAGACACTTTAACATTTTGGTTTGACAAAAAAAAAAAAAATCCTGGCTATGGAGTCCCCAAATTCTTTGTATACATATAAATACACTGTTTATGTCTTGTAATTTGTTCCACAGAATTTTGCAATCCGGCTCTTGAAAACATTCTTTTGTGGTTAGTTAAGGTTGAAAACCAGTTCTGTCAGTAATTCTGTCAACCTGGTTGCGAAGGACTTATTTTTCTTCCATATACCTTCACCTTTTGAATTAGATACCCTAGAGCTGCTAAACTTGATCCATCACACAGTCAGATGTCAGTATTTAGCAAGTGCTTTCACCACTAATGGTTTTTACACTTGTGTTGTTTCACTGAGTTTACTCTCAAATGTAACTTTCCAATCAGTATCACCGAAACAAAGAAGAGAAATAGCAAGAAATAGCAAGAAATATAGACAGTTTTCTCAAAAAAGAAACCAGTACAATATTCCTTACTATATATATTTTTGGTGTTGGCTGGTGTTGAGGAAATGGATTTAAAGATCACTCTTAAAAGTTGGTTAAAAATGTGAGGAGCTTTAGATGCAGGATTGTTGCGATATAGTCCACTTAATTTTTATTGGATATAATAAATAAATTATATAATTATAATATAATAATGTATAATATATATTATATGTATAATTTTTTGGGGGTACCAGGAATCAAACTTGGGACCTTGTGCTTGCCAGGCAGGTGCAGTGCCACTGAGTTAAAAAAAAAGTGCCACATTGAGGCAATACTCTTAAGTGAAATAAATAGGACACACATGTGTAAATACCGAATAGTTTCTCTGCTGTGAGAAACTCAAAGTGTAAATAAGGACTAAATGTATAATAGGTAATGTGAAATAGGAAGAAAAGGGGCAAAGGGGAAAGAAGTGGGAGGGCTAGGGGAAAGGATAGAAGGGAATGGGATTAATATGAGAAAATGGAAAAATAGGAACAAAATCTTTGTAAATAGGGAGGAATGGAGGGGTTGAAGGGAGGGCTGGGCAAGGGTGAAAAATAAGAACCAAGAGAGACTATGTAAAGGTGCAAATTTGCAATGATGAATGTCATTATATTGTATACCTAAAATGTACCAATGATTAGAATGAATAATCGATAATGTAAAATAGGAAGAAAAGGTCCAAAGGGGTAGGGGTAGTGGGAGGGGCAGGGGAAAGGAAAGAAGGGAAAGGAAAAAATGATGAGAAATGGAAAAAATGGAAATAAAGTCTTTGTAAATAGGGAAGGGTGGAGGGTGTGAAGGGAGGGCTAGGAATGGGGAAAAAATAAGAACCAAGATGAATTATGTAAAGGTACAATTCCCAATGAGAAATGTAATTGTGTTGTATACCTACAATGTACCAATAAAAGAATTTAATACAAAAAAAAAAGTGCCACTGGCCCTTTTATCGGATATATTTTAAGATGTGTTTTCTTGAGTTCATTCCATATAGTTTTGAGTCTTGATTGAGCTTAAATGGATAAATTAAGATGTATTATTATCACTTTTGATGAGGAAATGGCTTTACACTTTTATTCCTCATCATGAATCTAGTACATTGTCCAGTGTAAAACGTCCCATTCATATAGAAATGCATGGACCAGAAATAAGTCCTTCTGACCTCCTAGAGATAACCAAACAGCAGATTAGTTTGTAACCTCCTAGGTTTATTTATATATGTATGTGAATCTTTAGTTTTTAAAACACAATGCAATGTGCTCTAAAATAATTTTTTCCTCTGTCTTTCATTTTGTTAATTATGAAACAATTTCAGCATGTATTTATCTCTTATACACTCTATGAATTAGATAATTATTTCATCTTTGGGATTATTTTGATTTCAAATTTTTATAATTACAACTAAGGCTATTCACATCTCTTTACTGTGGGAAAACAGTACCTGTCTTCTAGATTTATGGGAATTAAAAAATACAGTGATACATGTAAAACATCAAAAAGAATGCATGACATGTAAGTGCTTAAAAACCACGAATTTATTATTTTCCTTATTACTAACAAATATGTACATGTAACAGACTCCTAGAATTGGAATTATTCAGTCGTTAAATACTACCAAATTGCTCCCCAATGAGATTCTATCAGGTCTGTTCTCTTCATCAGGGAATAAAGGCATTTGTTTTCCCATCCTATGAAATCTGTTGTTGCAGACATAGAAAAGTGCATGCATATTATAGGTATTGATTCAACAAAGTGAACCTAGCTGTGTAACCAGATTAAGATATAGTACATTTGTATCACCTTAAAAGCCTCCCGTGAGTCTCTACCCAGTTCTTATTTGCTTCTCCCTCCTTAAAGCGCCATCTTGTTTCTGGCACCATGGGTTGATTTTGAACTCTTTTATGTTTGGCTTCTTTTGCTCAGTGTGATGTTTGTATTAGATGATTGTATGCATGTTGCAGCTACCAATAGTTTGTTCCTCTGTCTGGTATTCTGTGTAGGAACTGGATATAAATTATCCTGTACTATCAATGGGCATTCAATATATTAGTGTATGTGTTTGTCTGTTACACTGTTATGACTTTTCCACATGCTTTTGGTGCATATATATACACATTTTGGTTGGACATGAGTAGATTTGTTAGTTCATAGAATAACTGTCCATTCATCTTTAAAAGATAATGCACCAGTTTTCACAGTAATTTTGGCAATTTATCAGTATGCCCGAAATGGAGGGTAGTACCAGTGGCACATCCATGCTACCTCTTGGCATTGTTTATTTTTAAAATGATGGTCATTGTAATTGGTGCACAGTGGTGTGGCATTATGGGTTTCATTAGCACATTTTCATATGATTAGTAATCATTTGGAAGTCTTCCTTTATGAAGTACCTTTTCAACTCTTTTGTACATTTATTTTATTTTATTTTCACTACCAAGCATTGAGCTCAGGACCTTGTGCTTTCGAGGCAGGCATGGTGCCAATGAGCTAAATCCTCGGCCCTCTTTTGTACATTTAAAAACTTGGATTATCCTTTTCTTATTTCTTTGTAGTTTTTTTCTGGATATGTGTCCCTTGCTTTCACCTTCTAGCTGTTATGAATAATGCTGCAATAAGCACAGGTATATATGGATTGTTTTTACAATCTTTGTTTCTTTGACACATTTTTTTTTGTTCTGGTAAAGCAAATAAGACTTAGATTATTACTTGTAACCAGAAGAGTCTCGGCTAATATGCATGGATGTATTTCTAGACCCCTGTTCTTTTCCTTTGATCAGCTATGGTTTTCTTCTTTTCTTTTTTTTGTACCAAGACCACACTGATCTATCTAGCTATCTATCTACCTATCTATCAATCATCTATCTTAATGTATAAAAGCAAATTTTTTCTCAATTGTGTCTTTAAATAAGCAAATTCCTGTTTTAACAAAGTTTGTGTTTTCAGCCTTTCATTTATAATTAGTACTTTTTGTGTCTCTCTTAGGAATCTGGGTGACCCAAGGTCAGGGAAGTATTTTCCTCTGTTTTCTTTTTTCTTTTTCTTTTTTTTGCAGTTTTTTTCCCATGAAGTTTATTGGTACATTTTAGGTATAAAATACAGTTACATTTATCATTGGGATCTTGTACCATTACATGAGTATCTTGGTTCTTATTTTTTTCCCCATTCCCCTGCCCTCCCTTCACCCCCTCCACCCTTCCCTATTTGCAAAGACTTTGTTTCCATTTTTTTCCTTTTCTCATATTTTTCTTTTCCCTTTTTTCCTTTCCCCTACCGCTCCCACTTCCCCTGCTCCTTTAGACCTTTTCTTCCTGTTACACAATATCAATTATACATTTTTAAAATTACAATATCAAGATCTAGAAGACATTACCACAGATTTTACAGAATTTAAAAGGATATAAAAAACATATTACAAAAATCTTTTTTGAAATAAATTTGACAACTTCTAAGAAGTACCTTGGAAGACAAATTAATGAAACTAACTCTGGAGGAAATATAAAATTTGAATAGCACCTATTAAAGAAAGTATATTCCTAGCTTGAAAATCTACCTATATGACAACAGCAGGCTCATATACATTTTAACTGATAAATTATATCAAACGATTAAAGCAGAAAAAAGAAGGAACCCTTCTCCCCTCATTTTAGGAAAACAGCATTGTGGTAATCCTAAAACTGGATAAAGATAATAGAAGAAAAAAGTATGAACATAGGTAGAAATTTGTTGAACAAAACAAACTATTAGAAGTCAGATCTGGCGGGATGTAGAAAGTGGTTTTGTTATAGGGATGGCAGTGTTGGTTCAGCATTGGAAGATCCACCCCCAAAAGTCATCATTTTAACAGAGAAAAGGAAAAAGCCATATGATCCTGTCACTAGTTGGAGAAAAAGTATTGGACCAAATTCTACAGTTGTTCATGGTAAAAGCTATCAGGAGACTAGAAGTAGAACAGAACCTTCTCAACAGATTAAAGACATGTGCTCCATATTTCCAGTGAGAATGCCTTACATGAATGGAGAAGATACAATGCTTTCTCCTTAGGGTGGGGAACAAGGGCACATATGCTTACTCTTTATCTGTCCATTAAACTTGGAAACCTAGGCCCAACCAAAATAGTCTGGCAATAAAATGACACAATTAGGATAGGATTGGCAAGGTAGAAGTAAAATCTTTACATGTAGATGAAATGATCATCTACAGAGAAAATACTAAGAAATCTCTAGGAGCCCCTGGAACTTGTATTTGAATTTAGCAGGATTAGAAAACACAAGGTATATATAAAAATTCAGGTCTGTGTATATGTGCTATAAATGAAGAATTGGATATTGAAATTTAAAAGTTATGTAGGAGTACAAAGGACCTAGAAAAGTTAAAAAAAAAAGACAAAAAAGTGTTGGAAGATGTTTAGTACCTAATTTTGACTTCCTCTAAAGCTACAGTAAGTAAGGCAGTGTTGGTGTAAGGAAAGACATATAGATCATTTGAATAAAACAGAGAATCTAGAAATAGAACCACACATATATGGTCCACTGAGTTTTGAAAGATTATTTAACATTAGCATTTTATAGAATACAAACTCAATTTAAGAACCGAGGAAGAGACAGTGTTTTCAGCAAACAGCACTAGAACACCTGGTATCTGTATATAAAAAATTAACCTCAACTCTTTATTTTCATACATGAAAATAACTTGAAGGGATCTATGAACCTAAATATGAAAGCCTAAAAGTGTAAAACTTTAAGAAGAAATTATAAGGGAAAATGTTTATGAATTTAGGGTAGGCAAGAACTTCCTAGGATACAAAAAACATGTTGTATAAAGGAAAAAAATTGAGGGGCCGGGATTTAGCTCAGTAGTTTCGCCGCCTGCTGCGCAAGCACAAGGACCCGAGTTTGATCCCTGGTACCAAAAAAAGAAAAAAGAAAAAAAAGAAAAAAATTGATAAATGAGATTCCGTCTAAATTTAGAACTTTAAATGACATCATTAAAATGAAAAGTAGTCCTTAAACAGACCATATTTACAATGCATATAACCGATGAGCAGAATATATAAAGAACTCTTACAGCTCATTAATAGACAACCCAATTAAAAAGTACATGTAAGAAGATGATAAATAGCCAGTATAGCACAAGGAAAGGTGTGCAACTCTAGAATCTGAAAAATACTAATCAGTACAATAACAAGATTGAATTATACACTCATTAGGGAGATGAAGTCAAAAGTTTTAAAAGCCTTGTCATGACTTTTTCTTTTTGTTGGATTCTCCCCCTTTGTGTTTAATTTGTCACGCCCAATGGATTCATTCTGCTGGGTTTCCTGGGGTTGTGATCCTCATTGTCTTTTCCTAGGTATTGTCTAAAATTTTTTGGAGTGCCGGTTTGGTATTCATGAAGTTCCTGAGGTGCTCTTTATCATGAAAGTATCTTATTTCTCCATCCATTTTGAAAGATAGTTTTGCAGGGTACATCCATCTGGGTTGGAGGCTGTTTTCCTTTAGAGCTTGAAAACTCCAAGCTCTTCTTGCCTTGAGGGTTTGCATTGAGAAGTCTGCTGTGATTCTGATGGGCTTTCCTTTGTATGTGATTTGTTTCTTTTCTCTCACTGCTTGTAGAATTTTGTTCTTCTGTTGGATTTCTGGAATCCTAACAATTATATGCCTATGTGTAGATTTTTTTTGATTAAGCCTGGCTGGAGTCCTATATGCCTCACTTAACTGTATGTCAAGATCTTTTCCCCTTCTTGGTTAGTTTTCTGCCATCACTTCTGTGAACAGTTTTTTATGTCATCTGCACTCTGTCCTCTTTCTTCATTGACTCCAATCAGTCTTATGTTATTCTTCTTTGCATCATCTAGCAGCTGCTGGATTGATTTCTCGTGTTCTCTTACAATTTTAAAGCAGTTTTTCTTTTTCTGTTCACTAACTGCAATCTTATCTTCTGTATCTGAAATTCTATCCTCACATTGGTTCATCCTCCTGCGCAGACTTTCGATGGAGTTTTTAATCTCCTGGAAATCTGTTTGCATCTGTTTTATGGATTCCATTTGTTTCCTATGTTGGGATTCTATCATGTTCCTCAGATCCTCTATTTTTTTTTATCTCTGTCCTCTCTGGATTTATTAATCATGTCTTGCACCATGAGCACAATCTTTGCTGTTATCTGAATAATTATTTCTGATTTCATTTTTCCCAGACCCTCTTTTGTTGCCAGTTCAGAGAGTCCAGGTGGTTGAGTATCAGATTGTTCCATCTCGTTTCCCTTTGGAGTTGCTGTAGGCGATCCGGAAGTCTGTTTTTGAGGCTTGTTTACCTGTCTTCTCATTTCCACAGGGTGTGTGTGTGGGTGCTTCTGGTACCTGTGCAGCTCAGCTTCTCTGCCCTAGGAGCTTGGGATGGTGGCGGGGGAGCTTTCTTCTGGGTGCTGGGACCAGCTCACCTTCTCTGCCCTAGGAGCATGGGATGGCAGCAGGGGAGTTTTCTTCCGGGTGCTGCAACCGGGCTTCCTCTGTTGTCTTCTAGAAGCTTTCTTGCTTCACCTTTCGTTGATCTACAATCCATCTTAAATTGATTTTATGTGGTGTAAGAAAATAGTCAATGATTTTATGGTCCCTTTATACATATTTAATGAACTCTGCACTCTACTGATGTGTGCTGTGGCACCTGTGTTATAAATCAGGTGGCCGTATGTGTTTGCTTTTCTAAGCAAGTCTGTTCTGTTGATCTGCTTATCTATCTTTTTGTTGGAACTAAGAAGTTTATAACAAGTCCTCATATTGGATAGTGAAAGTGTTTTACACTGTTTTTTCTACAAGTGTCTCTGCAATTCTTGGCCCTTTACATATCTATAGACTTTGATCCAAGATTGGATATTACCCTAATTATTTGTGAATGTGATAGCCAGAAAGAAAGAAAGAAAGAAAAGAAAAGGAAAAGGAAAGAAGGAATCAGCACACTGTCTTCATAAATTACATAGCAGCCATCTTCTTTGCTCTGTGTGACCCTGCCCTCTCAGTCATATTTCATTAGTTACGGTGTGGAAACCTTAGCAGAATCACATCATTGGGGGCCCTTCCTGGGAATTTTTGCATAGGGAACCTGAGAGGATATGAAGCTCCAGGTAAAGAATCCAGGGGCTATTTGACATCTGTGCTTTCCACCTTCTGGGAGAATGGAGTATGTAGTGAAGATAGATAAAACCAGTGGGTAGAGAAACACAGTAAATAGATAGGGAAAGAAATCTGATTGTGCTTGAGTTCTTGATTCCAATTATTTAGCATTCCCTGGTGCATCTCTATGTATTCCATGTATTTTATTTTACTGTGGAAATATATACATAACACAAAGTTGACCATTTTAACCACTTTTAAGTGTTCAGTGGCAGTAGATTTGCAGCCATTACAACCATCTCCAGAAGATTCATCATCATCCCAAACTGAAACTCCATAAGTACCGAACAGTAATTCCCCACTGCCTGCATTCCCTAGCAGCTGCCGTGCTACTTTCTGTCTTAATGAGTATCTTTACTCTAGGTACTTCATGTAAGGGCATCATACAGAACTGTATTTGCCTTTTTGTCATTAACTTGTTTCACTTAGCATAATGCTTTTGAGGATTATCCAGGTGGCAATGGGTGTCATAATTTCTTTTAGGTTCAATCATATTGTGGGTATATTCTGCATTTTGTTGGCCATTCATCTGTGAAGGACACCTAGAATGCTTTCATCTTTCAGCCATTATGAATAAAATAACATTGATGTGGATGAATTGTTTTCTTGATTTTTTTTTTTTTTTTTTTTTTTTTTGCTTAAGCATATTGGACTTAGAGTGCTACTACTAACCAAAAGGGTCCCAACTACTATGCATGGGTCTAATTCCAGACTACTATACCATTCCTTTGATCTACCAGGCTTTTTCTGTACCCATATCACAATTTCTTAATTATCTTAACTTTATAGTACATTTTTAAGGTCTGGTAAACAAGTTTCCCTCATTAGTCTTTTACAAAAATGCATTGATTGGCCACATTTCAGAACTTTTCCCCAGATGATCAACTGTAAAATTCTAAGAAGAAAACAGATGGAATTTTGTTTGGTATTACATTATAGTTTTTTAAAAATTCTTTTATTGGTACATTGTAGGTATACAACACAATTACATTTCTCATTGGGAATTGTACCTTTACATAATTCATCTTGGTTCTTATTTTTTCCCCATTCCTAGCCCTCCCTTCACACCCTCCACCCTTCCCTATTTACAAAGACTTTATTTCCATTTTTTCCATTTCTCATCATTTTTCCTTTCCCTTCTTTCCTTTCCCCTGGTCCTCCCACTACCCCTACCCCTTTGGACCTTTTCTTCCTATTTTACATTATCGATTATTCATTCTAATCATTGGTACATTTTAGGTATACAATATAATGACATTCATCATTGGAGATTTGCACCTTTACATAGTCTCTCTTGGTTCTTATTTTTCACCCTTGCCCAGCCCTCCCTTCAACCCCTCCATTCCTCCCTATTTACAAAGATTTTGTTCCTATTTTTCCATTTTCTCATATTAATCCCATTCCCTTCTATCCTTTCCCCTAGCCCTCCCACTTCCTTCCCCTTTGCCCCTTTTCTTCCTATTTCACATTAACTATTATACATTTTAGTCCTTATTTACACTTTCAATTTCTCACACCAGAGAAACTATTCAGTATTTATACATGTGTGTCCTATTTATTTCACTTAAGGGTATTGCCTCAATGTGCATCCACTTAGCTATGTCTCTAATTTCTCATTTTTGATGGCTGAGTAGTACTCCATTTTATTAAAAAACCACATTTTCTTTATCCAGTCTCCAGTTGATGGCCATTTGGGCTGTTTCCAAGTTTTAGCTATCACAAACTGTGCTACTATGAACATGGGTGCACATATATCACTGTGGTATGATTCTTTTAATTCTTTGGGGAAGATCTCCAGCAGTGGAATAGTGGGGTCAAATGGGACTTCCAGTCCTAGTTCTTTGAGGTATCTCCATACTGGTTTCCACAGTGGTTGCACCAGTCTACACTCCCACCAGCAGTGGAGTAGGGTTCCTCTTTCCCCACAGCCCCACCAGCATTTGTTATTGGTTGATTTCATGACAGCAGCCATTCTTTCTGGAGTGAAGTAGAATCTCAACGTTGTTTTCATTTGCATCTCTCAAATGACCAGTGATGTTGAACATTTTTTCATGTATTTATTTGCTATTTCTACCTCTTTGTCTGAGAAATGTCTGTTCATTTCAGATGCCCATTTTTGGATTGGGTCTTTAAATTTGGGAGGTCTGATCTTTTTCAGTTCTTTATAGATTCAAGATAGTAGACCTTTGTCTGAGGAAGAGCAGGTGAAGATTTTTTCCCACATTGTGGATTGTCTCTTCACACTGCTGGTGGTTTCTCTTGTTGTGCAGAAGCCTTTTAATAAGAAGAGATCCCATTTGTTGATTGTTTGTGCTAGGTCATGGGCAACTGAGGTTTTGCTCATAAAATCTTTTCCTATACCGATGTCTTCAAGGGTTCTACCTAACCTCTGTTCCAACTGGTTCAGAGTTTCTATTTTAATATTTAGATCTTTAATCCATTTTGATTTTAGTTTAGTGCATGGTGAGAGATACAGGTCTAGTTTTAATCTTTGGCAAGTTGAAGCCCAATTTTTCTAGCACCATTTATTAAAGAGGCTATCTTTCCTCCAGTGAGGGTGTTTGGCTCCTTTGTCGAAGATGAGATGGCTGAGTGTGTCTGGTGTTGTTTCTGCATCTTCTAATCTGTTCCACTGGTCCTCAAGTCTGTTTCTTTGCCAGTACCATGCTGTTTTTATCACAGTAGCTTTGTAGTACAGTTGCAGGTTGGGGATTGTGATACCCCCTGCCATGTCTCTGTTACCTAGAATTGCTTTTGCTATTCTGGGTCTCTTCTTGTTCCAAATGAATTTTTGGATTGTTTTCTCAATGTCCATGAAGTATGCTGGTGGGATCTCAATTGGAATTGCATTAAATCTATATAGCAGTTTTGGAAGTATGGCCTTTTTCACTATATTAATCTTTCCTACCCAGGAGCAGGGGATGTCTGTCCATTTTCTGATGTCATGTTCAATCTCTCTTTTCAGAGTGCTATAGTTTTCAGAGAAGAGGTCTTTGATTTCTTTTGTTAGGATGATTCCTAGGTGTTTCAGTTTTTTGGATGCTATTGTGAAAGGAATTATTTGCCCTATTTCTTTCTCAGTGAGTCTGTCATTGGTGTAGAGGAAAGCTATTGATTTTTGTGTGTTGACCTTGTAACCAGCTACTTGACTGAATTTGGTTATTAAGTCTAGAAGACTTTTGGTGGAGTTCTTGGGGTCTTCTATATAGAGAATGATGTCATCTGCAAATAATGACAATTTGACTTCTTCATTTCCTATCTTTCTTCCTTTTATTTCTTTCTCTTGTCTAATTGCTGTGGCTAATGTTTCCAGAACTATATGAACAAGAGTGGTGATAGTGGACATCGTTGTCTTGTTCCTGATTTTAGTGTGAAGGATTTCAGTTTTTGACCATTTAGTATGATATTGGCTGTTTGTTTTCCATAGATGGCTTCTATCAGTTTGAGGTAGAAACCATCTATTCCAATTTTTTGTAGAGTTTTTATCATAAATGCATGTTGGATTTTGTGAAATGCTTTTTCTGCATCTATGGAGATAATCATATGGTTTTTGTCCTTGGCTCTATTGATATAGTGTATTACATTGATTGATTTTCGTATATTGAACCATCCCTGCATCCCTGGGATGAATCCCACTTGATCAGGGTGTGTGATCTTCTTGCTGATCTTCTGCATTCTGTTTGCCATTATCTTATTAAGGATTTTTGCATCTATGTTCATTGGTGAGATTGGCCTATAGTTCTCCTTTTCGGTTGCGTCTTTCTCTGCTTTGGGGATCAAGGTGATGCTTGCTTCCAGGAATGAATTTGGGAGTATTGCTTCCCTTTCCATTTCATTGAAGAGTTTAAACAGTAGTGGCAGCAGTTCCTCTCTAAATGTCTTATAGAATTCAGCAGTGAAGCCATCAGGGCCTGGGCTTTTCTTAGTTGATAAGTTTTTAATTACATTTTCAATTTCATTGGTTGATATTGGGTTGTTCAGAATTTTTAGGTCTTCTTCATTCAACTTTGGTAATTCATATGTATCTAGGAATCTGTCCATTTCTTCTGTGTTGTCCATCTTATTTTCGTATAGGTTCTGGAAGTAGGTATTGATGATCCTCTGGATTTCTGCTGGGTCTGTTGTAATTTCACCCTTTTCATTCCTAATTGCATGGATTTGGGCCTTTTCTTTCCTTTTTCTGACAAGGTTGGCTAGAGGTTTGTCAATTTTGTTGATTCTTTCGAAGAACCAACTTTTAGCTTGATTTTTTTGTATCGTTCTCTTAGTCTCCATTGCATTAATTTCTCCTCTGATCTTTATAATTTCCTCACTTGTATGAGCTCTGGGGTTGTCCTGTTCTTCTTTTTCTAGAAGCTTGAAGTGCAGCATCAGGTTGTTTAATTGGGCTTGTTCTGTTTTCCTAATATGCATATTCACTGCTATGAATTTCCCTCGTAAGACTGCTTTCATTGTGTCCCATAGATTCTGATATGTTGTATTGTCATTGTCATTTAATTGTAGGAACTGTCTGCTTTCTTCTTTAATTTCCTCTGTGACCCATTGATTATTGAGAAGTGGGTTGTTCAATTTCCACATGTTTATGAAATTTTTTGATTTTCTTTTGCTATGGATCTCCAATTTGATCGCACTATGGTCTGATAATATACAGGGGATAACTTTAATTCCTTTGCACTTCCTTAAACATGTTCTATGTGTGAGTATGTGGTCTGTTTTTGAGAATGACCCATGTGCAGCTGAGAAGAATGTGTATTCTGATTTTGTGGGGTGGAACACTCTGTAAACATCTGTTAAGTTCATTTGTTCAAGGGTTCAATTGAGTTCTAGTATTTCATTACTTATTTTTAGTCTAGTTAATCTATCTATTTGTGACAGTGGGGTGTTGAGGTCCCCCACTACAATTGTATTAGTGCATATATGACTTTTCATGTCTGTTAGTATTTGTTTTATATAGTTGGGTGCACTAGTGTTTGGTGCATAGATATTTATGATTGTCATCTCTTCCTCTTGGATTCTTCCCTTTACAAGGATGTAGTGTCCTTCTTCATCTCTCTTAATCAGTGTTGGTTTGAAATCTACTTGATCTGCCAAGAGGATAGCTACTCCTGCTTTTTTTCGGGTTCCTGTCGCATGGAGTATTGTTTTCCAACCTTTAACTTTCAGTCTATGAGTTTCCTTTTGAATTAAGTGTGTTTCTTGTATGTAGCATATTGTTGGATTTTGCTTCTTGACCCATTCTGCCAGTCTATTTCTTTTGATTGGTGAATTGAGACCGTTAACATGGATGGTTATAACTGAAACGTATTGACTTGTCATTGCCATGACTTTTTCTTTTTGTTGGGTTCTCCCCCTTTCCATTGAATTTCTTGTCATGCCAGATGGGTTCATTCTGCTTTGCTTTCTGGGGTTGTGATCCTCAATGTCTATTCCTAGGATATTGTGTAAAATTCTTTGGAGTGTTGGTTTGATCTTCACGAAGTTCCTAAGGTACTCTTTGTCATGAAAGTATCTTATTTCTCCATCCATTTTGAAAGATAGTTTTGCAGGGTACATCAGTCTGGGTTGGAGGCTGTGTTCTTTTAGGGCTTGGAATATGTCACTCCAAGCTCTTCTTGCCTTGAGGGTTTGCATTGAGAAGTCTGCTGTGATTCTGATGGGCTTTCCTCTGTATGTGATTTGTTTCTTTTCTCTAACTGGTTGCAGAACTTTGTTCTTCTGTTGTGTTTCTGGAATCTTAACAATTATATGCCTATGTGTAGATTTTTTTTGATCAAGGCTATTTGGAGTCCTATATGTCTCACTTATCTGTATTTCAAGCTCTTTTCCCCTGCTTGGGAAGTTTTCTGCCATTATTTCTGTGAAGAGATTTTTTTATGTCATCTGTACTCTGTCCTCTTTCTTCATTGACTCCAGTCAGTCTTATATTATTCTTCTTTGCATCATCTAGCAGCTGCTGGATTGATTTCTCATGTTCCCTTATAATTTTGAAACAATTTTTCTTTTTCTGTTCATTAGTTGCAATCTTATCTTCTATATCTGAAATTCTGTCCTCACATTGGCTCATTCTGCTGTGTAGACTTTCAGTGGAGTTTTTCATGTCCTGGAAATCTGTTTGCATCTGTTTTATGGATTCCATTTGTTTCCTATGTTGGGATTCCATCATGTTCCTGAGCTCCTCTCTAGATTTATTAATCACGTGTTGCACTAGGGGCATAATTTCTCCTGTTATCTGAGAAATTATTTCTGATTTCATTTTTTCCAGATCCCCTTTTATTGCCAGTTCAGTGGGTCCAGGTGGTTGAGTATCAGAGTATTCCATGTCATTTCCCTTTGGGGTTGCTGTAGGTGATCTGGAAGTCTGGTTTTGAGACTTATTTATGTGTGTTCTCATTTTGACTCGGGGCGGGGGGCTGTTGGCGCCTGCATGGATTACCTCCTCTGAGCTGGGAGAGGTGGGACAGGGGTCGGTAGTAATGGTAGGGATGGTGGCCCAAAAGCCCTTTCCTGTGAGCTGGGAGCAGTGGGAGGGATGTTGGTGGGAAGCCCCTTCCTCTGGTCCAGGAGCAGTGGGATGCCGGCTCAGAAGGCCCTACTTCTGGGCCGGGAGCGGTGGGAGGGATGGTGACCTGGAAGCCCCTTCCTCTGGGCCAGGAGTGGTGGCACAGAAGGTGGCCCAAAAGCCCTTCCCTCTGGGCTGGGAGCAGCAGGAGGGATGGTGGCCGGGAAGCCCCTTTCTCTGGACCAGGAGCAGTGGGACTGAGTACCGTGGTCTGGTGGTCCGATGTCCTCTGCATCTTTGCAGTGTGGAACCACGTGGCTGTACAGAGGAGCGGGGGTGGGGTCCATTGGATTGTTGCTGGGGCGCAGGCTGATTCGGCATGTTCCCCGCGACTCGGGACCTCGGTAGGGTGTCCTGCATTATAGTTTTTGATGATTTGGGGAAATCAGCATTAAACCTTTAATGTTATTTATATAACATATTTTTTTCCAAGAAAAGCAAAATAATAATATTCACCTCTCTTTCCAAACATTTCAGACCTTTTTGTGGCTTGATATGTCTTTTTTCACTGCTTACTACTAGTCTGATGTTATTTTTAATGTACTTGCTTAAAAACTTGAATGAAACAAGGCATATATTTTTCTATAATGTCTCTATTTTAGGACCTATCCACATTCCTACAAATACATCCTTTTCATTTTTTTTTCAGTGCTGGGGATTGAAACCAGGGGCCCATATATGGTAGCAAAGTGCTCTACCACTGAGCTACAACCCTAGTCCACCTTCACTCTTTTAATTTGCTAAAAGAGATTCTATTGTATTGCTATATTTCATTTAGTTTTCTAATAATTATCCTGTTGACAAATATTTAGGGAATTACAACATTGTCTTATCCAATTTAGTTTTTTGTTTTGTTCTTTAGCAGTTTGGGGGATGGAACCCCAAGCCTTGGCCATGCCAGACAAATGTTCTTTCACTGAGCTACACTCCCCTCCCACAACATTGTCTTGAAACTCAACATATTTGTCTCTCTCTCTCTCTCTCTCTATATATTTTTTTATACCAGGGATCGAACTTGGGTCCTTACTCTTGCATATCAGGTGGCGAAACCACTGAGCTAAATCCCCGGCCCCCTGTTTATATTTTTTAAAGAAGCTATTAAAAAGTAGATTGCTTGGTCTAAGCATTTGTCTGAGTTAAAAAATTTTAATGATTTGCATCAGTTATACATATTAATGGCATTCAGCGTGATATTTTCGTACAAGTATATAACCTGCACTAATGAAATCCAGCCTCTCTTTTTCCATCCTTCTCCTTCTCCCAACACCCTTCCCAATCTTTCAGTAACCACTACAAATAGTCCCTGTTTAACAACCTACCTGTTTAATCACTGTTCAGACTTACTGCTGAAGAGTGCTGTGTGGACTTAACCATACACTGCTCAGACTTCTGAACTGTCTCTTTTTTTTTCTGGTACAATTTTGTACATCTTGTTTCTAGAGCCTCGATGTCTTTCCATTTGTATAGTACACCTTGTTTATACAGTACTGTAATTTTTGTTGATTGTACAGTACAAGCACTGTAATTTTATATTCTGTTATACATTACAGTACTGTATGTGAGAGTTATGCAAATAAAAGCAAAGTCATCAGGTTGGAGTTTCCTTTGGCCGTTTCTTTCTTCTGAATATTGTAACATACACAATACATGCAATTCCTCATTTACCCACCAATTTATTTAACAACCTGGCCACAGGTCTGAACTTGATCATTAAATGAGGAATGTCTGTCTTTCTCTTTCAGGTAGACATTTTTTAGTTTCCACATATGAGAGAGAACATGTAGAAGTTGTCTTTTTGTGTCTGGCTTATTTCACTTAACATGATGTCCTCCAGTTCCAGTCATTTTGCTGCAGATGACAGGATTTCTTCTTCTTTATCGCTGAAGAATGCTCCGTTATGTATATACACCACATTTTCTGTATCCATTCATCTGTTGATGAACACATATCTTAGCTGTTGTGAAGAGTGTCCCTTTGGATATATACTCAGAAGTGGAATAGCTGGATCATAATATGATAGGTTTGTTTGGCTTTTTTTTTGGAAAACTCCATATTATTCTCTGCAGTGGCGGTATCTGAATACATTACCATCAACAGTGTATAAGAATTCCTTTTTCTCCACATCTCACTAACACATTACTTTTTTTCTTTTGATATAATAATCATTAAAGTGGGGTGAGAAGGTATCTCATTGGAGTTTTCATTTTCCTAACACTTAAGAATATTGAACATTTCTTCATTTTGAGGGAACCATTTTTATTTCTTATTTTGAGAAGTGCCTATTTAGAATATTTGCTCATCTTTTAATTGGTTTACTTGTTTTGTTAACTTTTAAAGTTCTTGATATATTCCACTCATTAAGCATCTGTTATATTAATAATTGGCCAATGTTTTCTCCCTTTCTGTAGGTTGTCTGTTCATTCTGTTGATGGGTTTCTTTTGAGGTGCAGTAGATTTGATAAAATCTCACTTGTCAATTTTTACATTTGTTTCTGTACTTTGGGTCCTATCTAGAAAATCATTGCCAATGCCATTACTGTACCTTGAAGTGTTTCCTCTATGTTTTCTTCTAATAGTTTCAGAGCTTGAGGTCTAAATTTAGGTCTCTGATCCATCTATCTTGAATTGATTTTTATACAGAGTGAGAGGCAGGAACTAAGTCTCACTTTTCTGCATGTGAATATCCAGTTTTCCCAGCACTATTTATTGAAGAGGCTGTCTTTTACCCAATGTATGTTTCTGGCACCTTTCTTTAAAGTAAACTGACCGTAAAAGGGCAGATTTTCTTCTGGATTTCTAGTCTGTTTCCTTGGTTTATGTGTCCTTTTTTAATGGCAATACCATGTTGTTTTGGTTACTATGACTCTGCAGTAGTCTGGAAATCTAGTACTGTGATACTTCTAGGTTTTTTTTCTTTTGGCTCGAGGTTGCTTGGCTATTCAAGGTTTTGGTGTTTTGTATGAATTTTAGGATTTTTTTTTTTTTGGTGTTAGGGTTAGGGTAAGGTCATTGATATTTTCAATCTGTAGATTACTTTGGGTAGCATGGAAATTTTAGCCATACTAATTCTTCCAATTTGTGAACATCTTCCCATCATTTTGGGTCTTCTTCAGTTTCTTTGATCAATGTCTCATAACTTTTCTTGTAGAGTTCTTCACTTCTTTGGTTATTTCTTTTTTTTTCAGTTATTGAGAATGAGATTCTGTCACAATATCTTTCTAAGCAAATTTATTATTGGTGTACTGATTTTTTTGCCTGTTGGTTTTGTATCCTGCTACTTTACTGATTCATTTTCTATTTGAGTTTTAAAGCTTTTATCAGATTATCTTCCAGGAAGTCGGTGCCAATTTGTACTCCTATGAGGCAATGGTATACATTTGCTTACTTCCTTAAAAACTCAAGAAGATTATCTTTAAATACTCTCTCCATTTGTAGCAAAACAAGAGGGCCAACCAACTGTGGACTGGAAACTCCAGAACTCAGTGGAAAGAAACTCTTTGTTAGTTTATAAACTCTTTATGAGTTAATTATATCAGATATTTTGTTGCAGTAACAAAGAGCTGATAGCACATTGGTGGATAATTCTTACACTATACACAGGTACAAATTATATATATTTAATACAGGTGTGTTATATTGGGTATATCAAAATCTGTAGCAAGGTACTAGACACAGCATGTTGGAAAGGCCCCCATAGCTTGGAATAAGCCGGTGGGAATCTCCCTCCATCATTTAGTAGCATTACATTGAGAACAATACTTAACCTCTGTGAGTGGGAAGGTAACACACAAAATACTAGGGTTGTTTCTTATGAGTCTTGAAAGATATGACATGTGTCAACAAGCTTGTAAGCTGATACAGTGTGGACTCACTAAATATAAATTCCCACCATGATCTCAGATGACTTGAGCCTGAGAGAGTTGAGTAAAAATAGCAAGAAAATATTGTATTCTTTTCAGTCCTCAGACCCTTCCTAGAAAATGAGTATCTATTAAACACAGTATGTAGTTTGTGTAGTACATTTAATTTTACTGCAATGCCATTTATGGCATCCTCAGAGCTAGATCTACAGGATAACTAAGTCAAGGATACATCAAATATGTGATTCTATTGAGCTTGAAATTTTCTTAACTTATAAATAAAGCAGATGGAAAAATCTTTTCTTCCAGAGTTTTATAAAGTTGATGAGCTCTGTCTATCTATAAGTGGGGGTGAAGGGAATCTCATTATAAGAAGCCTATTCCTTTTAAGGGCCACCTGGCTTCGTCCACATTTGAGAAGTCATTCAGAAGTACACAGAACCAACATAAAGGTCACTTTATCTAGAAAGATTTATGGATCATTACTTACTGCGAAATTAATAAACAGAATTAAAATGGAAGCCAAGGAACCTATTGTGTGGTACTTTGTATAGCTTTGGATTTTGATAACTTAGAAAAGTAGAAGTTGATCACCATTTGACTACAAGAATTTGTTTCTCCTACTTCGCTCCATTGAGGCCAAGGATCAAAATGGTTCTAAATGACCTTTCATAGTTTTTAAAATTCCATCAGATCCCATTCTGTCATTTATAATTTGGCTGGAAAATGTTTATTCATGTGTCTATGGGTTATTGTTATTATAACATTCTGTGATATTGTTAGCCAACAAATTATCTGAGGGACATAGGATGTACTTCCTTCTTGTTGAAAATTGTTTCTTATGTAAATGAGTAGCACCTGTAGAGCTTGGTTTTCTTGCTTTAAAAATTGAGTGGGCAGGCAGGATGTCCCAAAGGAAGTTCCTCATCTTTATGTCTGGTAGACTTGATGACCTTCTCTCACTGGTGGGGACCCTCTTGGCCTCCAAATGTCCAATCGCATATTGATCTGGAATTACCGAGATTAGTGCCTCTCTCAGGGTGGAAAGCAGAAACCAGAAATGGATGCCAGTAGGTTGAAAGCCAAGAGTGTTTACAAGCATGTGGTTGGCTCTTTAAGGTGGGTTGGATACCGAGACTACTCTAAGAAAAAAGAGCAAAATCCTCCATAGAGAAAGAAATAGTTTTCTCTTTCATAGATTCCATCAAAGGCCAATTTTGCTGCTTCCAAGCAAATCAAAATGTTTATAGGTGACTTACTGCTGCAAAGGTGTGTGTGTGTGTGTGTGTTTGTGTTTGTGTTTGTGTACACACTAGCAAGACCTTTCTCTTTTTAAGGGAAAGATATTTTTGTGTTCGCTTCATCTGAGTTTTCTGAGTTCCTGAATTTGCGGTCTGACTTTTTTTCCATGTGGGACAGTGACGCAGACAGGGGCTAACTGGCTGCTTCCACCTCACTGCCTGCCTTCTGGGCCTGGCCTGCCATATGGCTGATGTTTGTACCTGCTCAAGTGCTTTCTGTGTTTGAGTTGGCACTGCCAGCTTACATGCTAGAGCCCAGGGCCGTTCATGATGTGTGTCTCAGGGCTTTGAAACCGATGAGCTGGCAGCTGGGGCGAGAGAATGTCTCTTTCGGTTTTTGGGTGAACTCCATGTTTTTTCCAAGAGGTTAGATCACTGTCCTCAGTCCAGGCTTGCTAGACAGAATGTAACAGTTACTGTTTGAGACATGCTGAACTTTTAAAGGCAAAAGGCAGAGGGGGATGAAGAGGAGAAAGTCCAGGGTCAATCAAACAGGTTGAAAACGAGCACTTTTATATTTAGGAAACAAAGAGTTTTACTGAGCTGGAAAGCTTTGTCAACAAAGAAAGAGAAAAATGTCACTTTTTGTTATGGTAGAGAGGACATGTTGCTGTGTATTTCCCAAGCCTGTCCCAGGTTATGTTTGAGACCAGAGCAGATTCATTGGTAATTGTGGCAAGGGTGTTAGGAGGGATAATTTTTGTGAAAAATGTATCTGGCAATCTCCCTGGTTCTTTCATCAGCCCATAAGGACTTTTAGTAGACTTCTTTTTGACAGGTGGCAAAATTAGGAAAACTGATACTTGCTCAGCCCCTGCCATAGTTTTTTCTCTTATTCTTATGTTGTCCTTTTCTGTCATAACAGGAATATTGTCATTTTTTTTTTGCCTAAGATTTCTCTCCCTTCATCTCTTAGTATAAAAAAATCTTGGTTCATGGGAGCAATTTTATTTTGGTTATATAATTTTAAGTGTTACTAGAATTGTTTATTTTACTTGTTGCTGTGTCTGTGGGTGAACATGATATCGACATGTAAAAGATATCCTATTTGACAAACTAATAAATAATTACATTGTTTCACACCACAGTGGAACAACATACAAGTAAAAAAGTAGCCATGTTGAGTTAAGTGTAAAACTGTTTATGACTGATATTCAAGCTCATAGCAGCTTTGTTTATAGGAAACCATAATGGAGCCCTTGTTACATCTTTTTCCTTGCCACCCCTGTCAAGGACAAAGTCTGTGTTCTTACAAATATGTTAAGAATTTCATCTGTAATGTTTGCTTCTGAAGAACATTAAAATGCTTTTGAATGGGGTGAGTGCCAGTCTTATTTCACCCAGCCAAGGAAAAGAATCCTGCTCTGGGTTTCCACCTGGAAAAATGCTAGTGAGGAATGAATAGACTCTCCTTAGCAATTTGAGGTAGCGTGTTATTACTAAGTCAAATTCAGTGTTCTTTCATTTTATGGTGATAACTTCTTCCTCCCTCCCTCTACATATTTCTGCATACCTTTTTCCCAACCTAATTCATGCATTTGCCTGATAAAGCTGAAGAATATATAAATTGAACATTTAATTTGACCTGTCTGGAAGCAGTGCCATTGGAGATGGACACAGGCTACATCAACCCTGATTGATATAGCTGTCCCGACATCTGGGATGGCTCTGTTTGTCATTCAAGAAGTTTATTGATGCCATGTGTCTTCCCAGGTTTTCTTCATGAAAAAATGTTTATGCCTGTGGGCATGTCTAGATGGCAGTGAAAGGCTCACGTTCCTGAAAGGAGCATTCAGCAACTCAAGGTTGCCAAGGTCTGCAGCAAAGGCAGGCCCTCTGAAACCCATTGCCTCCTAAAAAAACCATCTCCGAGGTAACAGGTTAGCACTCCGAGCCCAGAGACCCCCAGTGATTGCGACTTGGGGGAGAGAGAGAGGGCAGAGAGACAATCTGAAATAATACCCTGAGCAGCACTTCTTTTTTGGATTCCTGGGTGTGCATGATATTGTTTAAATTTAAAAATATATTTCTTAAAAGAAAAAAAAATCTACTCCCCATTTTTCCCCTCCCATTAAGTTTATTGGTACATTTTAGGTATAAAATACAGTTACATATCATTGGCTCTTGTACCATTACATGAGTATCTTGATTCTTATTTTTTCCCCTTCCCCTGCCCTCCCTTCACCCTGTCCACCCTTCCCTATTTGCAAGACTTTGTTTCCATCTTTTTCCTTTTCTCATATTTTTTCTTTTCCCTTTTTTCCTTTCCCCTACCCCTCCCACTTCCCCTGCTCCTTTAGACCTTTTCTTCCTGTTACACGATGTCAATTATACATTTTTAAAATTACAATATCAAGATCTAGGAGACATTACCACAGATTTTGCAGAATTTAAAAGGATATAGAAAGCATATTACAAAAATCTTTTTTGAAATAAATTTGACAACTTCTAAGAAGTACCTTGGAAGATAAATTAATGAAACTAACTCTGGAGGAAATATAAAACTTGAATAGCACCTACTCAAGACAGTATATTCCTAGCTTGAAAACCTACCCATATGACAACAGGCTCATATACATTTTACCTGATGAATTATATCAAACATTTAAAGCAGAACAAAGAAGGAACACTTCTCCCCTCATTTTAGGAAATCAACATTGTGCTAATACCAAAACTGGATAAAGATAATAGAAGAAAAAAGTATGAACATAGATAGAAATTTGTTTAATAGAACAAACTATTAGAAGTCAGATCTGGCAGTATGTAGAAAGTGGTTTTATTATAGGGATGGCAGTGTTGGTTCAGCATTGGAAGATCCACCTCCAAAAGTCATCATTTTAACAGAGGAAAGGAAAAAGCCATATGATCCTGTCACTAGTTGGAGAAAAAGTATTGGCCTAATTTCTACAGGTGTTCATGGTAAAAGCTATCAGGAGACTAGAAGTAGAACAGAAACTTCTCAGTGGATGAGACATGTACTCTATACTTCAGAAAAATGCCTTATATGAGTGGAAAAGTTACAAAGCTTTCTCCCTAAGGTGGGGAACAAGGGCAGATATGCATACTCTTCATCTGTCCATTAACCATTGAAACATAGGCCCAAACCAAAATAGTCTGGCAATAAAAAGAAACAATTAGCATAGGATTGGCAAGGTGTAAATAAAATCTTTATATGGATGAAATGATCATCTACAGAGAAAATACTAAGAAATCTTTAGGAGCCGCTAGAACTTGTATTTGAATTTAGCAGGATTAAGAAAACACAAGGTATATATAAAAATTCAGGTCTATGTATACTTGGTATAAATGAAGAATTAGATATTGAAATTTAAGAGTTATGTAGGAGTACAAAGGACTTAGAAAAGTAAAAAGAAAAAAAAAGATTGTTGGAAGACATTTATTACCTATTTTTTTTTTTTTTTTTGGTACTGGGGATCGAACTCAGGACCTTACACTTGCGAGGCAGGCGTCAGAGCCACTGAGCTAAATCTCCGGCCCTTATTACCTAATTTAAAGACTTCCTCTAAAGCTACAGTAATCCAGGCAGTGCTGGCATAAGGAAAGACATATAGATCATTGGATTAAAACAGAAAATCTGGAAATAGAACCACACATATATGGTCCACTGAGTTTTGAAAGATTATTTAACATTAACATTTCATAGAACATAAACTCAACTCAAGAGCAGAGGAAAAGATAGTGTTTTCAGCAAATGGTATTAGAACACCTGTTATCTGTATGTAAGAAATTAACCTCAACCCTTTATTTCCATACATAAAGGTAACTTGAAAGGATCTATGAACCTAAATATGAAAGAGTAAAACTATAAAACTTTAAGAAGACATTATAAGGGAAAATGTTCATGAATTTAGGGTAGGCAAGAATTTCCTAGGATACAAAAAACCTTACGTATAAAAGAAAAAAATTGATAAATGAGATTCCATCAAAATTTAGAACTTTAAATGACATCATTAAAAAAATGAAAAGTAGCCCTTAAACAGACCATATTTATAATATATTTAACCTATGGCCAGAATATATAAAGAACTCTTACAGCTCAGTAATAAACAACCCAATTAAAAAGTAGACACAAGAAGATGATAAATAGCCAGTACAGCACAAGGAAAGGCGTGCAACACTAGAATCAGAAAAATACTAATCAGTACAATAACAAGATCATATTATACACTCATTAGGGAGATGAAGTTAAAAGTTTTAAAAGAACAGATGTCAGCTTAGGTGTGAACCACTTAGAACTTTTGAATACTGCTAATGTGAACATAAAATGATAAAATCATTTTGGAAAATAATATAGAAATTACTTGTATTATTATTAAGAACCAACAGTTCTGTTCTTAAGTTTTTACTTTAGAGGAATGAAAACACATGTTCACAATAGATTTGTACATACAAGTTGACTACCCCTTTTCTGAAATTCTTGGGACCAGAAGTGTTTCAGATTTTGGTTTGAAACCCACTTGCTCTGCAAAGAGGATAGCTACTCCTGCCTTTTTTCGGGTTCCTGTCACATGGAGTATTGTTTTCCACCCTTTAACTTTCGGTCTATGAGTTTCTTTTTGAATTAAGTGTGTTTCTTGGATGCAGCATAATGTTGGATCTTTCTTCTTGACCCATTCTGCCAGTCTGTTTCTTTTGAAAGGTGAATTGAGACCATTAACATTGATGGTTATAACTGATATGTACTGACTTATCATTATCTTGACTTTGTCGGATTCTCCACCTTTGCATTTAATTTCTTGTCATGCCCAATGGATTCATTCTGCTGGGTTTCCTGGGGTTGTGATCCTCATTGTCTTTTCCTAGGATATTGTCTAAAATTTTTTGGAGTGTTGGTTTGGTATTAATGAAGTTCCTAAGGTGCTCTTTGTCATGAAAGTATCTTAATTCTCCATCAATCTTGAAAGATAGTTTTGCAGGGTACATCCATCTGGGTTGGAGGCTGTTTTCCCTTAGGGCTTGGAATACATCACTCCAAGCTCTTCTTGGCTTGAGGGTTTGCATTGAGAAGTCTGCTGTGATTCTGATGGGCTTTCCTTTGTATATGATTTGTTTCTTTTCTCTCACTGCTTGTAGAATTTTGTTCTTCTGTTGGGTTTCTGGAATCCTAACTATTATATGCCTGTGTGTAGACTTTTTTGATCAAGGCTAGCTGGAGTCCTATATGCCTCACTTATCTGTATGTCAAGTTCTTTTCCCGTCCTTGGGAAGTTTTCTGCCATCACTTCTGTGAACAGTTTTTTTTTATGTCATCTGCACTCTGTCCTCTTTCTTCATTGACTCCAATCAGTCTTATGTTATTCTTCTTTGCATCACCTAGCAGCTTCTGGACTGATTTCTTGTGGTTCCTTACAATTTTAAAGAAATTTTCTTTTCCTGGTCATTAATTGCAATCTTATCTTCTATATCTGAAATTCTTTTCTCAGATTGGCTCATCCTGCTGCATAGACTTTTAATGGAGTTTTTAATCTCCTCTAAATCTGTTTGTATCTGTTTTATAGATTCCATTTGTTTTCTGTGTTGGGATTCCATCATGTTCCTCAGCTCCTCTAATTTTTTTATCTGTGTCCTCTTTAGATTTATTAATCATGTCTTGCACTATGGGCACAATCTCTGCTGTTATCTGAGAAATTATTTCTGATTTCATTTTTTCCAGATCTCTTTGGTTGCCAGTTCAGGGAGTCCAGGTGGTTGAGTATCAGATTGTTTCATTTCATTTCTCTTTGGGATTACTGTAGGTGATCTGGAAGTCTGGTTTTGAGACTTGTTTACATGTCTTCTCATTTTGATGAGGGAGGGGTTGCTGTTGGCACTCGGGTGGTTCACCATCTCTTTACTGGGAGTGGTGCTATGGTGGCCTGGGAGCCTCCTCCTTGGGTGGTGGGATTGGCTCCCTGAGCAGCACTTCTTATTGTTCTGGAAATTTAAAAGGGGGGAAAATGGGGGCTGGAATGTTCAGAGTTTTACACTCTGGATCTCCATAGAAGTTTAATGTAGCTCTGCCCTGTGCATTGTGGGGTGGTTCTCAGGGACATGGGCCACTGAAGGTCCAAGACAGGGCCCAAGGAAGAGGCTCGGGGCTGTGACTGTCAGGCGGTGATTAGGCAGGTGTTCTGAATCTCTTGGAATTTCTGGAATTCTTGGGTTTGTTTTTCTGTATCGTATCTCCTTAGTGCTGTCACCAGAATGGTCAAGTATCACCTGTGTCAGTGTTCTCAGGGAGATGTTGTAGGCCCCGACTAACAGTCTTGATTGGAAAGGTTTTCTATTTGGCCTACCTCCAGCTGCAGACAAATCTCAGGTGACAGCTTCTAGCTATGCAGCCAGATGTGTTGTGGGCTGGGAACCCCATAGGTAATACAGAAGGATATGATATCTTTTATAGAACTGGGCAAATAGTTTCTACTGAATACATGATATATTAGGGATAGGGAAGGTTTTTTTTTTCTCATGGATGCAGAAAACACCTTTAAAATTTAGAGAGGTTCTCAGATTAAAAGAGGGTAATGGTTTCTGGCAACTGAGCTGCAATTTGCTGATTTTCAGTGTTATCAGAGAAAATGTTCCTAAACACATGGGAGCCTGGATGATAGAAGCATAAAAGCTTGCTTTTGCTAGCTGTTGTTTTGTTAACATTCTTCAGGAATTACTGAAATGGCATGGCAGAGACTGGCCCATATGTTACTTTCTGAACCCCAAATGACTGTATCTGATCGGACTGGTGTAAAGCCAAGTGTATCCTTATCCCCATCTGATAATTGAAGGAAGGCAGACGAACCAAGAATAGCTCTGGGGTAAAACTTCCACTTGTCAAGTTCCTTCCGTATGGTTTGCTGTCAAACCAAGCATTGGATATTTAACAGAAAAGGATACAAGTGAATACTGCTCTTTGACGCTCCCAGGTGTGGCACAGCAGAGTCATGGAAGGATGTGTGCACTAGATTACCAGCACTGTGACATACGTTGCCCTTGTTTCATTTCTTCTTTGAATGGAGTTCATGCAGAGTCTTACCTTTGAGACCAGCGGGTTGGGAGGAGGGTCTGTTAGCACTCACAGAATTTATTCCTATATAATGATTAAGGTAGCATACTACAGTGGTCTTTTTCTCCCTGCCATCTAGCTATAGAAAGCCTGGCCCTAGATCACTATAATGGCATTCTGTTAACTACAAGAGGCCCTGGAAAACACCAGTCATTTCTTCATTGAAATGTTATCCATTCTTCCACTCCCTGAAAAAAATCATATCAGGTAGAGAGTAAGGTAAGCTCAAATCAAGTCTTCATGGAATCTCAAATAGGAAAGGTTATAGAGATATCTTAAGAAATTGACATATTACCTTTGTCACCAGTATCAGTAGTCCTTATGAATAAGAGGACTAACAGGGATTTCTTAAGATTCACTTAATAGTCTGCCTTTAAGTTGGGAAAATTTAAGTCATCCAGAAAAAATAATTAGTTGTTCTTTTCTCAATATTTCCAGGGGGGAATACTACACATAATCCCGTGAAAGTTAATTTCATGCTTTGGCCTCCAGAGATGTCTGGTATCAAAATCCTAGCTTTTGAAATCAAACTAATTTCTTACTATTTACTAACTCTATATGAAGAGAACAATCTATTGTTCTACTCAATAAATTTCAACATGTCACTGTCAAAGGAATTTATAGGTGTTCCCAACTTGTGCACAGATTCTAGCTCATAAAGGTGTTTAGAAATTGAAATTTGTGTAAAAATATAACAGTAAAAATAGTGGCAATGTTTGTTTCATGCTTACCATGAGCCAGGTGCAGTTCTAACTTCTTAAGATCTGTTCATTCCCTTGTTCCTTTTTAATAACCACAATAAGTAGATATATCTTTTATTATAGCTATAAAAACATCAGCCACAAGAAGGTTAAATAACTTTTCCAAGTAGAGGACACAAGAATGAAATGGAGCCTGGCTTGAGAGCAGGTACAGTGCTATTGCCACTAGGTGAAAACAACTTTTTTATTAGCTCTTCTCCCTTGCTTAGAAAAGCAAGTACATTATGCTCCTGTAAGGAGTACTCTACTAATAGAATTGTAAAACTTAGCATCACAATTAAAACAATGTGTGGGGCTAGGATTTAGCTCAGTGGCACCACGCCTGCCTCACAAGCACAAGGTCATGTGTTCAATCAAAACAACAACAATGACGACAAAAATCAATGTATGATATATGTGTGAAAATATTCTCATTAGATTTCTTCAATTTTACCTCAAAGTCTGTTGTTTTGGAGTGTTTTATTTTCTTGTTTTGTTTTCTCTAGAAGAGCTTCCAAGGGGGTTGACATTTGCAAATGAGAATCTGAACCCAACTTGCTGAGAAACAGCTTTGGTGGAACCCACATGATACGGTGATCTTGAATGCTTCATAAACATTATTTTACACAGGGTGTCCACAGAGGAGGAAGAGAGTACACCAAGGACTACACCTACAGCCTGTGGAGAACAGGGAACATGAGGATAGCTGGAGAAGGTCAGAGGGATGGCATCAGGGTCCTGCTTCATGAGCAGGGAAAGTCCTTACCAAATAGGTAAGTCTGATGATGTTACTTTATCCCAGAAAAGGGCAAACCACAAATCTCCCAAAGCTGTGATGGTTGTTACTGATCTAATCTGACGAGATGGCAATCTGTTTGTTAGCTGAGGGAGGGTACCAGAAGATTCCGCTTGCTTTCAAGTATACTTGCCTGAAAATTGAGCATTAGATACTCATTTTGACTAAAGACTAAGGGAAAGATGAATACAAGGGCATAATGATGAACTATAACTAGACTCCCTCCTCTATGTTTCTTTTTTTAAAAAATTAATTTTATTGGTACATTTCAGGTATACAATATGATGACATTCATCATTGGAAACTTGCACCTTAACATAATCTCTCTTGGTTCTTATTTTTTCCCCATTCCCCTTCCCTCCCTTCAACCCCTCCATCCCTCCCTATTTACAAAGATTTTGTTTCCATTTTTTCATTTTCTCATATTAATTCCATTCCCTTCTTTCCTTTCCCCTACCCCTCCCATTTCTCCTTCCCCTTTGCCCCTTTTCTTCCTATTTCATGTTATCTATTCTACTTTTCAGTCCTTATTTACACTTCCAGTTTCTCACACTAGAGAAACTATTCGCTATTTACACATGTATGTCCTGTTTATTTCACTTAAGAGTATCGCCTCAATGTGCATCCATTTAGCTATAAGTAGATAGATCTTTCATTATAGCTATAAAAAATCAGCCATAGGAAGATTAAATAACTTTTCCAGGTGGAGGACACAAGATTGAAATGGAGCCTGGCTTGAGAGCATGTACAGTGGTATTGACACTAGGTACCAGGATCAAACTTCACCTTGCATTTGCCATGCAGGCACAGCAGCACTGAGCTACATCTCGGGCTCAAATTACTTCTTTAAATAGCTATAAGAAGATAATTTTTTTTTTTTTTTTTTGGTACTGGAGATTGACCTTGCACTTGCGTGGCAGGTGTTGGAACCACTGAGCTAAATCCCTGGCCCATAAGAAGATACTTTTATAAAGAGTAGGTTAACTTACACTGACTTTCAAATTTGTACGGGGAACTCCTTAAGAAATTGAGGAAAATCCAAGCCTTTCATCCTGTTTGAGAACGTATCTAATTGGAAAACATTTCCCCTCTTAGTAAAGTCATATCTGTTTTGAGGCCAGTATTTTTACATGTAGGAAGAAAACCATTACATTTAACGTTGAGCCTATTTCTGAAGTGTATAGATTTGCTGGCGTTTCATACCAGCAGAAGAAACCCAGATAAATGTATGCAACCTTTTGTACCCGAAATGAATTATGGAAAAGACTACAGTAAAGTCTGACTGCTCAGTGGGGGTAATGACAGCCAAATACAGGAAAGAGATTGGAGCAGCTAAGTTTCTGAGACCCTGCTTTTGTTCTGTAAAGTAGGTTCTGAGCCTAAGAAGCCACATAATCTTCGGTTCAACTTAGAACATCTTTCCAGGTTCTCAACAATAATTAATTGTAGAAAAGCCCTTACAGAAACCTGTTAGAGAGCCTGCTGTGCTCATCAGTAACATTTACCCAGAGGCCGTATCTACGTGGCGATGAGCAGTGGGCTAAAAATGGAAAGGTTGCTTCCAAATAACTGAAATATAGACTTTTCTTCTCTTCGTTTTCATCCTCAGATTTGCTATTAAAATTCTTTATTGTGGCGTTGCAACATATATATATAACATCACAAAATTTATCATTTTAACCATTTTTAAGTGTGGGTGGAGGGGCATTAAGCTGACGTTGTTGTGTAACTGTCAGTACTGCCTAGTTCTAGAACTCTTTTATCATCTCAAAATGTCAAAGTGAAATTCTGTATTCATTTAGCAATAACTCCCCATTGCTCCCCCAGTTCCTGGTAATCACCCTATCTTTATGCATTTTACTACTCTAGTTGCCACGTATAGATGGAATCATACAGTATTTGTGCTTTTTGGTTTGGCTTGTTTCACTTAGTGTACTGTCTTTAAGGTTTATCGATCCTGTATGTAACCTGTGTCAGTGGATGCTGAGTAATGGTCTAGTGTGTTTCTATTCTACACTTTTGTGAATGACAGGGGAGTCCAACTTCCTACCCCATTCACTAGAGAAACCAGCAAAACCAGGGGAGAAATGAACTGCTGGGTCTGTGTTCACAAGATGACCATCAAGCTCTGTGTCCTCTTTCCTTCTTTGATTTGCTATATAGCTAGTTCTTTTTTTTTTAAGGGGAAGGGAGAGGAACTCTAAACCCTTTCTCTGCTTTCTGTATTCCCAGTCCCGTGCTCTTACTTCTGTTTGCTCCTGGGCACAGTGGGCCATGATCAGCTGATTTGGCTGGTGACTCTGGTAGCCTCTCTGGGTGGCAGAGTCACCTCTGGGTCCCCAGACCCAAGCCTGTGTTTAGCTGGTTGATTGGGTTTAAATCTCTTATTCAGAGATTCAGGCTCTGAGAGGGTGGTCTTTAAGGGAATTGGGGTTTGACAAGGACAAGGACAATGTGATTCTGGAAAAAATAAATAATTTGCATCCAAGGTGCATCTAAAAATGCCCCCTGCTAGGATGAGAAGCTCATTCTGGCTTTGGTAGTGATTGCAGATCCTTCAGCCAGACCCCAAATTGCAATCTGCCTTAACCATCATTCCTGCATTTGTTTACTTGTGCATTGCTTTTTATTCCTCCCAGTCAGCTTTTAGCCTTTGAAACCTGGTGGTATGCGAATGGCTTTAATATTTCAGGCTCTTTTTTTTTGTAAGTAAGTCATAATTTAACTTTATTTTGAAAGCTTCCCAATGGCCTAAGGCTTTGGATCTTTATTACCTCAAAGGGGTGTTGTGAGGATAAAGTGAAATAATATATGTTAAAGCACGTTCAGTTTTTACTATAAAGCTAGTGGTTTGTATGTATAAGTGCTTGTGTTTCATCTGTAAGCTTCAGAGAAATGCAGATCTTCACAGTGAGACTTAGAACTGATTCAGAAGCCCAAATTATATCTAAATTCTATGGAGCAAGCCGAAGGACAAGTCGGCTTTCTTAATGTGGTAATGGGTTATAGTTGAAAGAAGCATGGCAAGGGCTATAGACAGGAATGTTGCAATGTCCTTGCCAATAATAAATTTAAAAAGAAAGAAAGAAAAGTGTAATTTTCTCCTCATAAATCTTTCTTGCTCTTACTAGATGAGGATGGAAGGTCTAAAACTTTGGAGGTTTTAGTAACAGCAATAGCACGATGCTCTTCAGCTGTGCCTCAGAGAACGTGATAAAAGCCAGGTTTCAGGTACTACGGTGGGGAAGGAATTGCACAACGGGCAGTGTCAAAGCATAGCTCTCATACTGCTGTGAGTATAGTGAAGGCCAATTCACACTAGACAGTGAATGCAGTTAGAAAGGCCAGTGCGGCAGGAGAATGCACATTATTCTAATCCTATCTAGAATTTTCTCCCTAAATTATGCTTAGTTACCACTAGGTCCCAAAACTTCTGCCAATATTTTAAAATTCTTTTTTTTTTGAAGCAAATGGATTGTATCAGTCTTCTCTGACTATAAAAGTGATACGTGTCTTCATTAGAACTTTATAAAGCACATAAAGAAATTGAACATTGCAACTTCCATACTAGATGGAGATAATCACTTTGACCTTTGCATTATTTCTTTCTAATTTTTTCTATTTATCTGCATTTTGGTTGTTAGTAGAATTGGGATAATAGCACTCCAACTTTACGTGGTGGTTTCCTCCCCTGGTTATAATGTAAGCGTGTTCCCAGGTCGTTGGCGTTTGAAAATGCTGTAATGAGCCTGTTGTGTTTCACTGTGTAGACAGATACACGAGATGCTTGTGTAGCAGAGAAGGCCAGGGACTGAGAGCCATTTTGCTTAGGCTGATCCCTGCTCTGCCTCTTGCCAGCTGGGTGCCTTTGGGTGCTTTCCCTCTGCCTGTCTCAGGTTCTGCATCTCCAGATTGTGCTCGGAAATAAAGTCATGGGGTTGTTGTACAGTCTAGCAGGATTAATATGTGCTCCTCAGAACATTTAGAGTGGTTCCCGGCATAGAGCAAGTGTTAAAAATTATCATTCTATCATGATGAGTATGTTCGACTATTTCTCATTTTTGTCAATAAAAATTAAGCCATGATGAATATTCTTTACTTAACTCTTTTTTCCATCTGAATATTTCCTGAGGATAATTTCCTTAGAAGTGGAACTGTGAAGAGCTTTAGTAATGTGTAAGACTAAATTGTAACCCGAAAAGACTGCAGCTCTCCCACCCTTTCAGCCTATCCACTTGCCTGTTTTGCCACACTGTTGACAACCTGAGAATTTTTAACTAAAACATGTTACACTATTATTACAGTGAGTTTACGTTTAAATATGTATTTCTTTGACCACATTTTTAGAACTTTTTAAACATTTTCATTCTGTGTAGATTGCCCATTTACTTCCTTTCCCTCTGTGTAGAAGTTTTTGCTGTATTGTTATGTCAACTTGGGGTCTTTGGCAGCCATTTTCACAGATCTTTGTGATGTATACATGTGTTACCTATAGACAAATTTACTGATCATTTATCTTTGTATTCCTTTCTATAGCTTTTATGCTTAATACATCCCAAAAGAAAAATAATCTAAGAGTAAATAAACAACAGAGATAGCAGATAAGATAATATCGCTATGCAGAGGATTGAGTAATAGAAAGTGCTTGGATGGCTATTTAAACTGGGTGCCAGAGGAAGCCTCTCTGCTGGTATCATTTAAATCATCTGATGACTCACAGGAGACAGTCATGAGCAGATGTGGCAGATGTGGGGGAAGAGGACAGGGATGAAGGTCTTATGGAGGTTAGTGGGATGGTCAGGAGGTCAGAACTAAAGCCAGGGAGTTGGGCGGGGCATATCAGGCAGGGCTTTGTAGGCTTAGGCAAGAAGTTGGTATTTCATTCTTGTTTGATGGAAAAACTTAAACAAATCTGTGTTTTATGGCCCGACCATGTTTAGGTTCTAGAATGATTGCTTTTGCTGCCATGTGGCTTGCAGAAGGACATGAGGGTAAGCAAGATGACTTGGCCATCTAGTGAGATTTCATATGTGGAGTAACAATGTCAGCATCGGTAATCACAGCTTACATTGTTCAGTACCTTTATGCACTGGAATCATGTGAGGCAACACATGCATCATCTAATTTAGTCACAAATGGACAGTGTCTCAAATATATCAGGGGCTTTTATGATCCAAAATTATACATTCAATGAAAGAGTCTCCTAATCAGGGTGGTTTTGGTACCCAGTAACAAATATATTAAAATCATCATTATATCTGGAGGGGTTTGAAAAACTTTTTGACTTTAAAGTGACCTTTATATTTGAAAACACCAGGAGTGAATATTTTAGGCAGAGAGGATTATTCCTTCCTACGCAGTACTTACCAGGAATTGCTCCCAGAAGGTCACACTGCAGCTGGGCAGTGGGGATGAGCTAAAAGGGATTAAGCTTACCAGAAAGAAGAGGCAGAGACAGGACAAGCTGTAGATTCTTCCAAGTCAACCAAGAGACTGCAACCTTTAAAAATGAAAATTCAGGTAAGCGTAGTGGAAATGTCAAGGCAAGGCCAGCAAGCACCAGACTTGTGGAGTGGGGGACCCGTCTTAGGATAAGAGCTGAGGACAGGGTCTGGGGGCTCTTTGAAGCATTTAGAGCCTGAGACAAGTGCACTTTCAGTCATTACCTGGGAAAGGTGGTTGGATTTAGGGTGCATGGACCTGGAGTTAGATCTCAGTGCTAAGGACAAAGGTATAATGGAAGTGAAGAAAGGAAGCAGGTCCCTAGTCACCCGTCTCTGGGAGACACAGAGCACAGTTGGATGCCAAAATCAGGGTACAGGAGGCCCAAGATGGGAGGATGGAAAGGTCAGCCAGCCTCTCCAAGCTAGACCTGAGAACCTGCTCTCCCACGTTGACCCCAGTGCCTCAGGCTGCAGCCTTCTTTGGCTCTTCGATCACTAGACGTAGAACATACAGCTCCGGATCACAGCTATACGGAGAGGGAGGGCTGTCCCCTTCTGACATGCACTGTTGGGACTGGGGTGGGTTGATTTAAGGGGTGATCTGGATCTATCTTGTACTTGTGTTCAGTGACTTCATCAAGTTGGTACCTTGAAGTTCACTATGGTGGAAGGATTTATAGCGTAGAAATCAGTAATTAACCTTACTTCCCCTGAATGAGGGAATTGGTTTACTGTGTACCCAGGTTGGCAAAATTCATAGGTGACTGGACACAATATTGTAATGGTCCATAATTCCCAGAGAGATACATTTATGGTGGAAGTTGCTCCTGGGAGTTTTGTCACCATAGTGACTGGTGGGAAGTTTGGACTGCATGACAGTGCTGACAATCCATTCCTATTTACCTCGAAAACATCAGAATTCTAATTTCCCATCACCTTCCTTAAAAAAAATCCATAGTGAAAAACATGTTGCAAAGATAAAAATCAGTAATATAGACTTTAATGAAACTGCGCAGCATTGACTCGGGGCATTTGTGGCCACATGGTATCTGTGGGTCAATAGAAAGCCTGCTTTTCTTTGCAAAATTGAAAGTACAAATTGAAATGGATGTTATCATATTTATTGCTTATAAGATTCACGAGCTGGTTTAACAAAATTATATATGTGTATGTATATATAGAACCATATTGCTATACAGTTGAATATTTCCACTTAATGTGAAAGGGCTATGCTGCCTTGCCTTCTTAAACCGAGTTTAAGGTAAACTAGTTACCCTAATGTTTTAAAACATTATAAAACCTGTGGTGATAGGTAGAGTATTTTGGAATAATGTTCTACTTTAGTCTTATTCTGATGGGAAATTAAAATTGAAACATAGCTACAAGAGGCAATGTTGAAATACTTATTTGAGTTCAGGTATTTACAGGTTTTTCCTTCTCTTGAAGTATTTAAAACAAACCACTCCATTATAAAATCTTTCCTGTGATGGATTTCCATAAGGTGTGGTCAGCTTTCTGGGAAAATTAGATTGAATTCAAGAATTTTGAAATCTGAACTTCAAACTTGCTGGGTTTTCTTTTGGTTTTAGATTTTCTTTCAAATGTTTTATGGCACATTGACTCAGCAATGTCGAGAAATCAAAATATCATAAGGGTAACAGGTATACTATGAAAAGTACACCATCTGGAACTCATTTTAAGACAGCATATCTTCAATGTTAAATCAAGTGTAAAACACTCCAATATCGTTAAATTTTGGAAAATCTTTTGTTTGAATTATAATTCTTAATTATTTGAGTCTTTTTTCTTCTCCAAAATATTTAAAAATTCTTCTTGATAACTAGGATTGTTCCTTTGATATTTAATAGGATTCAAATGTTGTTAGTCATTCATGTGATACTCAGAAAATCCTTTGCTTCTTCTCTCTTCTTTCTGTCCTACCTTTCCCCATTTTGAATGTGTACTGCTGAATGCACATGTTCTGACAGCTGGGGCAAGCCCTTGGCCTTGTGATATGGACACTATGACCAGCTTTCTTCTACTAAGATTCCTTCAGAGCCGTAGTAGCCAGGAGACCTTAGCATCCATCTTTACATTTCACTCTCTCTCTGGTCTTTGGACCAAGTATGAGCCATAAATTGTGCAATGTACAGCTGGGTCAATAACAAGAGTGTGTGTGGGGAGGGGAGGTGGGATAGATTTCCTATCATTTTTCATGAAGTTTGAAAACCAGAGTTGGCAATGAGGAAAAAATAAAACAGGAAGAAGGATTGTACATTTAAATTAAATATTATCACCCCAACTCTTTTTAGATAGCCCAGGAGTATTATTAGGAGTGTGTGTGTTTTGGATGGGCTCGGCATGCATTCCAACAGTAAATGGCTTCCTGTTCAGCATGTTCGAAGTCAGGCCGTCTTTTGGGGTTGGTTTAAAAATATGTGTGAAATATGTACTTTTACTTCAAGCCAAGTCAAATGTTTTCAGTCACCCCCCCTTGCTTGCTTCTCTCTTCCTATCCTGTCATTTCTTGCCCCCCCCCGCCCCAGACAGTAAACTATATCCCAAGGTGTGTTTTTATTTGTCAAAAGGAAGTTTGGTGATTAATTATGAGTTACATTAAACATATATTATTGCCCTCAGGGTGTGTACCGAGAACCTGGCCAGTGTCATTCCTGCCTAGCGTTCTCGGGTGTTCGATCTTGGCAAATGGAAGTGAGAGAAGTATGCAAAGAAACCAAGTATTTGGCTCAGGCAGGCAGGGAACCAGTGGGTAATTGAGGGTGAGAAATGCTCTATAACTTTTCACCTCAGTGGTGATGAACCTATAATTCCCAAATTGTTTGTTTAATTTTCTATTTCTACCACATCAGTGACAAATATTATTTTGTACTGCATGTTCCTTGTGGATTTTTTTTTCATTAGCACAGTCCAATTAAGATGCCTGAAAGGAAAATAACATACTTGGGGCCATCATACCTAGCAAGAAATGCCACAGATGTACCTGGGAGGAAAAATATAGACTTCAGATGGAGGCCACAGGGCCTCTCTGCAAAATGCTGCTTGGATGTTGATGGAAATTAAAAATATATGTCTTGTGACCTAATTGAAGGAAGCTCTCAGATACTCACATTTGAAATCAGGCTGTCGAGGAACCTTTTAGGTTTGGCCTAGGCTGCTGAGACTGCAAATCCTCCTCTGTACAAAAGGCTTGAGACAGATTTTGCTCCCTAACGCTCATTGGACTGTGCCTATGGACGTTCTGGAATGTTCCTAGAAAACACATTTACTAATGGGAGTAGGTATCAGAGTTAACCTTTTCTATACCTGAGAATTTATTTAATGTAAGAGGTCATTTATTTTTTTACTGTTATGTGAATTATATGGCTTGCATGGGAGGAGAAAAAAGCCAACATTTCCATATGAATTTCTAAGGATACTTTATTCAAAGAATGTCTTTGACCTGTAAGTTCAGGCTTTTGGTGCTGGCTGCTTTCAAGTCAGTTTAACTCAGCAAACCCTTACTGAATTATTGACTTGCAAAGCTCATTGCTAGTTGCTCTGAATAGGATGTTAATGAGCTGGAAGTAATTCACCTTGACAAGATTCAACAGCCTTTTGTTATAAAAACGTGCGGAATATAGCACATTAAGAGAACGTCCTCAACATGATAAAGGGTATTTATTAAAAAAAATCCCCAAATCCAAAAACACACCCATAGCTAGCATTATACTTATTGCAGACCACTAAAAACTTTCCCCATAAAAACTAGGAATAAGATAGGACCCCTCATTTTTACCGCTTTTAACATTTTTTCTAGAAATTCTAGCCAAAGCAATTAGACAATCAAAATAAATAAATGGATCCTTGGAAAGGAAGAAGGAAAATGGTCTCCATTTACAGATGACATGATCCTGTACATAAAATATACTAAAGAATCCACAGCACAAATTTAGAGCTAATAAACTCAGGAATGGTGCAGTTGCTCCATTCTTTGGCTGTAGTTGAGCACCATAATGCACCCATTCATGGTTTGTCCTCAGAGCAACATCAGATGTTTTCAAATGTGGCTGTGCAAGGTCTCCTAAAGTACAGTGAAAAAATCAACTGCTCCCATGGTCAGCTTAAAGCAAAAAATTCTCATGAGATTATTTTGGCACTATGTCAAAGTTTGGTAAAATTCCAAATACTTATAAAACTAGTACAGGAGGTTAAGTATCCCTAATCCAAAAATCTGAAATCTGAAATGCTCCAAGATCTGAAACTTTTTGAGCACCAATATGGCACCACATATAGACAGTTTCATACCTTATCTCATGTGATAGGTCACTGTCAAAATGCAGGTATGAAATTGCCTTCAGGCTCTGTGTATAGGGTGGATATAAAGCATAAGTAAATTTCCTGACTAGTCTTGTGTCTTATCCTCAGGATAATAACCACCATGGAAACCAGTAGAAGATTCCTTAGAAAATTAAAACTAGAAATTTCATTCAACCCAGCTATTCTCATTCTAGGTATCTTCTCAAAAGAGTTATAGTAATTCATGCAGACCCATGTTTATAGCAGCACAATTCATAATAGGTAAATATTGGAAGAAGCCTATATGTCCATCAACAGATGAATAGAAAAAGAAAATGTGCTATTTATACACAATGGAGTACTACTCTGCCATAAAGAAGGATAAATTTGGATCATTTGTAGGAAAATGGATGCACCTTGTGACCATAATAGTAAGTGAAATAAATGAGATGCACAAGCTTAAATATCACATGATTTTCCATATATGAGAAACTCATAATATAAATAAGAAGAAAAAGGAAAGATAGATACATAATAGGAAACAAAGAGATAGATCTTTTTCAAAAGGGAAAGGGACCAAATTACGGAGGGAGGGGAAGTGATGAAAAAAAGAATTAACACGTGTTATATACACATACTAACCTCCCCATGGTGAGTATAATCATAATGTACTGCAAACACGTACTAGTAATAAAAAAGCTGGGAAAAATCTCATTATTTATGTGCAAATGTCTGCAAATCGAAATTCAAAAACACTTCCCGTTCCAAGAAGATCAGATAGGGAATATTCAACTTGTAGCACATTCTGTCTCATGCCTTGAAGTAGATTCACCTCACAATCCAAAGTAGATTCTTTTGATTGGTTGTCTCCTGAGAACAGATGGTGCTGAGTAAAAAAAGTAGAGCGAAGAAGATGAGCAACATGGGGGTCTAGGGAGGGGGATAGAGACCGGAAAGAGTAAGGCGTTAAGGAAGGAAACAAAAGGGGACAGCATATCCACACACAGAAGACGCAGTACACCTTGGCTGCTTCTCATGGCCCCCATGAGCCCTGCTGATGGTTGAAACTGATGAAAATGAAATGAAGTTTCTTAGTTGCACTCGCCACAGTTCAAGTATTTGGTAACCACGGGTAGCTAATGACTACCACAGTCGACATCACAGATGTGGAACATTGACTTTTCAGGAAGTTGACAGAGCACTGTTGTAGGAAATGTGTCGTTCTCGTATCACCCAACGGTAGATACTGGATGTAGTCCCTTGTCAAAAATGATTTCAAGTTAAACTTTTAATGATTAATTTGGTTATATTAATGTACTGTGATTGTTAAAAGTTTTATTTGTAGTGGTCTGCGTTTGCAGGCGTAAGGATCATGTTCCCCGTGGGGACTTGGCCCGTGTGCATAACACCCCTTCTCTTGTGTTAATCGCCCCTCCGCTCTGTCCCCTCTCCCTCCACCTCTTGGTCTCCTCGTCTTTTGCCAAACATCCATCTACGCATTTCTGAGAAGCTTTTATTTTCCTCTTTTCTTAGGTCATGCAAGGGAAACTGTGCAATGTTCAATCTTGTGTGTCTCATTTCTGTCACTTAACATTGCGGTCTCAAGGCATGTACCATGATTTAAAAAAAAATAATTACTACAAAAGCAATTTTTTGTAACTTAATGGAAACATGACTGTGATTTAAACATAGAAACCCTGCAGCAGAATTTCTCTTCTCATCTTAAATTATTTACAGTAAGTATTGGAGATAAATAAAATGTCTGGATGTTATAGATGTTTTTCAAGATATGGCTAAATTCCTCTTCAGAAGGTGTGTTTACCTTCCCAAGCCCAGTGTTGGGGGGGATCACTTGTTTTTTAAAAATTTTTAAATGTTCTTATTCTTCTGTTTTTAAATTTTAAAGTCTTATCGAGTCTGATCGAATTCCTTTTTTAAATTATTAGTAGGTTTTAGATATACATAATGATCACATTTATCATAGGGAATTTATACCTGTACATGATATATATTTTGATTTTTCTTTTTTTCCCATTCCCCTCCCTTCAACCCCTCTTCCCTTCCTTAATTACAAAAGCTTTCTTTCTGTTTTTTCCTCCTTTTCTCATTTTTTCTTTTCTCTTCCTTCGTTTCTCCTTACCCCCATCCTAGTTCCCCTTCCCATTTGAGCATTTTCTTCCTATTTCACAATATCTGTTATACATTTTGGTCCTCATTTACACTTTCATTTTCCCACACCAGAGAAACAATGTGATATTTACACACGTGTTTGATTTATTTCACTTAAGAGTATGGTCTTAAGGTGCATCCATTTACCTACAAATGTCTCAAGTTTATCCTTCTTTATGGCAGAGTAGTACTCCATTGGATAAAAAACCACATCTTCTTTATCCATTCATCAGTTGATGGCATTTGGGTTGTTTCCAACATTGCACTATAACAAACTGTGCTGCTGTGAACCTGAGTATGCATATATTGCTGTGGTATGATGCTTTTAATTCTTTGGGGAAGATACCAAGAAGGGGAATAGCTGCATCAAATGAAACCTCTAGTTTTAGTTTTTTGAGGAATCTCCACTCTGATTTCCACAGTGGTTGCACCAGTCTACACTCTCACTAACAGTGGAGAAGGGTTCTTTTTCCCCACAGCCTCTCCAGCATTTGTTATTGGTTGATTTTGAAAAACAAAGGAGCAATACCCTAAAGAACAAAACCAAAAGGAAATGAAACAGAATGACAGCATACCTGCTTTGTGAAGAACAAAATTTCAAATTTAGAAAGGAATAGCTGTGAGCATCTAACTACAAAACAACACAAAATAACAACTAGCAACCACATTCATAGTGCTGTTTAGGCATTTCATACGTTAACTAACCCTTACCATGTCCTTGTGAATTAGGCATTCTTACTGGTCCCCCCATCCAACAGATAAACAAAACTGAGGCATCTGGAATTAAGAAACTGGCCTCACTGCTAAGCAGCAAAGCTAGGATTTGAATTCACCCAGCTTCATTTGGGAGGCTAAGCATTCAAGAATCTCTACCTGTAGCTACTATATCACATTGTTTCTTAACTCATCTATTCAAACGCCAAGAGAACCAATTATTAGGGGTTGAACTGTGCCTTCCTACCACAAATATGTTGAAATCCTATTCCACAGCATCTCAAAATAGGAATTTACTTGGAAATAGGGTCTCCCCAGATGTTAGTAGCTAAGAAGAGGTCATATTCAGGTAGGTGGTCTTCTAATCCAGTGCAACCCATGTCCCTACAAGAGGCCACATGAAGACGCAGACTCCCGGGGGGACACTGGGTGATGATGAAGGCACACACTGGAGCTGTGTAGAGCAATGGCCAGATACCAGGAAGAGGCAGGGAAGGCTTCCCTTGCACATTTCACAGGAACCAAAGCCCTGCTCAACCCTGCCTGCAGACAATGGAGCCTCCAGAGCCGGGAGTCCACACATTTCTGCTGCTTTCAGTCACCAGATGTGTGGTGCTTTGGTTGCAGCCGCTCTTGGAGGGGAATACAGCAAGTAACACAGACATCTCAGTGTCTGACCAGATGCCCACGTAGCCCTGAGTGCACCATGAGGACTTCCGTCTAGGCCCCTTCACCTTTGTCGGATACTACATGATACCCAGCCTTATGGGCTGGAGGCCAAAAGACAATGTTGGTGATTGGTTCTGTACATCTTAGAAATATTAAATAACACCCTCACATGGTGACTCACAAGGCGAATATTTTATTAAATTTGCCAACATTGTATTTAATTGCTGGGAAGCTAAAAATTGTATATTTTTGTTCATTTTGAAAGGCCGGTGATTCACCAAGACTGTATGAACTATGGTAGGATCATGTAACCATATTTAGACTTGTCTACCTTGTAGGGAAAAACCATTAGGGCTTGAAACAACTGTCAGTTATTCATGGACTTTTCCTTTTGTCCTGATTTTTATTTTCATACTTGGTTAGAATGTAGTTTGCCCAATTTTGGAAAATCAGCATGCTTCTTGACTTAATATATAAAACGCATGTACAGTTTATTTCAAACTTTGATTTTGAAGTTTTCACAATGAAAGTAACTGGAAATTATCTTATCCTCACTGAATACTTGAAATATGTTTTCTTAATTTTCCTTTCATGCTATCAGGAGGAGAGAAGAGTCAAGAAGTATCAGGAATATGGTAGGCAATTTTATTCTCTAACACGTTTCCTCCACTATTTGATTAAATTCCTGATTCGTTCTCCTCTCCCAAAGATGTATCTTCTACCATTGGCAGTTGGTGTTTGAAACTCTATAAGAAATCTATGTTTAAGAAACTCTATCAGAAATCATTGTTTTCCCCTGACAGACATGACTTGAAGTGGAAAGCTGCTAGTAGCTGCTCTACCATGACTTTACCTTCTAGCATCGTGCCAAAGGCCTTTACATTTCATGCATTTGAACCACATAAAACCTCATGAGCCATGAGACAGACATTGATAGCTATTGAGAAGGAAAGCAGGAAAATGTTTCAGTGAAAAAAAGAGAGAAGAGGCACATTAAGGCTAAGATTTCAGCACCTTATAATTTGCCTGGCACTTCCCTTGAAACCTTCTGATACACTCGAACCTCTACCCAGGTTGACTATAGAACACTTGAAAAGAAGCCACTATAAATTGAGATGTGCTCCAAGCATAAAACGGACAATGGAGTTTGAAGACTGACTATGAAAAAAATAAACAAAATATTTTGCTGATATTTTAATACCAATTATACGTTGCAAGACAGTATTTAGATACATTTGAAAGGGCAATCCATACACTAAGAGGAAATACTTGCAAATTATCTGATGCAGGACTGGTATCCAGAATATATACAGCACTCTCAAAACTCAATAAGGAAACAATAAACCAATTTTTAAAATGGGAAAAGATTTATTTATTTATATTTTTATTTTTTTTAAGAGTAGGAAAAATTTACTGAGAGAGAGAAAGCTTCTGTCTAAGAGAGACTGAAGGGGGACAAGAAAGTGGGTTGCCCTGGGCCCTGTTTCCCAAGGGATATTTATGGGGCAAACCCATGAGGTGAGGCGGGTTTAAAGTGGGCCAAAACTATAAGACCCAATGGAAAATTACAAGGTGGGCATGAAGTAGGGCAAAACCATAACCAACCAATAAGACTACAAGTACAGTCACCCAGGTAATATTGATTAAATGGGGATCAAATGGGGGAGCAAGTCACACAGCAAGCTTAGGAGGATTTTCAGTAAGGGTGGATAAGGGATATTTCCCAGAAAGGCTGGGTTAAGATCTTGGCCCCCACCCAGGTGATTGATACCTGTTTAGAATATCAGTCACTGCTATTCATCCTACATGGGTGTGGTGGTTTCTCTCCTTTTACAATGCTGGCCTTCAGTGAATGAGTCTTCACTGTCCTCCATGTTGGCTCTTCATGGGCTGGCCCTAACTGCCTACAAGATATCTAATTAACTTACCTATCTGCAGTATTCCCCGCTCTGAAGAGGTACCCCTAACTGCTGTGAGGGGGCACAGGGTGAAGACCGTTCTGGCTACTTCCTGCTGAAGAGGGTCTTAGTTATGATCAGTAGTCAGAGTTACTGTACAGAGGGTCTATCTAAAGGCATTGTCATCTTGGTAGCCATATAGCTTTAAGTTTGGAGGAGACAAAGCCAAAGAAACAGTTAAGAATACATGGACCAAATACTAAGGTTAGCAGGACTGCTATAAATATAGCCAACAAGGGTTTCCACTGGGAGGAACTAGTAATAGGCTCTACAAAGAGGATAAGGAGAAGGTTCAGAGGACTTCAGAATCTTATGTAGAAGTCATAGTGTAGTTTAGCAGTTATGAGCTGTTTACGAGGTTGATCTGGTGGATCCTGGTAAAAGAATTCTAGCACATTTGTCATTGGTTCCATTGGCAGCCTCTAGGCAAGAATAAACAAAACTTAAGAAATTAGAGCATTTATAATCTAAGCATAAGCGCATTAGAATGGAAGGGCAGGTTGGGGAGAAACTCACACTTAGAAATTGAAATAGTGATTGTAACTTGCTGACTCTTAGATTCTTTCATTGATAGAGGTTATGTATAAGTCTGATACTTTGTCATAAGTCTCTCTCATTTTAGCTGTAAGAAGATAAGAGACGATTTGAAGAAAAAATTTCAGTAAGAAATATAAAACTCTAGCTGAGCTCTTAGAGATTTTACCATAGATTTTCCTAATGATCTATGGTCAGCTACTGGTAGAGCTGGAAACTGCCAGAAGGGGTCAGTGACTGGAGCCCCTTTTTATATCTAGCTTTTTTACTATGGCATTATTTTATGCCTCTCTTGGTTATTCTTTTCTGCTGGGTGTTTAAGACCAAGTTAAAGTGAGACCTGTGTCAATCAGTATGAACCTCTTGCTATCTATCAAGGTCAGTTAAGTCTCCCCAGCCATTACTTTGGAACCATGCATAGAGCCCCTCTGCTCCTCTGTCAGTGTCAGCCGTCAGGATGGGTCATGGCCTTGCTTGACCATGTTGCTTTCAGTGAAAGTGTGGGAGAATTTTCCCTCTTTGTGACCCTCCTTTGGCACATGGTACATTTGTCCTCTGGTGCCCAGCAATCTCCCTGCTCAGGAGGTTGAGTGACTTACCAAAGATACAAGATCCTGTAGGAAAGGTTCCTTCTTTGTCCTGGATCTTTGTTGACCTTGAGGGGCCAGGGCCAAAATACTGGCTGTCCTCATAGCCCAGTTACTTTTCTAGTTTTGGTCTCCAAAATTTAGTTGTTGAACAACCAGAAGAGAAGATCAGTGACAGAAGTATTTCAGTAGGAACAGTGAGTGTAACTATTAATGATAGTTAAGACATCAAGCACTTTTGAAGTATAAAGCACAGTTAGAGGCCGTTTAGTTGAATCACTGCAGAATGTTAACAGACAACAGTTGTATATTATAGAGAAACTTAAGATCACACATAGTATTTTAGCATGACAATCATGATGACAGTTTCTCTGTAACACTTACATGTCCATCTTAGTATGGAATAGTCTTTCAGTCAACCTCCATCTCATCACAAGACATTAAATGACATAAAGAAAACTCTTATTTGTTATCCTTCAGCAGGATGCCATCTAAAGAGAACATACATATTGGCCTATAAATGTACCTTAGGACCTCATAATGTCTAGCCTCTAAGTTTAGTGTGACATTGTTTCAACTATTTGGCAACTGAACATCCCTAAGTGTGGTGACACATATAACATACGTAAGTTTTTAAGGAAACTGTTATTTGACTGGTTATCTTACGTTGGCTTGAAATGTACCTCTTATCACAAGTAGCTGGAGTGCAAAAGAAAGGGAGATGCCTGAGTCAAAAAAGATCGTTACCATAAACAATATCTTAGAAGACCTGTACACCCGGAAGGCATGAATGATATTTAGTAACAGTGCATATCGGTTACATGAAGCACTTTGTCCCTTAATTTTGTTTTGTACCAAGAATATTTTAAATAAAACCTTATTGTTTTTCCACAGAAAACTTAGCCATTTGACCATGACCAGTGTATGAATATCACAATAATATGTTTAGCAATGTATTTCCCACAAGGCTATGGAAATTATTGGGGTCCCCTTTGTGAACAAAGCCTGGAATAAATTTTTTCCAGGCAGCCGCTCCTTTATTTACCAAAGGGAGTCCTGTCCAGTAGTTTTCCTAAGCCCAAGAGTCTTTATTTAATTATCTTAACAAATTTTTAGATGACCTGAGAGCCAGATCATAACAGTTAACATTATTTTTGACCAATGAAAGATTCCCAAAATATTATATATAGACAACAATATGTACTGTATGTATGTATGTATGTATTTATTTATTGGTACCGGGGATAGAACTCAGGACCTTGTGCTTGCCGGGCAGGCGCTGGAACCACTGAGCTAAATCCCCGGCCCAATGTACTGTATTTAAAAAACATTATTTGAGTAATCTGGCAACCTGGGGGAAGCATGCCTTTAATTATATTTATCTATAAGCCAACTTGAGTTACAGGCAAACATCCTAAAAAGTCAAAAATACCAAAAGAAAAAAGCTCAAACATAACAGCTGTATGTGTTGTAACAAATTGAACAGACAGACAAACACACACATAAGACAACTTGTTTATAAACCCGAGTGCACTTAGATGTATTTGGCCAAGTTGAATTATAATAATTTTGTAATTTTTAGGTTTATAATATAAAAAAGGCTATTCAGAACTTTGTAGATCAATTAACAGAGATCTCTTGTTATAAGAATCAAAAGGAATAAAAATCTTCTACACCTGTGAAAGCAAAGACCATTTTAAGATACGCCCTAAACTGATGGTTTATCTGACTGGAATACCCAGCTATACAGGCTTCTCATTGTTACTTTGATAACCACAGTTGTTTGACAGCCACATGTAATTGTTCCCTATATCTCCAGTGGAGATGTACTCAGGCCAGGTTTGGGTATAGAAAGAGACTGGGTGACACTCTTTGGAGCTAAGTACGAATTTCAACCAGTGAGGGAAAAAGGCCTGCCAAGGCTCCAACCTGCTGTGCTGCACATGTCTACCTATGAGGTTTTTTCATTTTGAAAAGAAACAAAGGGAAAGAAGGTATCCCCGTCTATCCTTCTTGTTCTGTGTCCAATCTAAAGTGCCCCTTAGAGTTTATCTCATCCAGTGCCAGCGGCGGCTGACTAGAGGTGCAACAAAGCGGCCAGAGCCAGATTAGCTGTTCTCACCATGCTCAAATTTTGCCTGAGGGCTGAAAGACAGATAAATCTGGACTAAAACTTTTACATTTATTTCTTGAGTTTTAGGATTAAACCTAGACCCATTTTCTATATGGCCCAGAGATAAGTGAAGGTCAGCTTTACTCTGGAAGGATTCCAGGGAGGGGAAACTCACCATTCTGGAAGCTTTGTCTTGAAATCCAGCACCCACAGAAGAGGGAAGTGCCTTGAATCAAACTGTGTTATTTCTCAGGGGCAGGGCAGTGGAGAAGGGACAGAAGAGTGATTCTAAGTATGGCACAAGAACTGAATCTTAACCATCTCAGGTGTAGAAGGACAATTAAGATCAGGAGCTTTTTCAGAGTGGATCTGTAATCCTTAGCAAAACATGTCTCCAGAGACAAAAGTTATGATTGACTCCAACTACACTGACAAGAAGAAAAATCAAACCAATCATCAAAGAACCTGAGTGGCTGCTTTTTGTCTCTTGAAAGAGAATGAAAAGTGTTTTAACTATGTTGTTTAGGGCTTACTCTTTTAATGAATTATTCTGAATCTATAATATCTAATTTATGACTTAAGTACCCTACAGGGTGTTGAGCAGCTCCCTGATGTTGTAGAAACACTCCCAAAGCCATGTCTCACCTTTTATTAACATACAAACTGAAACAGTGTCCTGTAGGCAGGCACTAAGAAGTGCTTTTTTGAGCTTCTGAAATGTGGTCTCAGAACCAGGTTCCCAGGTTAAAATATGGGTATCTGTCTTTTGGGTTTTTTTAATAAGCTGATCAAGGGGGTCACACAATCTCACTATATCCCGCTATGTAAAGGCGACAAAAGCCTGTCATTTTTAGGAATCTCCTTAGCTGTTTTAGAGTCTTGGGCTGTGGAAAGGAAAGAATTGGTTTAATTCTTTCTTCCCCCAGTCTTTGGGTTCGCTTAGATATAATAAGGCCTAAATATTTTACCTCAAGGCTGCAAAGTTGTGCCTTAGATCTAGAAACATTATGACCCCTGTCTGTTAGAAAAATCAGCAGAGCACAGGTGTCTTGGCTAGAAAGCTCTTCTGAGGGGACACATAACAGCATACCATCTGCATCTTGCAAGACTGTGACTTGGGAAAAACTATAGTGTTTCCTTTTATCAAATCAGGATACAAGGACATTCTCAGCTTTTTCCTGGTAAATAGTTGACAATTTAAAACAATTGAAGGACTTAGTTCTTATCTTTCTTAGATCTTCAAGAATACATGCCTGAAAGTGTTTTCTATTTTAATTTTCTATCTGATTGGCAGGCCAGTAGGGGTCTTGTATAGGAACTGCTTGTGTTCCAGTAGGAACCAGTTGTTCTCCTGGATGCCTGTCTTTTGAGCTTCCAAAATTAGGATAATATTTATCTCTACATGTAGTAGCAGCTTGTAATACTACTTGTCTCTCATTAGAAATCAGTATTTGATTTAAGAGCAACATTACATCTTTCTAATCTAGTCTGTAGGTTTGAGTAAGTCCTCTAAAGACCTCAGTGTTCATATCAGGGTCATCTGAAAACTTTCTTAGGTCTCATTTAATCTGTCTTACATCACTGAGAGAAAAAGACACATGAACACAGGTAGTCCTGTATTTGCCATTTACTTCCTGCAAGAGATGTTGTCTTCCTGCCAAAGATTAACTAAGGATGGATATAGCCTCATAGAGATTAATTATGGCTGGCCTAGCAATTCCACCCTCAGCTCCTGGTGGTCAAGGCTTAAAGTTGTCTTAGAAATTTTGTTCTCGGGTTCTAAAGGGTGAGGAATAAAATGGGAAAAGATTTAAACAGCCTGTTCACTGAAAAAGATGTATAGATAGTAGACAAGGACATGAAAACATGATGCAGCCATTCCACTCCTAACTGTTACCAAGAAAGTGCAAACATTTGACCAAAACCTGTACGTGGATGTCCATTGCAGCTTTTTTATAATTTTATTTTTGCAGTACCAGGGATAGAACTCAGGACCTTGTGCTTGCCAGGCAGGTGCCACGCTAAATCCCTGGCCCTGCAGCTTTATTTACTTTTTTGGTACCAGGGATCGAACTTGGGTCCTTGCACTTGCTCAGCAGGTGGTGAAACCACTGAGTTAAATCCCTGGCCCTCCAGCTTTATTTTTAATAATCAACACTTCAGATCAACCCAGAGGTCCTTCTATAGGTAAATGGATAAACTAATCATGGTACATCCATACCAAAGAACAATACAGTAAAAAGAAATGCACACAGATCCCAGGCTCCTAGGGTAGAGAGGGTGAGCCGGTCCCAGCACCCGGAAGGAAGCTCCCACCTCCGTCCCAGGCTCCTAGGGCAGTGAAGCTCAGCTGGTTCCAGCACCCTGAAGGAAGCTCCCCCACCGCCATCCCAGGTTCCTAGGCCAGTGAAGCCCCGCTGGTCCCAGCACCCAGAAGGAAGCTCCCCCGCCACCATCCCAAGCTCCTAGGGCGGAGAAGCTGAGCTGCACAGCTGCCAGAAGCACCCCCCCCTCCCCCCCGTGGAAATGAGAAGACAGGTAAACAAGCCTCAAAAACAGACTTCTGGATCACCTACAGCAACCCCAAAGGGAAATGAGATGGAACACTCTGATACTCAACCACCTGGACTTTCTGAACTGGCAACAAAAGAGGATCTGGGAAAAATGAAATCAGAAATAATTACTCAGATAACAGCAAAGATTTTGCTCATGGTCCAAGACATGATTAATAAATCTAGAGAGGACACAGATAAAAAAATAGAGGATCTGAGGAATATGATGGAATCCCAACATAGGAAACAAATGGAATCCATAAAACAGATACAAACAGATTTCCAAGAGATTAAAGTCTGCACAGCAGAATGAACCAATGTGAGGATAGAATTTCACATATAGAAGATAAGATTGCAATTAGTGATAAGGAAAAGAAAAATTGCTTTAAAATTGTAAGGGGACACAAGAAATCAATCCAGCAGCTGCTAGACGATGCAAAGAAGAATAACATAAGACTGATTGGAGTCAATGAAGAAAGAGGACAGAGTGCAAATGACATAAAAATACTTCACAGAAGTGATGGCAGAAAACTAACCGAGGAGGGGAAAAGAACTTGACATACAGATAAGTGAAGCATATAGGACTCCAGCTAGGCTTAATCAAAAAAAAATCTACACATAGGCATATAATTGTTAGGATTCCAGAAATCCAACAGAAGAACAAAATTCTACAAGCAGTGAGAGAAAAGAAACAAATCACATACAAAGGAAAGCCCATCAGAATCACAGCAGACTTCTCAATGCAAACCCTCAAGGCAAGAAGAGCTTGGAGTGATGTATTTCAAGCTGTAAAGGAAAACAGCCTCCAACCCAGATGGATGTACCCTGCAAAACTATCTTTCAAAATTGATGGAGAAATAAGATACTTTCATGATAAAGAGCACCTCAGGAACTTCATGAATACCAAACCGGCACTCCAAAAAATTTTAGACAATACCTAGGAAAAGACAATGAGGATCACAACCCCAGGAAACCCAGCAGAATGAATCCATTGGGCGTGACAAATTAAGCACAAAGGGGGAGAATCCAACAAAAAGAAAAATTCGTGACAAGGCTTTTAAAACTTTTGACTTCATCTCCCTAATGAGTGTATAATTCAATCTTATTATTGTACTGATTAATATTTTTCTGATTCTAGAATTGCACACCTTTCCTTGTGCTATACTGGCTATTTATCATCTTCTTACATCTACATTTTAATTGGGTTGTCTATTAATGAGCTGTAAGAGTTCTTTATATATTCTGGTCATCGGTTATATGCATTGTAAATATGGTCTGTTTAAGGACTACTTTTCATTTTAATGATATCATTTAAAGTTCTAAATTTTGATGGACTCTCATTTATCAATTTTTTTCTTTTATACATCATGTTTTTTGTATCCTAGGTAGTTCTTGCCTACCCTGAATTCATGAATATTTTCCCTTATAATTTCTTCTTAAAGTTTTATACTTTTAGGCTTTCTTATTTAGGTTCATAGATCCCTTCAAGTTATTTTCTTGTATGAAAATAAAGGGTTGAGGTTAATTTTTTATATACAGATAACAGGTGTCCTAGTGCCGTTTGCTGAAGACACTATCTCTTCCTCAGCTCTTGAATCGAGTTTATGTTCTATAAAATGCTAATGTTAAATAATCTTTCAAAACTCAGTGGACCATATATGTGTGGTTCTATTTCTAGATTCTCTGTTTTATTCCAATGATCTATATGTCTTTCCTTACACCAACACTGCCTTGATTACTGTAGCTTTAGAAGAAGTCTTAAAATTGGGTGCTAAACGTCTTCCAACACTGTTTTTGTTTTTGCCTTTTCTGGGTCCTTTGTACTCCTACATAACTTTTAAATTTCAATATCCAATTCTTCATTTATAGCAAGTATACACAGACCTGAATTTTTATATATACCTTGTGTTTTCTAATCCTGCTAAATTCAAGTACAAGTTCTAGGGGCTCCTAGAGATTTCTTAGTATTTTCTCTGTAGATGATCATTTCATCTATATACAAAGATTTTGCTTCTGCCGTGCCAATCCTATCCTAGTTGTGTCATTTTATTGCCGGACTATTTTGGTGGGGACTAGGTTTCAAAGTTTAATGGACAGATAATGAGTAAGCATATCTGCCCTTGTTCCCCACCTTAAGGAGAAAGCATTGTATCTTCTCCATTCATACAAGGCATTCTCGCTGGAAGTATGGAGTATATGTCTTTAATTTGTTGAGAAGTTTCTGTTCTACTTCTAGTCTCCTGATAGCTTTTACCATGAACACCTGTAGAAATTAGGCCAATACTTTTTCTCCAACTAGTGACAGGATCATATGGCTTTTTCCTTTCCTCTGTTAAAATGATGACTTTTGGGGGTGGACCTTCCAGTGCTGAACCAACACTGCTATCCCTATAACAAAACCACTTTCTACATCCTGCTACATCTGACTTCTAATAGTTTGTTTTGTTAAACAAATTTCTATCTATATTCATACTTTTTTCTTCTATTATCTTTATCCAATTTTAGGATTAGCACAATGTTGATTTCCTAAAATGAGGGGAGATGTGTTCCTTCTTTTTTCTGCTTTAATTGTTTGATATAATTTATCAGTTAAAATGTTTATGAGCCTGCTACTATCATATAGGAAAACAGCATATGCTGTTTTCAAGCTAGGAATATACTTTCTTTAATAGGTGCTATTCAAATTTTATATTTCCTCCAGAGTTAGTTTCATTAATTTGCCTTCTAAGTTACTTCTTAGAAGTTGTCAAATTTATTTAAGAAAAGATTTTTGTAATATGCTTTCTATATCCTTTTAAATTCTGTAAAATCTGTGGTAATGTCTCCTAGATCTTAATATTGTAATTTTAAAAATGTATAACTGATACTGTGTAACAGGAAGAAAAGGTCTAAAAGAGCAGGGGAATTGGGAGGGGTAGGGGAAGGAAAAAAAGGGAAAGCAAAAAAATATGAGAAGAGGAAAAAAATGGAAAGAAGGTCTTTGCAAATAGGGAATGGTGGAGGGGGTGAAGGGAGAACAAGGGAAGGGGAAAAAAATAAGAACCAAGAGACTCATGTAATAGTACAAGATCCCAATGATGAATGTAACTGTATTTTATACCTAAAATGTACCAATAAAGATAATGGGGGGGAAAAAAAAGAAATGCACACAGCAATGTGGATGAATCTCAAAGTAATTGCATTGAATGCAAAAAGGCAGGCCAAAGAAGAGTACCCCCCATACCATTCCGTTTATACATACACAATTTTAAAACATGAAAACTGATCTATAGTGAAAGAAAATAGGTCACTGGTTGCTTGGAGCTGGGGAAGCAAGTTAGGATGGGAAAGAGGACTCTCAAAAGGAGCCACTTCTGGAGGTGATATTATGTCATGGATATACATATACGTATTCTGACATTTAAATTATGCCATTAAAATGTGGGATTTATTTTATGTTAACTATACCTGAACAAAACTTCTTTTAAAAATATATGTATATATATTTGGTCAGATAAAATTATGCTGTTAAAATTTATTTCACTTATGTCTTTTTGCATTTTCTAAGGTGTCCATCAAAAATATTGAATGGCATATATGACTCCCATTATATTGCTATTGGACAGCACTGCTTTAGATGACCTGATAGCCTAGGTACCATCAGTAATCTTAATTTAATTTAAATGAAAAATAAGTTTTAAGCCTTTAGAAAAGGCAAATAGTCATATTTAAAACTTTAATTTTTCATGTACATAACATACTATTCTTATTTTCAAGATAACCCTGTTGATCAAAACTAGTAAAAAGTTATAAAAGTGACCTGTGAAGGCCTCAGTATTTGTGATAGATTATTTGCAAAACTGTACTGTTTTCCCTCCTTTTACATGGGCTGCTTTGCAGCTTCTGTCAGTGAGAGCTGGAGCTGATTTCCCTTCCCCTTAAATCTGGGTTGGCCATGTAACTTCTGCTGATGTACTGCGGCAGAAATGGTGGCGCACCAGTTTTGGGCTTGGATGTCAACAGCCCTTGCACGCTGCCTGCTCATCTCTTGGTGCCTCTTTTCCTATGGGCGGCCCCCAGCTGGCCTCCGTATAGCAGAGCAAACTGTCCCAGGTGAGGTCATATGGTTCAGTTTCCTATGGCTGCTACCATAAACTCTCACCAATTTAGTAGCTTAAAAACATCAGTTTATCATCCCACAGTTCTGTTAGAGGACCAGCCCAGGTCTCACTGGACTAAAATGGGTGTGTCTGGGGGAGTGCTGAGGGAGAATTTCACCTGTTCTAGTTTTTGCAGGTTGCCTGCATTCCTTGGCTTCTGGTTCTTTCCTGTCTTCAAAGCCTGCAGCAGTAAGTGGAATCCTCACATCATATCACTGACCTCCTCATTCCTCTTCACTTTGCACTTTTCAGGGCCCTTGTCATTACACTGGGCTACACACATAATCCAGGATTATCTTTTTTTTTTTTTTTGGTACCTGGGATCGAACTCAGGACCTTACGCTTTAAAGGCAGGCAGCGGAACCACTGAGCTAAATCCCTGGCCCCAGGATTATCTTATTTTAAAGCAAAATGATTGCCAGCTGCCACACTACCTGCAACCTTCACTCCTCTTTGCCATGTAAATTAATAAATTGGTTCCAGTGATTAGTATGTGAATGTAGGGAACAGGGGAAGGGGACGTTACCAGAACCTCTGCAGTAAGTCGTAGTCTCCTGCGAGCCACGGCAGCACACGGCAAATTACAGGAAAGGTAGACAAATGAGACTGAGAAGAAGCTGAGCTTTGGGTCTGATCAGTGCTGCTCTGGGCGGCAAAGACGAAAGCCCCCGGCTTACTGCACCTTTTATTCAGTACATGGGGAAACAGATGTAACAAGTGAAAATGCAGAGTTCAGTACTTCACATTGGGATAAACAAGGTGTAACAAAAAACTGGGAGGCAGTGGAAATCTAAGAACAATGAGGAGCTATGCAGATGAAGATTTGGTTTCTCCCTGGCCTCTCCCGCAGGTGTGGTCTTGTCCTGGAGCATTGAGGTCTCAGTTGTGATCCGAGGCCAAAATGCAATTATGTCTGGAATTTCATAGCTGGCCTGTAGGCAGGAGAACTAGGCCTACTCAAATGATTTTTCCCTAGAATTATGTAGCATTGCTCCCAACATATCTCCCTTTCTTTTTGTTATATGTGAAGGTGTTTTTAGGAAAAGTGAGCACACCCAACAATAGCTTGACCCTATATATTGTGAGGATCTATAGTGTGTTTGACTGGCTTAGCTGTCTATAATAAGCATAATTTCTATTAATTGGGGCTGTAAAAGGATGAAAAATCAAAATAATAAATTTATTTATTATTATTTTTTTAAACGATGTTGGCTAAAAAAACTTAAAAACTTTTGTTGAACTCAAATAACTATTGTCTTATATAGTTATACTTTTCTACTGGATGTTCAAGACCAAGTTATGGTGAGACCTATATTAAATAAAGTCAATCTCTTGCTATCTAACAAGGTCAATTGAATCTCCTCAGGCACTGTCTTGGAACCATGCATAGAGCCTCTTAGCTCCTCTGTCAGTGTCAGCCATCAGGATATGTCATGGCCTTGCTTGACCATGTTGTCTTCTGCGAAAACATGGGAGATTTTTTTCCTCCAGGTGACATTCCTTTGGCACACTTTTTGTTGGATCTTTACTGTTTTGGTGTTCTGCAACCTCCCTGCTCAGGAGGTTGGGTGACTCACCAAAGATGTAGGATCTTGGAGATGGTTCCCTCATGTCCTGGATCTTTTTGCTATTGTTGTTGACCTTGGAGGGCCAGGCCAAAATATTGGCTGCCTTCTTAGCCCAGATACCTCTTCAGTTTTGCTCTCTAAACTTTGGTTGTTGAACACTCAGAAGAGAAGATCAATAACATTAGCATTGTAAGAGGAGTAGTGAACTCAACTATTATAATTTTACCTGGATATTAAGCATTTTGAAATAAAAATATAGTTTAAAAACTGTTATTATTGCCAATCATGTTTGTTCTTGTGGTTGAATCCCTGAGTAGCTATCTTTTTATAGGATGTCATCTAAGGAAAATAAATCACCCTACAACTGTGCTTATTATCATAGGTGGCTGGAGCATAAGAGAAAGGCAAATATCTGAATCAAAAGGTTGTTACCATAAACAATATGTTGAAAGACCCGTACAATTAGAGGGCATGAATACATTTTGTACACCAGAAAAGGAATGGTAATAAATATTACAGTTATATAAAACATTATGTTCTTCAATGTAGTTTGGTACCAAAAGCATCTTTCTAATAACACTCTTTTGTTTATACCACAGAAATTAACCTTTTGAAGATGACCAATGTAGACATATCACGATAACATATTCAGAACTTAACCAATGTAAACATTTTATAATAACATATTTAGCACTTAAACGTCAGTGATAACCAATGTAATCCATTTATAACATTATTTAGAATTTAAATTTCAGTGATAACCAATGTAATCAATTTGTAACATATTTAGAATTTAAACTTCAATGATAACCAATATAATCAACTTATAATAACATATTGAGACAATATTTGTTGTGGTGTGTCTCCCATAAGATTATGAAAATTACTAGGGGGTTCCTTTAGTGAATTAAGACCAGAATAATTATTTTCTGGGTGGCCACTTCTTTATTCACCAAAGGGAGTACCCACGGTCTCTATTTACTTTGACAAACAAATAATATGAATATATACATCTTCTTATATTACAACTGCTTATTGCAATTTGATTATTGCATGTAGGTGACAATACACATTACTTTTATAAAATAAATCTCGGTGGCACTTTGATCAGTTAGCAACCTGGGAAGGAGGGCATGCCTTTAATAACATTTATCTGTAAGCCAGTTTAATAATAGGTGAATATCTTTTAAGGGAAAAAAATTTTTTTCAAAAGGTGAAAAGGAAAAGAAAAAAAAATTGAGCTCAACTGTACAAACAGACAACAGACAAACATATAAGACAATTTATAAAATTAGAGTGCACTCAAATATATTTGGCCAAATTGAATTATAATATCCTTTTTATGATTATTAAATTTATAATTGTATATGACTGGTCAAAAACTTTAGTAGTCAATTAACAGAGATCTCTTGAAATTAGAATCATAAGGAATGAAAGCGCTTTTATACCTGTAAATATAAAAAGAACATTTTTAAGTTGTCCCCTACCTTTATACATTTTTTACCATAAATCTATAATTATTAATCCTCTGGGGGCATCATCTCAGTCCTGGACCTCGCTGTGGATTTGTTGGTCGTTGCTGGTGAGGTGGGTCATTCAGGTGCTGCTAGCTCATCGCTCTCAGCGGGGGTGCTATCCCTGGTCTTTGAGATGTTGGTGGTTCCACCAGCATGACCCACAGTCTCACATTCCAGGACGGCAGCCACAAGGTTTTCTCATTATCTGTTAGGACACAGGCAAAACCTCTCCCCCAAGTTATTAAGGCAGGAGCAATTTTTTGACATAGGGAGTTTTGTAATCTTAAAAACAAGTTTAATAATTTAGGTTCTAAGGTAGAGCAGACCATAGCTCCTTCCAGTCTTTGAGTCAACCAAACTGCATAAGAGGAATCACTTAAAATATTAAGAGGTTGGGGAGGGAAGTTTTCAATCACAAATAAAATGGCTAGCAACTCTGACCTCTGAGCAGAGTGGACTAAGGCCCAAGTGGGGAGTGTTCAGGGGGAGAGACGATCACCCCTTTGCCAGGCCTCATGGAGAGCGGTATCTACACATTCCCATGCTATTAAGTTAGTTGTCCCTTCCTGGGGAAAAGATGGGATGTACATTTGTATGTCTTTTAACAAATCTATCACAGCATCCTTAGGTACTGGGTACATAGCTTGCTTTAACAGCGACTTAAGTAATTTGGCAAAGTTACGCTGCTCTGATGACAGAGACTGACCCATAGTTATAACTCAGCAAAGATAGAAAATTACCCCCAGCTGGACACTCTTACCACCAGTGTCCCTCGTCCAAGTCTGGAAATCGTCCAGGGAGATCCGTGTGTTGTCTCTTTTACTCCGAGTTTGTCTCACAGGCGAGTTCACTTGTGGATCTGATTCACATCCATGTTGGGCGCCAAATGTGAACATCTTTTTTGTTGTTGTTTGTTTTTGGTACCGGGAATCAAACTCCGGACCTAGCGCTTGCAAGGCAGGCATTGGAACCACTGAGCTAAATCCCTGGCCCATGAGAACATCTTTTTTTCTGGGAGTGGAGATGGTTGTCATTACTCTCCCCACACTGTCCTTGGCAGGCCTGTACCTCACCAACCCAGGAATTCAGTGCAGGTACATGAGTGATCTATCTCTTACCAGAGGTGCCCAGCCAAATGCAACTCAAATCTCAAATCACCGATCTGCAAAATGGTGAATCCATTAAAACTTGGTCACGCACCATCAGAAAGGGTTGAGTATTTTCTTAAGAAACAAGAAAATTGAGAGTGTCTTTAAAAAGAGCCAACCAATGTGATCTAACTTCTCATATTTACATAAAATAGTCCAAGATCAAATTTCTAAAACAGCTCTGATCATTTGAGATGCTCCTTTTTTATTTAACTATTTTATTAATAATTTTTGTTTTTTAAGAGGTAACATGAGGACTGTGGATGTAGCTCAGTGGTAGAGTACTTTCCTAGCTTCCTTGAGGCTCTGGGAAAAATCCTCAGTAATGAACAAAAAGGTAACATGATATTGTTGGATGAGTTGTCTTATTATTGAATTATTTAGAGTGTTGGAAGTCATGCTGCAGATTCACCCAACCTTCCCTTCCAACATTCTTCTCGGTGTTCTTAGATGACTTTGCCAGCCCAGGGAAAGGCTTAATCTTCAATCCTTGCTCTTTAGAAAAATGATGACTTGTGGCCCGGGCCAAATTTCCACTAGCGAATAAATAATATATTTTTAACAATGTTTTGGTGCATTAAATTGAACTTGTAGTTCTATTTTAAGTAGACTTGACATGCAAGAAGGTACTTATGGTTTGTGCCCAGTGGTGTAGATTACATGGTCAGCATTTGGAGGATCAGAATTTTGTTTATCTCATTTATATGCCCAGGATAAAAATTCTCTGTTTCCATTGTGAAACAGAAAGGGAAAAACTTAAAGTAGCTTTCTGTTAGACATAACGTTTTTGCATCTGTATGAAACTTCAGAAACGGAGACTCTTAAAGTGTCAAGTGGAAAATATGAACCAAGTAGAATAATTTCTAATTGAGGCACACAAAATTTTTACCTTGCAATGTTTGTACCATGTTATGTTTCATTTGTGATCCCCAAATTCTCCACCCCCCCCCCCCATTTCCAGTATTTACTAGCCTAATAAGGAAGAGCAGTGGGTTAACATCATCAGTTTAGTGGCAGAGCCTGATAAAACAGGGCACATCTGCCTATTGGTGGTCTCATGCTGTAGAAGCTCCATGTGTGTGTGTGTGTGTGTGTGTGTGTGTGTGTGTGTGTGTGTGTGTGTTAAGAGGCTCTTCATTACCAGCAAAATTTATTATGAAAGACCTGAAACTGGAAATTAATAAACATAGGTAATTCTTTGGGAACCAAACAAGATTCACACATTCAAAACTCCTGGAAATTTAAGACACCTGCTAATGGTTCTTAGTATAACAGATCAGGGAGATATTTAAGAATAAATAAATAGGTTGCATCATTGGAATTTCTTGTTTTAGTTTGTTTTCTTCCTTTGCTTTTTGAGTGTTTTGAACTTTACCATCACGAATCTCCTGTCTGAGGAGCTAAAAATATTACTTAGTTTTCTCTCTTTTTTCCCCATGGAGAGCAGAATAGATTTGAAAAAAATCTATGGAATCTGGAGATTCTTCTACATTGGCATAAACACTGGGTTCTTCTTTTTCTTAATTCCCTTATCATTATCTTTCTGTCGGGAGTTACGTGAGACACATTTATTGGGGGGTTACTGTGTGCATATCCATAAGCCCATTGAATTCAGTGCTGCAAGAAGAGGCGTTATATGTGCAGCATATGGATAAGGAAGTTTTTCAGGAGGATCAAGCTGCTTTATGTGTCAGAGCTTGCATGCAGTCAAGTGTGATTCCAAATCATATGTCACAAGCACTCTACTCTGACACCTCTTTACCCACTAGAGTTTGTCGTCTAGGCCGGTATCCTGTTCATAAGCATTTGCTGAAACACTCTTGACTTTGAGGTAAAGAATTTTACACACAATTGTAAAATGGTAAAAGAAAAAGTTTTAAAAATAGCTCTCTGAAAATCATAGTCTCAGAAACATTTATCTAAAAGGAGGTTCAATTATGTTGTGACATTTATTAGGACTGAACTAGAAAACTAAGATAAAAATATCACTTGAAGTCAGTGTCTAAAGAGATTTTTATTGGCTTCCTGGGTGTACATGATATTGTTTAAATTAAAAAATAAATTTCTTAAAAGAAAAAAAATCTACTCATTTTTTTTCTTTCTTTCCCATTAAGTTTATTGGTACATTTTAGGTATCAAATACAGTTACATTCATCATTGGGATCTTGTACCTGTACACGAGTATCTTGGTTCTTATTTTTTTCCTTTTCCCCTGCCCTCCCTTCACCCCCTCTACCCTTCCCTAATTTGCAAAGACTTTTTTTCTATTTTTTCCTTTTCTCATATTTTTTCAGTTCCCTTCTTTCCTTTACCCTACCCCTCCCACTTCCCCTACTTCTTTAGACCTTTTCTTCCTATTACACAATATCAATTATACATTTTAAAAATTACAATATCAAGATCTAGGAGACATTACCACAGATTTTACAGAATTTAAAAGGATATAGAAAGCATATTACAAAAATCTTTTTTGAGATAAATTTGACAACTTCTAAGAAGTAACTTAGAAGGCAAATTAATGAAACTAATTGTAGAGGAAATATAAAATTTGAATAGCACCTATTAAAGAAAGTATATTCCTAGCTTGAAAACCTACCTATATGACAATAGCAGGCTTATATACATTTTAACTGATAAATTATATCAAACATTTAAAGCAGAAAAAAGAAGGAACACTTCTCCCCTCATTTTAGGAAATCAACATTGTGCTAATCCTAAAACTGGATAAAGATAATAGAAGAAAAAAGTATGAACATAGATAGAAGTTTGTTTAACAAAACAAACTGTTAGAAGTCAGATCTGGCAGGATGTGGAAAGTGGTTTTATTATAGAGATGGCAGTGTTGGTTCAGCATTGGAAGATCCACCCCCAAAAGTCATCATTTTAACAGAAGAAAGCAGAAAGCCATATGATTCTGTCAGTAGTTAGAGAAAAAGTATTGGCCTAAATTCTACAGCTGTTCATGGTAAAAGCTATCAGGAGACTAGAAGTAGAACAGAACCTTCTCAACAGATTAAAGACATATACTCCATACTTCGAGTGAGAATGTCTTATATGAATGGAGAAGATACAATGCTTTCTCCCTAAGGTGCCTACCCCTTATTTTGAAAATGCAAAATGCTTGGCTCCCAGATATCATAAATTTAATCCTTTCAACAGGTTGGCATATTAGGGATTAATATCTAATCGTTAAAATAAGAATTGCATAGACCACCAAGGTTAAGTGACTTATGAGCACTGACACGAGGGATAAAAACGGTGTCATTCTAGTACAAACAGCTTCCAGACACCAAACATTGCTTTCTTGAATACTGCTTTGAATAAGGGTTATCACTGAAGATGATCACTTCCAGTGGTTTCAGTGAGACAGGTCAGAGAGCACATGATGAAGCGAGGGAGTCAAGAGTGTTGATGCCTGGTAGAATGACAAAAGGAAGAATCAAGTGAATAAAAAGTAGCTGTGATAATGTACTCATTATACAAAAATAGCTACTGGAGTGATATTATCAGGGAAGAAAAGAGTAAATATTTCAGTTGATGATCGATCTACTTCAAGGCTATCAAATCTAAAGCAAAAACATCATCCATAATAGTGCCTTTCCTTTCCTTCCCCTGACAGGAAAGAGCTCCATGAGTTTATTACTGAATTGTTCTGCAAGGTCAGTGACCTCCAGCTGGTTCATGGTCAGCTGCTCCTTGTTGGAGATGTAACTGCTGTGGGTCTTTGCAGTTTCATGGAATGTGGCTAAAGAGCACACACGTGTATGTAATGAATCAGAGATCAGTTTGTTTCTTGGTATCTTATTGGCACATACTGAACAACAGTGATTTGCATGGAAAGTCTTAATCCTGAGGTGCAAAAACACATAGTGAGTATGAGCTCTCAATTCTGCATCATGAGGAAATGGATTCTAAGCTCTTTGCCCCACTTATTAGCTATGCCTGTTTCCCTGTCACTACTGTGTACCTGAAGTTTTTGAGACAGTCATTATGCAAGTGAAGTAAATGGATGGATATGAAACTCTTGGCACAGTCCCTAAACAGTAATGGCTCTTAGTCACAGGATGCAGTGTTCTGCTGTCTGACTCTTCTCAAAAAGAAATTAATACCTGATTTGTCTCCCGGGGGCATCTGTCTAATGTGATTGACCCCCAGATGAGCCACTAGTAAACCAAATGAGAGAAAAGTCATTACCTTGTAGCCCTAGGGACTCAGGTTTAGGTTTGGGCTCTTGTCTTTGTTCCCTTTTAATCTGACCAATCTAGTGATTCCCCAGCATAAAACAAGAAGACCCTTGAGGCCAGTAACCAGTTATTTATTTTTCAATGTGTTAAAATCAAAATAATAGTATGAGGCTTTTGCTTGAGTGTTCTTTCTGAAATGACCCTTGACAGGAACTGGAAATAGTTCTTGTCAATGCAGCCATTATCTCCGTGACCAAACGGAATGTGGAAGGTGGGGTGGAATTTCTGAGTTCTTTGTACATAGGAATGAAATGTCTATCATTTAGTTAAAATAAATTATTGATTTTTAAATCAAATCAAAATATTGGGTTAAACAAATGGGTACTGTACATAAATTTTCCCTTATTTTTAAGAACCGCTTTTCACTGTTTTATGAATAGTTGGGGAAAATAAGGAGTTGTAAGTAACAAAAACGTGTTTTGGGGTTCATGCAATGTAGGAGGCAATTAGAGGTCAGCCTGAAGAAAAAAGTTTAAATTGCCATTAGTTCTCAGAAAAATAAGTGATCCTTTCTTGCCTTACAGGTGAGCAAATGACAGAATGCTGCAAAAACTATTTATAATACTTAGTTCCCATAGCCACCAAAACCCAGTGCACAGTGCTCACATGATTCTTCCCACAGCCTGGTGTTTTCTTCTCTTTTGGGGAACAAGGGATTTGAGTGTCCTCAGCATCACCCAGGGATTGGGCTTGGGAAAGTCTTAAGAACAAATGATTAGTTTGGCTGGAAGAGAGGTCAAGAAAGCTGGTGACAAATCTCAGAGGAGTCATGACAGCCTTAGCAGATCAAGAATTGATTTCCCCCCCCCAGGAATTAAGAAATGACCTAACTTTTAGTTTCCTTATTGTTGTCTTCCAGCTCTGCAAAATTTGTGTACCCATGGCCCAGGGTAAAGAAAGTAAAAGAATGGGTCATATTCATTTATTTCTTTTCTATAGTTTTTTATTAGTACATGTTTGCAGTATGTAATGATTGCCTTCCTTGTGGGGAGTCGGTGCATGTACATTACACATCTTAATCTTTTTCATTCCCGTCTCCTCTTTTCCCTTCCCCTCCCTTGGTCTCTCAGTCCCTTTTGCAAAAGATCTATTTCTCTGTTTTGTATTATTAATCTTTGAATTTGCTCTTTATTTACATTTTGGGTTTCTCATGTAAGATATGTCTTCCTACAAATGACCAAATGCTTCTGTCATTTCAAGAGTAAATGCCTAGTCTTTAGGAGTGGGCATTTTCTTGCTCTGGCCCCTACCTACACACCCAGCCTCCTTGGATTGATCTCTCTGTCCTTGAACCTTGTGTTCCAGACTCGCTTTCCTTCATCAGAAACAGCGGCAACACCACTGCACCACCTCCGGAATGTGGCTCCCTGCCTTTCAATTTCATACTTCTTTAATCCAGAACGCCCCACTCCCTTAATTTCCTGGGCTGATAAGCCATCATTTAAAACATGCTACTCAGCCCTGAATCTGGGACTTTCAAGATCTGAATCTTGAAATCATGGCCTTTCAAACTGTCTCTCATTTTTTCCTTCATTGCATTTATCACACCATGTTATAATCCTCAGTTTTATTGTGCACATCTTCTCATGCTGGGTTTTTGATTTCATTGGTGTTAGGCGAGGCCTGAGGTTAGATCTGTTTTAAAAGGTCGGTGGTAATTCTAGTTCACAGCCCACACTGATCACTGAACTAACTGAACCTTCCGTGAAGATAGGACAGTTGACTGCCTAGTTCACAATCACACCCCATTTTCCAGCTCGATGCCAGAAACAGCAATTGCTCAAGAACTATCTATGCACCAAATGTCTTGGTATCCCCAGTGCATACTGCAGTGTTAAACACAACTGCCTGTTGAATGAGTAAATGAGCGAATGTGTTAAATTCTACAGGCAACATAATATGTTGGAGTCTTTGCTTTCAAAGTTTCTGTAGTTGGGTAGGAGTGCAGGGAATTGGGGAAAGAAACACACCCAAAATTCTGATATCATCATCACTCATACACATCAACAATGGAAAGATTTTCAGTGGTTTTAATGATTTCTTGTTGAGAATACCTCTCATGGCAAGGATCTTTCTTCTTTCTGAATACAAAATTTTTCCAGGTGATCAGGCAGAGGTTCAGTCGATTGAAACTTTGAGCCAATTGTGTGTAAGCTCTTTGGGAAACTGCTAAAGCCCTCTGAGGTCATTCCAGACCACTGGCCTTCCTCTGTTATGCACTGAGGCAGGAAATGTTTTCTCTTTTTTTGCAGTGAGCAACTGGAGGAGCCTGTAAAGAATGCACACAGTACAACATGCTATCGGCTCCCTCCAGCTGTTTATCAGGGTCTCTTTCACTCCCAATGGGGACATCACGTTCTTTTGGCTACTAGTTATGGTCTTATACATAAGACAAAATAAACACTTCCTGAAGGGCTTCAGAAGCCAACTTCACTTATGTCTTATCTTTCATTTTCCTTCAACCCAAAGAGGAAGAAACAAGATTAGAGACTTCCATTTATCCGGTTGTCCTGTAGTTAGTAAGTACATTAAAAACTTTTTTAAAAAATTGGGTCCCGAGAGCAGTAAGGCGCCTGAGTTTAATTTCTCCCATCTTGCCTTGCTTATTTTCTCATTCTTGTGAGTGGTCATGGCCCCCGACCAAGGTCATCCGAGAACAATGGACCTTAGTCACTGACATGCTGAAGGTCTTGTTTGGAAGGAGCTGTTTGGAGCTCCTGCAGTCTGACCTGAGTCATCCCAGTCTAAGCCAGGAAAGCTAGAGTTGGACGCCCCACAAAGTGGTGGCTGTTATTGTAGCAAATCTCCGGGTTGAAAGAGGCAGTGAATGCTGGGCATACACGCACTCTGTCTGGGATTTACTGCCTGAACTGGACAGTCCTTGACATTTTAACCAGGGGAGGCTGGGATTGAGTTCGGGTAGAATTTGCCAGAGACCACCTTGAAGGAAGAGATGGTGATTTAACAGGGAGATCATGAGATTCAGGGCATGTGGACTTAGGTTTAAACCCCAGTTTCCCCATGCACTGTGTGAACTAGGTAAGATACTTAACTCCTTTAAGGCTCAGATTTCTCATCGATCAAATACATCTACCAAGAGTTAAGACATAGTATGTTCTTTCTCCTGGATGGCACCAAATAAGGCTCTTTCCTTTCTCATTTCCTTTGCTGGGAAGCTTGTTGATAAGTATCATTGGCTAATTTACAGAAATATTTTTTTCATTTTCTGAAAGAAATACAATTCACTGATTTCATTACTTTGCACATTATTTAAAAATATTAGTTAAAACTATGCAATGTGGTGTCCAAAGAGAACAGAGTGGTTCTCTATATTATGCATGTGTTACAGTCAATGCTAATTCGAGGACACGTAGAGAACAGCACACACTTCAGTAAGGTGGAGCATAAGAGAACAATGGAAAAAAGCATGGTGTGAGGGCTCCAAAGATGGGATCCTAATCTCACGTGGGACCAAAGATAGGATCCTAATCTTAATTGTAGCTATGTGATAGGAGGCTAAGCTATAAAACAAGAATAATATACATCTTAACAGTGAGTGTTTAGAAATCAAGTTGATGGTTAAACGTTTGTAGAACTACTTTGGAAGTGTTTTTAACATAATACCTACATTACTTATTCAGAACAGGTTGGATTTCTTCTCTTACCAGAAATGAAGTATTTTACGGATAGGGATGTCACACAACTGAGAAAAGGGCATTTTATTCATAAGCCAGAGAGGAGGAGGGTGGGTTTGCTTACAGTGTGTGAACTGAGAGTAATTGTGTATTTCTCAGCTGCTGCTCAGATGCAGGGCTAGATATTATATAGTCAGCCTGGGGGTTGCGCAGGCTGTGCTGGGATACAGCGCTGCCTGAAGTAGAATGGTCTTTCATAACCCTGGAGTGGTATGCTGGTGAAAAGCATGAGGTGTATAAAACTGGATTTCGAGACTGAGGACTTGAAAGAAAACAGAGGTTTTGTGTGAAAAGCAATAAAAACGATGTGCATGTTGTTTATTTAAAAATCGCAGTTCATAAAAAATCTAAAAGGCATTCCCTTCTAAAACAAACTAAGTTTATTGATGTTAAAAAGTTGCTGCAATAGCTAATCATTTTTCTGATCATCCTTAGCTGTTTGGAAAATCTGAAACAGATTCTTCCATGAATTGTTTGTTTACAAAAACATTTAAAGCTTTTGGGCCTTTACTGATTTGGGATTTCACATATTTTTGTACTTGTATTGTTGTTTGTTTATTTCCTCAAGTATTGACAAAAATCTTTTGGGTAATCAGTCTTTCTGGCTCGGGTCTTTGTTCTACATATCAAAAAGGTAGAGCCTGAACAGGTCTCCCATTGATACTATATCCCTCTGCTCTTTGGGGGCAGGGAGCGAAGGCATTTAGGTTCTTTTGGTAAAAGATTTGGATTACACAAACTATAGATTAAAATAGCACAGACTTCAAACTGTCGTACAAACAAAGTCATGCATATTTTTATCATTGGGGTGATACATGGAGTAGGTATGCTGTATTATTGTCTGTAGATAAAGCACCAAGTTCATCATTTATAAACCTTTATCTAAAGTTAGTTTATCAAATGAGCAAACAAGTTGTCTAAGACGCAGCGGTTCAGCAAGGTGCACTGAGTGTAAGAAGGATGAAAGGGAGTTTGGAGGTGGTCTCCTGCCTCGGTGTAATGTTCAGGGGTATCCGGTGGGAGCCCTCATGGTAATATCAGTATGGAGAAAGATTGAGTGGATGAAGGAGACACACAAAAATAATGGCAGAAGCTACTATTTTGATCACTTTTGTTTTTGCCCAGAAATGATCTTGATTAGAAATGAAGTATTCATATTGTTGCTTTTGTGGCAGTGGAGAGTTCCACTGAAAATGGTAGAAAGAGCCTAGTTGATTATTGTGTCAATGATAGCCTTCCTTATATGATCCTATCCATGTGGGTCTCTGATATCTGAAGAAGAGACCGATAGAATATGCAGCCCAAGCCTTTATGTGTAGATCCCTGAGTTGTTTGATTTTTGCTCACTTCTTCAGAGCTTCTGTGTTTTCTGGTCAAATTCATTCTTTTTCCACTTAAAAACCAAGCACAACAAAGTAGACAAGAGGTGAGAAAAAGGACTGCAAAGGTTTTGAGATGGGACTATTACTTCAGCATTGGTTCTGGAGTGTAGGGGTCAGAGATTAATCAGAGATGGACCTGGAAGGAAAGCTAAGATTTATGAGGAGAATGACCTAGGTGTGACAGATGGCCAGAGGCATTCAGGTAGGGTAGCAGCCCCAGGTTCTATATGTGGTGGAGTTTGGAGCAGGTAGATCCAAAGATGCCAGCCACTGATTGGCGGTAGCTGCTGTCATGTTTATATCTCTTCCTGAATGTAGAGTGCAAATTATTTAGGCTAGATCATATTTTCATTAGAGAATTTTTAAAATGTGATTTATGCATGTTACTAATATGAGACTGGAAGATCTAGATGAGAATGTTGTAAAAAATCAATTAAAAAATAGTATTTCTATTCAAAGCATTGATCTTTGAGTTTAAACCTCTTTAGCTTTGTAAAGTTATTTCCCATGTTAGCTAATCCTACTTGAGAAGTACTTCATTCTGTATTTCATTACAATATCCTATTTTATACTAACATTGTAATGTACATTTATAAATATACACTTTTTAAAAAGCAGAATAAAAATAATGTTATGTTTGATCAAGTGTTTGTGAATTTTTGAGATTGTCTTTGTCCAGTTCTGCATTCATAATTGGAAAAGAAACACTTGTCTGACAAAATTGTAGAAAGGGATAAAGAAATGTGAGGCCAGTTACATCTGGGGATTCAGCATCTCACTGAGCTGCTCTACATAGTTAGGTAATTTACAACATATGTGGAATTATGTGACTATTTACAGACTCATTTTAATTCCCTATTTTAAATGTACAGCCTTGTTTACTAAGATAACACAAAAGCACATAAAATCAGGATGTTGTTTTCTACAATTCTTTTCTGAGAAAACTATCTTTAGTGAAACATGAGATTTTAAGAGTTATTTCAGCATCAGTGAAATATTGCAGGCTTCAGAAGAGAACCAAAAGTCAACCATGCTTCATTCTTTCCTGGTGATCTTGGACAGTAGCCCTTCTCAACTGTTCGAAATCAGGTGTCATCGTATAGTTATGCATCACTGCTGCTGGGTCTGATTCTCAGTACTTAAGGAAATATTTCATACAAAGCCTGTCACAGAGGGCCCCCAGATTTTATTGTTGTTTAATTAGTGCAGATTATTTTAATATTATCCAATTCAAAATGTAAGTACAAGGTAAAGTTGAGATTTAAATGTCACATATTGGGTTCAGTGTTGATGAGGTTGTGAGTATCTTGCTTCCCAGGTCTTCATAGTTCTGTAAGCTTTCACAGCTTTGAATGTTCCCATGCCTTCTTCTCTGAACATGTGGGTCTCAGAATTCATTAGCAGATAAAGAATGGAAATGAGATTGGCAAGAGAAGATATGTGAGTCACAGGTGATGGTCTATGCTTTCAACCTTCTCTCTTCAGAGTGTTTAAAAAATGAGTAATTTGATGTTTACATTGTGCTTGGTGTAAGAATGATCTGAGTGATATACAGATAACATGCAGGAGTGAGTTTATAGAGGGCTTCTTGGGAAAATAAACAGTCTAATTGTTAAAAAGAGTTAATAACAAATGAGTCTGACAGCAGATTGATTTGTTTAATGACCTGTTTATAAGATAAATGATTGCATTTCTCAATGTTAACTAAAGTTACTTGTGGGTGCCAATTTATCAGATATAGCCCAGAGATCTAAATGAAATCAGGTGGAAGGTTAGAAGGAAACATATATTAAAAATGCTCTATTTAATGCCTGTACCTTTTGAGAACTCTAGAGATATTTCAGAAAAAATTAGAGCTGTTATTAAAAAACTCAACACTGTTGCTTCTTTCCACCGACATGGACAATGTTTTTAGAATTGGCCAGAATTGGTGCCTTGTTCTATTTCACAGCATGGCTTGAAACAACCTCAGTGATTTATAGTCTTAAAAGATTATTGTGAATAAATTTTATAACTTAGACCAAATGGTTTTTACTTTTCCAAGGATAAATCAGTGAAATGTAGCTTTCTAGATCCTTTAAGAAACAAGAATAATTTGGGGGCTTGCTATGTATTAGACCAATGGTGGCGAAGCTATGGCCCACGTGCTGTGGTGGGCATGCAGAGCCCTCTCTGTTTGCACACGAGATAAGTGTATGAGTTGTTTTTTCTAAACTAAAGCCTTAGTATTCAGGTTTTATTGCAGTGTTGGCACTTTGTGATAAATACGTGGGTTTGGGGTTGTAGTTTGGGTGCAGTTTCATTCTCTAAAAGGTTCACCATTACTGTACTAGACACCCATTGCACACTAAAAATGCAAACATAAACAGATAATATCTCTGCCACTGTGTATCCAGTTGGTATCAACTAGGGTTTTCACATGAAAGTGTACACTGCCAGAAAATGACTGAATTGCTAGTGAACTCTGTGTAGTCTTGAAACACTGAAACGAAACAAAGCAAAAAGAACCCCCAAGGAAATAAAAGGTATGAAATAAGATAAAAACAGAAAACAATAAAAGAATAAAAAGTATTTGTGTAAAGAGGGTCAACACAGTCAAAAATTGGTTCCTTGAGAAGGGTATAAATTTGAAAACCTCTGATGAAATTAGTGTAGAAAAAAGGGACATCACACCCAAAAATAATAATAGGAGTGAAAGGATGCTGTAGATGGTGAAATGAAAACAAGAAGTTACATGAGCAACCTTACACTCAGAAATATGAAAAGCTAGATGTAATAGACAAATTCCTGGAAAAAAACCCTTTCTAAAACTGACCCAAGAAGATTCATAAAACCCAAATATCCCTATAATTATAAATTCATATAATTATAATTAAATCAAGAAACACAGTTGACTGTTATATCCAGCCATGACAGTAACTGGTCCTGGATTGGGTGCCTCAGTAAAAACAACTATAAACTAAAGAAAATGTGTAAGAAAAATGTTAACCATTGAAAACCAGTCATAGCAGGTCTAAAGTTATTGAGAGAAAGAAAAGGGAGGTGAACTTTGCTATCTTCCTGGGTTTTTTTGGGGGGTGGGAGTGGGACAGGCTCTTCCAAAGGTGGGGAGCCTCAACAGATGCATGATTTGGGGGCTTTAGAGGTAGAGTTTGGAGGTTGAGTCTCCCGGAAGTAGCAGGAATTTGCAATTCAGAAAAGAGGAAGGTGCCCAGAGTGAGTAACCAAAAAAGTTCGTGTATTCAACATGGGCTTTTGGGGTTGGCTTGGCTCTTGTAGGGCAATTTTCCATGAGATCTACCAGGGGGCATTTGCAACAGAGTGGAACAGTGTTGCCAGAGGTTGCTCAGGACAGGGAGATATTGGAGTTTGGGCCCAAACAGAAAACAAATAAAAGATATGTTTCTGTATGTCTACGTGTGTTATGAAGATATAGTTAAACAACAGGTCCCCCTGCTCATCCTTTAAAAATAATAGAAAAAAAATTGTCTATATGGAGGCGTGGATCTTCCCAGGTCTTGCTGGAGCAATTCCTAGAAACAGAAATCACCATGGCTGACCAAGTCCTACAGTTATGAAATTGTAATTAATTTTTTAAAAATTTATTTTTAGTGAGTTTATCTGTACATTTAGGTATACCTTATGATCTCATTCATCACTGAATATTTGTACCTGTACATGATGTATCTTGATTCTTATTTTTTCCCATTTCCCCTGCCCTTCCTTCAACCCCTCCACCCCTCTATACACATAAGCTTTGTTTCCATTTTTTCCTTCTTACCTTCAATTGTTTTCTTTCCCATCTTTCCTTTCTCCTTCCCCCCTGCCCTTTCCCTTTGAACATTTTCTTCATAGTTCACAACATCTGTTATACATTTTGGTCCTCATTTACACCTTTAGTTTCTCACACCAGAGAAATGATTTGATATTTTTGGTGTTTATACATATGTGTCCTATTTCTTTCACTTATGAGTACGGCCTCAATGTGCATCTATTTAGCTATAAATGTTTCAAGTTTGTCTTTCTTTATGGCTGAGTAGTACTCTATTTTACATTTTAGAAAAACCCACATCTTCTTTATCCACTCACCAGTTGATGGGCTTTTGGGTTGTTTCCAAGATTTAGCTATTACACACTGTGCTGCTATAAACATGGGTGTGCATATGTAATTGTGGTATGATGGTTTTAATTCTTTTGGGACGACACCCAGCAGGGGAATAGCTAGGTCAACTGGGACTTCTAATCCTGGTTTTTGAGGAATCTCCACACTGATTTCCACAGTGGTTGCACCAGTCTACACTCCCACCAACAGTGGAGAAGGGTTCCTTTCTCCCCACAGCCCCACCAGCATTTGTTATTGGTTGATTTCTTCATAGCAGCCATGCTTTTTGGAGTGAGATGGAATCTCAGTGTTGTTTTCATCTGCATCTCTCAAATGACCAGTGATGCTGAACATTTTTTCATATGTTTATTTACTCCTTCTACTTCATCCAATGTATATTTCACAGAACTAGAGAAAACAATCCAAAAATTCATTTGAAACGAGAAGAGACCTAGAATAGCAAAAGCAATTCTAGGCAGCAAGGACAAGGTAGTGGGTATCACAATCCCCAACTTGAAGCTATATTATGAAGCCACTGTAATAAAAACAGCATAGTACTAGCAAAGAAACAGACCCAAGGATCAGTGGAACAGATTAGAAGATACAGAAACAACTCCAGACATACTAAGCCACCTCGTCTTTGACAAAGGAGCCAAACACCCTCACTGGCAGAAAGATATCCACTTTAATAAATAGTGCTGGAAAAACTGGATTTCAACCTGCCAAAGATTAAAACTAGACCTATATCTTTCATCATGCACTAAACTAAAATCAAAGTGGATCAAAGATCTGAATATTAAAACAAGAACACTAAACCCATTAGAAGATAGGTTAGTTAGAACTCTTGAAGACATTGGTGTAGGAAATGACTTCATGAACAAAACCTCAGTAGCAGAGGAACTGGCACAAAGAATCAACAACTGGGATCTCATCTAATTAAAAAGCTTCTGCACTGCAAGAGAAACCACCAACAGAGCTAGGAGACAAGCTACAGTGTGGGAAAAAATTTTTAGCAGCTGTTCCTCAGACAAAGGACTACTGTGTAGAATATATAAAGAACTTAAAATCAGACCCCCCAAATTTAAAGACTCAATTCAAAAATGGGCATCTGGAATAAACAGACATTTCTCAGACAAAATTGGAATTAATTTGTAAAGAAATAAACAGAAATTGTCAGAGACTACCTGATCTCAAAATCTTAACAATCTCAATCCAGTACTGAGTCAAAGTAGGTGAGGTTTGAATTCAGACTACTGAATTATTTTTAAATTGATTTGGGTTTGGCAATTCTCAAACCTTTTACTAATAAACTTTCAGGTTTATTTTTTATTCAAGAGAAATCAGTAGCCTGACTTTTACTTTGCATTGACATATTGTTTTTTTCTATCGTTTTGCATAAAAATCCTTCAACAGACTTAAAACATTGGAAACACTTTTAAAAATCAGGAACAAAAGGAATATGATTTTCAGGAAAATTTTGAGCTTAGGTGGAAAATGCTAATATTTTTAAATTGAAGGCTTTATTCCTCAAACATCTTCAAACTTTGGTAAATAAAAAATAGCTATTTGTTTTATTTCAAGTGATATGACTGTGACTACATTGTGTATGTCATTAAAGTAATGCAAATTATATGTAGAAGACAAGCACAATCTTGAATCATTAGCAGTGGAGCAAAACATGAAGACTCCAGAGCAAAAATAGGCAGTGACCCAGTGCCTAAGTGTACTGCACACCTGTTGGGAGTTTTCAAAAGTCCCGCTATCTTTATGATGAACAATTTTATCCTTCTTTGTTGCAATGTGTGTAGCTGTGGTTATTCATGCTGAACAGAGAACAGTTTACACATGTTTATTCCTAGCATCTAAGCAGCTTTACTGGTACTATTTTCCCCCCTACTTTCTGTTAGCTTAGATATATACAAGGCCATTTGCATTGAAAGAGGGCTCATGCAGAGTGGCTCTCCATCTTGATCATAGATATTAACAGTCATTCACAATTATTTCTCAGGTTTCTATCATGTATACATTCTATAAAGATAAATATGGGAACCAAGAGTATACAGTTTTTACCTTTTATTGAATGGTCACCTTTCTAATGAACTTGTCTTTTCTTTTGACCAGGTATTTTATTTTCCTAGCTGTAACATATCAAGATCTTCCAAATTCCATATGCCTAATAGAAAGGATTCACATTATTAGAATGTTTTAGAATAGCACACAATAGTTGGCACCTATATACATTAAAGATCTATACACCAGTAATTGGAACTTATCTGTCAAATTTAGGCTTAAATTTTTTTTACTTAAAGTTTATTCTAAGTGGAAAAATGGCATTGAACGTGTATGGTAGTTTTCTTCATGTCTTTTTAAATATTTAGTCTTTTGAGCTCATCTTGGAACTTAAGGTGTGAACCTTAACCACCTGAACCAGGATTGTGTTTCTCCAGACAGGATACTGGTTACTTCATTCAAATATCCTGAGATATTATTTATCTAGTGATGCTTTAATGTATAATATTGGGCTTTCTCAGATTCTACAGGTAATTTTAAGTGTGAACCTCAAACCTGCAGTTTTGATTATCTTTTGACAAAGGATAAAGACTAAGAAGTTTTCTTTTTTTTTTTTTTTGACTAAGAAGTTTTCTTGACACTTCTGTTTTCCGAGAGAGAAATGTTATCTATATGTCTCTCCTGCCTCTTGCCTAGGGTCCAGCTCTATGACCATGATCTCCATGTGAGCTCAGTGAATGTCCTCAGGCAGATTTAATTTCAACCTGCATTTATCTCTCCTCAATGCTTGGTTTCCCTCTTGGACCATGGAGATTTCCCTTTTTCCTTTCTTGTTCATCAGTGCTTTTTAAAATAATACCTATACAGAAAAATAAACACATTGTAAGTATATAGCTCTGTGAGTTGTTACGAATTAAACACTCACATGTAGGCCAGCAATGGTGGCTCATGCCTGTACTTCCAGCACTTGAGGGCTGAGGCAGGAGAACTGCCATGAGTTCGAGGCCACCCTGAGCTACATAGTGAGTTCAAGATGGCCAACCTGAACTGCATAGCGAGACCCTATCTCAAAAAAAATGAAAAAGAAAAAGAAAGAAAAAATAAACTCACAAATAACTACTGCCTAAATCAATGTCAAGAGACTCAGCTCAGCCATAAAGAACGAGAAACTAGAGTCATTTATAGCAAAATGGATGCATATTGAGGCCATACTCTTAAGTGAAATAAATAGGACACACATGTGTAAATACCGAATAGTTTCTCTAGTGTGAGAAACTGAAAGTGCAAATAGGTTTAAAATGATCAAAACAAATAATTGATAATTTGAAATAGGAAGAAAGGTCCAAAGGGGTAGGGGTAGTGGGAGGGGAAGGGGAAAGGAAAGAAGGGAAAGGAAAAATTATGAGAAAAGAAGAAAAAAAATGGAAACAAAGTCTTTGTAAATAGGGAAGGGTGAAGGGGGTGAAGGGAGGACAGGGAATGGGGAAAAAATGAGAACAAAGATACATCATGTACAGGTACAAGCACCCAATGATAAATGTAAACGTATTGTATACCTAAAATGTACCAATAAAAGAACTTAAGAGTTAAAAAAAAAAGAGAGACTCAGCAATCTCCTATCTCCTGTAAAACGCATTGCCTGGCTCTACCAGGATAGCCACTAACCTGTCTTTTATCTTTTTAGGTTAGTTTTGCCTGCTTTAGAGTTTTAGGGAAATAGAATGATACAGAATGTACTTTGTCTATGATTTTTCTCTGTTTCTGCACAGCATCATATTTGTGAGACTTACCTAGGTTTTGTGCGTGTAGTAGTAGTTTGTGTTTTATTTATATCCTTATGAATATACTACAATGTATTCATTCTATTTGTTGATGGACAACTGGGTTGTTTCTAATTCAGGGGTGTTATAAACAATGCTGTGAACATTCCCATCATATCTCTTTTTGAACACAACATATTCATCCCTGTTTGGTATATAACTGTGGGGGAATTACTAGGGTATACACATAGTCTTTGGTACTTTTTCAAAGTGTTTATCTTAATTTACATTCCCATGAGCAATGTGGGAAAGTTGCTATTGCTCCACATCCTCTCTGACTTTAGTTATCATCAGGTTGGTTTGTTTGCTTGTTTGTTTTTATGTTAGATAGTCGGATGAGTCAGAAATTTGCTGTTTTAATTATGTCTCCTTGTTGGTTAATTATTTTACATTTTTCTATATATTCATTGACTATTTGATTATTCTCTTTAGTGGAGAAGTTAGTCTAGTGAATAAAATGGTTGAATTTGTCTTTTCTTTATTCTTGGGCAGTTTCTTTTCTCTTCTGGCCATGAGATCTTTATCAAAGAGAAGTATTTACAACTCTTTTCCCAAGCTGTGACTCAACACTGTTATAATTTTTTTGTAGAGAATCAGGTTTTGTTTTTGTTTACTTTTTTCTAATTTTTTTTACTTAAATTCTTTTATTGGTATATTTTAGGTATACAATACATTTACATTTCTCATTGGGATCTTGTACCTGTACATGATGCATCTTGGTTCTAATTTTTTTCCCCATTCCCTGCCTCCCTTCACCTTCTCACCCTTCCCTATTTACAAAGACTTTGTTTCCATTTTTTCCATTTCTCATAATTTTTCCTTTGTTAAAATTGTTTTTTAATGAAAAATATTTCTTAATTTTAATGAAGTCCAGGTTTTCATTGCTTTCTTTATGGTAAAAAATCTTTTACTTCACTCACATAAATCTTTTCTTTTGTTCTAGTTGAGAAATCTCTCTCTCCAACTCATGAAGACATTCTTTCATGCCATCTTTGATATTTCCTGCTTTGTCTTTCATATTTACATACCACAATGCATGTGAAAATTATTTCCTTGTATTGTCGTAAGTCAAGGAACCACATATCTGATCTACTGCTTCTAGATTCTCTCTTCTGCTCCACTGGTCTATTTGTTCTTGCATCAATACACACTGTTTTTTTATTGTAACTTCCCAATGAATCTTGAAATCTGGTAGTATGAGTTCTCCAGTTCTGTTATTCTGTGTCATGAATTTGGTCTCACTTTAGCTTCTCCTTCCTCTTCTCTTTACCCCAGTTCTGATTATGCTTAATATTTAATTCTCTGTAACTTGGTAAATTAATTATCACAGTTTCCTCTGCTTTTCACCCTCCCAAATTCTCATTTATTCAGTTGACAAATGTTTTTGAATTAAGACATCCAGATTTAGCATATAAAATTATGCAGTACCCACTTAAATTGGAATTCCAGATAAACAACAGATATTTTTAAAAATACAAGCACAATATGTTTCAAACAGAATGGGTCGTATTTAAAATTCTCCATTCCTCATCTGAAATTCAATGTTAAGTGGTTCTGTATTTTGTCTAGCAACTCTGTTATGAACACCTGTTGGGTTAAGTATTGTTGTAGGTACAAGTGACACAGATAAAAGTTGTTCAAAAATCCCTCATCTCAGGGTTTACATTCTACTAGGAAGGACAAATAGCACATAACAAGTCAATCATATAGTCTGCTGGATGGTAGACGATGTTATGGAAAAGAAACACAGTAGACCAATGCATTTCAGGTATGTACAGAGTGGGATTTCACTTCAGATGTGTTGGAAAGGGTGTTAAATCAGAAGTGAAATTACAGCAAGAACTTGAGTTCTGCAAATGTGGGGAGAGGTGTGTCCCAGGCAACAGGAGTGGTGCATCCACCCCTAGCCAGGTGGGCAGCCAGGTGCTCAGGCAGGGGTGTGCAGTCCTCAGCCCTGGTGAATTAGCAAGGATAGAGTGGCAAGATGAGGTCAGTAGTGTAGACAAGGTAGGGCATGGAGGGCCATTGTGAGAACCAGGCTTCTGTGAGTGCAGCAGGAAGACAGTGGAGCATTAAATCATGGGATTGTGTCCCAAGCTAAGACACTTGAAAGAAGTAATCTGGCTCTGGTCATCTGAGAGATGCAAATGAAAACAATGCTGAGATTCTGCCTCACTCCAGAAAGAATGGCTGCTATCAAGAAATCAACCAATAACAAATGCTGGCGGGGCTGTGGGGAAAGAGGAACACTGCTCCACTGCTGGTGGGAGGGAAGACTGGTGCAACCACTGTGGAAGTCCATATGGAGATACCTCAGAAAACTATGATTAGAGGTCCCATTTTACCCAGCTGTTCCCCTGCTGGGTATCTTCCAAAAAGAACTAAAAGCATCATACCTCAGCAATATATGTGCACCCATGTTTATAGCAGCTCAGTTTGCAATAGCTAAATCTTGGAAGCAGCCCAATTGCCCATCAACTGGTGACTGGATAAAGAAGATGTGTGTTTTTTAAAAAAAATAAAATGGAGTACTACTCAGTCATAAAGAATGATAAACTAGAAATATTTATAGCTAAATGGATGTGTAAATACCACATTTTTTCTTTGGTGTGAGAAACCAAAAGTATAAATGAGGGCCAAAATGTATAATAGATAATGTGAACTAGGAGGAAGAGGTCCAAAGAGGAAGGGGAAGGGGAAGTGGTGGGGTAGGAGAAAGGAAAGAAGGGAAAGGAAAAAAACATGAGAAAAAGAAAAAATGGAAACAAAGTCTTTGTAAATAGGGAGGGGTGGAAGGGTGGAAGGGAGGGCAGGGGAATGGGGAAAAAATGAGAACCAAGATACATCATGTAAAGGTACAAATTCCCAATGATGAACGTTATCATATTGTATACCTAAAATGTACCAATGAACTTAATTAAAAAAAGAAGTAATCTGACTGCTGCAAAGGGCACTGTTGAGCCAGTGGGGACTGAGGAATAGGGTATGAAGTACCAAGGCAGGCAGGAGTTGATGGTGACCTTGACTGTTGAGGATGGATGAGAGCGGAGGTAATGACTGGTGCCCGAATTCTGTCTTCTTTTGGTGGTAGGCTTAACAGGACTTCCTGATTTAGCGGAAATTAGTGTTAGAGAAAGAGAGCATGTAGAGTCCTGGATAATGTCAAAAGTTTTGAATTGGGAAGTTGCAATCCATAATACCTCTCATGTATGTAAGCCCCAACTCTTTTTTTTTAAACTATCTTCATTGCTTTGCGATTTGTTATATTTCTTCAGTGATAGTGTATTGGGGCTTTTAGTTGGGATGATAATAAACTTGTAGGTTCACTTCAGCGTATTTATTCAGATATCTACATAGTTTATCTTATAAACTAATTTTATTCATAGAAGTAAAATCTACTTTTTCAGTGTAGAGATTCCTCAAAAAACTGAAATTACAAATTCCATTTAAATCAACTATGCCCCTTGTAGATATTCTCCTAAAAGGGTTAAAGACATCATATTACAGCGATCCATGCATACCCATATGTATAGCAACACAGTTCATAATAAGCAACCTATATGTCCATTCGCAGATGAGTGAATAAAGCAAATGTGGCGTTTACACGCAATGGAGTACTACTCTGCCACAAGGAAGGATAAGCATGAGTCATCTGTAGGAAAATGGCTGCACTTCGAGACCATAATGTTAAATGAAATAAATCAGATACGCAAGCTTAAATATCTCATCATTTCTCTCTCTTTTTTTTTTCTCATTAAACTTTGTTTTAATGGGTCTCAAAATTCTGTGACAGATTTTTGGTCAAGTTGTTTCCATTAAAAACTGATTTTAAAAACTAATAACTTAAAACTGCCACACACAAAAAGAAAACAAATGGTCCACAAAACATTCTCCTTTCCTCCTGAAGGTTTTACAATGCATTGTTATCATTAACCAGTCTTTTACTATTAAACTTCAATGACCAATTGGGAGAAACAGTTTTGAGACTGGTCTTCCACCACTGATTAAGACTGGGGTGGCAGGATGCAATCCAAAGCTTCAAGCAGTCTGGTTCCACTGGCATTGCCATCTTTACGAGCGACCTTCCATCCCTTGAACCAAGGCAGCCAGAATGTTGTCACCATTCCAACCAGAAATTGGCACAAAAGCTACTGAGTCGGGGTTGTAGCCAATTTTCTTAACGTAGGTGCTGACTTCCTTAACAATTTCCTCGTATCTCTTCTGGCTGTAGAGTGGCTCAGTGGAATCCTTTTTGTTCACACCAACAATGAGTTGTTTCACATGCAGTGTGTAAGCCAGAAGGGCATGCTCACGGGTCTGCCCGTTCTTGGTGATACCAGCTTCGAATTCACCAACACCAGCAGCAACAATCAGGACAGCACAGTCAGCCTGAGATGTGCCTGTAATCATGTTTTTGATAAAGTCTCTGTGTCCTGGAGCATCAATGATGGTCACATAATACTTGCTGGTCTCACATTTCAACAGGGAGATGTCAATGGTGATAGCACACTCACTCTCGGCTTTCAGTTTATCCAAGACCCAGGTGTACTTGAAAGAACCCTTCCTCAACTCAGCAGCCTCCTTCTCACATTTTTCAATGGTTCTTTTGTCAATGTCACCACGTTTGTAGATCAGATGGTCGGTAGTGGTGGACTTGCCTGAATCCACGTGTCTGATGATGACGATATTGATATGAGTCTTTTCCTTTCCCATGTTGGCTTTGATTTAGTGGTGGTTTTCATTACACCTGTGCTCTCGCGGCAAACCCGTTGCAAAAAAAGTCATCGTTTCTCTTATATGAGAAACTCAACGTATAGACAATGAGCAAAATAAAAAATAGATGATAGGAAGTAGGGAGAGAGATCTTTCTCAGATGAGAAGGGGACTGAGAGATGGAGGGAGGCAGTGGAAGGGGAGGAAGGGGAAGAAAAAGGAATTAAGATGTGTGTTAGGTGCATGCACCCACTCCACATGAGAAATGGAAACATTGTGTACTACAAACGTACTAATAAAAAAGTAAAATTTACTTTTTCTAAAAAAGCAACCAACTTAATTTATAGAGAAGAAAGTCCTTTGGAATTTCACTGTAATGGGAAGCTTTATTTTTACGACTGATAGAAATAAATGCCCATGACCTAGACAGTGTGGCTCATATCCACGTAACCCATGTGATTCAATTAGAGTTTCCTTGTTGTATTTGGTTTCCGTGGAGAGAGATTATTTTTTATCCTTGTGCCACTGCCAATATGATATCCATGAATTAACTTCTCTGTAATTAAACTAGTCCATTTTGGTATTTTGGAAAGAGTTGTGGCACTCATTCATGAACTTTTTTATGTGCCCAGAAAGAGGTACTGCAAACCCAGCATAATTCTACAAGGAACTGGAAAACATCTAACAAATTAGAGTAGATATTTAAAGCCCATCATTGAGAAGTATGAGAGGGATCCATTAAAAGAACTGAATAAATGCCTAAATTGTTATAATCAGTATTTTGTTAAATAGCTTTTTCCTGTTTGAGCATGATAAGTTAGATTTTTGTGCTATTATGCTATTATTGGCTTCCTGTGGTCTTTTTTTCCCTCCTGTTTTGTAGAAGAGTGTTAAACCTTAGTTGGATTTATTTCTTTTAGGTATTTCCCATATCTCCCTGTCCTTTCCATGACCCCAAATGATCAACTAAAAATACTGAAGAAGAAACAAACATTTAAAAACTGCATACTGTAAAATGATCTCTATACCAAAAAAAAAAGACTTTTTAGTAAGAGTAACTTGAAAAACTGAGATGTTATTTGAAGATGAGAATTAGATATATCTTCTGAGTAAGATTTAAAAATTAAATTCTATAAATGAAAAATATACTCAGTTACATTTAAAATCTTTTCAAACTGTCGATACACATGAGAATCATCAGAATATCGACCGGAATATCCTGAGTTCCCTTTCCTGGGCCTTATTTCACAACTCTGCGATAAATAATTTGTGTGCCTATTTCAGTGACAGTGTGACAACTGGAATTGTGCTAGTGTCTCTGCCATCGCGCTCCTCGTAGTGCAGCAGCAGGCTCTCCAGGAGCCTGTGTCAGCTCGCTAGCAGTCAGTCCTCCAGGATGAGCGAGGTGAGCTCCCCAGAGCCTGCATCTGGCTGGAAGTTTTTTGGAGACTCTATTGATATATTTTAATGTGGGACACAAAGGAGATATAAAGGAAATTCCCACTTTCCACAGGTCCGCTGGGGTGTATCCCAACCCCAAACCCTAGGTGTTCTATCTCCTCTACTATTCAAGCACTTTGACATAATTTTTTATGAAGCTATCTCTGAAAGTTCCCAAGAAAATTCCTGTGATGGCAGCCCCATCTTCGGGGTTTCCAGGATTCTATCGTTTATAGCTTAACCCATGGCTGATATCCACATGCAGAGAGAGTATCTAGAGCAGGCTGCAGACTGTGGTGTGAATGCATGATTGTCCTGCTGAGCTCCTCAGTCTTCCTTCACAACAGAGCATGCCTGGTTTTGTCTCAGGTAAGTCTATTCAGTGACTTCAATGTTTTTAGTCCGATACACAATCATGTTAACTGATGGGAATCGAGCGCTTTCTCTATATAAGGGCCCCCTTCCATGGTATCTCTTTTAAGTATCACAGCAGCCCTCTTTGTTATCATGCTTATTCCTTTTTGTAGATGAGAACTTGAGTACAGAGTGGTCAAGTTACATCCTTAAGGTCACACAGCAGCAAAGAGGAGGATAAGCTGGGCGTTGTGTTGTATGCCTGCAATCCTAACACTCAGAGAGGCTGAGGCAGGAGGATTGTAAGTTCGGGCTCAGCCTGGACAACTTAGTGGCTTAGCGAGAATCTCTCAAAATTAAAAAAAAAAAATAATAGGGTTGGGGATGTAGCTCGTTGCAAAGGTCCTGGGTTTGATCCCCAGTCCCCCTCTTTAAAGGTCCTGCCTTTACACGAGACTGCATTCTTCATCTGGAGAGAATCTCAAAGGAACAACACCCCTTTGTTAAGTGGAAAAATGAAGTGTCCCTAACCTGGCTAACAGGGCCGCTTCCTGTCACTGACATGACTTCCTTACCTGGTGGGCTCCACCTGCCCACACTGGCACCCGCCACAGATGGAGCCATTTCCACCGCTGGGGCTTAGCCATCCCCACACCAGACTCTGAGGCCAATGAGATCTGAATTCCTTTTCACAGCAGTCTCCACATTCTTCGCCTTGCTCGCTAACCTTCCCTTCTTGGGAAGAGAACAGAGAATTCAACGGCAGCCTTTATGTGGTGGCTGACAGCTCCCACTCTAAGTTACTGGGAATGAATTTCAGTTGTGCACATTATCTCTGCACATCTTCACTCAAGCCTTTGGTTTTATCTCTTATGGAAGGATTTGAGTCCATTAAAATGTCATCATTTAGTACTGTGGGAAGATAATTTGAGAGGGAGAGACCCTTGACATAGCGCCACACTTTCCCGACTTGCATCATCTCATGAGAGTAAGATTGCTTTCCTTGCTTATTTAGACTGACTCTCCTCTGGTGAAACTAAGGCCAACAGTGGTCTGTTGCTTGTGGAAGATGCTTCTCAGGGGTTCCAGAAGTTTCTGGAACAGCACAGACACTACTGTGACATTTTCTTCCAAGACTTGAACAAGTGTGGAGGGGACATCTGTCCTATCCAGACACTGCCCACTGTCACTGCCTGACAGAAACTTCACGCAGCTCCGAGCTTCTGTGCATTCTGACAACCAGACATTTAGGTAAGCAGCGTGAGGAGATGGTTTTATGGAAACACTGCTCCTGTGTGACATCTGGGAAAACCTATCTGACTTGTGTTGACTGCTGGTAAGAAGCTGCTGAAAATAAAACCATCTTATTAAAAGAGATGCTGTGGTGGGCTTTTATCTGTGTCCCACTGTTTTCAAAACCTGTTTATGTTTGTCTTGTCCGCTAAATTCATCGAAGTAATGGATGGTTTCTTTTGTCTTTGTAGCCTCAGTGCCCAGTAGAGTACTTGGTGCAGAGAGAGTAGTCAGAAAGTGTGCAATGAAAGCATTCATGAGGAGGTTGAGCCCATTTGTGGTGAGTCTATGTGCGGGATAATTCTCCAACGGGTTTTATGGAACACTGGAAAGTGTCGTACAAGGGGAGCCCATTTATGCGACTGGACTTAAGATACTAGCTTAAGCAAAAAATCATCCTGCCTATTAACAAAAATAAAGACTTAAAGCTGTAAGTGTAGCTCAGTGGTAGAGCTCTAGTGCAGCCTGTGTGAGGCCCTGGGTTTGATCTCCAGCACCACCAGTGAAGGAAGAAGGAGGAGGAGGAAGAGGGGAAAGGGGAGGGGAGGAGGGGAAAGGGGAAGAAGAGAAAGGAGAAGGAGAAGAAGAGGGCAGAGGAAGAGGAGTAAGAGGAGGAGGGGGAGGAGCCATCAGGAGGAAGGTTGTGAGTCAATAGTGAATTTAGGAAATTTCCAAAAAGGCTTTTCTTATTCATGGCTTACGTTCTTTTAAAGAAAGCACAGGGCCTTCTGCCTTTCTTTACTTATCACACAGGTTCATCACCCCTTTTGGATTCTGTGTCACTCCATGCTGCCCAGTCTAGCACCTTCTCACCTCCGGACGCACAGCCTTTCTCCCTGCGTGCCAGGATCCTCAGTGATCTTCTTTGAGCTGATGCGGTGGGCCCTGCATGGTCTTTGCTGTTCCCATCCTTCCACATGTATGTGACCCTCCCTGCATCCTCAGTCCTACTCATCAGCTTCAGGATCCTACTTATCCTACCTTATTCCCCAGCAACTCTTAACTCCTTATTTTTTGTTTTTTCTGAGTTCCTTAAGCACATGTTGTTAGTACCACAATTACAGTTTTTTTCATTTCCACGTTAACTGTGCTCATTAAATTTCTCCCTGAAGGTAAACTCTTTGGTTGGGTCAAATTTCTGAATCCCCTGCAATACCAAATAAAAGGCTAAGCATGTAAAAAGGTTCTCAGTTGTTAGCAGAGCACAGGTTTTTAACTTTGTGTTTCACAGATCCCTTTATTGATAATTTCCACAGCGGTACTACTCTGCAATCAAGAAGGATAAAGCTGGGTCATCTGTAGGAAATGGATGCACCTTGAGACCATAATGTTAAGTGAAGTAAATCTGACACACAACTTAAATATTGCATGGCTTCTCTTATATGGGAAACTCAAAGTATAAATAAATCGAAGAGCAAAACAAAAGATAGATTATAAGAAACAGGACTACAGATCTTCTGCAAATGGGAAGTGGACCGAGAGAGAGAGTGGAGGGAGGTAGGGGAGGGGAAGGGGGGAAGAATTAAAATGTGTTATGCACATGTGCAGGTCCTCATGATTGGAATCATTATGTACTGCATACTGTGCTAATAAAAGTTAAAAATTAAAATTATTTATCTGAATCACTTTTTGAGGTATGTCTTAACCAGATGACAACCAAACGTGTCTGGAAGTTCCTCTTTGGAACTTTGCTCCACATTCTTCTCACCAGGCACTTTTGTTTGGTACCGGGGCTCGAACTCGGGACCTCGCGCTTGCAAGGCAGGTGGTGGAACCACTGAGCTACATCCCCGGCCCTGCTGATGCTTCTTTTGGAAGCATTTTTCCTGATGTTTCCGCTGTGAGCACGCAGCGAACACAGTCTGTTAGTGGAAGATCCTCACAACTTTAACATCTTTGGGTGACTTAAATCCAGGAAGATCTCTGGGTCCAGTGAAATAGATGAACAAGAAGAATACTGAAGATGTTTCTACTGGAGAGAACACTTTTTTCCTAACTGTTCATTTAGAGCCAAGAAGTCCAGTGAGTAGAGCTCAAGGAAGGATGAGCTGCAAGCCCAAAACAGCACTTTTCCAGGTGGGAGGGAGGATGTGAAATTCCTGACATTGATTTGAAAAAATTTAAATTGTGAAGAAAAGGGAAATAGAACCTGGGATGGTGGTTTTTAGCTGAAACTAAAGCTCATCGTTTCCGAGTATAAAGTAAGAGGAGGATTTGAGGACGGCTTTAATTTTAATATAAGACAATTTCCTAATTTTGATCCACTTTCTAGCGGCTCATGCTCGTGTTTAGTTTCATTGATTTGAAGTGTTGGAATTTGGGGAGGCATATTTTATCAAGTTGTTCTTTTAACTTGGTAATATGATTATTAGCACTAAGCTGCCTTTGCTTAGCAGCTGAGCTTCTTTAATATTAACTTGAAAGATCAGTGTATTCAGTTCTCACTTACCCATGTAACCTGCACCTCCTACTATGCCTTTCTCTGCTTACCATCTGTCAGAAGTTACCATCTTGTGGGTGTTCTGTTTCTTGATTTAAAACACAAGAAGGGTCTTTGTCCGGATTTGAAATCATCTCTGACTACTTTGACAAGGAAAATAGGCTAAAGATATCTTGCTCTGTTTTTCCCAAGCTTGTGCAAATTGTAAAAGTAGGCTAAGCCCTAGTTATGGTTCCAGGCCACTTCGAAGCCCTCTCTTCACATTTTCTATTTTACAGCTACTCTACTCTTTGAACTGTCTGTCCTTAGAAAAGCAAGTGGGTCAAGATGGTTTATTTTAAATTTTCTATTCTTTTAGCTTTAGACTTCCATGAGTTAACATTACAAATACTGTGATTAATTATGCTTTGTGTAATTACAGTATTTTCTATTTTATCTGAATATTTCAGTCACAGATGCCATAGGCTTGGTTAATGATTGGCCAAGAGAAAAATGACCTTAGGGTTAGCTTCGTATGAGTTTTGAGAAATGCTCCATATTTCAAGCAGCTGAAATGAATCTGCCTGAAAAATAATTCTTTGGAGAATACGGTGAAATTGGAAAAAACATAGACAGTGATGTGTATATTCTTCTTACAGGGGCAGCAGCAATTTAATACAGATTTAATAGTCACTTTGGACATCCGCTAAGCTTTGGTAAGGTCAGAATTTACACGGACACCCTCAGTAAATGGTAAGAAGAAAGTAAAAGCCACTTAGAAGATTCAGTTAAAAAACATTATTTAGACATGGTGTGAACTTCATGTGAGAGTTTCAAGTGCCTGAAATAAAGCCGTTATGTAAGGAAGTCATTGGGGTTTGAATGACATGCTAGTGAAAAAGTTACTAAATTGTCTTCTGCAATATTTCATGACTCCAACACTACTGCTGCATTGTTTCCATGATTTGGCAGAGCTTTACGCTTCTTAAACCAAGAGTCAATTAAAAAACTCTTAGGACAATTTTTGCAATCACTTTTTACTTTTGATTTCAGGAAAAATGTCATTGGTTGCACATTACAGACACAAGCTATATTTACGGCTGTTGGAAGAACTCTGAATTGCACTATAAATATGGACTGGACTAGAATTCAGAGCCTACCTGCTATACTGTTCAAAGTCAAACATCAATTGGCATCAGTTTTATATGTTCAGATACTCATAGAGAATGTCGGCTATGAACACTTCTTTATTGTAAACTCTACAAAAGATTCAGAATCGTTAAAACTGGCTCAATTCATAAATACACCATTCAGTTTCCCAGCTGCAGCACTAGTGGTTTAAGTCAACAAAAGAGTCCGAGCCACACATAAACTGGAGGCCACTGTCACACACAGTTGGATTTGATATGTGACACTCCTGGTGAAGGGCAAGGTATCTAAGATTAAAAGTAGGGAAACCCTTTAGAATCATATTTTGTTAACAAAATCCAGAGTTGTAAAATTTATCAGGCGTATTCTCCTTATCTCTTAGTAGGAATGAGATTTCTAAGTTCAGAAATTGAAACCTAAAATTCATTTTGCAAATACTGGCAAGTTACTGATAACTAAACCAGAAAATCTAACAGTTGTAACTTTGTGTTTTTGTTTCTCATATGCAACATTTATTGCTTTTCAATTCAAAGAAAATAATCTGTTTATATAACAATTATAGATCATTTCTCAAGCCACATTTCCATTCATGGGAGAAAAAGTTCATCTTCTGAAACTTTATTATTAATGAATTTTTAATTGATTCTATGGATCCAACTTGATATCTACTATCTTGTATTGGGTTATGCTGTTGGGGTCTAGATGCCTTTTGAACGAGCCTTTATGTGAATGACATCTGTTGCTGGATAAGGGAGGACGACACATTTGGTCAAAACAATGAGCGTTCATTTAAAAGATCCGCGGAGGAAGAAAGATACTGTTCAGTACATTCTCACTCCTGATGTAACTTCCTCCTTTCTTTTTTTCTCATGAAGCATCACATCATTCTTAAGGATGAGAAACTCACAGGCAAAAAATGTAAGGCTTTGTCTGGGTTGGGAGAATAATGTTGTCATTTAAAAGAAAATAGTTATTACCAGCCGGAGCAATCTTCCTGAGTATTTCATTCCTGGGACTGTTTGCATTCTTTCCCAGTGAGCTAGAGATACTGACATCAGGACCTATTTATAACAGGCAAGAAGAGATATCAAGCTATTCAGTGCTGTGTTAGGAATAAAAGCATCGAGTGATTGGATGGAATGGCTACGTGCCTCTTCCCAGCAAGATCTTTTCCCTTTTGAGGGCGATGTGGCTATATGTCAGTCCTGCGAGAGTCTCAGTGACCGGGAGTGACATGAACTTAGAAACAGTTGGATTGAAACCATACATGGTGAAGTCAAAAAGTTATTCTTCCTTAAGCTGTGTCTGAAATATGCTGGGGTTATTTCAGTGCCTGAAGAATAAATAGAACCTGAGGCACTCAGGCGGATAATGTGGAAGTATATGAAAGCCTCTGAATTTTCTCAGGCTGTATCTCTTACCCAATTATCTTTTAGCTTTCACTCTGACTTTAGAAAACATTTCTGCAGCCCTCTGTGTGTCCGAGCCCCCGTGTGTGCAGGTAGACCGACCTACTTGCATAAAGCCAGGAGAAATGTTTTCTCTTAACATTGTGTTCCTTGGCATTGCTACGACCAAAACACTCAAGGAAGATAGAAAACAAATGATAAAACCCCAACGACAAGATGGCCATGTTCTTATTCTGAGCTCTTCTTTTGTAGATGAAGAGAACAAGTAACAGAAACTAAAATATCTTTCCCAATAACTTGAGCCAGTTATAACAGAATTGAAATCACTTCTTCTGGCCTCCTGTTTCCCAGCCCAAGGGTGCCTTTCACTGAGAAATACAAATCAGTAGCAAAAGCTTCGGATGGAAGGAAAGCTTGTCTACATGGGGTTGGTACAATCTCATCAGCAGGTCCCTTGACCTGCCGATTCTGTGGTCCATGGAGCCACACAGGGGCTCCTTTGCTTTCTGGCTTTATTGCTCTATTTTATCAATATTGAGACGTCCTCTTTGAATTATGTAAGCATTCAATGCAATGAGAACTGACCTGTTAATATAACACATTCCTTTAAGCCTGGAACACAACTTCTTAGCCGAAATTGTGTGTGAGAAGCGATTTCTTCCTTTCTATGAAAGTCTGTATTTACATCGACATTTTCAGCTCTTTGGTTGAAACACTCCCATGCCCACCTGGCTCTCAGTGTGCTAGAAGTGTGAAGTGTGAAGGAGCATGCTCGGTAGTGATTGCATCGCTTTTTCCAGAGGGAACTTTGCTTCTCATTCATCACTGCTAGGCCATCTGACCTGTAGGAGAAAACAATGAATTATAGAACCTGTGTCAGTGTGTGTTATAAATTTGAGTCCTAAACCTAAGAGTCATTCTTAGGTTCCCCTTGTCAGTACCCTGATGCAACAAACATCATAGTGAAGAGAAAGGAACATCTAGATCAAGCTTTTGGTTATTCTGGGTTTTATCTCAGCAGATTTTGGAGTGGATCAAATGAATAATATACATAAAAGTACTTTGATAAACTTCCAAATGTTGTATAAATTAAAGATAGTATAGTGATAGACATTAATTTGAAGAAATTTGTTTCAGTTGATAGTGTTAAAATATATAAAAAGATAAATATTTACGAGGAAATTATCCTAAGGGCACATGTATTACATTAGCCAGGCCCTGAGCTTAGTATGTTCTTCACCCTGTAGGAGTTATCACTCTATTATTTCCATTTGAAAATTTGAAAATTAAGGCTCAAAAAATCATGCAACTGACGAGTGGTGGAACCACAGACCCTTTATGACTCCAAAATACATGTTCTAGCTGTTGATTCTAGTACCTGAAATAAAAGCTATACTTTTCATTATACCAACAAAACACCTAGTAGATAACTTTATAACTCTGCTGGTCATGCACCAAGTTTTTTGGGCTAGGCATTTTATTTTAAATAAAAGATCTTGGAAGAGTTAAACAATTCTATATTCTCTGTGAAGGGAGCAAATACAAATAAGCTGCCAGTAACTTGCGACCGTGACTCATGTGACAGACTCCTATTTGGTGATAGAGGGTAGTGGGTGGGCTGACTGCCTAGAGACGGGAATCTGCCGTGTTCTGGCTGTGGGACATGGGGAAGTTATATTTCTGGAATACCAAGTCTGCACATCCCTTCTGGCTCTGAAATTCTATGGTTCTCTTAGCCTATCTTTTGAAGACCTGGCATTGTTTATTTAAGACCTATATAGTTCAAACCAGAGGGAAGACATATTCTGACTGACTATAGTGATCGTGGCACCACCTTGAATATGCTAACAGCCATGGAATCATATATTTTAAGTAGGTGAATGTTGTGCTAAGTGAATTATTAATAAAGCTACTAAAAACAATGTACATGTGTATAAAATTTAAACAGTCACACTGAAGAGTACCATGCTTCATTGGAACATTATTTCTCTGAAAAGCAGGAGTAAATTGATACTAAGAAGACTAAAATATAATTTAAAGTAAAAACATGATATGTACCATGAAATAATCTTATAAATGCCTAGTGCTGTGAGAAGAGATTTACCTAGTGGAGAAAGCATATGTGGTGTGCTTTTTGGAATAGAGCTTCTTCTCTCCAGCAGTATTGTCTCCTCATGGTAGCTTCAGTGTAGGCTGTCAGGCCATAAATTGTTCATACCTATGCAGAAAGTGTTCTGCCAGTCCTTCTGACTCCACATTCTTCAGATTCCTTTCCTGCTTCTGTCAGTTTTCTTCCCATTTTACAGAGGCAGAAACTGAGTGGAAAGAGGATAAGTTATTTATTCCTGCCTGAACACCCAGGCCCTGGCAGAATGAATTTAGAGTCTAGATGCCCACATCCTTACTAAATGGCACAGTGACTAAAGAACAACACACTTTATTTTGAAATATTTTAATTTAACACAATAGTGGCTTGTGTAGATATGGAACTTGTAACGTAGCCTTTATTTTTGGGTTCAAGTAGTACTGCGTGGGTCAAATGCAAGTATATTTTGCTTTTGAACTTTGTGTGTGCCCAATCTTTTTTGCCCCAATTTAGGATTTTAACATAGACCATCACTGGCAGGTAATAAGGTCAGTAGGGTCAATAGGTAAATGAAGGATATTATATTTTCCCCTTTTCAATACACACACAAATACAAAGTGAAGAAACAGACTTGCAGAGTAAATTTTCTTAAAACATCTAGATTTTTCCTGTATCTTTAGACAGTCTGCTAAGAGTGTTTTAAGATGATTTCAGTCAAAGTAAAAATCAAGTTCAGAAATCTCTGATTCTTTATGCAAAATGAGTGTCTTGTTACTGAGCCAAGGTGATGGTTTTCCTAGCATGAATGTCGAGTGCAGCTTTGCTGTCGTGTATCTCATTGCCCCTCAGGACATCCCTTCCATCCACCAAGTAGCAGCCATGTGGAGTGAAGCAAGTTTTGCAAATAATGATAATATTGTGTAGGTGTTGAACTGGATATTACTCAATAAGAATTCTGCACATATTTCATTTTTAGGACAGGAAGTTTCTATTTAGTCTATGGCTTTGGGTGTGACTGGTAGCCAGTTTCTTATTCAGAAGCTGACGATGGCATATTTTCCCACCTTGATTATTTTCTTGAGATTTCAGGTCATCCTATCTAGGCTCCTGCTCCTAGCAGGTGCATTTCATTAGCATCCAAATGATCCCGGGACTGAGTTGCTCCATAAATGCTGTCCAAGGAGCTTGGAGTCACTTTCTGCTCTGACGAATACCTGCAGGGCACAAGAATGCAAAAACACAGGTGGAGCCTTTGTGGACATCTACCTAGTGTTTTTTTTCTTTTCCTATAAAAGAGTAAAGGATTCTTGCTATATTTCCCTCAAGCCCTTTAAAATTATGAATATTTTTCATCCACTGGGCAAAATGAATCGAATATTATTTATGGAGGAAATATCTTTGTATATGAATTGAGTATAACTGGAAAAGACACAAACCCACCTTAATCACTGCAGAAAGCTTCAGATAAATGATTTTTCTCCCTTATTCCATTTATTATATAAAAACTTCTAAAAATGCAAGTCTTCATACCCTTTAAGAAGCTCCAGATGGCTGCCCCTTCTCTCCTCTTGCTTTCTATTCCTCCACCCCTCCCTCCATGGGAACACATGGGGAAAAAGCAGCCAGCTACAAACCAGGAAGAGAGTTTCCACCATAAACAGAACCTGAGCTCAATCTTGGACCGCCGGGAGGACATTAATTTCTGTCGTTGAAGCCACTCAGCCTATGGCATTTTGTTACGACAGCCAAGCTGACTAAGACCTTGTCATGTAGCAAATATCAGTGTAAATATGACTTGAACATTTTGGGTAGCCAAGCAGCTGGATACTCTGATTTTTAAAGTAGCTGGGCTTAATTATCCATTTTAAAAATCCACTTGCACTTAACTGCACAAAATACCACCAGGGTGCACCTGTAGGAAATTTTAGCACATCTTGTTTTATAGAACTCTCAGGTTTTTCTAACAGGTTAAGAGCTGCTGTGGCTGAATAACAGAATTCAGGGTTTATTGGATATTACTTTCTTTTATCTCCTTCAGGTAATGGCAAAATCAGAAAGACAAAGCAAGGTTAGGATAGAGCCCAGGAACAGAAAACATGAGCTTGCAGAAGAATATGTCACAGACTATCTTGTGTCGTTAAAACCACAGGCTGTGTTCCGTCTCATGTGAATAGTGTAGTAGGGATAGGAATAAAAAACTTCCATATCTGACTATAATAAAGTACCATTACTAGACTTGCTTTCCTACTATAAGCAACTATAAAAGTCATATATATATATATATATATATATATATATATGTATGTAAAAGTAACTATACGTATGTGTGTCTTTCGGGATTCAGGCAGCACAGGACTGTGATGACTGAGAAGGAACGCACATGTGCCAAGCTCTGACATTTCTCTACTTGTCCTATACATACTTTTCCTACTGTGACCCAAGAGATAGAGGCCAAGTAGAGTGTCAGTCTAGCTGAACTGAGGAAGTAGAGGCTTTTGACATGGCTAAATTTGCAAGATGGGGTACAAACAAACCAACCAAACCAAGGGTGAGCTTTGTGTGTGTGAGAGGGGAGGAGGAAGATATGTAAATCTACCAGGAGCTTCACTCTGGCTCTTTAACCAAGAGCAAGACCTTCTAGAATAACTGCGGAAGGGTGACCATGTTCAGCACTGGAGTTGCCACCAGCCAGGGTAGAGAGTCTTTGCTGAGTGCCTTGAGCATTTATTGAAAGTCCTAGAAAGGTCATATCTTTTGAGTAAGGACTGTATTATGGTGTAAGGATCCCATTCTAAAACAAAGGTCCAAAGCAAAATAGACTCAACTTTAAAGAATAGAACTAAACCCAAGAAAAGCAAAAGATTCTGTCAGTAATCTAATTGTCTGCTAAAATAAAAATATTGCCCTCTTAAACAAAGACCTTGAGGTCCAGGCTGTCTAAAACACAAGTCTCACATATCTAGCATACAATAATAACTTACTTGAATTGCAAAAAACCAAGAATATGTAACAATAAACAAGAAAAGAAGATTGTTTTATTGAAACAGACACTGAGGTGACATGGATAGTAGTATTCACACAAAATAATATTGAGGAAACTATTATAGATAATGTTTGAAGACTGAAAGGAAAAGATGGCCATATGAGTAAAACAAGGGCATTTCAGCCTAGAAATGAGATCTAGAAAAAAGAATCAGATTGAAACTGTAGAACTAAAAAGCACGATGAAAAAGTCATTGTATGGGCTCAACAGCTTATTAGAATTGGTAGAAATTGTCAATGAACTTGTCAATAAAATTATCCAGTCTGAAGAACAGAAAAATTGAAAAAAATTTTTTGTTAGTAGTCTTGACTACTAACTTTTGGGAATGACTAAATACATCTTACAGCAAATCCATGAAGAAAGAGTGATTTTGTTTTTAAGCTTCAAGAGAAAAATTAACCTCTAAGCTCATGAATAATTCAGGTGATTTCACCGTGGTAGAGATGAATCAGCTAGGGAATTGGAGCAAAGGACATGGTCAATAGTAAATGACTTGTATTTTTCTATGCTCTTCATTTTTTTTGTATATCCTTTTATTGGTACATTTTAGGCGTACAATATAATGACATTCATCATTGGAGATATGTACCTTTACATATCTCTTGGTTCTTATTTTTTCCCCCTTTCCCTGCCCTCCCTTCAACCCCTCTGCTTTTCATTTTATGTTTCACAGAAGAGTTTACTGAGAGTCATGCCTAGAGGAGGCTGGGAGACATATTCTTGTGGCATCACCATTGCTGATTACTTTTTTCCAAAAGGTTACTGTAGCATTTATTTCATCTCTATAAATAACCTTAATAATTGTATAGTATTGAATAACTGAGTATCTACTATGTGTCAGGTGTTTTTTATTACATGATGTCATTTGATCACTCTACTATTGCTTAAAAATAGGATTTATAGTTACTGTTTCTACATTTGAGGCCATTAAAGCTTGCAGAAGTCAGGAAAACTTAGTCATACATTTACTTAATCATACATTTACTTAATAAGGAATTTAAATCCAGTGTTTTCAAATTCTGCACACTAAGAACAAACTGCCTGAAAAAGAAGTTTGGGAAATGATTGTTTTCATTTACAGTAACATCAAAAACTACTGAGGAATACATTTAACTAAAGAAGTGAAAGATCTGTATACTAAAATTTTGCAACATTGATGAAAAAAATTGGAGATGACATAAATAATTGAAAAGATACCTTATGTTCATGAATTGAAAGAATTAACATTTTTAAAATGTCCATACTACCCAGAAATCTATAGATTCAATGTAATTCCTTTCAAATTCCAAAATCATTTTTCACAGAAATAGAAAAAAAGCCTAAAATTCATATTGTATCACAAAGAACACAAATAGCCAAACAAATCTCAAGCAAAAAAGAATAAAGTGGAAACATGATACCAACTGACTTTAGAGTATATTATAAAGCTATAGTAATAAAAATGGCATGGCATTAGTATAAAAACAGACACACTGAACAATGAGAATAAAGAGACCAGAAATACACCCCACATCTATGGTCAGTTGATTTTAACCAAGGTGCGGAGAACACCCAATGGGGAGAAGGTAGTTTCTTCAACCAATGGTGTTGGGAAAACTGGAAATCCTCGGGCAAAAGAAAGGCACTGGGCCCTTGTCTCACACCATATAGTATACAAAAAATAACCAAAAATGGATTAAAAACTTAAATGTAAGACATGGATCTATAAAACTACTAGAAGAAAATACAGGAGGAAAGTTTCATAGCTTTGGGCTAGGAAGTGGTTTTTTTGTAGATGATCCCAAAAGCACAGGTGACAAAAGCAAAAATAAACAAATGGGATGGCCTCAAACTAAAAACCTTCTTCACAGCAAAGGAAATCGTTAACAAAGTGAAGAGAAAATATTTACAAAACAATAATCTGGTAAGGGACTAATGCAAAAATGTATAAGGAACTCGACATTATAGCAAGTAAACAAATACCTGATTTAAAAAGGGGCAAAGATCTGAACAGACGTTTGTCAAAGAGGACATCTATCAATGGCCAACAGTATAAAAATGCTCAACATCACCAATTGTCAGGGAAATGCAAATCAAAAACATAATGACATATCCTTTCACACCTGTTAGAATGGTTATTACTAAAAGACTAAAGATAGCAAGTGTTGGCAAGGATGTGGAAAAAAGGAAACCCTTGTACATTGTTGGTGGAAATGTAGATTAATACAGCCATTAGAAAAGAGTATGGAATTTCCTCAAATAGCTAAAAATAGAAATACAGTGGTCCCTTTCTTATTTGACTGGTGTCTTAGTTACTTTCCTCATTGCTGAGACAAAATACCTGACACCCAAAGTTAAAGGAGCAAAGCTTTATTTATCTCACAGTTTGTAGAGGTTTCAGTTCATAGTTGGCTGGCTCCAAGGCAGGGTGGCATAGCAGAGGGACATCGCAGAGGAGAAACAGTTCATGGTGGGCAGAAGGCAGCCAATCAACAAGGGATCATCACAGCTCTTTGGAGTTCACAACTTGCCACACGTGGCCAGGGATGCTGGAAGTGGAACTGTGGGATTTAATGTTTGCCCTGCTGAATTTTGGTCTTGCTTTGTTCCCATTCCTTGCTATCCCCCTATTTGTAACTTTTGGAATGGAAATATCTGTTTTGTGCCATTGAACGTGTAACTTTCTTTTCATTTGTACAGGGGTTTACAGTTAATAGTTTGCCTTAAATCTCAGAAGAAACTTTGGACCTGGATTTTTCAGCAGTGTTGAAACTGTTAGGACTTTGGCAACTCTTAGAGACAGACTAAATGCCTTTTGTATAAAGGGATGTTCATGAGTCTTTGGAGAGCAGGGGCAGAATGTTATGGTTTGTGTCTAGATGTCCCCCCAAAACCTCATGCGGTCATACATGGTGCTTTTTCAGAGGTGGTTGGTTGTAGAGTGTGTGATGCTGGGATTGATTCATGGTGCAATGCTAGGATCAAGGGCTTTAGAATTAAGGGTGCAAGTGCTATTCGCCCTTAGGGAAGGTAACCTGGATAAGATATAAGGGACTTCTGTGTACTTCTGTCTTCTTTCTAGAGCTGTGGTCCTCCCTTGTTGCTTTGCTACTCTGCCTTCCATGGACTGTTTCTCCTCTGCGATGCCCCTCTGTCATGCCACACTGCCTTAGAGCCAGCCCACTATGGACTGAAACCTCTACAAACTGTGAGCCAAATAAACCTTTCCTCCTTTAACTTTGGGTGTCAGGTATTTTGTTGCAGAAGTGAGAGAAAAGTAACTAAGACAAGTGGGAGAGATTCCAAGACCCTCAGTGAATCCTGAAACTGTGGACAATGTTGAACCCCAAATGTACTATATTTATTCCTATACAAATGTGCCTGTGACAAAGTTTAATTCCTAAATTAAGCATGGTAAGTGATTAACAATAAAAATAATAAAATAGAGAAATTATAACAATATAATGTAACAAAAATTATGTACATGCGGTCTCATAAAATATTTTTTGTACTGAGCTCACCCTGTGATAATGTGAGATGGCCCAGTGCATATGTGATGAGATGAAGTCAGGTAAAGGATGCAGGTGCTGCACCCCAGCATTAGGCTGCTGCACTGGGGTCCTTGAAGGTAACCACCATGCAGTACAGCAGTCTGTCCAATAACTGGAATAGCTGCTAAGTGCCTGACAGGAAGCCTGCACAGTGTGGATGTGTGAGATGAAGGGAGGGATGATTCACGTCCCAGGTGGGAGGGAGGGAGATGGTATGAAATTTCATTGTGGTCCTCAGGGCAGCATGCAATTGAAAACTCATAAATTGTTTATTTCTGGAATTTACTATTTAGTACTTTCAACCATGGTTGACCAAGGATAACTGAAACCACTTAAAGTAAAACCACAGATAAGGAAGGACAACTCTATTGCATAACAATAGATACAATCCTTAGCTTTCCTTTGAATTCCTTTGTGTGTGTGTGTGCTTGTATAGATTTTCTGAAATTTTAATTTTGATAAATTTGTGAATCTTGTCCTTTATGGATTTCACTTTTTAAAAATTCTTCCTTACCTTAATAGATAGTAGTTTATATTTTCTTCTATCATTTCTCAAGATAGTAGTTTATATTTTCTTCTATCTTTGCTCAAGTTTGCTTTCACCTTTACATCTAAATTGTATAATGTAAGGGCTGGGGATTTAGCTCAGTGGTTCCTCTGCCTGTCTTGCAAGCACAAGGTCCCAAGTTCAATCCTCGGTACCAAAAAAAAAAGAGAAGAAAGAAAAATAGAAAATAGAAAATTGTATAATGTAGGAATATACCTTCTGTAAAAATTCCCCATCATTTTTATATGTCATATCCAAACTTTGGGCTGGGTGGAGGTGTCCATCAACTGGAATGATACCTTTATTTGATTCCATATGGTTTGTCAATTGTTTCATATCTTCCCCACCCATTTTTAAAGGCCATTGCTGTCTTCTGAGAAGTTTCTATCTTTGTGTGCCTCTGTTCTTACATTCTTTATTCTTCTATTTATCCTAGCCATGGTCACATTGTTTCAATTATATTTGTAGTATGCAAGATGTCATACCTTACACACCCTCTGTAATTATTTTGCAGATATTTATTAGTAACTGTCATCACCAGTTTGGGTTGTTATTATGAATCATATATTTTTTTGCTATTATGTTTCTTCACGTACACTGTTTTTGTTCAGTAATACCTTTGGATTTTGTATACTTATCTGAATTCAATCTGGCCTTAAATCACAAATTCAGTTTCTTCTCTTCTTCTAATAATTTGTAGCTATTCTTGGATTTTCTACGCAAATTGTCATAACTTTTACTTATAAAGAAAGTTTTAGACTTTTTTCTTACTGACTTTAGCTATTTGATTGGCTAGCATTCCTCATATATTGTTGATTAAAAGAGATAATGGAAGATATCTTCATGTGATGTTTGCTGAAGTTTTTTTAATAAAATCATTTATCTTGTTAATGGTATTCCTCTCCTAATTTGTCAAGTTTTGGTTTCCTACATGAAGGAGCATTAAACTAAGTTTCATCACTTATTGAGAATGTCGTTTGTTAATTGTCTTTTATTGCCAAGGAATGATGCATTCTTTGGCTTGTGGGATAGGTCATCAATTTTTTTGTAAGATTAGATTTTTCTGCATTGGCCATCCAGTGGTGTTCATAAGGTAAGTTGAGTTTCTTTCTTTCTTATGTGATTCTAAGTGGGTGGTACAGGGCTGGAAAAGAGGACTTGGTTCATGGACCTAGATTTTTTCTTTTCCCTGTGCTTTATGTGAACCTCATTTCTTATGGTCAAGGTATTTGCATTTAATTCCAGATTTTCATCCATGTTGTAATCAGTTGGAAGAAGAACAGGGACTGCAGGGAGGAGGAAGCCTTTGGTGCACTGGGACTGGCTCTGGTGGAGCCCTGAGATCACCACCTTGCAAGGGCTCATGATCTAGCCTCCCTGGCATGATTCCAGGCAACTCTTTGGTTAAATTCAGCCACATCAGAAGAACCACCAAACCAACATTTAGAATTATGAAAAATAATACATTTTTTGTTTTAAGTTGTTGAGTTTTGGAGTGTTTTTTTATTTTATTTTTATTTTTTGGTGCCAGGGATAGAACTAGGGACCTTGCACTTTACGAGGCAGGTGGCGGAGCCACTGAGCTAAATCCCCTGCCCTTGGAGTGTTTTCTTATACAACAATGTGTAACTAATGTATTGTCTGATTTTTAAATCCCTCCTTCTCCAGAAATATGTTTCAAATTACATGCCTATTTATCTACCTAGTTGAGATGATAGCATACAGGACAAGTTTTAAAATATTTTTTCCTTATGTTTTGTTATTCCCAGATTAAGTTAGAGTACTTTGAGATACAGCTGATCATATTTATAGAATTTATGTTGGATAGCCAAGGTCTCAATGTGAGAAAAAAAGAACAGATTAAATATGTAAATAACACTAACTTTTAGGGCTGAGAGAGAAATTAGAATCGTGTTGTTGTTGAGTGGAACTGTGTCTGGGTGAAAATGCCAGAGGCCTGAAAAAAAGAAACAAAAAATAAAAGGAAGATACTGATAGATGAGATGGGACTATGAATTGTGATTACCATAGTGATCTTTCATTCCCTAAGAAAGGAAGTCCAATTTTACATGGAGAAGTGTAGCAGACATCCCTGCCCAGCATTAGCAGGCTATGAGTGGCACCTGCTTCTTGCTTTCCATAATTCGGCTATATTGTTTTATATCAGGAGTCAGACTGAAGCTCTGCACGACTCAAATGGGTGTGTCAGATGGCAGAGTGGGTGAGTATAACCCCTCCCTCAATGGCTGCCACAGAAACCTAGGCCCTGGTCTGTGAAGTGGCAGGGCTCTGCTGAGTTACATGCAGCTGAGGTCAGAGTGACCCCAATTAAAATCCTTTCCCCTGAATTATGGCTTCTCACTGACCTGTGGGTTGCTTACTAATTGCACCCGGTCCCAGTACGGTTTGTTCTATCCAAGCAAGATAAGCAGTTCTTACTCCCTAGCAGCCCTGCCTGGTGCCATCATGCCTTGTTTTCAGCAGTATTTCACTAGATGCCTTCAAAGCATGCCCAGCTCCCTATTCCTTCCCACAATTGTATTTAATACATAATGTGCTTGGGGGCCTTTGTCTTTGCTTGCATCAGCAGCACTGATCATGCCTCAAGACTCTGCTTCACTCTAAGTCTAGTTTCCTGTCTTTATTCTCTCACCTTGTGCTGTGGTGGCTCACAGGAAGCCAGGACCCACTCAGAGGTTCTAGCAACATCCCTTTCCCCATTCCCAATGAAGAAGAGAAGATCCATGGTTTTCTCTCTCTCCGTGGAAATAATGAGACTAACCCCAGACCAGTGTCCAGGTACTCATTTGCTGTCCTTCAATAAGGTAGGGTGGATTTTGTAGTCTAAAGGTCACCATAGGTCTCTCAATGGAGTTTAGACAAACAAAAGGTTTTTCAAGTTGCTTTATGAGTATAGATAGAGCCTTATTAGTAGATCACCTTTTCATTTTTTTATAATAAAAAATTGGCCTTTCCTGGCTCTTTTGGGCTAAATAATGTATTAAGGAAACTCAATCAAAACTGATAGAGAAGCCATCTTTTACTGAGCTGCCTGATAACTTCTGAGCGACCTGGTTAAAGGGTATAGGAACTGAGCTAATAGTAATAACTATTAACTGTAGCTAAAAGACACTATTTTTAAGAAACGGTTTTATGTGAAAACTTAAACTAAGAAAATAGGAAAATGAAGATTATCTTCCTAACAAATCCACAGAAAGCAACAATTAAAACAAAATAAAAGATTTAAGAGAAACTGGATGTACTTTTCACATTCTTGTGATCAGAGGGTAAATGTGGCTATGCTTCTCTTTATCCCTAACAAACTAATTGATAAATTAATTGCAGTGTGGAAAAGGAGCCACAGCATAGACTGGAGGAAGCTGGAAGGGAATGTTAACTTTCATTTTGATAGAGTCCCAAAAGCTAAACTTTTCTATGGTTTAAATATTATAGTTGTCTGTAGGTTTGGCTTCTACCCCAACCAGTCACCTGCTTACTAGCAACCACTTCTTTTCAGGCTTTGTAATTTGGGTCACCCTCTTACCTATCTATCTATCTGTCTGTCTGTCTGTCTGTCTGTCTATCTATCTATCTATGAAAATAGAATTGGTATTGAAAACCCTTCCGTACAAAAAGGGAAGATTTTACGTCAATCTAACCAGTTATTTCACCATGTTGGAAGGATGAGATTTTCTTTCTATATATGCTAGTTGAGTAAAAGTAAAAAACAATTAGGGAATAAACATAAATACATCACTTTCTCCAGGTGCTTTCTCCTCTTATAGGAATGTTTTATATTTAAGTAACTTTTCTAATTTATTTAGTGGAGAATTGAAATAAAATATAACAAAAAATTGAAAGATGGAAATACAATTCATAATGGACTAGGAAGTGAGGAATAAAGTACATTCCTGATTTTACAAATAAGAGAGGACCTGAATTATCTTCCTCTGTGTCTTTTAGGTAGGACTAGAGGAACTATGAAGCATGAGGTCTAGGATTCAAGTTGAACAAGAGTCAAAAAAATAAATGAACTTAGAGTTCCCCAGGGAAATGAGGTCAGATGACCTTGTTAGGTACAAACACAACTGCCTGTATTTCTCCTTTTATAGATTTATGACAATGGAAAAACATTTAATTGGTGGTTAACATTTTACAGGCCTGCATAGATTTAAAACTCCACATGGACAGAGGCAAGATCTGTCTTGCTCAGTTCCTAGCTGCTGATCATTAAGTATTTACTAAATGAATGAACGGCTCTATGGAAGACTGGGAACAACTCATAATATGGGCTTAAGGCTCCAGTTCAAACTGATGAAGAAAGAAGGCAGCAACCTCAGGGACTGGAATGAGAGGGCAAGTCTACACAGCAGCTCTGCTGAGTTCTGGGTGTTGTTCTGAGACACCACCACCGTGCCCTGCTCCCTTTTAAACTGGCTGATTGGTGGGTTTGACGGTGTGAAGAAACAGGCAGCTCTTAAGAGAAGATCTTACATCAATGCAAATTATCCCTACTCAGTCTGGGTCATCTTTGGGCATCTCGCCACTGCAAGGATGACAAAAGATATCAAGCGCTCATATCAACCCGGGACTTTGGGAGAGAGGAGGGAGGAGAACCGAAGCAACGAGCCACACAGGAGGAGTTGCATGAGTGCAATGAGCATGGCCAGGCTTTCTGCACAGGCGAGGCTATCACAGAAGACCCTCCAAAGGCTGCAGAGGCAGGATGCTTCCAAAAGGCAGTGTGAACATGGGCGGGGAGAATTTGGGCTCTTTGAAGGTAGAATTATCCATGAGGACACTTACAATCAAATGAAATGCAGAACCAGTTTGGGAAGAGAAATAAAGTAGGAGTTGATGAATTTTAAACTCTTCATGACTGGGACTTGAAATGCCAAAGTAAACAGCAGTATGAATACAACAATGGTATTGTGACTCAAAGAATGTATCATTTTAAATATTTGTATAAGAGTTTCAGCTGCTTACTGAATGCTTGTGAGAAGGAAGAGGTTGTTTTCAAGTGCACTGTACCAGATCTGGAGCCACGATAACAACTGTCACTTGGAAACAAACAAAAACTTAAAAACCCCCTAACTCCTTCACTACTGCCTCTACCATTTTTAGAGAATTGTAGAGCCACCTTTTATGGTACATTCCAGCACAGTCGACTTCTTTTGGCCTTGAATTAAATACATGTTTCCCACCTATTTAAAATGTGTTAGCTAATTGACTTTACATCAAACTAAGGTTGGAGCTAAAAAGCGATTATAAAATAGAAAAACAAAATCTGAGAAGGTCAAGGGCTTTTAAATAATATCAGATAAGTGAGCTTATTTAATGACAGGAGATGGGTGGGGAGGGGAAGGAGAATAAAAAAGAATCAAGATGTGTTATGTACATGTACCTTCTCCCTAAGATGAGTGGAAACGTCATATATGGGAAACAGGTGCTAATAAAGTTAAAAAAAATAATAATGTGTTGGTCCCAAAAAGTTACATAGGGCTAAGATTTATTTAGACTCAGTTATCATAGTATTGAATCAAGTTTTTGTTGGCCAGGTTAGAAGCTATCTCATGAAAATGTTGAAATTATTTCACTGCATTGGAATTTTAGTTCTTCCACTATTCTTGTCAGGGAGTGGATTACTCTCTTTCTTGTTACAGTGCTGTTTGTCCTAAGTAGAACAATTTGGGGAGGCAGAGAGGGATGTACATACTGTCTCATTTCAATATGAAACATCTGTCACTTCAACCTCAAAGAATTGTTCTGAAATTTCACCGCATCATAGATGTTGTAGTTCAAATTAGTGTATATTCTTTAACCTCCTGAGGAAGGGTCCGAGGTCAGCTTCTCAATGATTATCTAATCCACATCCTATAATTTTAGGATTTGAGAGTGACATGAAATGGAGTAGAAGAGAGTAACAATGGAAACTTGGCATAAAGCTATTTTTCCACTGTATAAGGTATAACTAGAGTAGGATATAACTTAGAGTTAACTGCATAATCTATTTTCAAACCTGGGCAGATTTGAAAGTGGATCCTGTGAAGAATTAAGTCAGGAAAACAGGAATAAGTAGGAGTTGTTCAGGGCAAATGTCAACTTAGCCTTCAGAATTGTACTTCCAAGTCTAATACATAATTTCTTTAGCTTTTAATGTCTGTATTAGCTAAATAAAAGTGTATCCAACCTGTACAAAGATAAGCTTTTTATTCTTCAACACTGTGTCTTTATGACAATACTTGATATTTTATAAGCCCTGCACCTCTCTGATCTTATCAGGAATACAAATTTATGATTTAAAAAATGCGTCAAAGTAAGTAATTGTGAAGTAGCCACGGAGAGTTCCAAGAGCTCGCAGGCACAGATTTCTCCTCTCTAAGGTAAGTTTAATTAGCCCTAGGAGACACTGACCTATAAGGAAATAAGCGCTTCATGAATGATGAAGATTCTAATCTCATAATAGATTAAATTGTAGGTCATTAACCATCAGAGAAAATAGAAATGTAAGTGGTACCTTTTTGGCTCATGAACTTAATTCTTTGCATGATGTTCTGATTGCAAACCAAATTGGACAAGAACCAAATCAAATTTCTCCATTAGGTCAGCATGGAACCTAAACATTGAATTTGATTTGGTTCTTGTCCAACTCAGTTTGTGACCAGACTTGTGGAAAAAATGTAAGTTTATGAACCGAGATAGCACTGCATATTGTGGTGGGTTTCATTTGTATCTGGTCTACCTTTTCCCCATATATTTTACTTATTTTGACTTAGGGTTTATGTTCTTCAATTATAATTCAAATACAAAAAGTCTTTTCTAGCACTAGAAGAGAAAGAAAAGTACTCATGAACAACTGAGAATAAAGATTTATTTACTTATTTATTTTGGTTTATTGGTTTATTGGTACTGGGGATTGAACCTAGGACCTCACACAAACATCCATTCTACCACTGAGATGAACCTCCAGCCCCAGACAAATGTCAACCATTGTTCTCTGGGCCACCTTTTTGCCATTGCCAGTACTGAAATTGTTCTTCAATCACAAAAGTGTCTTTCTGAATCTAGAGTTAAATACGACTGTCTGCTTTGCGCTGTTCTTGCTACTGTGAGAATGCAAACGAATACAGAGCGTGTAACAGAAAGCCTTCCCTTTGGAAGTGGAGCCGAGAACCAGCCTGGAGGGCCCTGCAGACCAGCCCCTGGCTTTCGCCTCCACACGGTCTCTCCACTCCCTCTCCTCCTCTTCCTTGCTATTCTGACACCTGCCTATTTTAATCTACAGAATTTCATTTTATAGCTAAAGTCCTTGCTTTCCCTCCTTACTGTGGGTCTAATCTATCAATTGTTATCGTAATGGAGTTTTCCTAGTAGGACAGGCAAAAAGTCTGTTCATTCAGTTAATATTTTTTATAAGAACTCATTATGATCTTGATGCTACCAGTGAAGCTGAGATGAAAATCCTGCTCTCAAATAAGTGAAAGATGATAGGAAACAGGGAGATAGACTTTGTGGAGAGAGAATGGGGGCTGGGGTGAGGGGAGATGGGAGATGGGAGGGAGTGGAGGGGAAAGGGAAGTAAAAAGATCAATATGTGGTATGTGCCTGTACCAATTCCCTGTGATGAATCTATGATCTATTATAAACATATATGAATAAAATAATTTTTTAAAATCCTGCTCTCATGAATCCTAAAGGATAAAAGAAAGTTACTCTTTCAGGTTCCTCAAAATGATGAAAGGTGTACAAAATAATCTCTTCTATACTAAGATTAATTCTCTTGAAATAATTCTCTGGGGCCAGGGATTTAGCTCAGTGGTTCTGCTGCCTGCCTCACAAGTGCAAGGTCCCGAGTTCGATCATCCATGGTACCAAAATAAATAAATAATTCTCTGGCATTTATTCTATAGTATGTATTGCATTTATATTATGTGTATATGTAAATGCATAGAAAGATTGGGGAGTAACAGTAATAAAATAGGTTCATTTTGCATCTGTGGGGATGTAATGGTCATGTAATCCATATTCAGTAACTTGCTTTAGGCACTAGCTCATTTTTCTTGGCATTAAACAAAACATATTTTCCTATCATCATGTATAAATTCATCTCATTCTTTTAATGGCTTTTTAGTGTAGATGTACCTTGTCCCTGTTGATGAGACAGTCAAGATTGCTTCCAAATTTCGGTGCTTCAAACACTGACTCTCTGTCTTGCATGTGTTCTTTCGCATAGATGTGAGGATTCTTGTGGGAGAGGTTCCCAGCTGGTAAGTCAGAAGAGTGGGTTACATTATATACAGAAAAACACTGCGTCTTGTAGGATGTTCTTCAGCATCGTGAGAAAAGCAGCTTGGAGGGAAAGTATCAAGTATAAGAGAAAATAGTTTATTCTAACGTACCCAGGACAGGGCTGTATTTCCCTTTTATCAGAAGCAGAAGTCTCTGTTGTCAACTTTTTTATTTTTGAAACGGGGTCTCGCTAAGTAGCACAGGCTGGCCTCGAACTCCTAGTGATCCTCCTGCCTCCGTCTCTTGAGTGCTGGATTACAGGCTTGTGCCACCACATCCAGCTCTGTTATCAGTTTAACAATGTGAAATAAATGTCAAAAAATTATAGACATACACACAGACGAAATTGCCTAATTATTTCTTGGATTGTGTTTCCATCACGTGTCATATGACTGTATCGAAATTTAAATTAGGGAGAAGCTTGGCTTATGTGGAGTCTGCTAGCTAACTGGGGGTTTTTTCCAGACCACTATTTGTTCAGTGTTGGTTTTGGGGACCTTTCTGAAACAAATCACACCCTCTGGTGTCTTGTTGGTGCTCGAGATGGTTTTTTAAGTTATATGGAAAAATGTTTAAGTGCTTTTCAGTTTTGTTTTGGTTGAGTTCTACCATATTTGAATATTATTGTAGTTTTTTTCCCCTCGCATTGTTCTTCTTTGAGTGGTTTTAATTTTTGTATGTGTGTGTGTTTGATAATAAAGTTATTTTTTAAAAATGAAAAAAAATTATAGACAAAGAAAACAATATTTTCTATGTATTCTTCTGGTGAAAATCATAAGGCTTCATTTATTCAAGATAAATCACAGTTTTTAAAAAAAGTTTAATTAAAGAGCTGCCTCTGAAAACTTTAGGGTGATAGGAAAGAGCTTGTGCAAAGAATCAATGTTTTAAACAGGCAAGAAGTAAACATTTTAAATTAAATTACCTCTCAACCAACCTCAGTTCTAATTTCTCTTCAAATTAACAAAACTACTCCAAGCTGAGGACAGTTATTTACAAAGCTAAACGCAAGGAGTTACTGGAAAATCAATCTTAGAGTAACTTCCTTCTCTGTTTCTCCTACCCCTGCTTTGTATGCATGGCTCCTCTAGTTCCCAATTTACTGCTTGGCCTGATTTTATTTTTGTCCATCTTGGTTAAGAGGTCCAGAAGCAAGTTTGTAAATAATGAATGGAAATTCCAAAAACATTTGATCTATGACCGTCTGTATGGTTTTACATTACATAAAATACTAGCTATGAGCTGAACTATCTTTTGTTTGACCCCCCAGCTTAGCTTTATAGCTCCTGATTCAGCAGTTAATACAAAATACAACCTTTGCTTAATTTCTGAAGATTAACTCTGTTTATATGTGCACCCATGTTTATAGCGGCACAGTTTGTAATAGCTAAATCTTGGAAACAGCCCAAGTGCCTGTCAACTGGAAACTGGATAAAGAAGATGAGGGTTTTTTTTTTATAAAATGGAGTACTACTCAGCCATAAAGAATGAGAAACTAGAGCCATTTATAGCTAAATGGATGCACATTGAGGCCATACTCTTAAGTGAAATAAATAGGACACATGTGTAAATGCTGAATAGTTTCTCTAGTGTGAGAAACTGAAAGTGTAAATAAGGATTAAGATGAGTAATTGATAATTTTAAATAGGAAGAAAAGGTCCAAAGGGATAGGGAAAGTGGGAGGGGAAGGGAAAAGGAAAGAAGGGAAAGGAGAAACTATGAGAAAAGGAAAAAATGGAAACAAAGTCTTTGTAAATAGGGAAGGATAGAGGGGGTGAAGGGAGGGCTAGGAATGGGGGAAAAATAAGAACCAAGATACATCGTTTACAGATACAAGCACCCAATGATAAATGTAAATGTATTGTATACCTAAATGTACCAATAAAATAATTTAAGCAAAAAAAAAAAAAGAGATTAACTCTGTCTCTCTGTCTCTCCTTCTGTGGGAGGGGCAGATAACAAAGTCTTTTCAGGAAAGTATCATTTTGGGCCATCTCCATTCTATCCATTGAATGTAGATTATATTACCAAGATATTAACTAATGTATTACTGTATTTGTTGGATAATACGCAAATAATAATAAGATCATTTTACTTTAATAAGGGAGATCAGACAAGGAAATCTAAATCTAGGGTTAGCCCCAAACTAAACTCCTCCACCCTGTCCTTTCCTGTCCTCGCATTCCTCACTGCAAATCTCAGTCAGGTCTGGCTTGCTGTGAGCCAGGTCTTCTACTTCCTGACTATCCAAGCTACTCACTAGATATTATGGCTTAGGGAATATTATCTAGTGGGTCCTTCAACAAGTTTTCAATGAGAGGCTCATAGTGTATTTATCTATTTTGGAACAAATTTGTTTTGAAAGCAAAAACCAAAAAGGACACTATTATCCAGCAATGCCTAATCTTGAGGAATTGAGATAAGGATTTCAGCCAGTATTGCTTGTTCTTGGAGGGGTAGCAGTTATTTTTTTTCCCCAAGGCCCACTGCTTTGGTATTTAACACTGACATTCCTAATGTTACCATTTTATGTTGACATCCAACGACACATTTCCATTGTGATCATATTGATGTAATTCAGGGCAATACTGAGCCCCTTCTACTTCTGCTTGTGGCTATACCAGATGTATAATATATTAAACAAATTGAAATGCACCCATATCCCTCATTAAATATAATTTATACTGCAATTATGAGACTAGAGTCGCAGTTGACTAGTTGATGTAATGTTTTTTTGTTGACTTTTCAGTTAAGCATTTATTAATTTTCATTGTGTAATTTGGAGTTGATTTTCATTTTTTCAGGTTTTAGTAATTTTTGTAGGCCTTTAAAAAAATCTCACAGCCCATTGGCACTGGACTCTAATAACTAATGGATAAAATGGACCTCGTGATGCTAATTTAATAGAGGAGTATATTTTAAAACTTTAACAAAAATACACCATTAAGAATGAGTTGACTTCTAGTAAATACATGCTTATTTTTAAAGCAAGCTATCATCTTGAATTATCTATATGTATTAACTTTTTTGAAAAAATGGTAAAGTTTCTTTCTTCTTCCCAGATGATTATCTCTTTTATTTTCACATTAGATATTTAAGATGTAAAGTTACAGGTCTTCTACTTTAAAACAATTTTGATAACTTGCCCCTCATTACCTGTTTTTCATTGGCTTGCTTGTTTCAAAATTTAAGTCTTAGCCTTTGTTCCTACAGCATCCTCTCTGTGAAGGTTCTAACCAGTCCCAGGACTGCAGTGCTCACCTCAGGGACCAGGCCTGTTCTTCTACCCCATGCCTCCCAGACTTTAATCCTCACTAGTGTGAATCACAGCACACTGTGCTGTCTCATTTTGGAAAGTCACACATAAATACAGCTGTGGGATGCTCTGAGAAGACATCCAACACCACATGCCAACTAGTTCTTCTCAAAACACGGTACCCTTGGTTCATGGGGTTCAGAATTTCTCATATTTTTTAAGATTGGAGAGTGTTTTGGGAGAGTGAAAACTCTTCTTTGGTTAGTTGAAAATTACCTCTTATGTATACTTTTGGTAAATTTCCATCCCTCAAGTGACAGGACAAAATGGAAGTGGTTTTCCTTTTCTGCTCTCTCCCATTCGCCTCCTTGTTGTCTGAGTGAGTGAAATGCACTTCCTTACTTTCTTAGTGTGTGGAGAGTAGAAGCTTTATGCAGGTTAGTTCTGCAAAGAGAGTTTTCCTTAGAGTTTGGTGCATAGAGGTAGTCAGTAAAAGTTTCAGTGTTCACATTAGGAAAACAAATACATCATTAAATTTAGAATTTTGTTTTCTGGAGGTAGGCAAGGTGGCACATGGCCGTCACCCCTGCTCTTTGAGAAGCTGAGCCAAGAGGGTCTCTTGAGCGCAGGAATTTGGGGCCAGCCTGGGCAACATAGAGAGATCCTATCTCTGGGGAAAAAATTGCTCTCTGGTACAGTGTTCTGTGGTCTGAGTGCATTGTGGTAATTAAGTAGTTAATTCTGGGATGAATCACAATGTCATGAGGAGGTTATTTTAAGAAAAGTTTTTTGTTGTTGTTGTTTCTATCCTTCCATCCTGAAAGCAAGCATCAGTTGTATTCTTATTCCTATCTATATTGCCTTTTCCCGAAAGCTTTCCATGTTCATATCTTTGATGGGCCTTAACTTTGGGCTGTGTACAGACTTCATTTTCTCTTGCTTGGAAAACCTGAACATGATGTTGCAGTATAAAGCTCTGGTCATGCTGTCCACTTTTAGAGGATGGCTTGGAATTCGCAGCAACAGGAATGAATGTTTTGGAATGCTGGCCGAGGAGCAAGAAACAGTGTCCTCCCCACACATTTAGAAAAATAAAGGTACGGAGGACATAGCGTACTACTTATTAAAGGCTTTGAAAAACACCACACCTCAGTAAACACTGCTCAGGAACTAAGGAAGCACACTGGTCAACAGCAAACCTCAGCTCCCTCAAGTCTGGTTTCTGTGAGAGGACAAAGGCACAGACACAATGCCAGCTCCCGGGGAGAATGAGCCTGGGCAGGGCACACTCATTAAACAAGCTCAGAAGCTCCTGCTTCACATACTTGGTGTGGTTTTGTCATCCTAAGAGCTGCTTGGGATTTGCTGAGGACTGTTCTCTAGGTAACCAGGATGTCGTACTTTCTTCTCTCCCTATATTAGCCACTTAGCAACTTTCTCCTTTTTGACTCTCAGAGTTCCTGGTTGGACTCTTAGAAGCTCTGTATAGTGAGTCTCAGTCCAGCCATCCCTGGCATGAGCTCATTTTCTCTCTCCTTACCTTGCACAGTCTAGTAACACCACCTTCAGGGAGAGGGACCAAAGAAAATCCAATACCCGCCTCATGGTGAGCTATCATATTGACACTCCACACACACAGGCAAAGCAGAGCAAGTATTTATGGGTGGATGAAGCAAATCGAAAGAGACTCAGCCACAGTGTGGACTGCTGGAAGGCAATAGCAGCATACACCCAACCTCGGGACCGACGGTCTGTCACGGAGATGCCTATTGGGAGGCAATTTACCACACTCTCTCAAAGCATAAGAGCAAACAAGACAAAACAAACATTCATTGAAAAAAGAATAAAAGTCTGCCAAACCCGGCTGCAAATATGTATTACTTTGTACTTCCAGACTGTAGTTGTGTAGCGGCGTGTCTTGTGTACATAGGTAACCTTGCCTGTATTCACACAGCTAATTCTGAAGATGAAAGCTCAGCTAGAAAACAAAATTGTTTGGCTCCAAACTAATATTAAGTCTCAGTGTTTTAAAAAGATACAAATAATTGAGAAAAAATCCTGAACGTGAGTTTGAATTTTTTTTTTCAGTGTGAAAATATTTCCCAAAAAGGATCTTTGATACTAAGATATACTCCTTTGTAGTCTCTTAGTAATCTGTTGATGAACAGAAGTTTCAAAGTTTAATGTAAGCCAATTTATCAGTTGTCTCTTTTAAGGGCAGTACTTTGTGAGTCCAGTTTGAGAAATCTTTGCCTACAAATCATAAGATAGTTTCTTCTAGAAGTTTTATATTTCACATTGATTCCTGTAATACACTTAATATTGACTTCTGAGTGTGGAGTCAGGCGGGAGTGAAGTTTCATGTTTTTCCAAGAATGCGTATCCGGAAGAAGACTCAATACCATGTAGTAAGAGATGGTGGTGTTGCCCCGCTGTGTGGCACCCCCTTTACCAAAACTCTAGAGTGTATATGTGTGTGAGTTTATTTCTGGACTCCAGTCTGCCCCATTGGTCTGTTTATTGTTACACTTTGTCTTTCTTACTGTTGCTTTACAATAAGTTTGAATATCTGTAAATTAAGTCCTTCAACTTTATTCCTCTTCTTCAAGAACATTCTAGCTATTCTTTTTTGATGTTAACATGCATATGGTTTATTTATTTATTATTTTTAAAATAAATTTTATTTTATCCTATTTCCCCCTCCCCTTATGTCCCTCCCCTCCCTATGTAAAAAAGCTTTGTTTCCATCTTCACTTTTTTTCTTGTGCCTTCCTTCCTTTCTCCCTCCCTCCTCTGTTGTTCTCTTCCTGTATAAACATTTTCTTCCCATTTCCCAATATCTATTTTGTATTTTAGTCCTTGTTTCCACTTTTGGTTTCTCACACCAGAGAAACAATGTGGTATTTAAACATGTGTGTCCAATTTGTTTCACTTAAGAGTATGGTCTCAAGGTCCATCCATTTAGATATAAATGTCTCAAGCTCATCCTTCTTTATGGCAGAGTATCCATTCATCGGTTGATAGGTAGGTATTTGGGCTGTTTCCAAGCTTTAGCTATTACAAACTGTGCCACTATAAACATGGATGTGCATATATCTCTGTGGTATGATTTTTTAAATTCTTTTGAGAAGATACCAAAAGAGGAATACCTGGTTCAAATGGAACCTCTAGTTTTAGTGTTTTTTGAGGAATCTCTACACTGAAGTCCACAGTGGTTGCACCAGTCTACACTCCCACCATCAGTGGAGAAGGGTTCCTTTCCCCCCACAGCCCTGCCAGCATTTGTTATTGGTTGATTTCTTTTTTTTTTAATTGGTTGATTTCTTGATAGCAGCCATTCTTTCTGGAGTGAGATAAAAATCTCAGCATTATTTTAATTTGCATTTCATGAATGATCAGTGATGTTGAACATTTTTTCTTATATTTATTCCCTGTTTCTAATTCTTCATCTGAGAAGTGGCTTTTCATTTCAGATGCCCATTTTTGGATTGGGTCTTTAAATTTGAGGGGTCTGATTTTTTTGAGTTCTTTATATATCCTAGATAATAGTCCTTTATCTGATGAATAGCTGGTAAAATTTTTTTCTATGCTGTGGGCTGTCTCTTCACTCTGTTGGTGGTTTCCCTTGTTGTGTAAAAGCTTTTCAATAAGATGAGGTACTAGTTGTTGATTCTTTGTAGTATTTTCTGAGGTCTGGGTTTTGTTCATGAAATCTTTACCTACTCCTATGTCCTCAAGTGTTGTACCTATTCTCTCATCCAGCAGATTTAGTGTTTTTGTTTTAATATTTAGATTTTTGATCCATTTTGATTTTAGGTTAGTGCATGGTGAAAGATATGAGTCTAGTTTCAATCTTTGCCAAGTGGAAAGCCAGATTTTCCAGCACCATTTATTAAAGAGGCTATCTTTTTTCCAGTGAAGATGCTTGGCTCCTTTGTCAAAGATAAAGTGGTTGAGTGTGTCTGGAGTTGTTTCTGCATCTTCTAGTCTGTTCCTCAGGTCTGTTCTTTTGACAGTGCCACACTGTTTTTGTTTTTGTTTTTTTAATCACAGTAGCTTTGTAGTATAATTTAAAGTCAGGGTTTGTGATACCCCCTGCCTTGCCTTTGTTCCCCAGAATTGCCTTTGCTATTCTAGATCTCTTCTGGTTCCAAATCAATGTTAGGATTGTTTTTGCTAACTCTGTGAGATATGCTATTGGAATTTTGATTGGGATTGCATTAAATCTGTATAACAATTTTGGAAGTATGGCCATTTTCACTGTATTGGTTCTTCTTATCCAAGAACAAGGGATATCTTTCCATTTTTTGATATCTTCTTTGGTCTCCTTTTTCAGAGTACTGTAGTTTTCAATGTAGAGTCTTTTACTTCCTTCATTAGATTGATTCCTAGGTATTTCATTTTTTTGATTGCTATTGTGAAAGGGATTGTTTGTTTAACGTCTCTCTCCATGAGGGTGTTATTCATGTACAGGAAGGCTATTGATTTTTGAGTGTTGACTTTTTATCCAGCTATGCCACTGAATTTTTTGAATCTTCTGTGTAGAGTACCATATCATCTGCAAATAATGATAATTTAACTTTTTTATTTCCTATCCTTATTCCTTTTATTTCTTTCTCTTGTCCAATTGCTCTGGCTAGTGTTTCCAGAACTATATTGAGCAAGAGTGGTGACAGTGGACATCTGTGTCTTGTTCCAGATTTTAGAGTGAAAGCTTTCAGTTTTAGTCTATTTATTATGATGTTGGCTGTTGGTCTGTCATAGATGGCTTTTATCAGATCAAGACAAAGACCATCTATATCAATTTTCTGTAGGGTTTTCATCATGAATAGTTGTTGGACCTTGTCAAATGCTTTTTCCTGCTCTACTGAGAGGATCATATAGTTTTTGTCCTTGACTCTGTTAATATAGTGTATTACATTTATTGATTTGCATATGTTGAGCTATCCCTGCATCCCTGGGGATGAATCCAACTTGGTCATGGTATATAACCTTCTTGATGATTTGGGACATTTTGTTTACCAGTATCTTATTAAGGATTTTTGCATCTATGTTCATTAGGGATATTGGCCTGTAATTCTCCTTTTTGGTTGGGTCCTTCTCTGGTTTTGGAATCAGGGTAATGCTTGCTTCCAGGAATGAGTTTTGGAGTATTGCTTCCTTTTCAGTTTCACTAAAGAGTTTGAGAAGTAGCAGCACTAAGTCTTCTCTAATTTTCTCATAGAATTCAGCAGTGAATCCCATCAAGAGCCAGGAGTTTTCTTTGTTGATAGGTTTTTAATTACATATTCAATTTCATTGGCTGATACTGGTTTACTTAGAATTTCTGTATCTTCTTGATTCAGTTTTGGTAATTTATAAGTATCTAGGAATCTGTCCATTTCTTCTGTATTTTCCATCTTAATAGAATACAGGTTCTTGAAGTAGGTATTGATGATCTGAATTTCTGCAGGGTCTGTTGTGATTTCACCCTTTTCTTTCCCAATTGCATGGATTTGAATCTTTCCTTTCCTTTTTTTTTTTTTTTTTTTGATAAGGTTGGCTAAGCATTTGTCAATTTTATTTAATCTTTCAAAGAACCAACTCTGATTCATTGATTCTTTCTATTGTTTTTAGTCTCCATTGCATTAATTTCTGCTCGGATTTTTATAACTTCCTTCCTCATATGAGCTTTGAGCTTGACTTGCTCTTCTTTTTCTAGAAGCTTGAAGTTCAACATTAGATTGTTTATTTGAGCCCGCTCTGTTTACCTGATATGGGTATTCACTGCTATAAATTTCCCTAGTAAGACTCCTTTTATTGTGTCCCATAAGTTCTGGTAGGTTGTATTGTCATTATTGTTTAATTGTAGAAACTATCTGATTTTTCTTTAATTTCATCTGTGACCCATTGGTTGGTCAGGAGGATGTTATGTAATTTCCATGTGTTTATGAAATTCTTGTGGTTTCTTTTGCCATTGATTTCCAATTTCACTGCACTATGGTCTGATAATATGCATTGGATAATTTCAATTCATTTCTATTTACTTAAGCATGTCTATGTACTAGTATGTGGTCTATTTTGGAGAACATCTCATGTGCAGCTCAAAAGAATGTATATTCTGACGTTATGGGGTGGAACACTCTGTAGACATCTACTAGGTCAATTTGTTCAAAAGTTTGGTTCAGTTCTAATATTTCATTGTTGATCTTTTTTTTCATTGTTGATTTTTTGTCTAATTGATCTGTATATTTCTGACAGTGGGGTATTGAGGTTCCCTCATTACAACTGTATTAGTGCTGATATGATTTTTCATGTCTGTTAATATTTGTTTCATATATTTGGATACACTGCTATTTGGTGCATTTATATTTATGATTGTTATCTCTTCCTCTTGGATTGTTCCCTTTACAAGGATGTAGTGACCTTCTTTGACTCTCTTAATCAGTCTTGGCTTGAAATCTGCTTTGTCTTCAAATAGAATAGCTACCCTTGCTTTTTTCTGGGTTCCTGTCAAATGGAATACTGTTTTTCAACCCTTGACTTTCAGTCTGTGAATTTGTTTTTGAATTAAATATGTTTCTTGTATGCCGCATATTGTTGGATCTTGCTTCTTCATCCTTTCTGACAGTCTGTTTTTTTGATTGGTGAGTTGAGACCATTAACATTGATGGTTATAACTGATAGGTATTGTCTTATCTCTGTCATGTTATTTTCTTGTTGTTGGCTTCTTTCTTTCCTTTTCTGATTAATTTCTTGCCTTGCCTGGTGGATTCATTCTGTTGGGGTTTATAGAGTTGTAATCTTTGTTGTCTCTTTATAGAATATCTTTCAGAACACTTTGGAGTTCTGGTTTGGTGGTGATGAATTTCTTCAGGCGTTCTTTGTCATGGAAGTATCATATTTCTCCATCAATTCTGAAAGATAGTTTTGCAGGGTACATCAATCTGGGTTGGAAGTTGTTTTCCTTTAGGGCTTGAAATACTTCACTCCAAGCTGTCCTTGACTTGAGAGTTTGTATTGAGAAGTTTGCTTTATGGGTGATTTGCTTCTTTTCTCTAACACATTTTAATATTCTGCCCTTGTGTTGAATTTCAATCTTGACTAATATATCCCTCGGGGAAGATTTTTTTTTTATCATGGCTAATTGGAGTCCTATGTGCTCCACTTATGTGTATGTGAAATTCTTTTTCCCTGTTTGGGAAGTTTTCTGCCGTTACGTCTGGGAACAATTTTTTATGCCATTTGTACTTTCTCCTGCTTTTTCATTGACTCCAATCAAGCTTATGTTATTCTTCTTTGCATCATCTAACAGCTGCTGGATTGATTTTTCATGGTTCCTTGCTATTTTTAAGAAATTTCTCTTTTCATGATCACTAACTGTAATCCTGTCTTCTATAACTGATATTCTGTCCTCATATTGGCTAATTCTGCCGCATATACTTTCAGTGGAGTTTTTCATCTCCTGGATATCTGTTTGAATCTGTTTCATGGATTCCATTTCCTTCCTATGCTGGCTGTTCATGGTTTCCATCATATTCCTCTATTTTTTTTAAATCTGTATCTGCTCTAGAGTCACTAATCATGTCTTTCATTCTGGTCACCATCTCTGTAGTTATCTGGGAAATGATTCCTGCTTTGCTTTTTTCTAGGTCCTTGTCCATGGCTGTGTTACTTTTGCTGTTACCACTTCAGAGAGTTCCAGGTGGGTGGCCTTTTGGATTGTTCCACCTCATTGCCTCCAGGATTTGCCTTTGGTGAGCTGAAAGTCTGGGGGGAGGTTGCATCTTGATTAAGTGTCTTCTTATTTTTTTTCTTTTCTTTTTTAAAGTTTGATTCCTGGGTTGATGCTTATAAATTGCTTATGGCAAGTAGCTTTATTGCCAGTATCCAGAACCCTTAGGAAATGACTACTTCTTAAAAGTGTTTTCCAGGCTTTTGGGTTTTGAGTCTGTTGCAAGATCCTGCCTCTCTCTCTCTATTTATTTGGAATGAGAAGTTTCTGCCTACATGGCCCAGCCACCAGTACTTTGGCACTGGCCTATAGAGTTTTGTTTTGTTTTTTTCTAAAAACCCTTAGGCATTCTCAGTCTTGGTATACCAGGACAAATAATGAATTAGCACAATTATGTCACCTTGGCTAAAGTAGTATGATCAATAATAACAAGAACATCAAATACAGCCTAGAAAATGACAAACTGTGGTAACTATTCATTTGCTACCTTTAACTGAATAAACTAGATTTGTAGTTATAATAACAATATCTAGAATGAATCTGAAAATTGTGTGCAATAAATAACCCCTTAATATGGCAATTTTACTCTTAGGAGAGAAGATTTAAAATGGGTTAGGGGTTTTTAAAAAAAAGAGAACTAGAAGAAGAGGAAGAGATCAGAAGCAAGGCTGGAGGACAAACTTTAGGAAACTGGTGAAGAAGACAGGTGAGAAAGAGAAAAGAAAAAAATAAAAAATAAAAACAAGAACAGAACAACAAAATCTGGGCCAGGGATTTAGCTCAGTGGCACTGCGGCTGCCTTGCAAGTGCAAGATCCTGAGTTTGATCCTTGGTACTGAAAAAGAAAAAGGAAAAGGAAAAGAAAAGAACCAGAAAGGAGGGAAAAAAAGGAAAAGAAAAAAACACAAAGAAAACAAAAAACCCAAAAAGTCCAATTCAAGATGTGTCTCTGCCGTCACTAATAGGCAGCATGGGCAAAGAGTTAGAGCTCAGTTGATTAATCCTAGAACACCAGCCACAGCTTCATGTTGGGTTAGTGGATGATCCCAGTCAGCCTGCCCTCTTATTTCTCCTGAAGTTCAGGTCAGTTTCTGTCTATGAGGCTGGAACTGGATTCCTTGAGCCTACAACAGTCTATGTATCTCCTGCCAACTTGAACTCCACTCCCTGGCCTCCCGCTGTCTTGAATTCAGCACCAGCACCAAGGCACCCAGAGCCACTAGATAGGGTCAGCCAGAAGTTGTTCTGAGTTCTGAGCTCAGCTGGCCCCTCTCCAAGATGGCTACCAGCCAGAGGAACAGAGCTTCGTGGGTGCCAGCAGCACCGCTCCCCACCACCCCCACGGCTGGGCTGTGCCAGTACCTGGATCCACACTGCAGAAGTGCAGGGGGTCATAAAGGCCATGCCCTGAGCTCAGAAGATAGAGCAGAAGTAAACAACCGAAAGAGGGCCTCTCTCAGGCTCCCTCATGAAAACTGAAGCCCACTGGAAAAGGGAAGAGAATCTCTGCAATAAAGGCACACCAGACCACCTTACTTGGTAAATTGGAGGGATCATCACCTCCCATCAGAACCTGGACTATCTTCAGGGGAAGGGCAGCTGGAACCTGTAGTAGAACCTTGCAGAGTTCAACCCAGCAGGAGGTCAGAGAGCTCAACTTGGGCCTTGCAGCCAGAAATCAACCTGAATCTCAGGGGGCTGGTGTTGGCTTGCTGAGACTCATTGACTTAGATCTGCACACAGCTGCCCATGTTGTCTATTGTGACAGCAGAGACATCCCCTGAAGCAGGCCCTTTATTTTTATTTTTTCTCTTTTCAAATTTATTTTTTTCTTTTCTCTCTCTCTCTGTCTCTCTCTCTCTCTCTACCCCCCTTTCTTCCATCTTGTTCATCTCTCTCCCTTTCTGTTCATGTTACTGTCCTAATTCAGATTTCTTTTTTCTTTTTATTTTCTTCTCTCTTTTTCCTTCTCTCAATTGCCATTAGTTTTAAAGGAAAGTGAAAATAGTTTCTAGCTTCCCTATTGCTGTTAGGTTGTTCTGTTCTTGTCTTTGTTCTTTCATTTTGTCTTTTGCTCTTGTCTTCAACAGTTTCCTAGAGTTTGTGTGATCTTCCTGTGTCCTCTGGTCTCACTTCTAACCTTTCCCTATCCTTCTAACTATCCCTCCTTCCCCAACTCCTTCTAAGCCCCCATCCCAAAGAGGTAAGTTGCTATATTGAAGAGTTTGTTCTCTATAAACATATTCTGGGCTGGTCCTCGATTTTGATTTAATTCACACAGATAAAGGTGATAGATTAATAGCAACCACAAATTGTCATTTTCGAAGCTGTGCTTGATGCTATTGTTGGTGCTGATTGTATCACTTGGGCTAAGGTGTTGTGATTGATATAATCAGTTGTCCTTCCTGGTATACTGAAAATGAGATTGCCTAAGAGTCATTAGAGACTCAAAACCTAAAGGTAGCTACCGGCCAATCACCCTCTCCTGTGTGAGGTCTGAACCAGGATAACTCACCAACCACTGCAGTTTGATGCATCAACTACTCTGTTCCACTGGTGCATCTCTACATGCAGGCCTCTGGGGTTGCTAGTAGTCACAAAGCACCTGCATGTTTGGCCCACTGTTCCCTCACCAAGTGTCAGGGTTCTAGGAGAGAGCGCTGCTTGCTACCTCCCTCCTCTTTATTAAAGTCTCTCTCTTTGCTCTCCCTGTGGACCTCAGTTTTTACCTGAGATCCCTCCTGGGTCCTGAGGACCCACTTCCCACTTTATTCTCCCCCCTGAGCTGCTGTATTCCAATGCCAAGACACCAAATCTCAGAGAGGCTCTTTCTCTGCTGCTCACCACTCCACCGTATTCCCAGAAATCTCCCTGTTCTAGCTATTCTTGGCCCTTTGCATTTCCATATAGAGTACAATATTGCTATACAGATCCTCTGTGATTCAATTTCTATTATCCATTTGTTCTTCCTTGATTTTCTGTATGAATTACTCAGTGGCTTATCAGTGCTCCTCCAGTGATAAACTCCAGGTCTCTAATCACAGCATGAGCATTGCTTTGCTTTTCAGTATTACTCAAGACGCAGTCAAATACTCATATATTTCTTGGATATTCAGATGTTCACTGAATATCAAATCTTTTGACCATTTAAAAAAGAATTATGATGACTTTTCTACCTTTTCTCATTTAGAAGAGTTCTTTTTCTTCAATGAAGACAGAAATTATCTCTTCACATCGCCTACTAACCCTCATTTCCCAATTTGCAGTCTAGCACCATCAAACTGCTTATAGTATAACTATACACGTGTTATTTTTGGCTACTCTGGTTTCCCTACCTGGAATACCCATTCCATTCCTTTGGAAATTTGCCAACTGTTACTTACTGGGCCAGATTTACTTTAGTTTTCCTTTCCTTTCAGAACCTCATCCTCAATCCCCCGTGGTTATGATGGCTTCTCAGCCCATCTCCACTTGGAACTTGCCTTCCCAACTTGAAGCTTTTTACAAGTCTGGTTTATCTTGTGTGTCTTTTTCATATTTGTGCACTATAACCTTGCACAATTTTTGCCTCATGTTAAATATTCATGTCAGTCAACATTGATGGCAATCTCCAATCTAGATAATTCTTGTGCCCCAACAGCTGCTGAAAAACCTGAGGTCTTATTTGTATGTTTGCTTCAGCAGTTTTCATGTTTGATGCTAATTTTTTGCATCAAAATAATGGAATAATAACCCCCAATCATCAGTAGCATGCTAAGGGCCTCTCGTTTTCTAATGAAACTGTGAATGTAAGACCAATTAGAGACTTCTTTCTTAGAGACACTTAGAAATTTACTCTTTTTTGGCCTTCAGCACTTCTGTTTGGGCTTTCTTCTTAGATCTACATGGGCCAATCTAAATTCAGAGGCTCTTCTAACAAAACTGGAGCTGTAAACCCCAGTTGAAACTCTTGACTTAAAACTGTGCTGCCTTAGACTACTTATTTAAAAAGGAGACATAATTCAAACAGCATCTAATTTTTAATGGAAATCAAATGAATGACTTAGCCTTCCACTTTTAATGATGTCCAAACAATACCCAACATGTTTCAGTGCAGCTCTGAATGTTCCTTTACTCAAATTATTTATATTCTCTGCCGTCAGTCTCAGTGGACTGGATTGAAATCCTACATGGGGAAGGACAAACTATTTTCAGTCACCTTGATGACATCAATAAGGTACAATACCTTTCTCTCTCTGTGATTGCATTTCTTTGCCTAAGTGACATTTAGCCTTCATGTATATTTTGGAGGAAAAATCAAGTAAAAATATATTGTACTGCTAGCCAGAAGGAGTTGTTTCTTGTACTCAAACTGGATTGTCCCAAAGAAGTGTTTCACTGAAATATTTACTTCAAAACGGCACTGTTCTGCAGCAGTGAGACTTCCAGTTAAAACATTTAATTAGTTCCGAATTTAGATGGCCAAAATGATCAGTCAGCCTGTGTTTTGGAACCTGAGTTCGTACATTCCTTGGGACTGGTAAATGAGTTCTGCCCAGTGGATGTGGTCAACTGTGAATGGTTTGTATGCAGTTCATATCACAGAACAGATTTTTCTCCAGCCCTTGAAGGACAGTTAGAAAAGGTTTGGGAAAAAGAGGATAATTCAGAGGTAATACTTCCCTGTATTCTCCTGAGCCAGTAATGAAGGTTTCTTTGGTTTTGGGAGTCTCAGAGGCCAGGAAGACTAAATGGAACTGAAATGAGCAGGGTCACATTTGTACTGGTTAGATTTTCTTCTCACTTCCCTTCAAGGTAATCATGACCCTGGGTAGTGACTTTTGACACACTTGGTATTAAGTAAATATTTTGTAGCTAGTACTGTATAAATAAATTGCTATGGGAGGGAGAAGAAGAGAGAGAGAGGAAAAATATGAGTGTTGTGTATCTGTGACAAGTTCTGTTCTTCAATCAAGTTCACCTTCATGTTTATTTCTGTAGCATAAATTAAGTCTGTTTCATTTGTCTGTACATGATAGGAATCTCTTATCTAAATTCTATGATAGTTATAAGTTAGTCTAATGAGTTTATAATACTTTGCTAAGAGGATGCCTCCAGCCTAAGCTCCTTCTAGTCAAAGGGTGCTGGGTGAGTTGAGTGCCTTGTAACCTTCCCAGCTCCCCTCTTTCTCTGTCACAGAATTCTGAATCTATCTGTCTCTTCTCTAACCTTAGTTATGTTCTCAAAGTAGTAGATCATTCACAGATCCCTGCATGGTCCATGACATTTCGTTCTTAAGCTCTTGACTGTGCTATTACCCAGAATGCTGTTTCTCCTGTCCTCATCCCCATAACAACTCAGCTATTGAATCTCAGCTTTTAAATTGGACCAAAGGTCTTTGCCCTGAGTTCCCTTTCACTATCATAATTAACTGAGTGGTTCTCAACAAATGTGTGAAGGAATACGTAATATTCAGAACCAATATTTATTATCTTCACTCTGTCTTTGTGTACCAGATTAAGCACATTTTGAGATAAAGAATTCTTTCATATTATTCATCTTTGTAGTTCAGAGTCCAGCCAGACTCCTGCGTAGAATATGGAGGGTGCTTAGTAAATGTATGATAACAGAATTGATGGGAAACATTTCCGTATCTTGAAAATATCAAGAACTGGGCCCCATCCAAGGACAATGCAACTGCTTGGAATTCCCCAAGAGGCTGAAGCCAAGTGCTGACCAATAAAGACGCTTGCCATAGAGTGTCACCAACATATCTTTTGCTCAAGTCCTTCTGCCTCAGGTTATTTGGCTGCTGAAAGGGAAAGTGCTGGTAATTTACAAAGGATCCCTTGCTAGTAGATACAGCAGCCTCTGAGTGCCTGAGGAGAGAAACTGACATGCTCTGATAAAAAATGCCAGTGTGAATGGTGTTCATTAAGAATAATTTATGGAAGAAAATTTTGCTAATGTTAAAGGCTTATGGGAAAGTATCAGAACAAAAAATAGAAGATAAACAGCCATTTGGATATTCTCATATTAATCTATCATTGAAATTCTGTATTTTTGAATTTCTTTGTTTTGATGCCTGCTAGTGAGTTACAGTTAAAGCAGGCAAGATAACAAGTACACATATGTGTTGTAGGGCAAAATAAAGCATAATTGCTTTGATATATATATCACATTCATTCAGAGCTTATTTTCATAAAATGAGCTTTGTGAGCTTGGTAATTGAAATGAATGCTTGAGTTGAATGTCAAAGATAACATTCTTGAGAAGCTTTGTGAGGTATTTTAGTCTGTTCAGAAATGAATATGAATAAAAATGAGAAGGCTTTATCTGAGAGAACTTCATACCTCTGAAAGCATATATTTTTTAAAATGGCCTGGAAATTGGTTTCTTTGTTCTTAATCCATCTGAAAAACAGAAAGAATTTTGTTTCTTTGGATTCTAAAATGTAATATACTACTTATTATCAGATTCCCAGAGGAGCATTGGAACGTAAGTCCTCACAGAAAATGAACATGGTGAGGGAGGAGAACTATTCAATTCAAAAGCAAAATAATCCAAAATAAAAGTGCTTCTGAAGAGTAAGTCCTACAGGAGAGCCAAGAACCTAATGAGGATAAAATGCTAAGAACATCCCTACAGCCATATGGGTACAAATGGAGATGATTAAATAAATGATCTCATCAGATTTTTGTTATCTTGTTTTTTGAGATTATTACAATGGGTTGTCATTATTTTGAAGAAACACTCTTAGCTTTTTTCTCATTTACAGTGGAAAACTAATTATTCATAAGCTGGAAATATCTTTGCAGAAGCTTGAAAGTAGATACATCAATTACTTGAGATGCTTAAGTAGAAAGAGTGACTAGTTACAACTAATCAAGTTTTGGCAAACCTGTTAGTTCTCACAATTAGAATACAAATCCCAGGTTTTGACTTGTGCATCAGTGAGCTCACATTCACATCAGACCTTTCAAATGTATGAGTTTAAAAACAGGAGAAACAGAATACAAATTGGTCTGATTTTCAGTAAATTTGCATTATTTTCTCAAGTTCATAATAGATTCATGACTACACTCTGCTATGTGTTTAAATATATAGAAATAGTGATTGTATGTTAGGCATTTGGCATGAAAGATTGGTATAGTTTCTGAAACTTTCTCCAAGAAATATAATTTATATGATGTAAATACAGTAAAAAATAAAAAGATTACATTCATGTCATTTTAGTAATTACACATTAAACAACTTCCTTCAGGCAGATATAACTCAATGACCTAGACATAGACATAGACTTTTAGAGTCTACTTTATATCTTTGCACTCTGAAATATTGCCCCCTTGGGAAATCAAGCCCCTTGGTCTCGTCCCATTTTTAAAGCTACTCCATTTTTGGTCCTGCAGCTTTGGAGAGGAAGTTTTCTTCTATTGTTATTATTATTATAGATAGGTAAGTTAATTAGATATCTTGTTGGCAGGTAGACAGGGCCCCCCTTAAGGCACCAGCCCTCCAGGAGCCAACACAGCAAGGAACCAACATGGAGAACAGTTGAGGCACATTCACTGGTTAGCATTATAAAAAGGAAAAGAAGTACTACTTCTCCTAGAGATAGACAGCAGTGATTGATATTCTAAATGGGAAATTCCTTGTATCTGAATTGTCTTCCCATTTGATCCCCATTTAATCAATATTACCTAGGTGACTGTTCTTGTAATCTTATTGGTTGGTCATGGTTTTGTCCCACCTCATGCCCACCTTGTAAATTTCCATTGGGTCTTGTAGTTTTGTCCTACTTTGTACCCACCTCACCACATGGCTTTGCTGTATAAAACATCTTTGAAAAGTGAGGTGAACGGGTAACCCACTTTCTGGTTCCCCTTCTGTCTCTCTTAGACAGAAGCTTTCTTTCTCCTAATAAATTTTTCCTACTCTTAACCTCTGTTGTTATTAGAATTCATTCTTCGATTTTAGAGAACACAAACTTGCGTTTCGGATATCTAGTAGGTTTAGGAGTTACACCTCTTCCCCCTATATCATGCATAGCTTCTACTCCCCCTCTTTTTAGCAGCATTAGCGTGGATCAAAATTCTTTTGCCTGTAAGCAAGAGGGAGCCTTCTTCCTGTGTAAACAGAAATGAGAGTTCTGGAACAACCTTTGAGTTCCCTGAAAGGGATGGAAACTTGTTTATGTATCTGTGGTCTCTGTGGCTGAAAATGGTGACACTGTGATGTCCGAAGCCATTCTTCACATGATGGGGTGGTCCCAACAGGATGGGAGAATTAGTCATGTCCTTCAAACTTCACATCATTGGGAAGTCTGTCTTTGATTTTTCAACAATACTTCTTTAGGCTTCTATCTTCATTTTTGTTCATATTTATTCATTTTGTTAAAGTTGAGATACTTCACTGTTTGCTGGCAGTCACACTGTTTAGTCTTCCCAAGTTTTATTAACTAAAACTGAAACATTTGGCCTCATTGTCTCCTTATAATCTTAAAAGTTACTGAGAACACCAAGCTTTGGTTTAAGTGGGTGAGGTCTATTGATATTAGGCATTAAAACTAAGAAATTTTAAATACAGACATTCTTTGTTTAATGATCATGTCACATTCCTGCTACTAGGTTGTTAAATGAATTGGTCACCGAATGAGGAATTGGGCTTAGTATGTACATTACAAGATTCAGAACAAAGAAATGGTCCAAGGAAACTGCAACTCGATGACTTTGCTTTTATTTGCATAACTCTTAAGTGCAATATTGTAAAGTATAATGGAACATAAAACTACAGTGCTGTACTGTAAAGTACAATCAGCAAAAATTACAGTACTGTATAAATAAAAGACATTGAGGCTCTATTAACAAGATGTACAGAACTGTACCGAACTGTACCAAAAAAGGTAGATTGTAAGTCTTAGCAGTGGGTCATAGTTCCAAACAGTGTGCATCAGTTGTAAGTCCAGGCAGTCATTACATAGGTAGGTTGTTAAATGAGGAATATGTGTATGCATTCATTGGTTATTTACTTTAAATAACATAGACTCATTAAATACAGTTAATGTATCTTTATGAAAATATATTTTCCAAATCATAAAATTAATGAAGAAGCAGCATTGTTCTACATTTTTTTGCAAATCCCCTTGGTATCTAGCTGAATAGAAGAGAGATGAATATTTATTTCTGCATCTAGATTCAATCTGTTGTTTTATATTGCTTGCATTGAAGTATATGGAGAAAATGTGTCCTGATACAAATGTAGAGTTGGAAAGGGAAGGGTAGTGTAGTAGCCTTTTTAAAAATTAATTTTATTGGTACATTTAAGGTATACAATATAATGACATTCATCATTGGAAATTTGCACCTTTACGTAATCCATCTTGGTTCTTATTTTTTCCCCCTTCCCCTGCCCTCCCTTCAACCCTTCCTCCCATCCCTATCTACAAAGACTTTGTTTCCATTTTTTCTTTTTCTCATATTAATTCCATTCCCTTCTTTCTTTTCCCCTATGTAGTAGCCTTTTCAGAGTTATAGATATTCATCTCTGATGCTCCATCAACAATCAAGAAGTAGTAGTTTCTTGGTTTTTTTTGTTTTTGCTATCGGAGATTGAACTCAGGACCTTGCGCTTGCGAAGCAGGCGGCACCACCACTGAGCTAAATCCCCAGCCCACCCTCAACATTTCTTGACTTGTTCTTAATACTGGGACTATTAAAGAAGAGTTTTTTTGTTTGGTAAACTATGATGGTTAAGAAACTACTACTTCTTGGGCCAGGGATTTAGCCCAGTGGTGCCACCGCCTGCCTCACAAGTGCAAATACCTGAGTTCGATCCCCGGGACCAAAAACAACAACAACAAAAGAAATGTTGAGGCTAAGGATGAAAGAAGTGCTCTTTAGATGTTCCAGTAACTACTGTGAAGCTATTCCCACCTGCACAGCAGCACGCCCACAACATTTTGTCCATCCCTCCCCTTCTAGAGGTAAAAGACATCCCAGAAAGCACAGAGGGAGCCATCTCTACTTGGCAGCTCATTAACTAACCTAAACCAGCTACTTCTTTCTGAGGAGTGTGACCTAACTTGCAGCCTTTCAAACTACTATTCCCTCTTCTAAAGTTTTTGTACTATTATCTATACAGCCATCTCTTTATCCTTTCCCTGTTTAATCTCAGTTCTAAACTAGATGGGATTTTCCGTTTATTTGTGTATCTGTTTGATAAAAGCCTAGAAATACTAAGATGAATTTGAATACGTCCCAATTTGAGTTCCAGGTATCAGGTCATTACTGGTCTATTTCATTTTAATTTCCAGGGTTTTTTTTCCTTGAAGGTTGTTCATAAGGTTTGAGAAAGATTGAGTAATGCTTAGTGAGTGATCAATAATGTTTACTGAGAGAACATGGACCATGTTACTTCAATTTTTTGTTGCTTTAATGCTTCTGAATATGTATTAAATTTGATGTTCTTCCATGTCCAATTCTAGGCTCCACCATCTTTTCCATTATATTATCTCCCTGAACAGTCTTACCCTGGTGCATGTTTCCATTATGATCTAGTACATGCTGATGGCTACCAATCCCTCAGCATTTCTAGTCCAGCCCTGTATCTGGACTACAAAGTACATCTGTCCAGTTATCTAGCTGTTTTTAGATCACACAGATTATCTCGATCCTGACCCTGAGAGACTGATTCTCTCCATTTTCTCTGTTCATAATAAAATGGCTGAATAGTCCATCAGTAGCCCAAACCGAAGAGAAAAGCGTCATCTCTAAGTATTTCTCTTCACACAGCCAAGGAATAAAGTCTCATTGATTTTACTTCTCAGGGGTCTGCTGGTCTTTCCAGCTCCCTACAACATCGCTGCCTTTTCCTTAGCTTTGGCCACTGCTCTCTCCCACCTAGAACCCTGGAAGAGCCTCACTGACCCTCATCTTCTCCTTCATCTACATCTCTCTCTACACTCAAATCAGGTGATGTTTTCAAATGAAAATCTATAATCAAAGAAAGAGTAGTATCAAAAATAGGACTGACACTATTCATCAATATTCAGGAGTTTATTAAAATTATTAAGATTCATTAGGTCATTTAGGACCCAGGGGACACATTAGCTGACATTCACTGAGAGGGCTATTCATAACAGCTTATAAAGTTGACAAAGATGATGGTGATGGAGAAAACTGATGATGAAAATGAAATAAAAGATGATTTGTAGATTCTTATGCAAGCATACCAATAAAAAGTACATAAGTTAGGTAAAGGGGTTAGGATAAAGGAACACAATCTGTCTTTAGGACCAACCCCAGGATAGATTGCTAGAAAAATATCTGTGTCCAAACCTAGGCAACATTCATGTAGATGTTAATGTTCCAGGACTCTTGACCTCCCAGCAGGCCACTACAGTAGTAGGATGTAGACAGGCGGTACATGGAAACAGATGGGGGCAGTGTTCTTGTCTTGGGTAGACTCTGATCAATTTGGAGGGCCATGACCAATATGAATGGATATTGAAAAAGTAGGTGGAGACATCATGGCCATAGCAAAGTAGGCTGAGATTCAAAGTAGGACTATACCTAGAGTCCAGATGGACATAGGGAGAATAGAGCTATAATCCAAACACGTATGCAAAGCTGAGTTGTAAATATGGAACAACTACCTCTCTTTAGATACAATGAATATAGTTGACCCCAGTGCCTGCAACTGGATAGAAATGGGTAAAGCAGACTAATGCAAAACCAAATAAATCCATTCATATTCAGTAGATATGTTTTGAAAGCCTACAGCACAAAGAAACTTTGATGTTTTAGTGGATGTTACACCCTGGGGTAAGAACTTTACACACATCCATCACCTTATCAAATGCTTACAATCTTAAACACGATCTCCCCTTCCATGATTTCATCAACCATGTTGATGTACAATATTTACTTCAAGCATCATGACATCAGTAATTAACATAGTCTTGGTACCTAGAAAAATGGAAAGCAATGAAGATGAGTGAAAACATTCTCAAGATAGTTGCTAGATTGCAAAACCAGTAATGGGGAAGGAAAAATCAGAAATTTATACCAGAGAGTATGTGTAAGCAGTAGTTCTCAACCCCCAACTTCCAGGAGGCCCTTTTAGGAGTCTGCAACATCAGAATTATTTTCTTTCAGAATACTAACAGTATTTCCTTTTTACATTATATGGCGGGCCGGGGATTTAGCTCAGTGTTTCCGCCCCCTCCCTCGCAAGCACAAGGTCCCAAGTTCAATCCCCGGCACCAAAAAAAACCCCCCAAAAACATACATTATATGGCACTCTTATAGTGCAGAGCAGCAGGGAGCAAAAGGGTTTTTTTTGTTTGTTGGTTTGATTTTTGCTTTTACTTCCTGCTGTACTCATTCTTAGTAATTGCACCCTCATTGCAATGCACTTACAGTTCTTAACAAGTCCAGTTATACTTACAAACATTTTTAATGAAGAAATAAAAAGGATTAGTACTGTTAGATTTTGACCTTTGCATATATGTCTTTTCAAAATTCTTTGTGATGAAATGGGAAGTATTATGAAGCAATTCTGCTGAAATATTTTAGCTGTCTTAAGGAAAGCCACTCAGTGATCATTAATACCAAACTAGCTGCTTTTCTATAGAATAGAATTTTTATTTAAAAAAATAACTCATAGATAAACTATAGTCATTCAAACTTGGGTGCTTGCCAGACATTCTCTCATGAAGAAATTGAAGTGGTCCTATTATTTTAGGGAGAACAACTGAGAGCTCTTCATGCTACTGACAACTTACAGTGAAGATGAAAATTGAATGTTAATAAATGTGAACCTATCACTTTGATGGCTTTCCAACACAAGAAGACTTCAGGTGAGATTGGTGGTGACAACTACGTGTTTGTGTATGTGCATCATGGTGAAATGTGTAAACATTTGTAAGATCCGTCCGACCCAGTGAACTAATGTGTTTCAAAGAATCAATGCGTAAGTCTACAAAATAAAAGATATTATCAAAATATGAGACAGACTAATGGGTTTTAAAGGAAAAGAATGAAACATTTATTGATAGGATTTAAGGTTCCACATCATATGCACAGCTAACCTTTAAACTAGATTGTCAACTGGATTGGTGGGGGACCTTCCCGGGGGATTTGTAAAGCACACTTCTGGGCGTGTCTGGGTGGGCCACGGTGTCTCAGTGATGGGAAGGCTGGCTAGGATGTAAACCTAATATATCATTTCCGAAGCTTAAATAGACTTGTTATGACTCATCTTTATGGACATTAATTAGACTGCACCAGCATTAAGTGAAAACAGAAATAAAGTTTTGTAGTGTTTATAATAATAATAATAATACATTGATGGTGTTTATAATAATTGACCCAGGTGGCATGACAATGACACAGTAGAGCCTTTTGCTTTTACTCACCTCCCAACATTGAGGCAGGTACTTAGTTATGCACATTCTTCCTTTAGGCCTTTGCACCTATATACGTATTCTACACTTACAAAGAGAAAGAATCCCAAAATTGACATTTAAATACATTCATTTTCAAATGTTTATGTTTTAATATTCACATGTGTATTTTAAGGTAATTAATAAATGTTGAGTTATTCTAGGCTTGAATTTGATGGATTGAGTCTACAGTTCCTATATATCAAAGCTGAAGCTGGGATTGCTAGTGACAGTCACAGAAGATAGCTTTCCCAGTTTAATTTAGGGAAATAATTTTTTCTAAATCTATTTTAATGCAAACCAAACTTCCATTTATTTAGAACTGTTGTGATGTGTCATTAAAGTGTTCTGAGTTTGGCTGTTTTGAAGATAGTTTGCATCCAGACACATTATAAAGAAAGATCACTGAGGAAATTAGCAAGTCAACATTCTCATAAGGACAATTTGGATTATATTTCTTTAATGTTTGAAAGCTTTGGAGTCAACTGACCAGAGTCTTGGCTCTTAGAAGAGCAGACTGTTGCAATTTTGGTTTATTGCTCTAACTTGTCAAACTCACAGAAGTGCAGTTAAGAATTATGAGTGCTATTTCCAGTCTACACAGGTTTCTACTTATAGAAATTGTTCTTGATTATGAAGAGTTATACTCTTTACAGCTCTGCTTTAGATTCCTTTATACTTCAAGATGAAAGCTAGATAAAGCCAAAAGCACCGTTTTCAGTAACTAAAGTTACTAAAAGTGAACGTCATCTGGCTGCACTGCGCCTTAGAGAACCATTTCTGTTTCCATGAAGACCGGAGTGGCTCCTTGGTGGGAATAAGGGAAAACTCTGACTCGATTCACTCTGTCTGTAAAGAATTTATTATTCTCCCAGAATAAGAACTTATTACCTGAAATAATACTTTAATATCTCAACAATACTTTATAATGCTATAATTCACTGTCTCCATGTCATCAGGAATTTAACATTTTCATCTTTCCATGTGGCCATCTTTGGCACAGAATCTTCCTCTGTACACCAGTTTCAAGTTGAGTTCAGAAATTCCAGATTTTATGTTCTCATGACACTGTCCTGGGCCATTAAATTATGTGACTGGAGACTTTTACTTCCATCCATAATAGAGTATCTGGCAGTAGACTTATCCTTCTACCATAAACAATGAGAAAACTGGATAAAACACGACATTGGCAACAGGAACTGAACAACAGGCAGTCAGAACTGTGATGTCTAAAAGAAAGGAAACCAATGGGATGAGCCAGTGTCCTTGTTTTCTGCCTAAAGGCCCTTACCTGACCATCATGCGTGTGGCGAGAACCCAAAGAGAATACTTCGGTCTTGGAGAGGAAGGGAGAGAGAGAAAATGCAGTGTAAGGAGACAGAGACAGCTGGAAATTGCACGGAAAAGATCCAGAAAGGAGAATGCTATATGTGAAAAACATGTCAACATTTCTGTACTGGGATACCTTAAGCCTGTTGCTGATTACTAACCTGTGGCTACATAAGATAAACCTCCATAAAACAACCAGATAACAGAGCTATATGCTGAAGAATTCTTAAAGCTACATATAAAGTTGTGATTATCAGGCTGGGGATTTAGCTCAGTGGTTTTGCCGCCTGCTGCTCAAGCACAAGGATGGGAGTTCGATCCCCAGTACCAAAAAAAAAATTGTATTTCTGTATTTCTCTACACCAACAGCAATTTGATCTAATCAAGCCATCAAGAGATATGTGTTAAGCATCCACAGAATGTCAGTTCTAAGGTTGGACACTGTGTTGTAAGGTCTTGAGAATGACAAACTCCTACTGTGTGTATGCATTTATGCTGTCATATCTGATCCTTCCTGTCCCATTTGAGCCGAAACCAGGAAAAACAAAGATGGCAAGTTAAGTTTCATGGTTAACCCTGACTTTAAAGGATCCCAGCAAAGTGAAAGTTGGTGCGGTTTTGTTTGTGCTTAATCTATATGATGCACCAAGATTGTCTAATCCTCCTCTGTGCTGGGAGCCCCATGCTGGGTCGTCCAGCCAGTGAGAATAAGCAACCATTTATGGCCTAGCTTTCTGTGTGAGTCACGGAGGGGAGCTTCTTGGAGTGTTAAGAAAGATAAACACATGGCAGCTCTCAAAAGCTTGTTTCTGGAAACCTCACAGGAGGAAACAGATACCCATTGTTCAAAGCCTGTAAAGTGTTGAGTCTGCCGGGGAAACACATGCTTTGTGAAGGCCAGACTTTTGATGGATCAGAAATCGACAGTGCTTGTTATTAAACTGAAATTAACCCAGTGGTAACAGGGTGTTTTTCTGGGGGATAAAGATGAAGACATAGATTTATGAGAGCAAGAAAACAGGTCAAGATCAAGATGTTGCCCCAGTCAGTTGGACCAGACATTCTCATAAGAAAACAAAACAAAACCCTGGAGAAAACTCAGTTTCTCCTGCAATAGACCAGACTATGTCCATGAGGAGAAGAATTGTATGGAGTGCTTTTTCAAATTATAATTCTTAGCATGTCTTAGTTTTACAGAATAATGGTTTCCTTGTGACGTTGCCATACATGTGTATAATGTTCTTTGATTGTGTCCACTCTCCCTCTCCATCACCCTCTCCCCCTCCTCCTGCCTTACCCCTTCCTCTTCCCTAACAGACCTGCTCTACTTTCATGTCATCTTGTTTTCCCTAGATTGCAAATATGAAAGAAAACATGGGATTCTTGTCTTGCTGGGTCTGGTTTATTATTATTTTTTTAACACAGTGACCTCCAGTGCCATCTATTTTCCTGCAAATGATGTGATTTTGCTCTTCTTTATGGTTGAATGATACTTCATTGTGTATCTATATCACGCTTTCTTTATCCATTCAACGGGATACTTTTTCTATAAGTAAATGTTCAACTTTATTTCCATATAGCAATAACAAGGCTGACAATAGGAGCCCTATGTAGAGTTATCTAAGATTTCTTAATCTGTCAAGCAGCTTCATAGCAACATGTTTCTGTTGAAGCTCGTTCAGGCTGGAAGCCTTTTCAGATTCTTCCCGTCTTTGAGAACACTTGAGCAACAAGCCAGACCTAAGTACTGCTTCTACATGCAAGTGTGAGGGGGTTCTGCTATTGGTTCTGTGTATCAAAAACAAAGGACAAATAATTCTAGTCGGTGCAGCACTCAGTTCCGGCACAGGAAAACCTGCAACTAACACTGCTCAGGAGCCAAGAAAAAGCTGGAGCTTGTCTGATGTCCCATGTCCTAGAAAAGCTGATTGTGTCTGTGCTGAATGATGAAGAGAGAGGTGGCTTTGAAGTAGAGACAGGAGTTAAAGAGCAGAAGCCCATAGGGAAGAGAAAAATATATTAAGTAACTTGTCCAATTCTGCCTCCCAGATAACACAAATGCAACTCATTCTTACATAACAAGGTATTGTTTCTCAGCAGTGCCAAGCAGCTTCTTACTTTAGAAGCTGTTTGCTTATTTTACTTCCAGTCTGTGGCTGCAGAGATACTCACCACACAGTAGTGTATTGTCCCACGACAGTTATAGATGGTGGCTATGGAAAATTCTGCAGTATTAAAAGTTGATACTACTCTTTGTGTGCTTATTTCGTTAGTCATTTAAATAACGTGGTCCATCGATGGGACACCCAGACATAAACTGTGAAAAATTTATGCACCTGTCTTTGATAGTTTGCTAGTGTTTGGTGGTATAAAAACCATTGATTTATGCATTTCTAATATTTTTCATTTTGCAAGCATATATATATATATATATATACACACACACACATATATCTGTCAAGGTAGAAGAATAGGACATAGTTTCTTTTACAATTTGTTGGCTTGATTTATAGCTTAAATATTGAGACCGATGGTAAGTTTCACTTGCATTAAGCTCTGCAATTTTAGGTTCCAGGGCTGTGTGGCCACACCTGAGCCAGCACTGTCCAGGACATTAGAGTTGAGTAACCTGGCTCACTAGGACTGGCATTCAACAGGAAAAGAAAAGGTGTCCTCCTCACCTGACAATATTTTACTTGTTTACTGGGGAAATACCATCAGATGCTGTGGCCCTGGGTGATGTAGTCTCCTTTCTAAAAAAGCTTTTCATTTCCAGGAAAAATCCGTCATTTTTATGTTCTACCTCTTACACCATTTCTACGGTATAGATCGCAATATAGAACATGCAGAGGAAAAGATTCTGGTCCTGGGTGGAGAAGGGTTTAGGGGAAATGCTCACTCTGCAGGATGCTCCTTTCCATTCACCACACTTTGTAATAACTTCACTTCTTACTGAGTAGGACTCTGGAAATACTATGTCATGGATCACACAAGGGGCTAATAAGATAGCATAGCAAATAATCTAAGCAAAAAAGGCTGCATCTACATGGGGAGCTGATGTAGTGTCTAGAAAATGTTTTCAGTGAGAGTAAATAAAAGTCATCTATTAAGATAAGTTGCCCAGAGACCCAGAGTAGAAAGAAGATGGTGGATTTTCCTCAAGGTTTTTCTTCCAATTTACAGATGAGATGTTCATATTTTTAAATGAGTCATCCAACAAACATGCTGTGTCCCTCCTAACGAGAGATCTGTATCCGCTTCCCGGAGGAGCACCCTGGTCTCTCTTCGTCCTCCTACAAGTCCTGGATTATTTGGACCTGTCCTCCCTCTTGCTTTCATTCTTAGTTCCTTCACCACTAGTCTTGGGGTAAAGATTTGTGCCTTGTCTTCTCAAGAAAAGTTACAGCGTTGAGCAGAGCCTTGAGCTCAAGCGCACTGAGCTGGGGCCTTAAAACTTATCAGTTTGAGAATATTGCTACCAATGAGGATATATTTATTCCTAATATGCATTGGAAAATCAAGATAAATCACTTGGACAATGATACCTAACCTGTAAGAGAGAATATAACATTTGGCATTTACAATATTCCTGGCTTTTCATAAAAGTATAAAACATGATATGTCAATAATATAATGAAGCTAGTTTTTTATGGACTTAGCAGTGCATTTCATCCATAACATTTATAATTTTTAAAAGTGGTTTAAAATGAATTCTATTTTGAGAGAAATCTGGGAGACATTTACATCATTGGGAAAAAATTACAGTGACCCTCCCTTTAGTATTGCAAAACCAGGCTACGTGATGGCCATCATTTGTGTAACAGAATGTTATTATTGTCTTTATTATTATTTTCCTACTTTGTTTTTATCAAAAAGCCCTTTGGACTGTAATCCTCACTGTATAGTTGTCAAAGTGGAAGTGTTCTTTAATTAAGATCTTCAGTGCAGTTATGATTTTTTCTCTTTAAAATTGGGATCGTACAGAACAACTGCCTTTGTTCCTCTGAGGTGCTGTAACTGAATCCCACAGGCTAGGTGCCTCTAAATAGCCAGCTTTCGTTTTGCCCAGCTCTGGAACAGAGATGCTCAAGATCAAAGCGCCAGCAGACTCAGTGCCTGGTGAGGATCCACCGCCAGGGCTTGGACAGCCGCGTTCTCGCCTCATCCTATGTGCCGGAAGCGGGCAGGCGCTCTCTGACGTCACTCCTACAAGAGCGCTGATCCCAGCTCCATGACCCCATCCTTGAGACCTAAGCACCCGCCAGAGGTTTCAGCACATGATTTTATCACATTGGAGTTGAAGATTTCAATTTATGATGGGGGGGGCATTCAGTTCATTGCAATAGCGAAAATCAGTATTTCTTCCTTTTCCACATTTCAGTTCTAAGCCTCCTATTTTCTCCATGTCCTATGTCTTGTAAGCAATCTTATACAACCCTCTGTTCTGATTCTCAGTGTACCCTTCTTTATCATTGTGATGCTCAGATATGCATGTCTTTATCATTAATTTAGCTGCCCCAGCCTATTGTATAGGCATTTGTATTTCACTGTTTCCAACTTAATTTGGTTCTCACTTCCAGAGATTTCCATGGAAGTTTTCTTTCTAATTTATAATTGGATGAAAAATCTATGTTTTAAAAATTTGAATACTAGGCCTTTCTGTCAAATAAAATCCCTTGATTTCTTACTTCCTCACTCTATCTGCCAAATGGTAACCAAATAAGTTTTTATTCATAACTTGAATATGATTATTCAGCTACTTAATCTACTTGACCATTTGACTGTTCAATTTTCTATCTTAGAATTCTTCGTTATCCTCCCCAAATAATGCCATATTTGACAAACTAGGGCCCTTTGACCAAAGAAAGCGGTGCTATACATTCTTCTATCTTAATAATCTGACTGTTAATCAAAGAGAAAACAATTTTTTAAGTAACTGCATGTCTCTATTATTGGGCTTCAAGTTTTATCTTTTTTTCCCTCATTTAGAAAAATTCTGCTCTTCTCCAGATAATTTACTCCAAGAAGTACACTTCGGTTTTTGGAAATGAATCAAATCACTCTCCCATTCTCTTTTAATTGTCTCTCACATACTTTTCTGGCCAATAAATCCCAAATTTTAATTGATGTTCCCCTGATTTGTCCTCAGAATGGAATCAGAGTAAAAGAAACTCTGTCCTGTGATTCCTTTTTACTTGAAAATTTCATCCCCTGAAGTGAGGTTTTGTCTTGATTAATCTCTCCCTTCCTCTTTCTCTCTCCCTCTCTCCTTCTTGCTATTTCCCTCCAGCTCTCTGTCTCTCTCCTTCTTTAGCTAGGTTTTTCGTGTTCCAGGGCTCCAGCCCTGATCATCAACACTGCTCATTTATTATTTCCCAAATGCCAGTGAAAACCCTCAGGGCCCTGAGATGCTGAAACTTGTCTCCTATCAGATCTCAGGGTGTATTCTGTAATTGTTAGTATACCTGTGTCTTAGCTCTCAGTTAGATTGTAAATCCTTTAAGGACAAGAATTGAGTCTACTTCTTTGATTTGCAAAGCAGATGCCACACTCACTGGCATTTTGTAAGTAAATTTTGGCTCAGTAACTCCAGAGCTGAGCTCCAAAGGGAAGCCACATGTGGCCAGTGGTCAGGCCCTGGTGATCTCTGGTTTAATTTTCACTTTAAAAATTTACATAGAAGAATTTCCTGGAAATAGATTTGGAGAGTTGTGACTAGCACTAAAAATAAGTAAAATATAAGCTCAGATACAATATTCCAGTGAATTTCTCCTAGTGAGGAAAATCAGGCTTTGAAAGCATTGTGGTCTAGGATGAGGAATCAAGTAGATCCTTGATCTGGAGTCACTCAGGTTGTTGACAGAGGAGCTGATGTAGAGATTTGAAAAGGAGCCTCTGTAAAATCATGAGCAACTTTTTGTGGCTTTTGCTCCTTGGCCCGTCAGTCTAAGTGTGAGGTCTAAGCACACACTGGGTTACTTCTTGGGCCTTGTTAAATAGCTCATTCCTTTGTTCGGAACAGTTAGATGTTCTGAGAGGATTCCAAACACTGATGGAAGTCTCAGGGTGAACACAGCCTATAAATCTTCCCAAGGGTTTTCATTTACCCAAATGGGAAGTTAATTATCACTGACATAAACTGCAAAGATCAACAACCTCCAATTAATTTTAACAAATGTCCAGGGAGTGCCAAGATCGTGTGGGCTGAAGACAAAGCTTACGCCTTAGAAAAACTTAGATCAAATACAGAGGTGGCTAAACTATAGACCTCAGGCCAAAGCTGGCCTACTGCCTACTTGTGTAAATAAAGTTTTATTGGGATTCAGCCAGATGCATTTGTGCTTTTATTGTCTGTGGCAGATTTTGCACAGCTATGCACAACTGAGTATAGTTTCAGCAGAGATCATGTGGCTGCTCCTTTATAGAAAAAGTTTGCCAATCTCATCTAATAAAACACAAAAAATTGATTAAAATAGTGTTCTATGAGAATTCCATATGAAAATGACATTGTCAATATAATATTTTCCTCATTTATATGACTAAATAACTTATTTCACCATCTGATGGAAAGCCTTAAAAGGACAGAAGAAAGTTTCCCTTTTGAAAACTTAGTGAGAAAAAAACATTGTGGTCTTTATGAAATGGCATTTCATGGTTTTCTGTCTTACACATACATAATCACACTGACCAGAACTTGAATGTTTGACTGCAAAATGCCGATATTATCAGTGTCTCTCTCTGACACACCCAACCACCCCCACACATATATACACGCACACAAATCCAGTGCTACGTCAGCTGAATATCAGATCAAAGACCACCAGGGGACTCTCCATCAGTGTGGGTCACCGTCATCATATGCAGGGCCTCGGTGCCTGGCACTGTTATTTTTGAGCCAATATTTATTTGTGAAATTAACTTACTAGCATGTCTGAAATTGTACTTGGTAGCACTAGGGTTCCTGTCCTGCACGAGAACCCACTGGAGAAGCAGCTTCCACCCTCGCATGGGCCCATGGGCCTGTGTGCACAGGTCACCCCAATTCCTACCGTTCCCCAACTCAGGGGAGGTGTCAGCTGCCATTGCCAGCATGCTCAGCAAAGAGATTTCTCTGCAGCCATTCTTTTAGAAACAGGATAACAAAAGATTCACCAAGAAGACTGTTTAAACAATGAGTTTTCCTACCTGTTTAGTATTCAAGCAAAGGGTATGCTGTCTGCAGTCTCTTTACTCTTTTATGTTCTTTCCCAACCCCTGTAGATAGGATAATTTGAGACCAGTGTCTTAGACTCATAAGGAAAAGCAGAGTTGAAATGATTTTAGAGAAAAGATATCCAAAGAGAAGTGAATTGAAGATAAACTTGGAGGTTTAGAGAGAAAATATTAGCATTTATATGTTTTATTGCTTTCTACATCTGCATTTTATTAGTATATAACAGTCAAAAATTAGAACTCGTATGAATACGTAAACATATCTAGAAGCTGACTCAAAATTGAGGGATAGAAGCATATTGTGACACAAGGATGAAGACCATAGTCTTGGGGACTGGAAGGGGATCTGAGAGCTTGTTACATCCAAACCTTCATTGTAGAAATCGAGCACCCGAAGCACCAGAAGGTGGGACAAGCAGGTGAAGGGCACATAGCATAGACTAGTTCTTCTAAATCCCACTCACGTGTTCACAAGTCATGGAGACCACTATGGTGATAAATAATCGCCCTGCAATAACTGGGCAACTTGTAGGAAACTGTCAGCCCGCTTCCTCCAGCGAAGCACAAATTTCAGGTGGTGGTACCCAGAATACTTTGCCCTTTTTTTGTGAAAAATGGCATCTGATCAATCTTGCCTGCTGCCAGGAGAGGCCGTGAGCTATGGCTGTGTTCTCATTGGCCAGCTCTCCTTGGCCTGCATCTGCCTGCTTTTCCTGTGGAAATAAAATATATGGGCAGGAGAAAGGACATATTTGGTAATGTTACGCTCCTCAGCTTCCTGCTCGGGGCTGTCTCAGCTGTAAAATGTCAAGGGAAAAAATATCCCTCCAACTTGGAATGAATTCCAGACAGACCCTGATGCCTGCAAATTGGTCGGAGGGAGCCAAGTCCGGAGTAAGCGAACATGAAGAAGGCTCATTATGTGACTTCAAGAGACGCTCACATAATCAGACACTCTGGTATTTATGACTTTCCCCCATTTCAGATGGTCTGTAGCTCACAGCTCTCCCCTCCCTTTACCGCCGATTCTGAGCTTCCTTTTAAATTAAACCTCAACAGTTATAAAAAGACTCTCACATTACTTCTAAGCCACAAGTCCTACCAGGAGACACTCTGTTCATACAGGGCTGTTAGGGCTGGAAAAGGGCAGCTCTTTTTGATTATTAGTCTGGGGAGGGCAGGCCAGGAAGTGAGACTCACTTTACCTTGACCACACAGCAGAAGTCCTCATCGGGTTCCCATGTTTGTGCCAGCTCTCTGCCACTCACAGCGCTGAACATGACGATCTTTACTGAAAAGTACTTATTTATTTCCATTAGCTTTCTTTTTCATTTTGGCTCTACTTTTCATCAGAGGGCATGGACTAACCAGTGTATCCTGACACTCCCAGTGTATGAATATATCACGGGGACTGTGTGTAAGATTGAATTTTGGAGGATCTTTATCTTTTTGCTGGCATTCAGTACTTTTTCTCCCCCTCTTTTAACCCAATTGCCACATGTTGGCAAAGAGGGAAGGAAATAGTTTGTAACCCAAACCTCATTCAATTCCTGCATACACATTTTCCTGTCAGCTTCTTGCTCTTCATTTCTAAATGCTATGGTGTTTGTACTTGGTCATCCCCAGTCCTTATTTGGGTTCTCCAAGAAGCACGGAAGCATCCAAGAATCAGTTTTAGCAACTGGTGGAAGAGCCCACATGGGAAATGTGGTGATCCGTCTTAACATGTGGTCTCTAGGAATAAGGGTCTCCTTTTTCTCTCTCCCTCCACTGTCCAGCACCTTTACACTGGTTTTGCCCCTCAACAGTCTAGGGTTTGTGCTACTTCCATGGTGATCAACTGTTAGGTCATAAACATCAGATGTGGCATCACTGAATGAGTCAGTGGGGAGGAAGCTGGGCTGGAAACACAGCTGAGATCCTCTGTTGACAGATGGATGCCTTCTTAATCACAGCCTGTGTGGGTGTAGGGAGAGCCTTGCCTGGCCCAGCCCTGACACTGATTCACAGACCTGGACTCTAGGAAGAGGCTGGGAAAGCCCATCCTCAGGGAGCTCCACTTTTTCCTCCTCCTCACCTCTCACAGGACACCCACACCACTAGGAGGAGGCAGGCATGGACACGGGGAATGCTAGCTCGTCATTTTGCAAGTGTCAGGAAAGTAAACCTGCTTTTCTTATGCATACTCCTGTGTGGTTCCTTGTTAAACAAATACAAACCAAAATGAATTTTGTTAGCATTGTCTATTGCTCTACATTCATTTCCGATGGGGTCACTGACTGTCATAGCTGTCTCCTTCCCTATAAAATGGGCATAAGCAGGGCTCACTGTTTGGAAAGCAGGGGCTGCTACTTGGCAGCATTATTACTGTACTTTGGTGTGTAAGGGAGTTGGTTCCAACACTCACCAGGGATATAAAAATCCAGGGCATGTTTAGGTCCCTTATGTAAAATGGTGTGGTATTTACATAAAACCTACGCACAACATTCTGTATATTTCAAATTACCTCTAGATCACTTACATCTACTATAATGTAAATGCTATGTAAGTAGTTGTTAGACTGTTATTTAGACAGTGATGACAAAAATAAATGTCTGCACCTGTTCAGTTCAGACTAAGTTTTTCCCCATATATTTTTTTCAGTCCCCAGTTGGTTGACTCCCAGGGTGTGAGACCAATGGATACAAAATGACTTATGTATTGCATTTCTCCAGTTATCCTTCTATTAAGCACTGGGTACCACTGGAAGATTCTCCTCTTATCGGATATTTAAAACACAATTCCCCAAGCCCATATTTTATTTTAGAAGAATTAGCTTAAAATTTCTAAATCGAAGGTTCCCAAGAGCACAATGTGAGAGCCATTGTACATTTATTAGGCCAATGGGAGATCAGTCAAGGAGAGAGACAATGTCCTTTCTTGTGGCCACAGTCAGGGACTGCTCAGGATTCCTGAGGGCCTATTAGGCTTTCTCCTCCAGGCATTTTGCACCTGAAAGAGAACATTCCACAGGAGAGCAGGTTCTAACATTTCACTGGAATGCAATACAAGACCATGGAAACTCTAGTTCAAATAAAATTATCATGGCTTAGATTAACAGCAGATAGCTCTTGATGAGCCTGGCCCACCTGCATTCCCTGTCTGCTAAAGATACTAATAAATAAAAATAGTTTGAAAACCCAGCAGGGACACTCCAGCCAGATGTAAGGGAAGAACATCTGGCCTTAGAGTACAGTAGAAGTTTTGAAGTTTCTCTCTTGGGGAGAGTCTTTAAAATTATTTTGGAAGAACATACTTGAACCATCAAGATGCACTCTTGACTCCTGGTCTGGAAAAGATTACATAATTTTCAGGGTTTTCTTCAAGACACAAGATTCTCCAAGTTGTTAAAAGGTGTCTCTGCATTATTCACTGCTGGTAAGATGGTTACGTGTAACCAGGTCTCAGTAGGATCCAAGCTACTTCTACATCACAAAGTCAGATTCTCCTTGTTGGAAGAGAATGGAGGAGTGCTTATTCCATCTCTTTTTTTTCACCTATGGACAACTGAGGCATGCACAGGTGGCCAGCAGAAGTGCTGGGTCTAGAATTCAGCCACCTTGGCTCCCAATTCTGTGTGATTTCCACACCATACTTTTCCTAAAAAATATATATTCATGACATAGCCACATTTCTATCTTCCTGGGCCACCATAGACTTGACATTCTAGAAATGCTTTTTTAAGAATTTTGTTTATTACATGAGCAGTACTGAGATAGAAATATGAGGAGCCCTGGGGATTGGTGTGGCTAAATATCACAATTTAGAAGAATAGTTTAGGGAAAGGAAAAAAGAGGAAATGCTAGTTATATGAGCTCATTTCTACTTGCTAAAAAATTTAAAACATTATGTTTGAGACCCAACAACTTTTTCTTTCACTTATCCCCATACCAGAGGCTTGCAAGGCAACTCTCTACACAAATCCGTCTTGTGTATTTCCTATCCAGAACAGAAACTTCTGTGACAAGGAATCTCCAGTTTGTTAACTTCCCTTAGAAAAAGTTCTGTTTCATCTCTACAGAATGCAAACTTGTGCTGAATTTTACCTCTCTGTTATCCTTGAAATGGGTAATTCTTCCTGATCTTAGATGACATTCAACAGCTTTAATTTCTAACTTATAAATTGCTTGTTCTTTTTCAGTCTTGGAGGATATCTGTCCATTTCACATAGGAAGCCAGTTGAGTTGTTCCTCTTGCTTTCTCCATGGAAACTGCATTTAAAAGGCTTCCTCCACATAACTCAGGTTGTGAAGTCAGGCCTCACAAATGCATGACCTTGTGAATGAGTTTAAGAAGCCAGCATTGCTAATAGATCACAAGTAAAATAATTATTTTGAATGACAAATTGTCACCTAAAGCTGATAATAATATTACAGTAACTGTTTTTTTGTCCTGTGTTGATCTTTTTAGCTTCTTTGCTGAGCATGTAACAAAATTATAATGCCAACGGACTCTCCATATAGTCTGAGTGGGCAATTTCACAGTGAATTTTATTTGAAAAGCTCAAAAAACCATTTTAATCTCAAATATTTCTTCTGCTGATCAGTCAGCAATTGAAATTTCCATTAGTAGTTTCCACTGCTTAGGTTAAGAAATCATCTTTAGAAGACTGTGTCTGTCAGCATCCGGCAGTGTCAAAAGATGAACCTTAGCTTCACATTAGCTCATGAATACTTTAGCTTTGTATCCAGGCCTTCAGCATGAGACAAAGGAAAGTTATTTTGACAGTTAATGAAAAAAGAGATTATGTTGGGAAAATAAGCCAGAGTGGGCAACAGCAGTGGGGATGAATTTGAGAAAAAGAGACAGGTTTCCAGAGAAAACCAGCATCGAATCCCAGCTTTGTTTTTATCTGTTTTTAGGTGCTGTATTTCTGTTATCTATATCTCTAACATGCTTAATACATTTGTTTACTTCTTTCTCAAAGATCTTCATTACCATTAATCTAACTGAATCTTCATGTTGCGTTAGAAACATAAATTAGATGCCATCAACTAAGGGTATGCTGATTCAGTACATCCTTTTAGAATCAACGTGCACTAGTGTAGGTAAACCTTTATAGGACACAGCAGTGAGGTAGTGCTCAAATGTTATGGTGGCTCCATATGTGGAGGGAGGCAAGCAAGAAGGAGAATGTAAAAGAAAGAGTTTAGGTCACATACACATACGAACACACAATATCATATTGGTTCTATTTTTCCGGAGAACGTTTTTTTGGTGGGGGGTTAGTTCCCATGATTATAGAGGTTTGGCAAGCCCAAAATCTGTAGGATAGGCCACCAGTCTAGAGGCAGAGAAGGGTTGAAATTTGCCTCTGAATGCAATCTGCTGGCAGAATTCCTTTTCTTCTTGGGTAAGTTTGTCTTTTTCCCTTAGAACCTTCAACTGATTGAAGACTGCACCTATAATGATGCATCATCCGCTTTACTTGAAATCTACTGTTTTCACTATTAATGTTAATTTAAAATACTTTCACAGAAATGTCTAGGACAATGTTTGACTAAATATCTGGCTACCAGGGCCTTATCAAGTTGACACATAAAATTAGCTGTGGCCTGTGTGCCAGGCACTGTCCTGGTCATTTTAGAAATAGTGATTATCTCACACGGCATCATTCCATTAATGTCCTCTCTGATGATGATGATGATGATAATTTGGTATCTTCCTGGAGCTACTTAAATGAAGAAACCTTATGCAAATTAGCAATATTTCCAAAAGTTAGGTTTTCGAGTGATGACAAAGCTAGGGCGTCATAAGAATCTTGAACCTTTATCTAAGATTGGAAAAGTAGAGCCCTAATTGTATAATACTTTTCCTTGTAGTATTAGACAATTATGCAAAACATCTCTCAGAGCATAACCAGACTGTGCAGCCCACGATAAACTAGAAGACTGGCTGTAACATCAAAGAAACAGAGAAGATTTTGTGGCCCTCTGCTTGTTTACCTGCAGGGCAAATGCCTGAAATCCTGAAGTCTATATTACACATGGTTTGGCTGCACTTAGAGGAAAAACTTGAATTTCTAACTTTCATCATACAAAGGACCTATTGTCCCCTTCTCATATCTGTTGGTGAAGCATGGAAACTTTCCCTTTGCTTTCCACTTTATTATTATTCTATTTATTTGTTTATGTTGTCTACAGTTTTTTTTTTTTCACTTCATTACACCTGTTTTCAAGCGCTCAGTGAAATCACTCCCTTTCCTTGGGAGAAAATGACAGACAGCCATGGAATCTTCCTCTGGATGTGAGAACAGAAATAGCTCTCAGGAAAAAATAGTGGGAACACAGGTATCATCTTCATGAAGTGACTTGGTGACTTCACAAGATAGGCCCTGCCCATCGGGGTGAGCAGGACTTGGGCCACTCTCGGGGCCTGTAATTACAGTACAAAGATGAAGTTGCATCTCTGAAAGCAAACTTTGTCCAAGTCTCAGAGGCTCACTCTACTTTTCCAAATTACCTCAATTGGAGAGTATATTGGAAGCAGTCATGGAAGGTCTCTGGAAAGATACATAGAAGACCTGGTGACATTGTTGCCTCCGGCCTGAGGGACTGGAATTTGTCAGGGAGCCACAAGGGCCTGCTTCTCAGTGGATGCTCCTTAGCAACATGGCAAATTTGAAAGTATAGCATGGGAACTATTGCTCCTCTGCTACCAGCCTGTCTCCCAACCTATCCAGCTAATTAATTAGCTAGTTAAATTAATACAGTGTAATAAAAAACAATTAGAAACACCTAGATCTTCCTCTTGCTATTTAGTTAGTGGTTCAGATTTACTCTTAATTTGGTTATTTCCTCTCTTCCAGATCAACACCCAATCAACACCTCCTTGTTCTCCCTTAAACATCCCAGGCATCTCCCAGCCTCAGGTTTCTTATAAAAGCAATTTCTTATGCCTGGATAAATCTTGTCCTCATTTTCTGTATGGCTCACTCTTGCCTATGTTGTCATGACTCAAATACGGTGTCACTTTCTCTGTGGGCCTACCTTGCCTGGTCTATTGTAGAGTTACAGCCCAGCGTTCCATATCTATTTTATATTTCATGGCATTATTTTCTTTTAAAGTACTATATAATGATATATTTACTTCTTTTTAAATCTGTAATGGATTTATTTGTTCACTGCTGTTTGCCCCACCCCTAAATACTGCCTGGCACTCATAGACTGTCAAGAAATAATTGCTGAATAAATAGGAGAGAGAATTAATGAGTTTGGCTTTCTAAATTTATTATGCTTCATGGAGTATCATCAAACAATTTAAGGTTAACACATCTAGATTTTTATTCTATAATAGTTTCTGTTAAGTTTTCTGAAAACACTGCTCAATGTATATTTTAAAAGCAAATTCAAGATTCTCTACAAATGGCCAACAGGTACATGAAAAGATACTCATTATCACTAATTGTCAGGGAGATTAAAATTAAAATCACAAGGAAGTGGTGGCCCATGTCTACAATTCCAAGACACTGGGAGGCTGAGGTGGAAGTTTCAAAAAGTTGAACCCACTCTGGGCAATTTAGCAGGTTAGTGAGGCCCTGTCTCAAAGGGAAAAAAGGGCTTGAGGCTCAGCCCTGAGTTCAATCCCTAGTACTGAAAAAAAAATACCACCTCTCCCCCCCAAGATAGGCATTGGTGAAGATGCAGAAAAAGGAAATCCTTTTATACTATTGGTGGGCATGTTACTTGTACAATTGCCATGATGAATAGTTTGCGGGTTCCTCAAAAAATAAAACTAGAGCTACCACGTGATCTAACCACCTGACTACTGAGTATATGTCCAGAATAATTGAAATTAGGATATCAAAGAGATGTTTGTAATCCCTATGCTCACTGAAGCATTATTGCCAGGAGCTAAGCCATAGAAGTAACCTAAATGTCCACTGAGAGACAAATGGTTAAAGAAAATGGGATGTCATTCAGCCTTTAAAAAGAAGGAAATCCTGTCGTTGGAGCCAGCATGGATGAATCTAGAGGACATAATGCTGGGTGAAATAAGCCAGGCACAGAAAGACAAGTATAATATGGTTTCAGTAATGTGTAGAACCTATGTCAAACTCATAGTATCAGAGAGTAGAATGGGGCTCACCAGGGGTTGGAGGTTGGAGAAATCTGGACGGCTCAATCACAATGTACCAAGTTTCAGTTATACGAGGTGTGTAAGTCCCGGATACCTACTAGTAGCTAACCATGGTGCCTAGAGTAAGTACTGAATTGTATACTTAAAATGTGCTAAGAAGGTAGATCTTATGTTGTGTTTTTTCCACAAAATTAACAATAATAAATAAAAAAAGGTCAGGTGGAAATTTTTGGAAGTGATAGGTTTATGGCATAGATTGTGGCAGTAGTTTCACAGGTGCATATTTATTTTGACCTCAGGTTGTATACGTTAAATATGTGCAGTTGTTTTAATGTCAACCATAAGCCAATAATGTATTTTTTTTTCAAAAGAGTAATACTCCATTGCAAAGTGAAACATACATTTTCTTCTGCTACTTGACAACTCTTTTGCCTGGCCAATTTCCTAGTGTATGTTAAGAGTATTTTAAAATCTAGACTATCATCATTAAGATAATTTTTGTTTGTAGTTTTTAACTTCTGAAGATATTTTTAAAATAACCATTCTCTTCAACAAATTTGCTCCATTATTAAAGATTTATCTATGTTGACAAACTTCCAATTCTCATCACCTGGAATAGGTTTAATGAATAGTCAATTAGTTACTTAAACCAGTAGAAGATTTAAGGATAGGGAATTAGGCACTGACAAAGCCCATTGGAAGAGTGAGGGACAGAGGAAGCCACTGTGACCTCTGAGGAACTCAAGAAATTGCAAGAATCATAGGAAAGTGCCCCATTGCTCCTGATCTCTACAGTAGCTGGCAAGCACAGGGCCGCCCAATGGCAGGAGAGCACCCCTAAACTGCTGTGGACCCCATGTTGGCTGATTACTGAGTTCCTACAAGGCCCATGTCTGTAATTGTGCCTTCTTCACCTCTTTCTGTAGAATTTGTCTTTCCCAGTGTGCTCTGTGATATAAATCAGAAAAGATTGCCACACCATGCCTCAGAGATCCCTCTGTATCCAGATTTCCAGAAGCCCCAAACCTAAAGAAATGAAAAGGAAAGATGTGTTGAATTCCTCATCAAAATGTTATGCTGATATTTCTCATGCCTATTTTAAGTTTAATTCTTCTTAGCTTTTGAGCTCAGGGTGTTGCCTGGCTTGTTTTGGTGGTTACTGCACTGATTTCTACTTCCTGCACATTTTGTAGGTGAACCCCAGAGAAGAGCACACCGTGTGTTGGCAACCATGACTCGAGGGTCCAGGCGTCTGCATCTGCTCCCCAAACTGTCAGCAGGCACACACCCCGAGAGGCACAGCACACAATCCACAGAGTATGCCTGCCTGTGCAGCAGTTTACAAACATTAGCCTCGGTGCTTCCTTAATAGTCAGCCATTACTTGCCTATAAATCCTCTCCCTCCTTCATCTATCTCATCATTTAAGATTGTTATGAAGACTAAGTAACATTGTCTTTCTCCCTGTCTCCCTCTCCTTTGGAACAATGTCTGATCTAAAAGACAGCTACTATTATTGTTGTCGCCCTTGGCACTATCATCACTACCGTTGTTCTTTTCTGGAAAAGTTGCTAGGTTTGTGTGGCACATTGACATCTTGGACTTAATTCTTTATTTCTCCCTGCATCTATTCCTTTGTTGTGCCCTCTTTGTGGGAAGAATGTGGTTCTTCTCTGCTTGAATTTGGAGTTGGCCATGTGATTTGTTTCAATCAGCAGCACATGAGCAGCAGTGAAAATGTGCTATGCTAAGCCTAGGCCTCCACAGCTCTGCATTTTCCACTTGCACCTTTGTGGTTCTGCTACTGCCATCAAGTTTCCTTCCAGGCTGCTTCTGCCCCTCCAGCCTGAGCCCCACCATAAATGCACACCGACTAGCATGTCCTTGGTCAACCTGCAGACCTGCAGTGAGAAATCAAGTCTTCCCCCAAAGTCCAAACTAGATCACCTGAATCCCATCCCACATACAAGGTGTAAGCAAGCAATCAGCAACTTCTTTTTAAGGCCCATGAGTTTTAGGGTGGCTTCTTAGGCTGCAGTAGTAAGTGAATACACCTTTTTTCAGATGCACCTATGTAAAGATAAGAGTGACCTAGTCAAGGGATAACACCGGCTGAATTGTTTTGCGGGTTCTGCCCAAATGCTGGCCGGGGCTCCCTGAACGTGGCCCAGAGTCCAGGTGCAAGGAGTCAAGTGGGCACAGGGAGAGATAAGGATTGTGTTTTTGCTGTGTTGAACAGTCTGCCAGCTGGTGCAGCTGCGCCCTTTGGACAAATTATACTATGTCCTGGGCATTAGTCTAAACGGTACCACACACACAAGAGCCACAGCTGCCATTTGTTGAGCTTCTTGCTATTCTTGGCTGTGTTGTATTGCCTGAGGGTGGCATAGATTTCCACACACTACGTGCAGCTTTCCAAGATTCATAGGTAGAAGTTTGATCAATGCAGCCACTAATGATGATGATGAGTGCATTTGGAAAATAGGCCAGTATCGTATCTTAATAGCTTGAGATTTTCTTAGAGTAAAAATTGTGCAAACAAATTAACAGGTAAAATTATATGACATGAATTGTATGGTTTATCCTTCTGGGAAAACCTTAAAATGTTACCTATATTTTTTAATGTACTTTAAAAAACATTTCTTAAAGGTAGGAATTTTTTTTTTTTGGTACTGGGGATCAAACTCTGGTCCTTGTGCTTGTGAGGCAGGCGGCGAAACCACTGAGCTAAATCCCCAGCCCTAGAGGCAGGAATATTTACTTCCTTTTTGCTTTGGATAATAATGTTTGTGTCAGCATAATGTAGCTGAATCCTGTAAGTCAATCATTCAATCACATGTATTAGTAAAAGGATGATTTTATTTCTGCATATGTTGTCTGGAGTAACTGAAATCACTACTGAGTAGTACATATGCTGCTGGTGAATGTGATACATCTCAAAATTTTTTGAGTTTGATTTGAAATCTAAAAATAAGAAAATAGGAATAATATGAGTTCATTGTATAGTCCATGAAAAAGACATATTTCTAATCCTTTTAAGAGTAAGTCAAAGGTGTTTGCTTATTGAACACATTTGCTGATGCTGTAGGGATGGGCAAAGGGCTAAAGAGAGAAAAAATTATATTGATGCCACAGCCACAAGTTTCATAATTTAATAGAATGAACATGGCCATCTGGGGAGGTTAGGGTGGACTGGCTCTGGGATCCAGCCTAGAGATCAGTGGAACCTACTTTTCAGTGTGTCTGAGTGGGTCATGGAGGTGTGGCCTGGGGGTCATTGTCTGGTCCCTGATCCCTCCTTCTCTGGCCCTGTTGCCCTGATCTATTTCCAGGCCACCACGAACCAGTTTGCGTGGCCACACCTTTTTCTGAGATGATTCTGCCAGTCCTTGGAAACCATGAACCAAAGGAAACCTCTTCTCATTTCAGTTGTGGATGTGGGTATTGTGTCTCCACAACAAGAAAGCTGACTAACACACCATCTTTCAGAGCACGTTCAATAAAAATGGAGAAAACTAAATGGAGTATTGTTCTAATGCTGGCTGCAAATCAAACACAAGAGGAGCTTTTCAAAATGAGCAATGTTAGGCCCCATCCCAAGCTTTCTAATTTAGATGGGCCAGGGTGGGACCAAGGAATTAGTACTTTAGTATTTGGAAGCTCCTGAGTGATTCTAATGTGTGGAGTTGAATCCACTACTGTAGGATAGTTTGAAATTATCTGAAGTCCAAAAAGAAGCTAAAACAGGTACAACAATGACTTTAAGAGGCTTTTTTTTTTTTTCAGCAGTGGTTTATAGAAAAGCTGAGTTTTAAAGTAGGATTATAAAGGAAGGAATCATGGATTGATGTAGAAAAGTCAATTTTTAAGTTCATATCATTGGGTTTTCTCAAGTCTTGTTGTTGCAGTCAATAAAACTTAGATTAATTTGTGAGATGCTTATCTTTGCCTACTAACTGCCTCTATCTACTAGTGCTTTTACTGGATGTCATCTAGTTTGCATTTTTATGTCTGTCTTCTTTCGTAAAACTGTGACTTTGGTTATTGGTGTACTGGAGATGCTCACAGTGGCTTGGAAAATTTAATTGTGTTCATCTATTTCCAATTGAATATTCAACAATGTCCAGTTAAGAGATTAAAATCAGCCCTGATAGAAGTGTTCACATCAAGGAAATTGATAAATGCTAAAAATCAAACATTCCCTTATGCCAGAGATTATTACACATCTATGGCACAGAAGGGATTTCAGATGGTATATAAATTGAGTTTTAGTACTGTATGTTAGATGTTTCTAAATTGTGTCTTAACTGTCTACTAGTCCCTATTAGTTTGGGGAAAGTTAAACCTGCATTTTACGATGATGCCTCTTCTGTGCTTACGGTGGATTTCATCTTGAATCCCATTTCTCATTTTATCCTCTCCACCTCAAACAGAAAACCTCACATAGTCTATGCTCAGAGGTTTATTTGTGAAGGCTTGCGAATTATTCTATGTTTTCATGGGCCCGTTTTCATACTACCCCATACCAACTTTTAGTTTTTAATTTAAACTACACCAGCAGCATTTTTCTGTTTGATAAGAAAAGATAACCAAGAAAATAAATGAGGAATCTTATGATTGACCCTCTTATTTTTGTTACTCAGTGAAACCCAAAATGAAGCAAAATAACAAACCTTTGCCAAGAAAAACATTTCCAGCCATTTCAATTACTGTTTTAATTGGCTGGATCTGACTTCCAGATTATTCTCTAATCTCTATAAAAATGTTATTTGAAAAAAGCTGAAATATGCCCAGCATGGAAGCCACATCGATCCCTTCAGCACATTCTAGTTGGAATAACTTTCTCTCAGCATACTGGAATATATGAGAGTCAAACTGGCAGTTCCTGGAAGCTTACTTTATAGGTTATATAAAAACTCAATTCACTATCAGTGTGTTACTGAAAAGTCTACAAATGTAATGACCCTGATCCCAAGATATTTTATATATATGACAAATACTTGTAAACAATATGTAGGCTCGTGTTTGCTCCTGTGTATGTGCATGAGTGCATATATGTGTGTGTGATTGTGTGTCTCTGTATGCATGAACACACAATAGAATGAAGAGAATAGTAGACATTATTTGGATAGTTTCATGAAATCTCCTCAGCATGTGTTTTATTAAGATTACACTGAGCATGGCGCCAGCAGCTTATCAGACTTGTGAGTTCAGAAAAAGGGAAAGGATTTTCCTTTCTGTTTGTTTTAATTAAATAGATCTTGAAAGATTTGACATTAAAAATAGAATATTACATCTTCAGATTGCTGTTTTTGATGTATTCCTATTCACTTGGGATAAATAATGTGCACATCATTTAAAAACTATATTTGTAGCCCAGGGATGTAGCTCAGCAGTGCAGATTCTACCAATGGACTCCAGAAAAACTATTTAAAAATGTGTGGCTATGTTAACTAACTGGTTTTTTACCCTAGACTTGTCTTTTCTTTGAATTTGGATTGTTTGGTACAACATCAAAATTGTAAAATTTAAACTGACATCAAAGCCTCTTAGCATCTGTTTCATATGTTGGAACAAGGCCACCATGGAGGAGCATGCCATTAAAAATCCACAAGAATGTGTTCCAGGGATGATTTGTAGAGAGCACAACATCCATCCTCTGAATCTTGCTTCTGGGAGGATGGGCCCAGGTCAGCAACAGCAGAAACAACCCATAGACATCTTGCTACAAATGCAGAATCTCAGGCCTCATTTACATCTGTCAGATCAAAATTTGCATCTTAACATGACCTAATATTAATATTAGAGAAGCCTGAATCTAAATTATCTTTTTTTCCCCAACTATTATTTTATTTATATTACTATGCTTAAGTTACATGGAAAGAAGACAACCAAGCAGTTCTGCCCCATTTCAGAAAAGGTTTCCAGTCAACACCAATGATGTGCTGACGAGTCGGAGGTGGTATCTGTGGGTCAAGACTGACAAGGTAGAACGGGCTCTGGTGCTACGGTTCATCTCCAACAAGTATATGGCACACTGGCCAGCACAAGCTATGCTAACACTGAGCCTTTAGCACTGGGCACAGATTCGGGCCTCTTCCCTGAAGCTAGCAAATCGAGTGAGATAACTGGGTTAAAAAATGTTTTAAAATGAAGGCCACATGAGTTTAAAAACCATGCTCTTGACATAGTCTCCATTCAAAATTTACATAAACATACTTTTTCACTCTAATAGCCCAGATTTTTTCCTCATATAGCCCACCATGTAGCTGCAGGTAGGCTCTTCTGCCTCACGATGGACACATAGGGAAGAAAGGTAACAGCATCTGCATAATATTCTCTTTACACACTGCTGTTGGATGGAAAATACAAAATTTTAGGAAAGAAAGGTTTCATCTTAGATTCTCACAACCTCTTGTTCCACACTTCATGAATCTGACTCTGATGCTAAGGTGACAGTGTATGTAAATAGATTTTTGTTTTCAGTGAAGGAGACCTGGGAAAAGACGGATTTATCTCTTTTTCTTCAAGAATTATCAGATGGTACATGCTCTCCAAAGCCCTCACTCGAACTACAGCATGTTTCTGGATCACATGACCTTCCTTATACTGCTGGCTATCTTCAGTGGCAAACTCATAGATCCATCCCAGTTTGCTGTTGCAGTTTTTCCAGCTCACATCTTGAACCATGTGGCAGCCAGTAAGCATGACCTGATCCTGAACTTCACTGTACTGCAAGTTAACTACCTTGTTAAAAAGAAACGCTCTACCAGTGGTGCCTGTGAATCGAGTAGAGATGAGTTCTGAGCGGTTGGTCAGGATTGTGTCACAGTTTGCATAAGAAAACAGCCGAGTGCCACCAATATGATCAAGGAAAATTCTGCCCATTTTGATAGCTGAAGTTCTAAAAACCCCAAGCGGCAGTGAGATGCTCACTGCCAGCAACTCAGCTGGGATGAAGCCTCTAAGCCACCAGACTCTCCAGTTGAGTCCTAAATTATCTTGAGTATCAGTCTGTGTCTATAGCAAGAATTCTGTGAAAACTATAGTATTTGCATGGGTACTCATCTGTACTTCTCAGTATAAGATAAAACTGGACTCTATTTGTAGTATTTGAGCAATTAGTCAAAATACAACCCATTCATTTTCTCAAAAGTTTCATTTCTACAATTATTAAACCCACTGGATTCAAGATCTTACCTGAATCTGCATGGAAATTGCAGTAATTGTGCAGTTGTAGTTGGAAATACTGTTGCAACTGCTGACAGTAATTACTTCTCAGAGGATCTAGTCTTGGGTGTCACAAAATGTTGTGGCCAAGTGTAATATTCAACACGTGAGATGCCTGGGAAGAGGGTCTGGTCCATTTATACTCTGGTGAGCATTTTTATACGAATCCACGGCAGAGAGAGAGGTAGGTTGCAAGGTGGAGTCTGCATCTTTCAATTCTAGAACGACACCAATTCATTCAAAATCACAAACACAGTGAGTCTATAGGTTTGAAGTTATTGAGAGAGGAAATGAGGAGAGAGAGAGAGAGAGCAGTGAGAGCAGCGAGAGCATACAGGAAGAGGGAGAGTTTGGGAGAAGACAAAAGGGAACACGGAGGAGTACAACCCTCTACCTAAGATGTCTTCAAACAGTTGCTTCTACTCGTTGGACTTCATTAATAGCCAATTGCAATGTGAATACAGATGAACAGATTTTACGTTTACCAAACCTACCTAAGTTCTGGCAAAATGAGACCGATTAGTTAACTCAAGAATTCTCACAATATGAGGCTTCTGTACCCTTCTGTTTGTTCTCAGGTTAAAACACCTTGGTTTCTAAGAGCCACAGCACAGAGCAAGTTGCAACCAAATGCAGTTCCTTATTCTTGGATAGAGCTCTTCTGAATTCTTGTCTTTGTCTCTATCCTAGTTAATGTTCAGGCCAACCTGGAACGAGATGGAAACCACCATGAAACCTCCCCCTGTAGCCTTGAGTCAGTTCACAATTTTCCCACTACTGATCCTTCCAGAGCTAAAGGGTCCTGTTTAAACAAATGGTCTCCAATGTTCACCAGCATTCTAGTGCATCCTCAAGAAGGAAAGACCCTTCCAAAGGCTCAGAAACCTGAGGACCTAGTGAGGTACCTGTGAGGAACTTGGGGCTTTGGCAGTGGAGAGACCAGGGTCTGTGTTCCAGCTCAGTAGCTCTGGGCAAGGTGGTGCCTCTATCTATTTTCTAACAAAATAACATCTATTTAGGAAGAAATATGTATTGAATATTAAACATAAGACTGCAATTCATGTGCTTAGGAAATGTTTTAATAAATGGTGATTCTTCTTCCTCCCTCCTTCCCTCTAAATTCCTTTTCTTCCTTTCTGTCTGCTTCTCTTTCTTTTTTTCCTTGCATGTTGTTTTTTATTTTAATAAATTTCATTTTATTCTATCCCATTCCCCCCTCAAGCCCCCTCTCCTCCATATACAAAAGCTTTGTTTCCATTTTCTCCTTCTATTTTCACTTTTTTTCTTGTCTCTTCCTTTCTGTCTCTCTCCCTGCTCACTTGTTCCCCTTCCCATTCTCTTTCTTTACCCACACTCATTTTTTGTTTCCTTTTACATTTGCTATTTCTCATGTTCAATCCCCAAATGCTTGCAAATATAAAATAACAAGGCAGAATTGTGTCTAGGTCAAAAGAGTCTCAGGTCCCCAAAGCCCAGCTGTCCAGAGATACCATCAACCATTTCTTATGTTTCTGATTGATGATCCAGTCACTTCTACAACCGAGAGTTCCTGTGAACTTCCTGTCAGCATTTGTGATACCCAGGACCTAGCTGCAAAGCCAACTGTGGTATTTTTCATACCCAACTGAATCACTAATTTGACTTCCCTCAGCTTTGTTCTTTCTAGTGAACTTGTAGCTGTTTTATCCCATTAGTTGATATGAGTAAACTATATCTTTTGATGTCTCCCCCACCCCAGCAGATATTGTCCTGTAAGGACTGAGTGGAGTGAGACAACACATTTACAATGATAGCTGAATGTCCTAGAACCAATTTCCTAACTGCAAGCTGAATGCAACCAGCCAGTCCACGTGATACTTCCTTTTCCTGTCTGGACCCCAAGGTGTCTGGATCAATGGCTGGCCATAGAATAGTTTGATTTAAATAATTCTTCAAGGGTCAAGTTTGTGCATGAGTTAGCTTTTATAAGTTAGAATGCTTTAAAGTTGATTTTTGTCATAGTGTCTCCATCAAGAATAGAATTGTGGCCTTATCAAAAAGCTCTGAGGGAGCTTGTCAATCCCTTCCACTATGTGGAGATTGAGCTATAAGGTTTTATCTTTGATGCAAAAAGTAAGCCCTTCTGAATCATCTGGTGCCTTGGTGTTGGACTTTCCAGCCATTAGAACTATGAGCAATAAATTTTTGTTCTATGTAAATTAGGCAGCATAAAGCATTTTGATATAGAAGACCAAATGGACTAAGATACTGGCATTCTCACGAGCTTCTCAGAAAAGAATGAAGTTGTAGTGCATTGCTCAGGAATTGTACACCACCAGCAGCCTCCAACTTGGCTATGTGAAAGAGATTGCTATTGATGGACCATTACAGTTGTGGAGATTTTGAATCATTAAGCATTTGATAGACATTTGTGGATGATGTGATAACCTGTGTATGCTTATAAATGTTGATGCGCAGCATGTCACAGAGAAGAGAAATTTCTGAGGTACTGTTTTGGAGTAAGACACAGTATAGAAGAATGTAGTTTCAACTTGAAATGGCCTAGTTAGCAACTGGCCATCAGAAACATCATGTTTCACCTTGAGTTAGATTTTTAATAGCAGTATGTAGCACCTTCTTCACCTTAGATAATGTTTAGGGAAAACACTAAAGAATCAAAAGTTGTTCTCCAATAGAGTTAATGTAAATTTCTTACCAAGGTGAAGAAAGCATTATTTTTATTGAGTCGCTATGGCTACTAAAGAGGGAACTTCTGCTTGTTATAACCCACTGTGTTCTAAACATTTGTCCCTGGCACCATTCATATGTTATAGTTCTAACTCCCGTGATAGTTTTAAGAGGTGGGGCCTTCAGGATGTGATCAGGTTATGAAGGTGCAATCCTTATTAACAGAATCCATGCTTTTATAAAAGAGAACCCAGAGAAATTCCTTTCCCTTTCACCATTTGAGGACACATCAGCAAGAAGACTGCTATCTATGATTCACGTACGTAATTGGCTTTCTCTAGGCTCCCAGTCAGCCAACTCTGTGATCTTGAATTTCCCATCCTCCACAACTGAGATAAATGCATTTCTTTTGTCTATAATCCATCCAGTTAAAGTATTGTTTTATATCAGCTAAATGTACTAAGATGTAACACCAACTGGCCATTTGACTGTTGGTCAAGGAAGAAGCAAGAGAGGTCTTCAAGCAGGTTGGGAAGACTTTGGGGATAAGCACCATGAGTTTATTGTTGCTCGAGGCAGACTTCTTCTCACCCTTCACCTATAAGGTAGAACGTGGTTGGTCATGTGGGTTTTAGCTAGCTTGGACTTTCCATGAGAATTTGCTTCTTTGGATTATAATCCATACAGTAAGTGCTATTTTATAAATTCTAACAAATAAGTCTCTTTCCAGAGAAATATTAATAAAACCAGGATTAGGAGATGCTAATAGATACCTTAAATTTATATTGATCTTGATGATTTTCTACTTTGAAAAATACCATTTTACAAAATTGACATGGCAGCCCATAGGGGAAAATCAAAGAAAGATTCACATTCAGTAAAACTAGTATTCCTACAGCAGGAAATAATTATGGTCAGCAATGTGGGAGTAGAGTCATCTCAAACTTAGCTGACTGCAGTGGATGAAGTTTGCATCTGGCTAATAGAAATGATCCAAAAATTATACTGGGAATGTGTGGAGGCGTTTGTCAGTCTGTGATTTGTTCTGCCTCTGTGAACATCAGCTGGCAGGGATTTACTGCTGCCTTCCTTGTGACATCATGTTGCAAACAGTTTGTGGACCAAGAAGATCTGAGAGTCTCTGGCTGAAGGGAAATGCCACAGACATTCACAGTCTTAACTATCCAGTGAAGACACTGTGATTTTGAAGCATTTCCTAGGGCCTGAGAAATAGTTGGTAACGATCCAGCCTACCCCTTCATCCGAAGCTGCTTCAATGAGGAGTTAGATATGTCTACAAATCCCATACTGGCCCCACACATCCCTGACATATTCAGAGCAAATAAGATTAATATTGCAGGAAATGCTCTTGAATGGAACTCTTCAATGGTGCATAGCTATTCCTCATTTAACGACTCACCTGCTTAACAACTTAGACCTGTTTAACGACCCACCTGTTTAACGACTGTGCGGACTTGGAGGCATTTTGTTCGGGCTTATGACCTATCTTTTTAAATACACAGTTCTGTACATCTTGTCGATAGAGCCTCAATGTCCAGTTTTTGCACAGTATACGTTGTTTATACAGTAATGTAATTTTTGCTGATTGTACTTTACAGTACAGTACAGTAGTTTTATGTTCAGTTATACATTAAAGTACCGCATGTAAGAGTTATGCCAATAAAAGCAAAGTCATCAAGTTGGAGTTTACTTTGACCATTTCTTTGTTCTGAATCTTTACATACTACATACAATTCCTCATGTAGCGAGCAAGTCAACCTAGGTGTAGGAATTTGACGTGGTCATTAAATGAGGAGTGCCTGTATATTGTTGTTAGTCTGAAGGCTAAGTTAACTTAGATGCTCCTTTTCATTAGTGCCAGTTCGCACTCTGTCATAGTATTGCCATGCCTAAGGGATGAGGACAACCTTACTATGGAAAAAATAAAGCAAAATTTCATACCTGCCTTCATAACTTCATGCTTAAACTATTTTAAGCATTATGTGGAAAAATACACTTTCAGCTTATGGTGTGTGTGTGTGTGTGTGTGTGGTGTGTAGAATCACCCCATCATGGCCAGGACACCTATTTTTCCTGTACTGTCAGAGATTTCTCAGAATTTTGGATGTTACCTAAACTAGGCTTATTTCCTTCCACTGTAGCTTTAGTCCACATTTCTACTAGCCCCACCCCAGAATTGCTACCCCTTCTTCTGTAATTCTTCAAGGAAAAGTGGAAAGTTGGAAATGAAATATTCAACCAGATAGTGACTCCATTCTCTATTCTCTATTCAGCATTCTCTACCTAACCTAGGGCTTTATGCTCACCTGTCACTTTACATTCCCTCTGTCTTCCATATCATCATGTATGTACATGCTCAAAATTTATGTAAAAAATTGGAGGTAATTAGCTCTTGTTGCAGGCAGATTTGCTTGTGAAAGACAAAGCTGATCTGTAGTTTCATTAGTATACTTAATCTCTTGTGCAACTAAACAGAACTAATCAAAATGTGATATGCAAATATTCAGAGTCAGGTAATGCAGGGGCCCTATAGAGAAGATAATGTATTTGCTGATTGATCCCAAAGAAATAATCCCTCTCTTTGGCAGTTATGTCCCTAGACATCTAAGAATGAAAAGTGATTTACCCTAGGGCCCATGAAGCTAAACATTTTTAGTCTATCAAAATTATTCTAATTAGGTCCTTGTCTGGGGTTATATGTTGTCAAGTTAGATACTTGCTAAAAATGAAGAAATGAATTATATTCTCTTGCCTTATATATACACTATTCTAAATGTACCATTTCAACATCAATCTTGTTTAATTTACCAAATGCAAGTGGAATGTGGAGTTCTTTTGCAGCTACCAATTTGTATGTCTGCTATTCATATGATATCCCCTATGACCTTGTTTTATGTGAATAATGTGAACATTACTGACTCCCAATAAAAAGTACTAAGTATTAAAACATTGCCACACGCTTCGAAGTATTATCTCACTGTCATATTTGTCAAAGTATGAATAAACTTACAGTGATGTTATGGAAAAGATGCCTGTTTTAAAACGAGTATGTACATTCTCATACTGAACCTAAAATTTTCTTTATAAGGTACAGTCTGACTTAATGTCTGCTTCATGCATAAACATTGTACCAAGCAATGGTTGATTTAAATGATAGATGTAGAGAGTTTGTTTAGTGTCTCATGTAACATGACTTCAGTACCATATTTAAATGACTATGGAAAATGAGACAAAAAGCAATACTTATATTGCCAAAGCCACTATATGCTATTCTAAAACATTGGATGAACTTCAATACATATGACTCAAGAGAGTGTACATATTTCAGTGATAAGCAATGTAGTATTTTATGAAAAGCATGATCTTTGGCATCAGAGAGACCCATATCCAAATTATGGGTTTGCAGTTAATAGCTGTGTGCAGTTCACTGGGTGACAAGCTTGAACCAAACCTCAGATACCTCCCCCGTGGAAAGGGGATAGAGATAGTGTTCCAAAAGGATACAGTGACATGTTTAACGAAGTACTAGTCATCACAGGAAAACAGCCTCCATGCACAACTCCGGCTGTGTTCCTCAGCTCTTGTCATGTAAACACATGTGAAAACCATCCCCAACAACAGCACACACTTCTTCCAACACTCACGCATCAGCAGATCAACTGAGATTCACTGATCCCGAGTACGTATGACTGGGTCATGCTGTGTTCCAATTCAGGTTCAAGTTTGTTCCCTGTGTGCTTATTTGGGGGCCTAAGGTGAAAGGAGAGCAAATACCTATGTGAATCATTGAAGCACCAGAACCAAACTAACCAGGGCAAACAAAATGAACATCTCTTCATAAAGTCTCATAACCTCCACTGGCCAGAAGTTTCATGGTTAGATTCAATATCGACAGACTTAGAAAGGTTTTCATAGTGGCGGCTTGGGGGGGGGGGGCAAAATTTCTGTACAGCAATCCAAACCACAAAAGTAATTAAGTAGTAAATGAGTTAATAATTAAGCAGTATTCATACAACAAAAGGCTACTTATTCATTTTAAAATTGTAACAGCAACAAATAATTGGAATAGTGGTATCCTTATCATCTATTTCCAAAAAAAGAGAAAAACCTATAAAAAGACGTGCAAGAAAAATCATAAAGTTTTAGAACAAAATATTACCAATGGTTATCTTTGAGGAATAAGATATTGGGTTATTTAAAAATCTTCTCCTTTTACATGTTTTTCAGTATTTTCCACGTCATCTGAATTTATTACATATTCTTTATGTCATTAAAAAATTAGGGCCAGGGATTTAGCTCAGTGGTTTTGCCACCTGCTGCACAAGCACAAGGACCAGAGTTCAATCCCTGGTACCAAAAAAAAAATTGATGAGTAAAATTTGTTTTTTCATCTTTGAAATAGTATAAACTCATATTTGGGTCAGCCAAATCACCATATTAATATGGCTCAAGGATGTTGCAAATTATAAAGCAGGATACATATATAAGGGATTATTTTTATAATCTAGTTTATGTATCAAATACCTGGGAACATGTAAAAATGTCTTTATCTCATTCCTGATCTTAAGAGACAGTTTTATTGAGCACAAAATTCTAGTTCGACATTTTCTCTGAGTTTGAAGAATTTATTCTGGCTTCCATTATTGTAACTGAGAAGTCCACTTCAGTTTATTTTGAAGTTGTTTTATATTGTCTCTCTTTGTCTTTGGTATTCTGTTGTTCACTGTAATGTGACTAGTGGAGTATGAGTATGTGTGTGCGTGTGTGTGTGTGTGTGTGTGTGTGTGTGGTGTGTTTTATTATGCTTCATATTTGTTGGAATTCCTGAAGTGAAAATTGGAATCTATCAATGATACTAGAAAATTCTGCATTATTAACTCTGCATTTTTCTTTGTTCTTATATACTCTACTTCTAAAACTTCAATTACCTTCTCTGTTTTTTGTTTTGCTTAACTGTCTTTTATATATTTTCATTTTTCTCCCTACACTATATTTTGGGGGAATACTTTATTTCCAGACTTATATATTTTTTGTTCTTCTTTTTAAAACTACCTAGTAATTTCTGAAAGGTTGCTGGTGCTTCTGCATCTTGATGGTCCCTTACCTTCCTTGAAACATATAGCTGAGAAATTACTTCCTAGTATTTGTGTCTTTCCAAAATCGCAATATCTGGTGCTGTCTTGGCAATTTGACTTTTCTGCTGCCTCACCCATTAGGTTGAGTGGCTCCAGTCTGCTAAGAGCTTTCCTAGTTCATGGACTGTAGATGCCAGCTTTCAAAGGCTTTTAGCTGGGAGGCTTTTTGTTGGGGCACTTTCTTGGCCTTAGGTCTTCCCTTGGATAGACTCTAGGTCTCCTCCGTGCTCTGTTAATGCAGTTCAGGGCCGCCAGATGTGACAGGTGCCCTCAGACCTGTGGCTGTGATACTTGTCTATTTTCTAGGTTCACACCTTCTTCTCATTTCTGTGTATCAGCATTTCATTGACTTTCTCATCAGATAGCACAAATATTTGTTATTTACAATAATATAATCATTAGTTTTAGATATTTCTTTCTACAGGGGCTTTTTTTGATGGATATACACATTTTTAAAAATGAATGTTTAATCATCTTTTAAATTGTCTGCTTATACAAGCAAATGATCTTTGTGAATATGTGCGTTTGTAGAAATTCCTCACCCTGTCTCAGTACCTAGCATATAAAAGGAATAAAGAAGGAAAGGATAGAGTCAATCTCATAGCATGAAGTCTTTGAAAACTACAAGCCCCTCTAAAAATATAGGACACTGACATTTCCTCAAGGGATAAGAATTTTAAACATTTATGGCAACTGGTAGAAAAACTACAATTTGATTTAGACCATTATGCATTAGTTGCCTTATATTTTGACCTAATTATTTGCATCCAAGAAAAAGATGAATGGATGTATGTCTTTATTCTTAACTTTGCTTTATTTAGGAAAAATTTTCTGCCCTCTCTGCAAGTAAGCATATATGAGAGACAAGGATAAAAAGCATTCATGCTGGAGACTCCTACATTGTAGAGAGACAGTTTGGGGCTGAGTCCTAGAGGGAGATTTGAGACACAGTAATTTATTTTCAGCTTTGATCTGCCATTTAAGCTGTTCATGAAAAATTTGCCTCTATAATTTTTTATTTTAAAAGATTATTTGCAATATTTATAATATCATGTACCTCAATATGTAAAGAAATATAAATTTTTCGTATGCTTTTACTGGGATATGAATAGGCTTTTTAAAAACTACATTGATGAAAATCCTGGGAAAAGAGCAGGCACACATGTGTGGGTGTGAGTGTGTGTTGTGTCTACTTGTGTATTTACACTTGTTTGTGGTTCACATATTTTGTGGTTGAATTATCCAGTTTGTTCCCTCCCTTCAGATGAAGACTTGCATTCCAGCGTCATTGCAGTGTGCAGTTCTTCTATGTGGTTTGCTTTTTCTTGCATCTGAAAATAATTTAAGAGAAACAGAAACATAAATTTTGATTTGGCCTAAAAACCCTTTTCTTCATTTCTTTTGAAAATTTGACCAGTCCAGCCATTTCTATGTAAGGAGAAAGAGTCAAAGACAGGCTAATCCATGAATAATATGACTGGAGACTTCCTCAAATCCTATATTTGAATAAACTGGGCCCAAAATATCCAAGACTTATTTCTTGGCTCTGAGAATTGCAGCCTCATAGGAATAGCTTTTCCCCATTATTGGCAGTTCTTTTGTTTGTTCACACTTTGCCACTGAGGTTTCCGTCTAAAGATGATTCTTGAGGAACGTGGACTTTAACTAGAATGAACACTGTATCCCTAAAGTCCTAAGGTACAAGTGAAAATCATCTTATTTTCAGGAAACAGTACAAAATCTTTAAGCCTGGAAAACTCCACTCCAAAATTAAATGAAAAATAGAAAGCATTTTCTAAATCACGAAATAGTCAATTCAATGAAAACCCACCCATGCATATTTACAAAAGTTTGAATACCATGGTATGTGTTAAAGTTAAGTGGAAAGGTGGGATTCAATATTACATGATGGTCCAGCAGCACAACTGTGACTTTTTTTTTTTCGTACCGGGGATCAAACACTGGACCTTGCGCTTGTGAGGCAGGCGCCGGAACCACTGAGCTAAATCCCCGGCCCGAACTGTGACTTCTTTACAGCTAGAGTCCAAAAGTAAACCAGGTAAAACCATACCACAGAACTGTGAATTAGTTACTGTCTTTTTGTTTGAAGAATGTGAGAATTTCAAAAGCTCTATCAGTTTTTGAAACTTATGAAGAGTGGATATTTTAATGACGTTTTTTGTGTATTAGTGACATGTATATTTATTTTGAGATGCATGGTTCTAAGACAGAACAAGTTCCTAGAGACCTGGGTTCTATTCCTATTTTTTTTTTAACCATTTACTAATAAAAGCTTCATACTTTTATCTTTATGGTCTAAAGCATATTGTTATTCTAAGGCTGTATCTCATTTCATGTCTTATTTTGGTGACTCATAGGAAATGTATTTTTCTGTACCTCTTATGTTATATAGGAATTATATGGCTATTTAGAAATGTATTTGTATTGGTAGTTGTCACACATCACATACTGCAGTTTGTTTTTTTTCTTTTTCTTTTTTGGTACCAGAGATCGAACTCGGGACCCTTGCTCTTTCGAGGCAGGCGCCGGAACCACTGAGCTAAATCCCTGGCCCCACATACTGCAGTTTGAAGTGATATTTCAGATGGAAATACTTACCCAAATGGCCACATCTGGCAGGAAGTAAGGCGATTGTTCTACTTGGTGTGAAGAATAAGCACCAATATGTGGAACTGACCAAACAATGGAAGAAAAGTTAGAAATTACCTCTTGCGTGTGTTTCTCTGTGACAGATTTCCCATGCTAAGGCACTTTTATCTGTGGTAGGTATTCATTTATCCCAGCAAATGCTTCTTGTAAAATTATTTTGCCAAGACTCAATATATTTTCTCTCCACTCAACTTTTTATACAATTATACTTAATCTATTCCTAAAATTTAAAAGAGAAAAATCTCCCAAATTTTCATCTTCAATATGCACCCCATTCATTTTCCAACTACTATACAGTATTCTAGTCCTCAACACAAATTGTAAAAAGCATTTTCATCCATTAGAAATTTCATGTTTTCCTCTTTCTTGTTCTTCTTCAACAGAAATATTTTCCCTCTAATTAAGGGCTTCCTGGTATGTTCAAATAATATCTGTGTGACTATGATTTCTTTTGTTGAAATATGTTATGCAGCAGTCAACAGAAGAGCACTGACATTCCCCTCTAGCTTGGTACCATTTATTCTCAAGTCTCATGAACATCCTGGTTATTTAAATTACTCTGGAGAGTTCTGAATATGGCATTCCAACCTGTGTCATTTAAGGCAGACCAGCTATGCTAAGTGTTTTAAAAAGATATTTTATCATGACCACTCTAGTCACATTTTTTAGGAGAAAGTAGTTTTTCAAGCAGAAAACAGCATTATGCATATGGGAATTTATATGCTATCACGATCATAGTCACCATATGGAAATTTGCATACTATTTCAAGGCCTTTTGTCATCATTCAATCTGGACATTCAGATGGGATGTTCAAAATGATTTTGAATTTTATATTTTAATTGAATGAGACTGATGACCAATATTTTTGGGCAGAATGATATCATTGCTTTATTTGTATTATTCGTTTCAACATTGTGTATCATAACTAACTGATTGACCCAGTTTGAGTAATGTGCTCACACACCTGATCCACTAGAAAACAGATTTCTAAAGCAAACTGAGGTGTTATTGCTAGATGAAGGAGGGTGAAGCCTGGGAAGGCAATAAGTCAATCAATCAATCAATCAATCAATGTCCATTCCTTTTCATTTTACTTTTAGGCTTGTTTCTTAAGTCACATGCAATGAAATATATTTATGAAAAATGATGACATTTCCCCACAACTCCTGGGTATTTCAAATATCTGAACCCTCCTTTTCCTTTTCCTGCTTTTTCCTTCCCTTCCTTTCTTCCTTCCTTCCTTCTTTCCTGTCTCCTTCCTTCCTTCCTTCTTTCCTTCCTTTGTCTTCTTGCCTTCTGTCCTTACTCCCACCTTTGTTCCTTTTCTTTCTTCCTTCCATCAGAGCTACTCTGTCTTTCCAAAGCCCAGTGCTGAATATGCAGCCCAGTTCAAATTAACAATTGAGACTCTAAATCAAATCAAACAACAAATCACTTACTAGAGCCTTTTCAGATTTGCAGCCTTCTGTCAACTCACATAGATATCTGTATGAAATCAAACTATTTAATAATAAAATACTAAAGAATCTTTCAAAAATTTAAAATAGTTTTTTCTAATTTCAAATATCCTTTCAGACATTTTTTAAAACTTTGAATTCCACTATACTAAAACAATAGATTTAAAAAGATATTTACTAAAAAATGTGGTTGAAATAGTCTAGAACTTTCACTTTTTAGGCAGCTGCTCTTTTATAGCAGAGAATATATTTTCTGCTGTTTAAATTGGTCAAAATTCTTGAGTAGCCAGAGAAATTTTTAGCTAAAAGAACACTTGTCAGTTAGTTTTATGAAGTTCATATTACTCAAAACAAAACAAATACACTATAAAAATGAAAATATTGAGCTCTATCTTTCATGAACATAGATTCCATACTCCCAAACTGTTGTACAGATTCCATGCAGTCCCAATGAAAATACCAACAGCATACATGAAAGACCAAGAGAAAACAATCCTAAAATTTATATGAAATCATAAAAGACCTAGAATAGCAAAAACAATCTTGGTCAATAAGAGCAAAGCAGCAGTGTCACATTACCTGACTTCAAGCTATACTACAAAGCAACAGTAAGAAAAATGGCATGGTACTGGAACCAAAACAGATATGTGGATCAATGGAACAGAACAGAGGATACAGAAACATCTCCACACATTCAGCTATCTGATCTCTGACAAAGGGACCAAAAGTATTTGATGGAGGAAAGATAGTCTGTTCCATAAATGGGGCTGGGAAAACTGGATATTTGTTTGCAGAATATTGAAACTGGACCCATATCTGTCACCATTTACTAAACTAAATCAAAATGGATCAAAGATCTAAACATTAAACAGATACAAACCTGCTTTGGAAATTATTACTAAAGATATTTCAGCAATATATAAAAGAAATTATCCATCATGACCAAGAAGAGTTTATTTGAGAAATGTAATGCTGATTCAATATTAGAAAATCAGTCAGTATAATTTACCATAGTAATAGGCTAAAGAAGAAAATTCACATGATGATATCAATCGATTAAGAAAAAGCATTTGACAAAAATTTAACACTCATTTTTTAATAAAAATAATCTCAGAAAACCAGGGCTAGAAGAGAACTCAACTTGATTAATATCAATATTAACTTGATTAATATCAATATTGATTAATATCAGCTTGATTAATATCTTGATTAATATAAACTTGATTAATATCAATATTAACATCAATATTTAACATTATACTTTGTGCTGAAAATTTTTTCCACCTAAAATCAAGAACAAACCCAAAATGTCTGCTTTCACCATTTTTATTCAGATAGTTCTGGAAGTTCTGCTTAATGCAATTTGGCAAGGAAAAGAATTAAAAAACGTACAGCTCAGAGGAAAAATAGATAAACCTACCCTTCTTCTTTGTATATGACATTATTATCTATGTTGAAAATACCAATGAATCTACAAAAACCTATGAGACCTAATCAATGATTTCAGCAAGATTGTAGGATACAAATAAACATACCAAATCTATTATAATTGTTTATATTAACAAAAAAAAATGAATACCAAAGTAAAACACAATGTCATTTGTGTTCATTCATTAAAGTCATAAAATTCTTGGTCATAAATTTTAAAAACTCATTTATGACTTTTATTCTGAAAAAATACATAAAATGCTTATGAAAGAAACCAAAGAAAATGTAAATAAATGAAGAGTGCTGGGGATTTAGTTCAGTGGCTCCACGACTGCCTTGCAACCACAAAGTCCTGAGTTCGATCCCCAGTAACAGGGAAAAAAAAAGAAAAGAAAGTAAATAAATGAAGAGACATGCTATGTGCATGGATTGGAAGACTCAAAATCATGAAGATACCTATTTCCCCCCAAATTCTGTGTAGGTTTAATACTCCATATATAAAAAAAATCTCATCAGAGATTTGTATAGACAAAATTACTTTAAAATTTATAAGGAAAGGTAAAGAACTATAATAGCTAAAACAATTTTGAAAAGGAATAGTGGAAAGAAGGGCTTACCTAACTTTCAGAATTATACAATGACAGGGCCAGGGATTTAGCTCAGTGGTGCCGCCACCTGCCTTGCAAGCACAAGGTCCGGAGTTTGATCCCTGGTACCAAAAAAAAAGGGTAAAAAGAATTACACAATGACAGTGATGAACACTGGGATGCCAGGGGAGGGACTATACATAGATCAGTGGAATAGAACAAACAATACACAAAGAAACCTGCACAGTTACACACCATTGATTTTTGACAAAAGCAAAGGAGCAATGTAATGGAGAAAAAAATCTTTTCAATAAATTGTGATAGACTAATTATATATTCGTAAGCAAAACAAAAAAATGAAAATTTCAAGGTAACCTTCACATATTATACAAAGTACAAATCAAAATGGATCATGGATTTAACTGTAAAATGGAAAAATACAAAACTATTAGAAAAAATAAGAGAAAAATCTCAGGGACCTAGGGCTAAGTACAAAGTTCTCAGACTTAAAACCAAAACATGATTTGAGAGAAAAAATGATACATTGGACTTCATTAAAAATTTTAAAACCCTTGCCCTGCCAAGATTCCTAAGATATTCAAAAGTTAAGCTACAGACTAAAAAAAGACTTCAAAGCCATATACTTTACAATAGAGGAGTATCTAAAATATATAAGAAACCATCAAAGACTTCACAATAAAAAATCAATTAGAAAATAGGCAAAAGGCAAAAATCATTGCAAAGTATATACAGATAAAACACACATGAAAAGGTATTCAACATCATTAGGCATCAGGGAAATGAAAAATCACAACCCTGTTGAGACAGCCTTCTACAGCTATCAAAATGGCTCAAATCAAATTCACATGCTAGCAAAGATGTAAAGAAACTGCTGGTGGGATGGAAGTGATGCAGTTATTCTACAAAATAGTATGGAGTTTCTTTAAAAAGCTGAACAAACAACTACCAAGGATACAAACCAGTGATTGCACTCTTAGGTATTTATCCCAAAGAAATAAAAAATAATGTTCCACAACAATTTGTACACAGATGTTCACAGTAGCTTTATATGTACTACTCACTGGCAAGACAAAAAACGAGGTGTCCTTCAGTGAGGGAAAGATCGACCTGTGAAGTATTCCCATCAGGGAATACAACTCAGCAATCAACATGCTCTATTAATATACATAGTAACTCAGATGAATCTCCAAATAGTAACACTCAGAGTTAATATGAAATAGAAGCAAAGTACAAAAAGTTGCATACCTTCTGTAGGGGTTTCATGTATAGAATATCCTGGAAATAACAAAATTGTAGCAGATTTGTGGTTGGCTGTGTAGTTAAGGATTGGGTGGAGGGGTGAGGAAGGGAGGAGAGGAGGACAGAAGGGTGGTTGAAAGGAGAACCCAAGAGACCCCTGTGATGGAAGCGTGCTTTATCTTCAGTGTGAACATCAGTATGGTAAGTGTATCCTTGTGCTTGTGGTTTTGTGAGATGTTACCATGGGGGAACCTGGATAAAGGGTACATAGGATCTCTATGCCTTATTTCTTATAACTGGATATGAATCTATGGAAACTGTGTATTAAAAGTTATCAAGCCAGGCATGGTGGTGCACACCTGTAATCCCAGCACTTGGCAGGCTGAGGCAGGAGGATCGCTGTGAGTTCAAGGCCAGCCTGAACTACATAGTGAAACCTTGTCTCAAAAACAAACAAACAAATAAACAAATAAAGAAACAAAAGTTATCAAAATTAGGGCTTTTATACAGCATCAAATTTTTATTAGAATTACTCATTTTCAAAGTATAGAGTGAAAATCATGCTATCTGGGGGTATTTGAGATTAGGATAATTTCCATCTAAGATCATGTAACTTCTTGTTTTCTGCTGCTTCTCCTATCTTTTCTTGTATTAGAAAAAAATCTTTACATGCCATTTTTTAAAAAGTCATTAACAGGCTGTTGTGATGCAGTGATGGTTTCTGCATTTACATTCAGTCATTTTTCAATCATGAGTTTTATCATGGTAAAACTTTAGGATATGCTTTTTACACTAAGCACATTTATTATTGTATTGCTTAACAATAAATATGTTTTTGTCTAAATATTAAGATATTGGCAGAGTTGCTATATTTCTGTAAAATGAGACTCCTTATGAAACAGGAATCATACTGGCTATATCTAATTATGTTTTATAGAAGTTACTTGTAATGTGGCAAAGTTTTAAAAAATCTAGTGCAATCTGAGTTACCAACGGTAGACCTACTATTATTTTGATATCGGGAGTTCAAATTTACTAGCTGATAATTGGATGAATTCAGCGACTAAGTCTAATGTTTGGGTCATATTATAGAAAAACAATAATAAGAAGAGGCAGTATAGACCCTGTGTATGGGGAGATAAGAGTTCATAAGCACTGACTAATAAAATGAGATAAACACATAATGACCCTTTTTAGAAATAAACTACCATGATAATAAAAGGGCATGAAGGAAGGATTATAGTTAATTCTTAAGTGTGGGCTTTTAAAATATTATTATTGCATTGTAGAGTTATATTGTGTTAAAAGAATTTTTAATTCTAAATATTTTTATATATTCTAACCATATTAAGCAATGGCTAATTCCTAATGTTGGTAGGGAAGGGAGCACTTTTATAAAAAGTGGCAAGAGTAGCAATTAAAAACAGATTATTTGGGAAGAAATTTGATAATAAATATGAAAATGTACTAGTCTTTGACTAGGCTGTGGCTCTTGCAGACATTGAGCCTAGTGAAACAATCATGTAAATGCACAAGATTAAAATAAACAAGGTTATGTTTGCTATAACATCACTCATGATAATGAAAATCTAGAAATAATCTGTAGTAGAATGATTGGACAAATCAAGTCATTATAAGAAATAATGTCTGAATACATGGACATGGGTGGGTATCCATGATCTTTCTTTGAATATGACAGTTTACAAAGTAGTATGTATAGTGTGGTTCCAGAAATTATCAGAAAAAAAGCTATACATGCTTACAGTATGAAAATGCTTACAGTTTATGACAGAAGAGACAAATCAGTAGGGACTCAATTTCAGAGATAAGGGATTTTTGTTTTCCCTTTCTACTTCATATCCTTCTCCATTATTTGAATGTAAATTTCAACAAATACATAAAGACATTCCTCATTTAATGATTGAGTACTGCTCTTGCAGCGGTTGTTAAAAGGATTGGTCCCTAAGTGAGAAATTGTATACAGTATGTATATTACAAGTTTCAGAACAAAGAAATGGCCAAAGGAAATTTCAACTTGATGACTTTGCTTTTATATGCATATCTCTTACACGGATTATTATAATGTATAACAGAACACAAAACTACAGTCCTGTATTGTACAGTACCATCAGCAAAAATTACAGTACAGTACTGTAGAAGAAGCCACCTAAGGCCACACTGCCCCTCGCATTCCTGCATTCTTAGTCTGAATGTGGGTCAAATATGAGAGGTGGGTGGTAAGCTCAAACACCGCACCACGATAGTAAGCCCAAATAGTCATTAAACAGGTAAGTCGTTAAATCAGAACCATTTCTATGCATTTCTAATGGAAATTAAAAGCATATAGGATAGATAAGTAACTCTATAGAGGACTAGCACTCTGAAAATTGTGGATTGAATTGCATACTTTGTGTAAAAAGTGTTAGATCATTTTTTCAATAATTTTCCTGTTACCAAATTTGTTAGAAGTACAAGAACAATCAATACATGTAGATTAAACTTAAGTACCTCACAATTTAAGAATTAAAAAATTTTAAGTAGCTCTAAGAGAATAGGTAAGTACAACTTTCACTTGTAGGTTAATTAATGAGCTGTCAAAGATTGTAAAGTTGGCTCTCACTTCTTGCTTAGCAAATCCGTTCGTTAACTTCTTTCTTGCAGAACTGACCAATGTGCGCAAAAATACTCAAGACTAGAAGTTTCCCAGGTTGAGTGTATGTACCCGTTTTTTCCTGAATGGGTGAACCAGTATGACCAGAGTGCTCCAGCAGCTTATTGCAAAGCTTTCTCTAATGGAAATCCCATACTCTGTCATGCTAAATGCAACAGGAAACTATAAGTTGGATTTATAAATTATTATGGAAGTTGGCACAGGAAACCAAAGAGGAACACTTTTAAACAATGCCACTATTGTAAGTACAGTGGATTTTTTCCATCAGCTTTGAAAACATTTGTTTCCTCATAGCAACGATGACTTAATTGTTCAGGATGGTGACAGAATGGGCCATCTGTGGTGTTTATAGATAAGACTGTGAGGGGCCCTTCCATGGTCGTAAAACAAGGGTAGCTCCTAACTTCTGTCAGCGTTCAAAGTACAAAGCCATGCTTCCTCTTGTAAAATTCTAGAGCTGGAAGAGATGTTATTGCTTATTTCATTCAATCTCTCATTTTAGAAATGAGAAAATAAGAATCAAAGAGACCAAATTATATACTTCATCAAACCCACAAAGTCTTAAGATGAAAGTGTCCAGGATTCGGCACAAGCACGCCGGTGGCCCAGATGTCCGTGTTACCCACTACAGTTGTGCCCAGCAAGCTCTCCTAATCAGCGTTTGCCTGGGGCTGCACGAGGAGGTTTCCAACAGCTGGCAGAGGAGGGAGAGAGAGCAAAGCGTGACGTACGAACTGTCTGCTTAGCGTGTGTGGTGTAGGCTAAAGCTGGACTGAGACTTCACTAAAGCCTCTTTCCATGGTGGCCTCTCCTTTGGCAAAAAAAGTTGCCCAACAGGCACCGATTCTGTTAGCACAACTGATTCTCCTCTTCTGTGACAGAAAGGATGACCTGCGATTGGAATTTGCAGATTCATGGGTGGCAAATGGCTTGGAAGGGGAAAGATGGAAGATCGGGAACAAGAAGTTCTGGGATCATGGTGTGTGACTGGAATAATGACAGTGGGAACAAAGTGTCAAGATCTTTGTATTTCACGCTTGAGTCTGAAGGACAGTCACTAAACCACCAAGTCATCAACAGTAGACCAAGTCAGCCAGCCAATGCCAGTCATCCTGACTTCAGAGACTCCAAAGAGCACATGGACAGAGTAGCCGTGGTCTCAGGGATGGAGGTTTGACCTGGGCCCAGCCACACAAGCTCCCGCTTACTGAGGCTGATTAACATCTGGCCCTGCTAAATAACCAACAGAGGCCAACAGAAAGCCCTCAGTACCTCAGCACTTGTTCAGGAGACCAATCAGACCCCTAATGACAAATTGAATACATTCATCTTCTTCGATGCTGCAAAATGCAGCAATTAATTTTGAATGAATACTTTTTGAATCTACATTATATCCCAGGTGTGGATATGCCTTTTCAGTTTTAAGTATCTCATACTACACAGTTACTATTGATTACAGAGTTTTGTCTGTCAACACGGATGCTCATATAACATTACTTCGGACTAAGGCAGCAGTTCTTAATGAGGGCCCATTCCACACCGCACACCTCAACCCCTAGACATAGGTCCAAGTCTGAAGACATTTTGGTCATCATGGGAGGATGGATGCTGCTGACATCTAGTGGTTAGAGGCCATTGCTGCTAAAGATCCTATGATGCACACCACAGTCCTCTTCAATAAAGACTTATTTGGTGCAAAATGTTAGCATGCCACTGTCTAGGTACTCCAAGCCAAGAAACCCCTGTACTGTTTTCCATATTGGCTACACTAATTTTTATCTCACAAACAATGGACAAGCATTCTTTTTTCTCCACATCCTTGTCAACACTTACTTCTTGACTTTTTGATAATACTCATTCTTACAGGTTTGAGGTGATAGGTCATTGTGGTTTTCATTTACTTCTCCTTGATGATTAGTGATTTGGGGCATTTTTTCACCTACCTGTTAGCCATTCATGTATCTCTTCTGAAAACTGTTTATTCAGCTTCTTTGCTCAATTTTTAAATCAGATTATGTGTTTTCTTGCTATTGAGTTAATTGTCTCATATACTTATCAGATATATAGTTCATAAATATTTTCTCCCATTCCACAGGTTATCTCTTCACTACGTTTATTCTTTCCTTTATCATATAAGGGCCTTGCTTTATAGTACAGGAGGGGCAACAATGGACTCATGATCATGAGACCCGTTGGTCCTGTTATAAACCGCCTTGTCCAAAAGCAACAGCATTAAAGAGCATTAGAATATTTTATAGAAGGTATAGGTGAAGCATCTACTTGAAAATGATAATAAACAAAGTCAGGGAGTCATCTTCCAAGATAATAAATGACAATTATACGGTGTTGTGCCCATTAGTTAGAATACATGGTGCCGGGAACCAAGGATTGAAAGTAGGAATGGCCTGTAGAGATTTTCTGCTTCCTTTTTTTTTGAAATTCTGAAACTTATTTAGTGGCCTTAGTTCCTGACATGGATTTCTGCCTGTGTTCTTTAGATTCCAAATCCCAAGGAACCAGTGGGCAAGGAAGGAGCTCCATATTGATAGAAGCAGTTGATCTAAACATCAGGAGAAAGGGTGTTATAACACACTAGGGACAGGGAGGAACATGTTTGGCACTTGGTTATTGCTTGGTACATCTTGGCACAGTCTGAGAAGGGCTTAGTGACCAGCTGTTTAGGCAATCAGTGACAGAAGTTTGGTCACCTGACCAGGTAGGCCACCAAGACCAGCACAGGTGCTAGCTGTGGGAGAAGAGACTCTAGGACAGACTATAGAGGAAGAAAACGATGACTTCCAACAGCTGAGGAAAAGCTGTGCTTAGCCCCCTTCACTTTCTTCTAAGAAGTTTACTCTGGGAAAGAAGCCCTTCAGAGTCCTGGACAGATGATATTCAGACACAACAGGGTCCAAACCGATTCACCTTCCCAGATTCACCTTCCTGGATGAAAAGGCCAATTCCATCAACTCCTGGGAGTACTGCTGGCTGCTACCTCCCAGCTCTGTTTTCTTTGGAGGTTTCTTTCTCCTAAAGAGAGGCACATTGACCAAGTTCACTCCTCTTCCAGAGGACCTGCCTCATCCAAAGACTAGGTTGATGTGGGTATAAATGCCTGACTCCATTTTTAAAGGACCATCCAAACCTCAAGGCTCCCCTTGGGGTGCCCTAGCTATTGTGATTACCACATTGCAGCCCATCTTCTCCCTGAGCCCAGTTCTACTTTCTTCCTATCATGCAGTTGTTGATCCTAACAGTAAATCTTCTACAAACTTTATCTTTATTAAGCTCCATCTTATAGGCAACCTTCTGGTAAATTTGATCTATGTTTTATAATATATATATATTCCATGCACTTAAAGAAAGTATGCTGCTTAAGCTTGCTAGAACTTTCTTTCTTCCTTAAAAGCTCACTTGTTTTTCAACTGTCTGTTCATAGATTTACATCATTCATGCTCTCCCTCACTTTTGCCTATTGTCTTTCATTTTCAGGAAAATGTTCTATTAGAAGCCAGAGTAGCAACTTTTGGAAATTGAGAGAAGAGCAAGTAAAAAGCTAACCTTCCTTCTTCTTTTTTAAACATGCAACAAGTACTCTGTGAGAAAAATGATTGATAGAGAGGTTATAATTAGTCTACCAAATATTTGGCCTGAAGTATTTGTTTATAAAGTGAAAACTCACCTTGGTTTTGACTCAGATTTTCCGGAGCTTCTTTTCTTTCTACCCCTTTCAAACACATTTTCTCTGTATATATGGAAGTTGATATCAGTCATCTTTAGGAAAACTGTAACTCTGAGTTGTCTGAGGTATTGAAATAGCTGTACCATATTTGTATGTGTTTTTCATTTTGTCTTCTTATGTATTGGTTTATATCATGGGTGAAACTGGCTAAAGTCAAGGGCCAATGCCACGTGCTAATAAGAACAATATTATAGCCTCACCAACGTTATAGCTGGATTAAAGTTAATAGTCAAATTCTTATCTTTCTTGGGCAGACCTCAGGTCTAAATATGTCACTCAGGAAATAAACCATTCCCTTAAATGCAAATTTCTGGAGAAAAGCAACAAACCCTCAGATAAGAGGTGTAACTGGAATAATTTCTGCTTTCATGTTTAATAAATTTTACCAGGAAACCCCCTTACAATTTCTTCTTTCTTTTTGTCACTTAGGTTTGTTGCGTTTCTCAATGTTTGTTCCTTTTATCTAATTTGTTCAATTTATTTTTACAAAATTGATCACAGTGTCTAATCTTACATTCCTGCTTGTATAATCTAATTTCCACCTGATACCGTTTACCCTAGTCAAAAGAACTTCTTCTAGGTTGTTTTTATACTGCATATCTGGTGACTAATTCTTGTTTAATTTCACAAATTATTTTTCTTTCATAAACTTAGAGATGTTGTTCTATTGTCTTCTACTTCTCATTGTGTCTGATGAATCAACCTTCTTTCTTATTGGTTGTTGGTTCCTTGCATTTAATGTGTAATAATTAATATATCTTTTTTTCCTGTTGCTTTGTAATATTGTTTAACTTTGATGTTCACAGTTTAGTATGAAGTGGCTGGCATTCCACTATCCTTTCTTTGATGTTTGGTTAGATTCTTGTAATTATGGATGCACATTTAAAAGTAAAGCTTTGAAATATTCCCATCAATATTTCCGCAAACAATTTTTCTACTCACACTCTCCCTTTTTTTATCACTCAAACTACACAATATTAATTTATTCGCTAATATTCTTGTTGACATTTTGATTTGGAATTTTAAAGTAATTTTTTGAAGATTTTCTCATAATTATTCGTAACTTCAAAAAAAATCCTAAATGAATAAAATGGTAAGCACTGCCGGTAATTGATATTACACCTATAAGTTGGCAGTTTTTTCTCTTTTTTTCCATACTTTATACCTCATTTTCTTTATGTCTTATTGATCAAGATTAATTATAATAACAATCTTTATCTAAGAATTTATCTAAAAATCTATTATACAAATTGGCATGGGATAGCCAGGTAGCAAATTTCATGATTAAAAAATGCAGCTTGCTAAGGTTTTTGAAAGATATCTTCTACTGATTCCAGAGAGTTTCCTAATTTTGAGTGTACTGTATCTCCACTTTAAAATAGATTTTGAAAAAGGAAACTAGATAAAGAAAATGTGTTTTTTTAATAAAATGGAGTACTACTCAGCCATAAAGAATGAAAAACTAGAGACATTTATAGGTAAATGGATGCATATCGAGGCCATACTCTTGAGTGAAATAAATAGGACACACATGTGTAAATACCGAAGTTTCTCTAGTGTGAGAAACTGAGAGTGTAAATAAGGATGAAAATGATTAAAATGAATAATTGGTAATTTGAAATAGGAAAAAAGATCCAAAGATGAAGGAGTGAAGGGATGGGAAGGGGAAAGGAAAAGAGGGAAAGAAAAAACTATGAGAAAAGAAAAAACAATGGAAACGAAATCTATGTAAATAGGGAAGGGTGGAGGGGGTGAAGGGCGCACAGGTAATGCGGAAAAAATAAGAACCAAGATATATCATGTACAGGCACAAACACTAAATGATAAATGTAAACAAATTGTATACCTAAAATGTACCAATAAAAGAACAACAAAAAAAATTAAAAACAAAATAGATTTTGAAATGTATTATTATTTTCCTCTAACTACTGGAAAATATGAGAAAATTGTTTGCTATTCTCTAAACATTTCCAGTTGTCTCTGAACTGTTTTGAATGCACACAGGATATCATTTCTTTGTTTCCTGGAAGTCAGGTTGCCCATATGACTTTCTTTGGCTTAAAAAGTATGAGCAGAAGAAATGTTTGCCACTTCTGGGCAGAAATTTTCAGAGCCAGTGCGTTTCACCAATGTCTGTTTTTCCATCCCTGTGACTGTGTAAGTATATGTGAAGAAGGAGCTTCGCTTCGCCTGGCCTAAACCAGTCTTCCACTTAAGGCAATTCCAGTGATTACAACATATGCATATCGTATCCCATACCTTTGATTTTTATTTTGTATAAATTTTTGTTGATAATATAACACAAATTTAACATACTTTGTGTATCTAGTAGCCAAAACCAGGTAAACAGCACAGATTAGGGAATATTTTCTTAGGATTTCTTTTTAGGAATAAAATGAATAAAAAATAATTAAACATATAACCACTGTCCTTGGGGGGGATAATTGTTTATTAAAAGAAATTAAATAAGTTCTTAAAGGCAAATCTACATGGGCATATTTTCTTAGAAAAAAGAAAAAGGAAAGAAACAATAAAAAAGAAACAAGGAGTAAAAGAAAGAGAAAGCAGAAAGAAGGAAAGAATGAAGAAAAGGAGAGGGAAGCAATGAAGAAAAAGGTTTTTTTCTAGAAAGAGTAATTCAGAAGGGCTTCCATGGTAAAGGGGGCATTTCAACTGGGGTTGAAATACTAAAATAATAATGATGAGAAAATTCTAGGCAGGATCTATTAACAAAATATACTATGAAAAGATGTAATAATGAAACAGTAAATTATACAGTGTGGTTCACTTTAATAGCATAGTTAACTTGTAGAAATATGAATTTGATTTTGTGGGCATCATGGATTTTTTAATAGAGGAGAAATTTGGTTATTGTGTTGGGAAAATAATTATTGTTGCTGTTATATTTAGGATGAATTGATAGAGGCGGTACTAGAGGTCATGACAGGATTGGGAGGGACAGGGAGTTTTAATTGTTGAAATGTGACAGTGAAGGCCTTGGAAAGGGGATAGGAATGCAGAGAGACCCCTGAGCTTTGTTGAGCTACATGGTTTTCAGATGTTTTCACCTATAATTTAGCACTTCATTCCTGCGTATTATAAACCAAGGAAATAAAGTCTATAACTCGGTGCAACTTAAGGGATAGATAAATACCCAAAACATAGTTTTATTGAACTCTGATTCAATATGCTGATGTTAAAAGAACCAAAGATGAAAATACAGAGGTCTATGGAAAAACATTGGGAGCACACACTTCTGGAAATTGAGTAGTTTTTCTTTCTCTCTCTCTCTTTTTTCTCTCTTTCTTTTCTTTTTCGGCTTTATGCTGCACAATAGGCAATTGTGATTCAGGTGTATTTGTTTATTCGGGTAGAAAAAAAATCCTCCCACTGAAACAAAAGTGCCATTATAAAGAGCCAGACAAAATCAACAACACCCTGCTTTTCCATGTCTTATATGACCGGGGGGGGGGGCACATTCAGGGAGTGTTGATCAGACTTTCTTTGTGTTCTTCTTTTAAAAGGCATCTTGCAAATTGTAATACTTCTCCATGTTCTAAAACGTCATTTGTCCAGGGCAGAAGAGTTGGGTGTCAAGCGTAAGGGAGTTGGTCTAGAGGTTTCTAAACTGGTCACTTACAAAATCATTTCATAACATATTTGTCAGCACATCTTTCTTCCAGTTCTGGCTTTGTTACCTTCTGTTTTCAATGTAAATGGTGGTACAAAGTGAGCTATCTTCCTGCTGTTCAAAATAACTATGTATTTGAGTAAAACTTATAATGTTGGATTCTACTTTTAGCTAGGAAATGCAAACAAAGCTTGATGACTGCTTGTTCCTTGACCCCAAATTCATTCCATGTTGCTATAGCATCACTCCTGAGAAAATGGGCCTGCCTGTTTTCCTCCCCATAGACACACTCAATGGGCTTTTGTCAGCTCTTGAATTATAGCATTAAAATTGAAACACTAAGGATTTAATGAAGGATTATTATGACACTCCGGTGCATTCTTTCTCTTGCCATTAGCAACAACCCCAAGTATGAAGTAAAATAATTAAGAGGTACTGTGTTCCAGAAAGATGAAGGGTCTACCTTGCATTCTTGGAGTTACATAAGCTGAGTTGTATGCATTGTTATTACCATGAGTAGAGTACTGGTAGTATATAATACCAGTCCATTGATTGTTTTTCCTTTAGTTTAGCAAATCTATACAGACAAAAGATATTTTCACAGCACCCCTCCCACCCCAGATGAACTTTCATTTGCTGCTTCCAATTTCTGAGAGATATGCAGCTACTATGGCACAGGGTTCTCCATCTTAAATCCTTCAAAGTGAGATTGCAATAAAAGAATCCACACCCACACCTTCAGAGATCTGCCTGTCTGTATGGGATGGTAATGACTGAACCTCGTCCAGATAGGAAGGATTCTGGGAGAATTGCCTGATGAAACCTAAATGAATGGAATGGACAATTAATGTTACAATACTGTTCTTTCCTTGGTTCTGTCATTGCATTTAAGAAGACATCAAAATAAGTAATAAAATATAGACATTGTTTGAATTTTTGTTTGATTATGTAATTGGAGAAAGTGTTTTATAAGCAATTTTTCAACTACATTTGTTGTCTCTTGCAAGCATTTGTAGCTGTGGCTGTACATCACTTACCTCTTTCCTATTCTAGTGTCCAGGCTTATCTTCAAGGTTCTCTTTTTCTTTTTAGCACAGGAATCATAACAAGTCCTATTGCTCTCCCAGCTATCAGACTATGATTTCTCCTCCTGTATTCCTTCTCGCTAGCTCTTTTCAAAATGGTAATGTTTTTCTGTTTGGAATAAATTCAAATTCATTATAGAAAAAACAACAACAACAGAGAAATACCAAAAAAAAAAAAAAAAAAGAAAGAAAGAAAGAAAAGAAATAACAAGCCATAAACAAGTAAGTAGTCTTTTAGATTTTCAGTACCTAGAGATAATATTTTTTAAACCAAATTTGAGTCATTTTCTATAGCTAATAAAAATGAGACTTATTTTCACTAAGAATGTCAAGGACTTCACTGTGTTTTTCTGTACAGGAAACTCTATTACCAGTTTCTTGCATTTCCTTTCAGTGAAATCTATGCATATATCTTTATATATGCTATTTTCACCTAAAAATGATAAACTTCACCTTTTCAACCTCTTGCTTTTCACATAACCATAAATCTTGAAATCAAATAGGTTCAGAATTTGTGTGGGGAGCCTAGTGGTGAGAGTCTTGTGGAGCTAGAGGTTTGGAGGATTTGAGGGAGGACACTTGCTTAAAAGTCTCCTTTCCTAAGAGAGCACATTGCTATTAGGGTTCAGATAGATGCAGTTAGCCAACAAATGGCAGGGGTAACGAAGCATGCTTTTATTCCACTTCACTCAGAAAATATTTGCTGTGGGTAAAAACAAAAATTGTTCATATTATTTTGGTTTTTCATGGTTTGTATGGAGCTACAGTAATTTGGCTATTGAGTTTCTGAACGAGAGATTTTTTGGTAGTTTCTTGTTGTTTGCTGTCACAAAACAATGCTGCAATAAACATCCTTGCAAATATGACTTTATTCACATATGTGAATATACTCTTACTCCAGTGTATTAGCAAGCTTTCCCATCACGGGGACCCAATACCTGACACCTACAACATAAGAGAGGAGAGGTTTAATTTGGCCATAGTTCAGGGGATTCAGTTCAGGGTTTCCTGCCTCTAAGACACAAACATCATGGTAAAAAGATATAGCAGAGCAAAGTTGCCTAACTCACAGCCTCCAGGAAATAGCAGGAGAACAGTTGCAGAGACGAAGAGCTGAGGCACCAGACATAGACTCCAAGTCCACACCTCCATGCCCCACTCAGGAATACCCATGGAATGCTCCACCAAACCCCTGGGTAGATCCCAAAGCAATCAAGTTGGCACTGTACCCTAAGAGCCACATTCAAATTACTAGAAATTGAAGTACTTAGGCCACAACTTAATACTCATAGATATCACCATCAGTGACCCAAGCCAGGAGTTCGGGGAACCTCTGTAAACTGGGGTGCTCCTGGAGCCAGTGGCTTTGCTTTGGGAAGCAGAGTAGGAGATCAAGTTCCCCTAGAGGATTGGCTCTGCCACTTTTCATGTAATACTGAGATGCTGTTGGGTCCAGGCCAACTGTGCCTTTGAACACATGGTTTTCCTTTGGCAAGTGTGGCTTGTTGGGCCTGGTTCACTTTGGTCATCATTGAATTCCAGTTGACCCAGGCCAGAGAATCACAAGGCTTCTGTGAATGAGGTGTTAAGCTTTGCCCAAAGCCCAGTTGCAAGCTACTTTTCCAAGAAAGTTTCCCAGTGTCATGAGACAGGTGCATACAACCTTTGGTCTGTCTGGGGAATGGAGAGGCCTCTCTATACAGTGGCTGAAGTCAGGATGAAGGTAAAGGCAGTAAGGAGAGAGGATATGAAAGTTGGAGGGCTCCCATGCCAGGAAGTAAGATATTTGCATTCAATTCGAGCAGATTTTGGATAGGTACCAGCTCACAGCTCAACCAAAAGAACTTGTAATGATTTTGGCCTACCCAAAATACTGTTGAATTTATTTCAACTTTGGGGATGCTTTGGTTCATGAGCCACAGCTTCAGTGCCTTTTACCTGGTGCCGCAGAGCTTGCTTCCCATTGTCATGGTAACTATTACGAACCTCCCCCCCTCCCAGAGAATAGAGTGCAATGGCCAAGCATTATTGGGGCGTCTCATTTCAGTCCTCCCACTGCTGGGCCTCAAAGCATCCATTAACTGGGAGCACAACGAGGGCCGCTCCCTACACCCCTCCTTCTTGCCCAGGGTTTGTTTTCAGATGCCAGAGGGTCCTGTCATATCCCCAAATTTGGCCTGCAGGACTCTACCTTTCTCCGACTGACATTCACATGTAAGTCAGTATCCTGTGATTATCACCCAAACTATTAAGAACTGTGAAGGATTTGAGATTCTCTAATTTTCAAGCTAGCAAGTTAGTCTTCCCCAGTTACATTGATGTAAAAGAATTCATGGGACTCCTGATCAAAGACAAAAGACTTTATTGCAGCATTATAAGCACTATGAGCACCAGCCTACATTTGACAGCTTCCTTTGTCTCCAAACCCTGTGGAAGTGACACAGATGGCCACAAATACAAACTATACAAGCCATGCATGCAATCGTTTGCATTCCAGGAAAGGAACTCTCCACATAGAGAATGTGAATATTTTATAAGACAGTAAAGTATGTCTTCCTTTTTTTTCTTCCAGAGGGAAACGTTTTCTTTATTACAGTGGATAGTAAGCATGCCATCTCTGTCATTCAAAGTTATTCATTATGGAAACATGCTTAAAAAGATCCAGATGAAAAGACAGTCAGCGCTTCTGTTCCCAAGATGTGTCAAAATGTGAGAGGCCCACGGATAATTGCTTTCCAACATATTCTATCATTTGGATGTACTTAAAGGTATTCAAATACTATTCCACCCCCACCATTCATGAGCATTCTTTTATTAAAAACTGTTACTATCTGATGGAATAATCCTTAGGCACTGTTTATTTTTACTGGATAATTTACCACATGGAATTCTTATATAGAAGTGGTAAATTAAGTGGTTAAAGCAAACAATGGTCATTGGTGAGAGCCAATAGGATCAGGAAACAACAGATATGGATTCCAAGGACTGCAGATATTTGAATGCTCTGAAAGAGGACATATGTGTAAAATATTTTTGCAGCAGAAAATAACAAATTTGAACTGCAGGTTCAAATAACATACAACTTTAAAGAATGAAAGAATAATCTTTTTTTCTTCTTAATATGAACTATGCAATAATAAAATTTAAAATAATCTGTAACAGTACAAAATTGCACCAGTATTGAAAAAATCTTTACAAAGTCAACAAGATACTCACATAATTTTAAATAAAAAGTTTTACTAAACTTTAAAAAAATTTATCATTCCAGGCTTGTACAGATTTAACCAGAAAATGGAAATAGAAGGTAAAGAACTCTGTCTCATCTTATAAACCAAGTATGGTCTTAATAACAAATCAGATATATTTTTCTATTAATTACTGTAACAAACTACTACAGGTTTAGTTTCTGTAAGCAACACATGTATCTGCCTGCCAAAATCAGCAAGCAAATATGGGAAAGGAAAACTAAACAACATGGATGTATTTGTATATATTCTAAACAATATTTCGACAAAAAAAGACTAACATGAAAATCTTAATCCATAACTATTTTATAGTCAAGAAATTCAACATTGCTAAATATCTCAGAAAAAATCTGTACATTGAATTATGATGTTAAGAGAAATATCGTATAATCATCTCTGTAGGGACAGAAAACAATAGCTACACTTCAACAATTATTTACAATATTAAAATTATTCTTAGGAAACTAGAATTAAAAGAGAATTGCTATAATTGGATAAAAGGGGGCAACAGAAACCACATCAAATATCAACCTTTGTGCCAAAATTTGAAAAGTGCTCTCTTTAAAATTAGAAACAAGAAGACAACTGCCATCCAGTGTAGAAGTCTAAAACAATCATGATAAAAAGAAACAGAAGTTCTAAGGTTCTGAAATCATTATAATTCAGAGATATAAAACTCTATAAAGAATCTACAGAATTAATAAGACAATACAGCCAGATGACTAGAAAACTGTATACTTGTAATTTTAAAGTAGGTATCATTTACCTTAGTAATCAAATACAAGATATATAAAATTACTTAACAAAAGTATACAAAGGCAAGCCAGCATAGTTGCACACACCTGCAATCCCAGCTACTCAGGAGGCTGAGGCAGGAGAATTGCAAATTCAAGATCAGCCTGGGCAATTTGGCAAGACCCTATCCAAAATAAAAAAATTAAAAAGAGCTGGAATATAGCTCGGTGGTGACATTCACAAGAGCCTGGGTTCAATCCCTAGTACAGCAAAATGAATGAATGAATGAATGAATGGATGAATTTAAAAAGAAAGAAAGAGAGAGAGAAGGAAAGAGGAGCAGAGAAGCTAGCACAGTGGTAGAGCCCTTTCCTAGCATTTAGGAGGCCCTGAATTCAATCCCCAATACCACAAACACACAAACACACACGTGTGTGTTTTAAATCTTTCTGAAGAAAACATTTAAAAGAATTTAGATGTTAAAGACAACCTAAATAAATTCAAATCTTTTCCATCTTCAAGGAAGACTTGTTATAAGGAAATTGATATCCTGAAATTCCTAACATGCAAATTTCATTTAAATTCAATAGGATTTTTTTCCTTGAAACTAGAGAAGCTGATTCCCAAATTTATGAGGGAAAGGAAAAGCCCAAGATCAGTTAAGACATCCTTGAGGAAAAGATAATATGACAGAATTTTCCCATGAGACATCAAAATTTCTTAAAGCTATGACAATGACAGTGGTGTTAGCTCATGAACAAAAACAAGATGGAGAGTAAAAGCAGAGATAAATATAAATGCATTCACAAATAAGATGCTGTGCAACTGGGGCAGTAAACCAACCGGAAATGGGGTCTGTTCAATAGTTAGTGCTGTCACAGTGGATCGCTTATTTTGAAAAATACGGAACTAGACCTCTACACAATTCCCACAAACCAATTTCAGATTGGTTCAAACTTTAAATTTGAAAAGCAAGATTATTAATTTTTAGGAAACTATAATGTAATTTTCTTTATAATCTTAGAGCTAAAAACATAAATTAATGTGTATCTAATATGTACCACAGCTACTCCACTCCAAGTTATTACCTAGATAACACACACAATGCCCCCTGGATTTGAAACACGTACAGTAGGTTTTGTTTTTTCTGGTACTGGGGATTGAACTCAGGACCTTGTGCTTGCAAGGGAGACGCAGTGCCACTGAGCTAAATCCCACAGTCATTTTTGAAACCATGTCTAATGAAAAAATACTCAGGCTTACATGATCCATAAACAGAAAATATAAGTGAATAAGGGCGGAGCTTTGTAATGGAACATGATATCAACAGTGAAAGCAAGGAAGCCTTGGAGCATATCAGAGGGTAACAAAAGATTACATACTGTGGGCCAGAGATTTAGCTCAGTGGTTCTACTGCCTGCCACACAAGCACAAGGTCCCGAGTTCAATCCCCAGTACCAAAGGAAAAAAAAAAAATTAAAAAAAGGATTACATATAGTGTGATTCAGTTTTACATAATGCAAAAACAAAAAGAATTACACTATTCTCTGTTAAGGAATATATTTTGGAAAACCTAAACACAACAGCAAAGGAAAAATTAAAGTCAATATTCAGCAGAGTGGTTCTCTTGGAGAACAGAAATGTGAGACAGAAACATAATTGGTAGTTCCAAATTTGTTGGTAATACTCTAGTTCATAAATCTGGAAATGATTCATTGTTTATTTTATTATTATGCTTCAGAACTCATATATATATTTTATATATTTAAATGTTTTAAAATAAAAACTTCAGAGGTTAAGTTTTACAAAATGGGTCAAGGGCCAGGGATTTAGCTCAGTGGTTCAGCTGCCTGACTAGCAAGAACAAGATCCCGAGTTTGATCCCCGGTACCAAAAAAAGAAACAAAACAAAACAAAACAAAACAAAATGTGTCAGATATTCAATGAAAGAAAGCACAATAAAAACGATAATGTTCTCACCATCGATGAATAAGCATGGTAAATATTTTGGTTTTCTTTCTTTTGAAGCACAACACACACACACAGACTTCATTATCTTATTTTTCTAAATAGGATCACTTTTTTTAGTCAATTAAGACTTTCCTCATTTTATTAATATTGTTCTGTGAGCATTTCTTTTCTTTTCTTGGTACCAGGGATCGAATTTGGGTCCTTGCGCTTGCGCAGCAGGTGGCGAAACCACTGAGCTAAATCTCCGGCCCAGCATTTCTTTTCTTAAATGGTGATTTAGACATAACTTTTAAGGGTTACATTATTTTCCGTTGTCCAAATCACCATATTTACCCTTCACACCAATGTTGACGTTACGTTCTTTGTGCTTGCATTGTTAGGATTGCAGCAACATTCTTGCACCTAACCCTTTGTGTATATAACCTTGATTATCTCCTTAATATGAATTTCTAGAAATAGAATTATCCAGTCAAAGTGTACAGATTTAGGAGTCAAACTGACCTTCACTTTAGACTGTGCCCTTGGATGTGAGTCATAGCTTTGCCCCTCCAACATATTGCTGTATTAAATACCACAAAAATAGATTCTGGTAGGAGCAGTGAACCTAGTCAAGGCACAACACAATGTATTATTTGTAAAACCTTTTTCTCTTTTGTTCGTCAGACATATACATAAACATAACTACAGATCACCAGGTGTTGGCAAGAAGTCAAGAACAAAGAAGAAAACTAGCATCGTAGAGAAAAGATAAAATTCTTATGAAAGGAAAATTTAAAACAGCCATCTTCAACAGGATTCCAGGGAATACTGCATCATTAAAACAAAAGCATGCTGCTATAAAAAAAGAGTAACCAGAAAACCAGAAGATTTCCTGGAATTTAAAACAATACTTCCAGAAGTAAAATATTTTAAAACCATGATTGTGGAAGCAAAATTATGCATAGAAGGGCTGCCTGATCTGGAAAATAAAATCATGTCAAGAAAAATCTCCAAGAATGAAAAAAGAAAGGACAGATGAAAATTAGATGATGTCTTTGAAAATCTTTTGAATATAATACTGTATATGATGCTATACTGCACTATGTAGTATATACATATATATGTATATATTACAACTATAAATGTAATGTAATACATAGTGGAAGAATTCTAGATATTTGAACACAAAGTTGGGGCAAACATAGGCATTTTATGTATAAATATGTGTGCATATCTGTGACCATTAATTATGAGATGTCAACTTGACCAGACTAAGAAATGCCAAGGGGATTTTTAAGCATACTCTGGGTATTCCCAGTCACGGGGGGCGACTGGAGGTAGTCTGTATGGTCCTTTGCCCTTCTGCTCTGGAACTGTTTTCCTGCTTTTCTTTCTGGTCACCGTGAAGTAAGCAGCTTTGGTCCACCATACCCTACTGCCATTATTTTCCTGCCTTAGAGCCACCAGCCATGGACTGAATCCCCTAAAACCATGAAGCAAATTAAACTTTTCCTCCTTAAGTTGTGGGTGGTGGGCATTGTGTCCTAGTGATAAGAAAGCTGTTAGAGAATATTGGTACCAAGAATGCAGTCAATGCTGTAATTGTACCTGAGCAGTTCGATGTCCATGTACATGTATCGAACTAAGCAGTTACATAATATCACTAAATCTCTCTCTTCCATAAGACCTTTTGTACTGTAGAATTATTTCTCACCATTTTGGAAATTATACAGATATTTGGAAATCACAAGATGTAGTTTCATATAGGCTGGACGTGTGGTTTCATACATTTCTGTGATTATAGGGACACAATGACCTTTGCATAGGTATACAGGAGACAGACCATGGTCATTTGATAATCTGGATCAGTTTTTCCAGCTTCTTCAAGAAGTGGCTAGAATTTAGATGTACAATAAAAATTCTACATAGTCTTTATTTCATCTCAAACCACTTTCCCTTTTCAGTAGTTTTTGAAACTAAGTAGTCCAGAGAGTTTCATTTGCATGTCACACTCCCTGAAATGCATTTGGGTTCTTCTTACTTTGCAGTTTGTGTGTCTGATCATGGAATTTTTCTTAAAGACAGATGTTTCTTATAAGATATAAATGTTCAACTTAATGGTTCCAAAATTCTTAAAATAGGACCCAAACACCATCAAAAACCAATATTAACACCAAGAAGTCCACCAAAACTTGTGTTTTTCAAACAGAGACATATTATTCAAAGAGAAAGCATTTTAGTCTGACTCTTAGCAACCAGAAGTTAGGTTAGAGACACACGCCAGTCCTGACAAAATGAGAATAACTGAACCCCTGACGAAAGTTGTTACCTCCTGAGATGGGGATTAGGTTATGGAGGAAAGAAAAATATTAAATGAAGTGACCCTGATAAATATTGACTTTCTGGCAAGTTTGGATCTCCTCATGCTAAATAAAAATGTGAGGTTTCTTAGCTGCATTTGACCTATGAAGTCATCTCCAATAATGTTATAATAGGTTGGACAAGAAATGCAAAACAAATCAATCCTCTAACCGAGCCAAATTATTACAACAGCCTTTGACTAATTCTCTCCGTATTATGCTTTCCTTTGGCCAATTACTACTCACTTCCTCAGGATGGTTTTTGTGGCTTATAGGAATTTCAAGTCGGCAGTGTCAGAAACTTACAGAATAATAATGAGCACAAACAGTAAGTATAAACAAAACATAATCAGGCCTCATAATGCAACATCCTAATATGAGAATTGGAGGTGAAAATAGCACACAATGACTGAAAAAAGTCCAAGAAACAATAGATACAATTTCTTGGTTGGATGTAGCTTGTTAAATTATACTCTGGGAAATCTAATTTTTATGTTGCAACTCATTTCTGACTTCTTCTAAACAAAAGTCAAAGTCTAAATCTCCTCAGTATGTTCGTCTTTCTCTTATCTTAAATTGGGCCTCATTCATTTTATCATCATTTTCTTCCACAAGAGATGACACCTGTTAATGCAACAATCCTACACTCTGTATAGTGTTAATCCCCCAAACACTTAAAAACGTGCATTTTCACTGTAAATCTGACATATGAAAGGCACTATGCTCAGTACAGGGTGTGATGTATGGAAGAGAGAATATGTATCTGATAAAACTTTGTATGTGCCTGTACTCAGAGGAACTCACCATCCAGTAGAGGAAAAAGACATGTTCCAGACGTGAGACATAGGATCTTGGGTATAAACAAAGAGGGTCGATAGAAGAAGAGTGCTGTCTGCTGGGTACCGAACTAGATTTCAAAATGTGAACACCGATATTTATGGCATGAAGTTTTTAAAAAATTCAGCCATGATCAAGTATTGTTTTGGGTCTGGAAGAGCCAGCCACTTTGAAAAACACAGTTTTGAAACTACACCGTGATGCAACTGATGAAAAATGCTCTTTGGGGTTGGATTTCGGCACTAGCCATACATGAAATTGAAATGTATATGTAACATATAGTTTCAGCCAACTGAATGTAATGCATACTTCAAAACAATGTCATTACTCCATTTACATAACACATTCTGACAATATTTTATCAAATATTGACAAAATAATTGTTGGAATTTATCAGAGAAAAAATTCCATCCCAGCATTTTTCTTTTGATAAAATGGGGGATAAAATGATGGTTTGGTTGACTGATTGAACTTATTTTTCAACACATTATGGTTTAATAGGAATATGATCCTGGCTTCATAGCCCTTCTTTTTTCAATTCAATTTATGATTTATTTTATGACTATGAGAATGTAGTAAATGAGGCCACGTATCAATGGTTTAACAATAATTTGGGGAGATAATGAATGAATCACGTATTTGAATAGACAACTGTTAGGACTGGAGGAAAAGGAAATATAAAAATACAAACTAGCCACAAATCTGGGCCAGCATTCCTTCCCGATATGCCACGTGATCAGCTGTGTTTCCCTGGCAGGTCGCTTCAAGAGTTAAAAGAGAATCATGGTGAAATGTAAGACAGTCAACACTTCTTACATTCGAGTGTCTCCTCTATAGATGAAAAATAAATGACATTAGCAGAGGATGATATTAAGAGACTTTTAAATTTTTTTTTTAATCCAGAGGGTAGAAAACCTAGTTTTTGTTCTGCCTCTGGGTAACTGTACCGTATTGAATATGTCTAATTCTCTCTCTAGGCCTTTCTTTTAGCTCTAAGTACAAGCTGGACTAGGTGATCTCTCTGGTCCCTTCTAGTTTAAAATTCTATTATTGAAAGAAAAAAATTGCCTCTAGCCTTCTGATTTGAATGCCAGGTTTCAGCTCAATATGAATTAAACTGTCTGGGTTATAAACCAACTACAAAATAAGGTTTATAATGGAAACAGCAAGTGACCCTTGACAGCTGCTCAGCCAGCAGTTCTCGCTATTGTATTCAGTTACTGCTCCTTTCCCTGGGCAGTGGCTGCCATGTTATATAACGATGACTACTGCGGGATTACTTAATCCTCCGCCTAACCCTAATTGCACAGTCTGCCTGTGGCTGCTGTAAACCCACTTCTTTCAATGACACGCTCCAGGGTAGATGTGGCAGCCATCACCAAACCCAGCCCTTGCTGGTTTAAAATAACACAGTTGTGCGAAGCTTCCAAATCCCACCCTTTTGAGAGTACCCTATTTTTGCTTTTTCTTCTGACTCTTTCTAACTGCCAATGGTTTCCTGCCCAAAATGACCTAGCACTAGGAAAAATTCTAACAAATAATAAAAGAATCCGGTGCAGGTACAGTACATACTGTCCTCTGGCTCATGGCACACCCCAAGCCAGGAGCTTCAAGTGGAGACAGCGGGGAGAAGAGAGGGAAATGATTCATGTCACATACAACAGGTCTTCAGCTGAATAGGGTTGGTTCCTGTTTGGCCTTTTCATTTAGCTTGTATGTCCTTTTGTTATATAGAGACATTTTTGAAAACTGAGCAAAAGAAAAATTGCTGGAAAGCTTAGAAGACACAGAATGCATTTTTATAACACAAAATATATATGGATAGTTAGATAAATAGATGTGCACACCATCTGAAAGTTTACTAATTATAAGCAGTGTAACCTATGTTCTTCATAATATATCATTCCCTGATTGTATTTTTCATAATTTGATTTTTTCTGCTTCTATATTTTTATATTCCCATTTTAGAAAGCACATGTAAGTAGAAAAAAAATAGAAATTCATCAAGTAATCTCCATTTATTCAAAGCGTGCTCAAATTAACAATAAAACTATATCGTACTTACCAATGTATATACCATTTTATTATTGTCATAAAATTTATATTTTTAAATCTTTTGTGAATAATATTTTCAATGTTATGTATTTCATTAATCATATTCTCATTCTATGCTTCTCTGATTTTAGATTGTATCCACTTGTTGTTAATATGAAGAATGATATCAGAAAGCTTTTATAGACATTTTGCCTGAACTTCTGACTATTTTGTTCCTTAAGCTACAATCCTGAAGCTACTTATATAGATTACCAATTAAGAAGTAGAATTAAAATATGAAATTATTTTCATCCACCAGCAGGAAATCCTAATGGCAAACTAATAATTCACTATAAAAGTAGAAATTATGCAGGATAGAAATAAAAATAAAACTTGTTTTGTGATCCAAAATATTTGTACACCTGGGTACTTCAATATTTCAAATCAATGTTTTAAGTATACTAAATTCTGAAAATAAGCTATCAAAAAAGAGAAAAAATTGAGTAACTACAGAAGTGATGTTGAAACAAACGATTAATGTAAACCAAGATTTGCAAGTGACAAATCAGTGAGAGGCTTGGCCTCTATGTGATTTTTAAACACCATGATATGAAAACAAAAACTGTTAGTAAAATGGAAACTTCTCACTGCTTAAATTATAGGTATACCTGCATTCAAAATCCATACTATTATATTTTTTCTTCTTTCCTCCTCTTCTAGTAGAAGAGATGATTTTTCTTCCTTCTGAAGCTAATCTTAATATTTATTGCCTAGATCCCAGCCCCTCCCTGCTTTCCGAGATTTTGTGTGTTTCTCCCTAATATCCTCAATTTAGGCAGTGTGAGTTCATGTGGAATTATTTGCACATATCCAGATGCCAGGTTGAAGTTCAATGAATGCTTTATGATATCCAAGAGGTTTCCGGTTTGTCCATCTTTGCACTATCAAGTTTGCCAGTTTTGCTCATCTATGTCCACTACAGGATCATAAGGTTTACATCCATATTTTCTCTCTTGTACTTTCCATATCTAGCAGAGCCTCCCAGAGAATAGGCACTTGCTAAATATGTGTTGAGCAAATAAAAATATCATGTTAAGTTCTAGTTGTTGAGAAAGGCAGTTAGTGAACATTTTGATCCTGAATAGCAAATGCTTGTAACCCACAATCTTTAAGCATATTGAAATATAACAGATACAATCTACAAATATGAGATGGGAGCACTTTAGGGCATCTACATAATAAACTATTACCAAAAAACTAGAAAAATATTTGCTACACTACATTGTCTAAGGACAGAGGTGCATACCCTCTAGGAGTGATTTCTTAGACATGGTCTACTGGACTTTGAGCCATGTGACTATCATCCTGGGCTCAGCCAAATCAGCTCAGGATAGAATGGGACCAGAGTGGTTACTGGGAAGCTCTCCAGAGGCTAAAGAGGTAACTGATGCTGCAGCTCTGCCCATGGAGATTGCCTGTCCCGGTAGTTCTTACTTGGGGACAGGTCAGCAGTCAGGTCATCTGCATCATTTTCAGTGGCCACCGATCACTAGAACATTCCTGGCAGCCTTAGTGCTAACAAACTGTCCAAGCTATGAAACTGGTGGCCTTGCACCTTCTTTCTTGGGTGTCAGTATGATTTGTCAACGATTATCTAGCATCAATTAAGCTAACACTTGTTTAAAACCTTTTTTTTTTTGCTATAATACTTCATTTCTGTCGGTTATGTGCTATTGACAATGCTACATTGTCAATGAAATAACATACATTAAGAAGTAATCAAACTACATTAATCAACTTTCCCCCATTATTAAGTACTCATTGAATTTTACTTTGCTCACAATTTTATGTTCCATTATGTACTGTAGTTTTCACTCTTTCTTAAGCCAACTACAGAGGCTAGAAAATCTCCATTTGAACCCATTTCCCAAATCCTAAAATTTTATAAATGGAACAGCATGTTTGGAAAGTGCAATTCAGTATTACGTTAAAAGAGCAAGCCTATTGGGGCTGGGGATTTAGCTCAGTGGTTTTGCCTCCTGCTGCGCAAGCACAAGGACCTGAGTTCAATCCCTGGTAACCACCCCCCCCCCCAAAATAAAAGGAGCAAGCCTATATATTTTCTAGGAAAAGCAAGTAAGCTGACCCTATGTAGGGATCAACATTTATTTCCCCCCCACACAGAGATGTTTATATGACCTTGGAAGCTCTTTTCTTATCAGAGGTTCCTGGTAGCATAGTAGATTTCTTTGTGTGCTTTGGACTTAACTCTGTAGCTAGCATATGGCAAGCTTGTGCCTCATTGGAAAGAAGTTTGCAGAATGAAGCTGGAACCCTCCACCCATGAGGCCTCCTGAGTAGACTGGGTAGTGTTCAGCCAGATGTGTACACAGCCTTCCTATTCTTTACATGCCGTAAGATATTGCATGTTACTTCTTTTAAAGAATTTGTATTTCTAGGAAGACTAAAATAGGCATGCAAAAGATATTGACCTTTTTTTCTAGTAATGGGCTTGATCAATACCCTTGGTTGTTGGATTACAACTTTAGGCTTTCTAATTAGATTTTGTACAGATGTGACTTTAAAACAGGGTGTATTTTTTGTGTGTTTAGAACTCTCTGGTTTTGGTGAAATACATAGAAATGAGAAGACCTGGTCTCTAGCAGTGAGTTCTAAAGAAGGCTGTGTCTTGATCATAGAACTAACCAGACCATCTCTATGGGCATGGTTCTGAGCATGTAGTTGTCTGTTGTTTTGTGCTATATATTTTATTATTTTTAATATATTAATTTTGTAGGGTCATCTAAAAGTCTGCTCAAAAGTAACACTGTCAAATGTGAAAAAAATGTGCTAGAGACAAATAAAATTGTTACTTGGAATTAAAAAAATAAGAAAAAAATAGCACACTCTATTTAAAGATAAACTACTCAGTGGGAGACAGACCCCAAACACAAGAAATTCTGCTAAAGGACCCGAAGTTGGTAAACTTTTGCCCTTGTTTGGTATTGGTCACATGTTCCCCAAAGTTGTATAGCCACACAGTGGAAACCGGGCAGAGAACAGCTTTAATCACTGGGTGATTTTTAATTACTTACCCAAGTAAGAAAGCACATATTTGGGGCATGACAGACTGAAATGTAAGAGCCTACAGTACAAACTGTACAGTAATAAAATTTTGTCTTGTGTGTGGGTTGGAGTCATGAATTCTCATGGCAAGAACAAGCTATAATAACATTCTTGGGTTTTGGATTTTTCCTCTTTTTAATATTTAAAGGATAATTGGTGTTGCAGGTTTAATCTTAAAAATTTGGATTTTAGAACAAATTGTAACAACAATTCCATCAAAATCTGAGTAAATCTTTGGCAAACAGAAGGCCATCTTCTTTTTTCTTTTATTAAGTTTTTTTTATATCTCAGGAGATGATCTGTTTTGGTGAATGTTCCATGGGCTTGAAAAGAATATGTATTTTGTAGTTGTGTACATTGTTTTATATAAGTTTATTCTCTCTTTCCCTCCCTCCCTCTCTTTTTATTTTTCAGTACTGGGGATTGAACTAGGGTTTTTGCACTGAGGTACATCTCCAGCCCTTTCTTAAATTAAAAAAAAATGTGTTAGCACATGTTTGCAGTACATAATGATTGCATTCATCGTGGGGAGTTTGTATATGTACCTAACACATTTTAATTCTTTCATTGTCCCTTTTTCCTCCCTCTAGCCCTGCTCCTGCCAACTTTTCTCCCCTTGCCAATTTGCAAAAGCCCTATTCCTATTATTTTCAACTCTCTTTGCTGAATCCCTTTTCCTTCTCTCCCTCATCAATCCCTCTAACTCTTGCTCCCCTCTCCATTTGAAAAGATCTCCTTCCTTCTCTCTCTCTGTGTATGTGTCTCTCTCTCTCTCTCCTCAGAAGGGCATTTTCTAAATGATTAGTCATTCTATCTTCCTTTGGAATAGATTTCTGCCTAAGACAGTGGCAAAAATACATAAATGAATAAAAATAACCCACAAAAATTCACAAAACAAGACCCCCTCAACAACAAAAATGATACTGTAGGGCCAGGGATTTAGCTCAGTGGCACCGTGCCTCCCTCGCAAGTGCAAGGTCCTGAGTTCGATCCCTGGCACCAAAAACAACAAATGATACTGTATATCTTGTATCCTGCATGGTGAATGATGCCCTAAAAATATTCGGGTCAGTTTCTGTACAGAGTAACTTTTCCGGACTACACCGTAGAGCTTAGCTATTACTTTTATTAATGCATATTAATTGGACACTGCTCATGCCCAGCCTTCCTGAGCCCCTCTTCCCCTTCCTTTCCCCATTTTCCTTCTTCTTCCTCTTCCCCGATGCTCTTTTTACTTTCAGGCCTTTTTTCCTTCTTAGATTGAGAAATATGTTACACTTGTCTTTCTATATCTGACCTATTTCATTTAACACAATGAACTCCATTTCCATCCATTTTCTTACAGATGGTATTATTGTGTCCTTCATCTGTTAATGGCCTCCTGGCTGATTCCATAACTTGGTGGTTGTAAATAATGCCACAATCAACATAGGAATGTGGGTATCTCCATGCTATGCTGACTTTGCTTCCTTCTGGTATATACTCAGGTATATACCATATAGCTGGATCACATAGTGTTCTAGTGTTTGTTTTTTGATCAGCCTCCATACTGTTTTCCATAGTGGTTTTACTAATTTACACACTCACCAGCAGCATATAAAGTTTCCTTTGCCCCAAATCCTTGTCAGCATTTGTTATTTTCTGTTTTACTGATGATTGCCATTCTGACTGGGGTGAGACAGAATCTCAGCGTAGTTTTGATTTGCATTTCCCTGATGGTTAAAGATATTAGGCATTTCTAAATAAAGTTATTGGCCGTTTCCACTTCTTTGGGGATGTATTTGTTCTGCCCATTTAGAAATTAGTTTTGTGAGGATCAAATTATTATTCTATCCCCAGTACAAAGTATAATATTTTTCATATGTAATTTTTAAACAAAAGTTTATTCAATTAAGTTGCTCAGAACTTGCGAAGGTTAGCTAAAATATCCAAGTAAGTTTAAAAATAAAACTTACTGATCAATAAAACCTCCCAAATAAGTTTAGATGACTGTAGAGCAAAGTTTGGAAGAATTCTTCAGGGTGTAATTTGCAGCCTCAAATTGAAAAGTTCATTTAAATCAAGTCATGGTTGGCACATAAAGAAACGAAAGTGGACAGCGGACCTCTCAAGCCATGCTCTGCACACTATAAGCTGTAGGGAAATCTCCTCAGGTTTCAGGAAGGCACATTCCAGAAAATGGAACTTTTCAAGCCTAGAATATGGTTAGTTAATAAGTCCTGTGAATATTTATTGAGAAACTACTTTATACCAGGCACTACTCAGTGTTCTAGGATGCAAGAGTAAATAAAATAGACCAAATTCTGGACCTCATGGAATTCCTAATTTAGTGTTCAAATAATTTTTCTAGCTTTTTATGATAGACATTTTCAAATGTACATAAACATTGAGAGAATGATTTAAGGAAACTAATGAGTCTGTTACGCTCAACAATTATCGGTATATGGACGATTTTATTTTTTTTATACCCCTGTTCACTGTCTACTCTATATCAGCCAGATAATTTTGAAGCAGACCTCAGACATTTATCATTTTGTTTATCACAAATATTTATCACAAATGTTTTAGTTTCAACTTTTAAAGAACTCCAAAAAAGTCATAAACCATTATATATTTAAAAATTTTAGCATCACCTCAGTTAACTACATTGTATTATATACTTAAAACTTGCCAAGAGAGTAACTAAAATGTGTGCAACATACACACACACACATATGCACACACACACACACAAATGGTAACCAGGTAAGGTGTTAGATGTGTTAACTAACTTGATTGTGGTAATTATCTGACCATATAAACATATATTAAATTATATTGTGTACTGTAAGTTTATATAACTTCTTTTCAGCTATATATCAATAAAGTGGGGAAAAGCCCAAAAAACAAAAAAACAAAAAAATAAATTATAAAGACTGGAGATTTAGCTCAGTGGTTCCGATGCCTGCCTCCCAAGCGCAAGGTCCCAAGTTTGATCCCAGGTACCAGAAAAAAAAAACCAAAACAAAATAAAGTGGGAAAATTTTAAATAACTTATAAAAGTAGAAATATAAGGATTTCTAGTTTGAGATATTTAATGCCATTAAAATTAATCATTGTTCACATTCCCCTGTTTCTTCACACAAAATATAAGGCACATGTACACTTTTTACATAAGATTGTCATTAGATCAGTATATCTATTACATTTATTTTAATTTAAACCTTCCCTTTTTACCAAGTAGAATTTCTCATTGTCTGAATTTTGCTAATTGCAACTCCATGATATTATTTAATATGGTTTTCTTTCCCTTAAATTTCTGATAAATTATTAATGGAATTTAGAGTCTTTGTCATATTCAAGTTTGATTTTTTTTCTTCTTTTTGTCAAGACCCACAAATAAGTGGGGTTTTATATATATATATATTTATATATATATTTATATATTTATATATTTATATATATATTTATATATTTTTTAATGAAAATTAAGTATCCTTAGAACTCAAAATTTAAACTGACAAAGCATTTTTAAATGATATTTATGCCATCATGATATGTGATCTGCCCAAAACCCTTAGACTTCCTGGCCATAGTTCTTCACTGATACTGAAAACTTCAACCCTAAACATCCTGGGCTATGAGATCAGGGATCTGAGTTTGAGATGACCACACCCCAAAGCCATTCATTGAAGGTCTTTTATTGTTCACAGTCAGTTAGAAGGAAACCTTAGCTTTTAAATGCAATCAGGTTCATCCTCAGCAACCAGGATGTATCTCAGACACATGGAAGTCTCTATGTTGTTCCCTTTGTCATTGAAGGAAGTAAATGCTGAACATCTTACAGAACTGTATCACCCCACCCTTGTCCTATTTCTAATTCTCACTTGCTCTGTTCTCCAAACAGATCTGGTTGACTATATCCTTTTCTTGTAATGAGGATATGGAGTAAACAAAGGAAATTTAATTATTTGAAATCAGACTAGTTATTTTAGTATATTATAAACAAAGTGAGAATTGGCTTCAGAATTGCATTAACTTTAAACGATCTTTGTAAGATTCTCATTCCATAAATGTATCTTTTATAAAACATGCCCATTTAAGCAATTTAACAATTTGAAAATTATATATATATATATAAAACTTGATTGTGGTGATCATTTGACAATATATACATATATTAAATCATATTATATACTTTAAATCTATACATCATTATCAACTATATATCAATGAAGCTGGAAAATTTTAAAATAACTCATAAAAATAGAAATATGAGGAATTCTAGTGTGAGATATTTAATGCCATCAACTATATTTCCCTACTGGAAAACATTGGCTTTCCAAAAGACATTAGTTGTAAAGTTTTTCATTTTTACAGTCTTAATATAGTTTGTCTGGCATTGTGGGAGGCAGGAGGAACTCAAGTGTGAGTCCGGCCTGGGCAACTTAGTGACTTCCTAAGACCCCATCTCAAAAAAATGTATATATATATGAAAGGGCCATGGATGTAGCTCAAATCCCAGTGCAAAAACCCCACCTGAACAATCTGATCTCCCGTAACTCCCTCTTAAGGTCCATACAGGGAGGTGAATTCAGTGAATTTACTTTAGACCTGTCTAGGCATCCAGCATCCAGCACAACTCCACAGGGCAGACACAGTGTCAGCCCGCAGCACACAGTGGCCGGCAGAATAGCATGGAGCTCTGTGCAGTTGCTGAGTAGGAGCAGGCTTGTTTATGCTGAGTTCTTCCTGCTAGACAGCAGCACTAACTCCCTTAGAATCTCTTCCCATAATGGTCCCTAAGGCAAAGAGGCTTGGCTGTGGAGAGGAAATAGGCTCTTTAATTTGTTAACCATGCCCAGAAAAGAAGAAAACAAATGACTCAAACGAGACTGTCAAGTGGTCTTTTAAAAGTCTTCTCCTGAATCAGCTACAAAAAAACCCAAACACAATACCAACTCCTCCCCATCACATATGTGTATGTGTGACTTGTTTGATCTTTACCATCCATCTGATCTTATATAAGGTTTGAATCCCAGGAAATCTCTTCCTCTGACTTTTCAGTTTCATTCTTTCTTAATGATCACATTGTCCAAAGGCTCAGACTGATAATATGAGTATAATATACTGATTATATATAATATACTGATAATAGAAGTCATTAATGCTGAAAGACTATTGCTAACGGGTCCCATTTAGAAAACTGTAGATGATCAGGAAAGACTGGGGTTAAGATAGAACATCATTTCCTTAGATGAGGGTCCCAGGTTACCAGAGCAGGAAGTTAGATATTTCCATCCAACTCTCTATACAGTCCTCACTCAAATCCACTGAAAATAAAAAGATACTTTCCCCAACTCATGGACCTAAGTTGCACAGTAACTTCTTATGATAATAGCTTTATAAGGAAGAAATTCTGCCACAGAGACCTACAGTGGTTTTTTGGTGTCTGATGCAGTGGAAAGAGTGTTAGCTTTTGAAATATGGAAATTTTTTGAACCAGGTCTCTGCTGCTTCCTCAGGCATTTTGTAATTTTGATATGTGATGTTTACATAAAGGATTTTGGTGGTTTTGGTAGTATGTATGTGCTACAAGGGCAATCAAAATATATAGTGAATGTTTAAATTAAAATTTATTACTGTGAAAAACATTGCCATTAACTCCCCCTCAAAATCCTCCTCCTCACTTCCGAGACACTTACCCCACTGTTCTCGACACTTTCCAAAGTAGTTCTTTCATATGAGATGTGACTCACTACAGTGACTGCTGCCACCGGGTGCCATCCAACAGAAAGGCCGTCTCATATAAATATGATGCTGTGTCCTCATCCATCTTATTCACCAGATCTGTCACCATCTGACGCCTGGCTCTTCCCCAAAGTCAAAATGACCATGAAAGATGAAAGTTTTCAATCAGTTCAGGATATCAAAGCATCCACAATAACACAACTAAAGACATGCATGAAAGAAGATGTCTAGAACTGCTTCAAAAATGGCAAGAATGATGGGGTATGTGTGTTTGAGGCAAGGGGAATATTTTGAGTGGGATTAATGATAATATCTTTTACTCTAATAATGTAAAAAATTTAATACTCACCATAATTTTTTAAATCAGCTCTGTCTCTGTCTCTCTCTTTCTTCTTTCTACCTATCTATATTGGTATCTTTCAATCTGTAGTTCATATTTGTTACTTCCTTTTCTTAATTTAAATCTGAAGCTCTGGGCTCAAGATTGATTGCTCCCCTCTTTGTTCCTCATTTTCTAGAATGCAGTTTTCCAAGATGGGGTACTGGTGGGAGGAGCAGGTGCTATGCCTATTTTATTCATCAGCTGTGAGCCACACACCCCATGTCATGCTTGAAGACACCCTCAAAAGCCATTGTTCATTCAGGGTTATTGAACAGGCCCTGGGTAAATTGTGGATCATCTGTTGGTGGCACCATGGCCGCATACTTCAGGACCTGCTTCTGCAGTACCCTATGGAGCCAGGTGTGGTCACCAGTCATGCCTTGCAGTCATGGGGGCAAGTCAGCCTGGTCCCACAGCAGGAAAGCCAAGGTACCAGCCACAACCTTGTCCACTGTGGGAGCCTTCATGGCTGTCACAATGTTCCACGCACCATCAGCTATGGCTGTCATGGGACTGATGTCACCTCTGGGGTGCAGCAGCAGGACAGGATCTTTGTTCAGGAGATCACCCACTTCCACATTTTTTTTTGAGACAGGGTCTCACTTTGTAGTTCAGACTGGCCCTGAACTCACTATGTAGCCCAGGCTGGCCTTGAACTCTCAGGGATCCTCCTGGCTCAGCCTCCTGAGTGCTGGGATTGCAGGCACGCACCACCACGCCCGGCTTGTTTAGTTATTTTTTTATGGGCTAAATGTTCACTGATAGCATGAGTTTATCAGGTATTTGGTTATTTAACTATATTGGCTCCCTTTTACTGTATTTTTAAACGCTTGATGACTCTTGTTTGTGCTTTCAAACTTATGGCTGAAATTTCTGAGTGGATTACCTGTCCCATGATTGCATAACCCAGGTAGGGGTTAAGGGTTTTGCTGAGCTGCTGGAATTTTCACAGGAATATGTTTGCAGAGACGCCCTGGAAGAATCAGAATCTGCCACTGCACCAAGTACATCAGCATCTGGCCATCTCCTAGATCTTGCCAAGCACATAGCGTTGCATCTTTTTTCTCTGACACCCCCAATGCCCGTGCCTTCACCATGCAGACATCCAGCCTGGCCAAGAAATGTTCCAGGGGTCTGCTTTCTTAGACACTCTTGGTCCTGTACCCATTTAATTACAGGGAGTTTCCACAGCATCAGTCTCCTTCCCGCTCACGTTATCGCCATCTTCTATTCCCACTGCTTCCCTGTTTCTATTTGCTGTCTATCTTTAAAGCATTTCCCACAGAAGCTCCCCTTCTGCTTTTCTAGTACAGTTCTGGATGAACTTTTGCTTGTGTAAACATGTGGGAGTGATAGAGAAAGTGGACTCTGGACTCAGGCTTTCTGAGTTGAATCTTGGCTGTGCTTTTTCCTAAATATGTGGCCTTGTGTAACTATCAATCTCTCTGTGCCTCAGTTTCCTCGACTGCGAGATAGAGGATATTAAGAAGATTAAATGTATGAGCGTCTGAAATGCTCAGGATGATGTTTGGTTCAGAGTGAACTGTGGTTCCAAAACATGAAGTCATTTTTATTAAACTTATCAGGCAAAGGAAACCTGCATTGAAGAACAAAACCTCTCCCAACAACATAGGAAAAGGATTCCATACAATTCTGGGCAAGCACACAAGATTTCCAACAACCCTATTTTAAACCATACATGGAGCACAATATTTTGGGGTCCTGGCTTCAAGCAGGACTGTCTTAATAGAGCCATCATTCTGTGTTAGAACTGGTTCAGTTTGATCTTGTAGTTTTTCCCCCCAATTTTTTACTTTTTATTAGCCCACGTTCGCCATCCCCAATGATTACATTCCTCCTGGGGAGTTGGTACGTGTACAGAACACGTCTTATTTTTTTCATCCCTTTCTTCTCTTCTTCCTCCCTCCTCCCTCCACCTCTTGGTCCCCTTCCTGTTTGCAAATCTGTGTGAAGCACCCAACTTTCTCAAGAGTTTGGGTTTAAATGAGAATGTCAAATGGCACGTCCTGGATGTTGCTGTGATTCCTAAAACAAGGCTTCTTGAGTCCCACCTTGAGGCTCACCATCTACAACACCATGTTAAATGTGGCTTGTTCTTGTTATCATTTGGAGAGGAGATTGCTGCATGTGCTCTTCCTGTGTTTAGTGCACCCATTGTTACTCCTGTGTGACCTCACCCCATTCGCTCAGCATCACTCACCCTCCTATTTCTCATTAGCGGATGGAAAGAGCAATACCTGTCTCCTTAGGTTCAATTGGCATGAAGATCAGAAATGCAAAGCTCCTCACCTCATGATGAGGTGGTCCTGGTAAACCTGTTGTAAGTCAGAAGCATGGAGTGCTGAACGTGCACATAGCACCCCTAACCCAAGCCTCGCCATGTGGCCACACAGCCACTGCAGAGTGAGGGTCGTTTCCCCTCCTGATGGTGGGCTGCTGCTGTGCTGTATCACAAGAGCGAACCCAACTGCATATTGTAACCCCCGAAAAGACCAAAGTACTGTTTCTACTGAAAGTGTATATAGTGCTTTCATACCGTCAGCACGGTTAAAAATTGTAAGTTGAACCATTGTAAATAGAGGATCTGGGCCGGGGATGTAGCTCAGGGGTGCTGCCGCTTGCCTTACAAGCTCAAAGTCCTGAGTTCAAACTTCAGTACCAAAAAAACACAAAACAAACAACAACAACAAAATAAATAGAGGATCTTCTGCAATGTGCTTGTCATAATCTGTTCAGGCTGCTGTAATGAAATATAACAAACTGGGTAGCTTAGGAACAACAGAAATTTATTTCTTACAATGCGAGCTGGGAAGCCCAAGATCAAGGAGCTGACAGGCTTGGCGCCTTCCTGGTTTTCTGACAGCACCTCCTTGTTGCTGCTTCCACTCAGGGCAGGAGGGACAACAGCCTCCCTTAAGCCTCTTTGTACAGACATCAGTCCCAGTGGAGTCCTCACAAGTTCATCCCTGTGACTAATCAATCACCTCCCCAAGGCCCCATCCTTTAACACCTTCATATTGGGAGTTAGGTTTCAACATATGAACTTTGAAGGGACATTAACATTCAGACCATAGCATTATTTAGTTGCACAACCATGAAGGTTTTAAAATTAAAGCTATATCTTTTTTATATTAACTGGGTATCCTATGCTCAAATGAGGAAAATAGCTGTTGGAAAACAAGCATCCCTGAATTGGCCCGTGACCAGCCTTGACCATGGCATGGAAAGATTGTTCTGTCAGATGAGCACATCATCACTTAATGCTCAGGGTAACACACTATTTGCTCAATGGGAATTGTTGCTCAACATGATTGTGAGACACTGGATGTGTATCGTCTCCATTACTGTCAGACAGGACATTTATCTGCGTTAGCTGTAGTAGCTTATCATAGTGGGAACCAGATTGTCAGAGTGAAATTGAATTTTAGCTTGGAAGAGTGACCCTTAACTTGGCCTAATCTGGGTCTATTCAGAAATGTAACAAATAGAGAAACAGTAGCAAGGCAATAATTTCTTAGTCTTTCATTCCATACGGACACATTTCTCAAAGTCATCTGCCTGTTGGCCTGAGATGTCCCTGACAGAGGTGTCTCTTCTGCCGCCTCTCCTCTCTCTATTATCCTTACTATTTGTATGTCTACCTTCTTTTCACATCCTAAGGGAAAGGCACAGCCAGGGGTCCACATTCTCAGGAGCCAAACAAATGGGTAATTGGAAGTAATGGTGTCTCTGGATAGCGTCATTTTGCAGGTCGGTTTTAATATCCAACTTTCTGCAAAACTGAAGAATCCAACCAATTAGCTGATGAGCCATCATAGTCCTTTCAATGGTGGATAACTCTGAGATATTTGGCACCCAAATCAGAAGCAGTTCAAAGAGCTAAACCAAAGTCACTCTTATATGTTTTACTTATGCAATTATTTCTTTTAGTATTTAGATCTATGACCAATTAAAAAAGGACATGAAATTGATCATAAGCTAGAGGACTCCCACTCCAACACTCAGAAATATGCTATTTAATACAAACAAAGAAAGTCACATTAATCTCATTAAGGACTGCATTTCTAATAGTATTTTCATTTTTATTCACATTTTGATATGTTTTATATTGCTCCCAAAATTGTGTGTTAATAATAATTGTCATAACCCCATCTAGAATATGACATTTAAAATGTAGAGACTCATGCTTGTTACTAAAACTGAAATCTAAAAAAATTTTATCTCAGGATGCCCATCGGGGAGAGCAGAAATGATGCTGATCTTCATGGTAATATCTGGATTTTATTATATTAATTTCAATTTTGTGATGAGACATCACTTAAGGCATTGAGTATGAATTTGTTAGCCTTTGATAAATGTTTGCTTTATCTTTATGACAAAGCAGATAACTTGCTTGAGATTTGAGCACCAAATATCCCCTTAAGAGTGTACTGATATGGCCAGGGATTTAGCTCAGTGTTTCTGCTGCCTGCCTCGCAAGCACAAGGTCCTGAGTTCAATCCCCAGTACCCAAAAAAAAGAGTGTACTGATATAACAACCCTCTCAAATTTCATAAAAATAACTTTACAAAACCTCAAAGGAAAAAACCCAAAACCTATAAGTTCTGAAGCTACTGATGAATTATTTAGGATTTTTTAAACAACCTGCTTTTCAATTATCTTTATTACATATTAAGCTTGACAACTGTCCCTAGGTATAACAGAAAATTCTTTGTGTAAACAAGTGCATTTTTCAGGTTAAAAAGCACATTTGTTCTGATTCTGAATGTCCAACACTAAATTAAATCTTTTGCTGCAGGTTTCTTTCAGATGAGCAAACTACCATGACTGAAGGCGGGAGGGAGGTCTTGTCTCCACCTACTATTGGTCAGTGATTGTACTATTAGTCATCTAAAACCAAAATATTATGTGCAAATTGTAGTGAAAATGACAGTAATCAAGATGCTACTGTTACTTTCTATTGTCTATTAATCTTGACAAGTAAAAAATCATAGAGAATATACACAATCTTGAAAAAGATACATTGAAATATATGGGTGAATACATTGTCAAAATTCCATGCACCTATTTTTCTCCTACAAAATATTGTCAAAGAAGTGGGAGAAGGGAGGACTTTGGCAGTAGTTTGTCCAGTTATCTCACTAAGAGTTTTTTACAGAAAAGTACATTTAAAAACTTGATTTTATTTGTTAGGCAGTTGATTTTGATATCTACATGTAAAGTAACATTCCTTAACATGTGCTTAAAATTGATGACATTGTTTCTTAGCTTAGAGAGAGAATATTATTTTTAATTATACTTAAAATACTGCTTACTAAGAGAGCAATTCTTAATGGGTGTCTTTGTGGTACCTTGTATTTTCTTTGTAAAATGGTCTATTTTTCATAGTAACTTTGTTCTTTTTTTGGTAATTCTAAAGATCAGAATATATATCATATGTTTGTTGAAACTGTATTATAAAAATAATGCTACCTTTCTTTTTAATAGGATGTCACCATTTATAGATGCTTGCCTATGATTTGTATTATTATCTTCCCATTTCCTTTTTTTTTGGTACCAGGGATTGAACTTGGGACCTTGCGCATGCGAGGCAGGTGGCAGAACCACTGAGCTAAATCCCCGGCCCCCTATTTCCATTTAGAAAGGAGTCTGGCATATCCTTCACCCTATTAAGATCTCAGTAAGATTGGCTGGTCCTTGAAGTCATGCCAGGAGAAGTCTGGAGTCCTCCCCACTGTGCTTGCATTCTCAAAATCATTTCCATCTTGAGATCTCACCTTCATGTGATGAAACTGTACTGTAAGTATGCAGCCTAGGCCTGAAACTCAGCTTCATTGTCAATTTCGTACCCATTCAATCTTAACATTTGTTAGTGTAGCAGATTTTGCTGAAGGTTGGGAGTAATGAAGGGAAGAAGTTGAACATCAGGTTGCTAGATCCCGAAGATGTCCTTCTGCCTCCCTTTCACTGGAAACCCTACAATATCCTTTCTGTCCACTCCCTCCCCTCATACCAAATGCCTGTGGTAAATAGGACCCTCTGCTGAGAAAGGAACTGTAGCCTCCCTCCCTTTGGACAGAGGGAAAGAAATTGAAGTTCAAATACAGAGTTTCATAGAAATACTTTGCTGAGTACTTGGTGAGTAAAAATGGCCTCTAGACCACAACGTTTTATGACGTGTTTTAACTTTTCAAAAAATTCTACCAGGAGAAAATAGTTTGGCCCATCAGGTGAGAAGTTATTTGTTATATAAACTGTGGGTTTCATGTACAAGCAATTCACAACAGAGATCTACCGAGAAGAGAAAAAAGTCCTTGTTTTTGATGAGGCTATTTATGGTAGTCAAAACTGGATATAGTTTTATTTTGTAGCCTAGAAATTGTTTGCCTTAACAGCCTAAAATCTATGGCAAAAGAGATTTTTTGATAACCAGATAAAAAGCTTAAAATACTAAATATGAAAGCAACACTTTGCCTTCCCTTTCATTGGCAATAAAACTAGGTGATCTCATGAATTATTCCAGATTAGTTTTGATTTTTAAAAAACTGGTTCTTAAGATATCTCTCCCTCAGCCTCCTCAGATCTTTGGCCAATTTTCTGTTGGCCCTGCTAACCAAGGGGAGTAAACAGGAGATTAATCAGCTAAACAAATGAATAAGATTGGAAGCTTGCCTCAAGTTAAGCAAAAGACTTCACAGGAGGTAACGTGGTGTGGAATGATGATAGACACTACTTAACGTTAGCTCATTACACTGGCAAGAGTGCCACATATGGACGGTATGGAGCTTGGTTGTGTTTAAGAGGAAGTGTTCATTCTATAGCTTAAACTTAGTTTGATAGACCAGCTTTGAAAAATTAAGAGGTGTCCAAGTTCCTAGGGTCAAATGGTGATAGATGATAGTGCCTTCCCTCATTTAGTCCTCTACCCCAAACCCTCAAATCTCTACAGGTTTCTCAGGATAAAAAATAAAATGGTATATTCACAAAGCCTTACAAAAAGCGACTCCAAAAATTAATTTCATAACTCACGTTGGATAAACAGAGAAAGAGGAGAATGTTTATTTCTTTGGCACTGAATTCTAATTCCCCACAAAGGCCCTGACCTCCTTGCCTGAGAATGTGTTTCGCTTCCTATTCCCTTTACCTGGTGTGGAAGCTGGGGTCTACAGGTGTTCCCAGAGAACCTTGCCAATTTATTACAGCGTTGCATGCCCATTCCCCCTGAATCTGCACTGTCCTCTGCACTCACTCAGAACCATCAGAGTCCTGAATGAGTGAGGTCATGTAGTACTTGAGCCTGGATCACAGGATGTCTTGGATTCCATCTTCGTCTTTTGGAGCACTACTTGGAAGATTGAACCACTATAAAAGTCCTAATTGGCAGGGCTTGTGTTCTGAAACAACCTAGTCCAGTGTATGAGAACTGGAGGACCCCAGTAGATCAAGACCAAGTGGATCCCTGTGATTTGGATCAGAAGTAGGGAGTGTACATAGTGGTTTGGATGAAAATGACCTCATCCAAACCAGAATGTATCTGGTTTATTGTAAGCTTATATCAAGGATGTCAGGCATAGTCTTGGCAGTGATGTCACCAGAGTCCAGGTTGCAAAGCCCCACATACCACTTAGTGATTGTACTCCTCTGTACTATGCTGGGAAACTGTGGGGAAAACCGACCAGGGACCCTCAGGGGCAAACATGGTAGTTATGAACCAAGATGACTGCAGTCATATTACGCTGAATCTCTACAGCTTGGAACACAATACACTATGTGAAAAACCACATGAAGCAGAAGAACCACCCAGCCAAGCCCTATCCCAATTCCTAACCCATTCAACTGAAGGATATAATAAAATGATTCCTTTGTACCATTAAATTTGAAAGTTTCTAGGCAGCAGTGGAAAGCCAGAACACTGGGCTTCCACCTATTCACTTTCCAGCTCTCAGTACAAAGCTCACATGTCTCAGGAAGGCTTTCTGACACCAAATCTAGATTAGGGATTCCTTCTAGGTACTGTCATAACCTAGAAGCTCACATACTATTAAAATTATCTGTTCCTGTCTGAGCTTAGTGAGGGCAAAGATCTGTCTGAACTGATCACCAATGTACCCTCAAAACCAACGGTCCCTAATAGATAGTATGCAATAAATACTCATGGCAAATGGAATCAGTGAATGGGTTCCTTATGTGAGCAAATAGTGATCATTAACTCTACTAGCAAGAAAGCCTCTCCTTGTTACATGATATGAAAATTAGCCTGCAATAAAGGCAGTCATACGGAATGTATCTCAGCAAACTCACAGCAGCATGCATTGCACAATCAACTTAGCCACCTAAGCTGCTAAAATACATGGAGGATTAAAAAATAAATCTAAGGAGTTGGTAGTGCAGCTCAGTGGAAAAGCATGTGCCTAACACTCATGAGGAAGGAAAAGAATAGAAAGAAAAAAGAAAAAGAAAAAGTAGGCTCTGGCTAGGGAGAATGTATTTTCAAATATTCACTTAACTCCATTGTCCTGAATTTTGATTAATCAAAAGTCAAGTACTCTTAGATCAGTGTTATTTTCATAGTTTTTATGGATAAGGGGACTATTAAGACGGGAAAGACTCATGATCTGTTTTCTAGATGAAGAAAAATGCCTTCCCATGAACTATAAATAAGACATCTGTGAATTGGCAAATGCTAACCAAACAAGTTCATTTTGTTAACAGTAAAACTGTCAGGAGCACATTTAAACTGAAAATATACAACTAGGAAAGTTTTACAAGATGCAGATGTCATGTAATGCAGTGAGTTGAGCCAAATGACCCAAAAGATGTAATGGGCAAGAATTTTTACAAAATGAATAAATGATCAAAGAAAATAAACACACACATACAAATACATGCACACACAGACACACACACACACTCATACGGCAGGATGACCCTCTTATGTCACTCAGTGAGTCTCAGCTTCTCCACAAGCTTCTGACTCTACCTGAAGAGTAGCCAAGGCAAAGGCCAAAGGTGTTTCCAGGGTCAGAGCCGATCTCAGCCGAGAGCTCCTGATGGTTTTCTTAACTCCTGGCAGTTACATATAATTTTTTATAAGAGCATCTATAGGTAAATGAATTCACCTCGAGACCATAATGAAAGTGAAATAAATCAGACACACAAGCTTAAATAGAACATGGTTTCTCTTATATGAGAAACCCAAAGTAGAAATAAAGAGCAAAATAAGAGGTAGATAAGAGGAAGTAGGGAGAGAGATCTTTCTCAGTGGGAGGGACCAGGAAATGGAGGGAATGGGGAGGGAAGGAAGGGAAAAGGGATTTTAAAAAGAAAGTTGAAGAAAAAATGGAAATAAAGCTTTTGCAAATGGGAAGGGGAAGAAGAATTAGAGAGAGCAGGGAGGGATGGAAGGGGAAGCGAACAAAAAATTCAGCACTAAGGTGTGCTATGTATATGTACAAAGTTCCCATGGTAAATGGAATCATTATGTACAGCAAACATGTACTAATAAAAAAGTTTATATTTGACACTTAACAGGAAATGTGTTCATATTTATTGTAAATAAAACTCACTCCCACAATAAAAGATCTGTTTTAGTGCTTTTCTGTTACTTTCAGTGTGAGGAACCTCTGTGATTAATCCAACAGCCACACGCAGCAGCCCACAGGCTGCTTTCTGTAGCTTTCCTCGGGGAATGAAATCCCAATTTATTGTCACGTTCTTCAGGGCTCAGTTGTCCATGTGACATATTCCTTACCAAGAATTTCCTATGAAAGCAAAGTACAGTACAAGAGCTTTGATCCAGTGTGACTCAACACAATTTTCCTGATATACTGAATGATTTATGTCATTTTCACATTGTAATTTATTTCTTATTTATATTTAGGGTTTGGGTGACCATCTTCCGGTTATATTGTCTAAATATTTTCCAAGAATATACACCAGGAGGAAAGCCCTTCTGAAGTCAATGTTATCATTCTAGTTTCTTCCAAGGAAAAACATTGAGATTACCTAACTCAAATGAGGAAAGAATATATTACAAAAGCACCACTTAATAAATTTGAGGCCCTTTTCTTCCACATCTGTCCTGTCTCTCTATATTTAGATCACACAACCTCAGACATCCAATAGTCAAAACTCATTATTTTAAAGACAAGGCCTAGAAAGTTTAGCTAAATTCACATAGTTATTGGCAGAGCAGGCAGAAGATAAGAGTGAGAGCCCCATCATGGAAGCAGAGGCATAATTCCAGGAGTACAGTTATGCTGAAGGAAAACTCTGCAGCCTCACAGAGCATACCGAGGCTGACTCCCCATCCACTCCAACTTTACTCATTAAGATATATTCCTATGGTGCCAACAGATTACTTAGGTGAGGCATAACATAAATTTTTAAAATGAAAGTTTAACCAGTTTCTCATACCACAGATGAACAATTTTGCTTTCTCAAGATTATTTTTCCATTATTTCCTAACAATATAACATTTCTATCATCTTTCTGAACTCAGCTATCAAACAAAATGGCAGACAGGAGTCCCTACAACAGAAGATAAAGATAAGTTCGCAGACAACACAGGTGCTTCGTGTACTTGGGAGTAGCATGGTTTCTCTCATACCACATTGTCAAGCTACCCATTAAGATGTTCTTATTGAGGTCACAAAAGCTGGTGAAAGAATAGATTCTTTAAATAAGATTGTTCTGTGAGCTTGATTTTTCTCCTGAGAGATGAAGAAGAAAAGAGAGGAAGATTCATATATGTCTGTGGTTGGTTAATGGCTAGTGGCTTACAAGCTCTTCATAGGACTGAGACACAGGTCCTAAAATCTGCTCCTAGGTTCATGACACTTTGTCTAAGCTCTTCCTTAGACATGAGAATGCTGTTGAGTTAAAGAGCCATTCTCTGGGTGAGACCCAGGATGTGGCATTGAAAATATCAGGGTTTGGAGGACGCTGAATGATGACAGATATTTCCAAATATAGAAGTGGACCACAAATTGTATAGTTTCACTAATCAAGGATTAATTAATTTAGGCTGGGAAGGAATGTTAAAGTCCGAGTGGTTTCCTGTCTGCTTTGTCGCTATCACAAGATTATGGAAGGCAGCCATGAGGATAACATTATGCTAGTTAACCATTATGTTTATATTCTCTTTTTGCACCTCTATTCCACTTTGATGTTGTTGTTCTGTAGTACTAGAGATTGAACCCAGGGCCTTTCCACTGAACTACTTCCCCAGCCGTTTTTATTTTTATATTGACACAAGGTCTCACTAAGTCAATTTCAGGCAGGCCTGAAATTGGAATCCTCCTGCCTCAGCCTCCCAGAGTGCTGGGATTACAGGCATGCGCCACCACACCCGACTTCTTTTCCACTTCTTAGGATTAGCACAAACATTACAAAATCCTGGGTTAACATGTCACCCACTCATTTGTCTTTCATATTTAAGAATTCCAACAAATGATTAACAGATGAGCATCTTTATGCATAAATATATGGCAATAAGTTTATAAATGGGTTGCAAACAGATCTAGACATTTGTATATATGGTGATAATTTTATGAATTATTTATTTTTTAGAATTTGGATAAAGACTACTGATGTTTCAGCATGAGGCACAACAAAACTTTGAAAAACACTATTCTTAGTTCCTTAAAGTCTGGTTTTATTTATTTTGTGTGTGGGTAGGTCAGTTGGGCTATTTTTCTACTTTAGGCACATTTCCATTGGTAAGTTTGTATGAAGAAAAATACTTTCCCAGGTGTTGTTCTTGAGACAATTATAGGGTTCCCTTTTACAGTAAGTAAAAGTAGTTATAAAATTGATCCTACATCTTACATGTCAGGAACTAACTTGGTGCTTTGCTCTCTTTTATCTTATTTAGTACTTATAATATCTCATAATTTATGTATTTTATGTCATCTTTGAGCCTTATTTGACCTTCACTATTTTGGCAACCTTTCTTTCTTTTGGTACCTTGGGATTTCAAGATGTCTCAAAGCTACATGAAACCTAGCCATTGGCTTCTGTTTACCAGTCTTCTCATTAGACTGGGGAGAGTTAGGGTCAGGATTAGGTTAGATTTTCAGGTAAAAACAACCTTACGTGTGCTAATTGTTTAGGAAAAGTGTGGTCCAGCAGCTTTTGCTGAAACCTGCAGTCATCCTTTCCCTTACATCTTCACATACTCTTATTTGACCTTTGTCTTAGTTATCCTTCCTCTTTATTTGTGCCTTGAGATTTCAAGATGTCTCATAGCTCCACTAGAGATGAGGATGAGCTGCTGTTCACCATCTGTCTTATTACAGGTGGATGGATGACTTCCTTTCTTTTGCTCTTTATTTCTTTCTGCCAGTCTGGACTTCCATAAATGATCGCCTTCCCTGCTACTTGATAAATATTGAGCATTGATTGCAGTGCAGATTCACAGAAGATGAACCGTCTCTGCTCTGTTTTTGTTTGACTGTCAGCTTTAATATAACATTGTCTTATTTTTGTGCAGACTGTTTACCGTGGTCATTCTGTATGCTGGAGTCTTGTTGCTTCTGAGAGCTTTCATTCTTATCAACACCTCTGTGATGTATTCTCTCCACTCTACCCTTAGTGTCCAGCAGTTTGACCATGTAATAGCTTTGCTTCCCACTATTTTTCTCATGTCTGCAGTTTACTGAACTTGAATGTGTCGAGTGCCACAGATGTCAGACCTGATTACTTCTCGTTTCTTCATTCTCTCTATTGTTTTTTTTTTCTTCAATGTGGATAAACTCTTTTGGCTCATCTTTAGATTCAGTGACTTTTTCTTCAGCTGTGTCCAGTCCTCTGTTAATCCCTTGGACCAGAATCTTTATTTCTAATATTGTATTTTCAGTCTTAGAATTTCCATTTAGCTCCTTCTTATGGTTTCTGTGTTTCTGATGAAATGTCCCATGTGTTTATAAATATTTTTTACTTTTTCCACAGGACTCTTTAACATACTTGTCCTGATTAACTTTTATCCATTCATTTGTTTTATTTTTTGTTTGGTATTAGGGATCGAACTGGGGACCTTGTGTTTGTTTGTGAGGCAGGCGGCGGAAGCACAGAGCTAAATCCCTGGCCCCTGATTAATTTTTAAAGACTTAACCTGATAATTTCAACAACTACGATATCCGTATATTGAGTCTGCTATTGTTGATTACCGATTTTTCTTTTGATTTTGGATCACATTTTCTAGTTTGTTTTTGCTGTTGTTCATATGGCTCATAAATTTTTATTAGTAGCAGACATACTGTGCTCTTCTCTCTTTAAACTGTACTTTCATTTTTATTCACAGGTTTATTTTCTTTAGTTACTGCCAAACCTTTCTGTTGGCTTTCCCTTTGTGAACACGTCTTCTCCTGTCCCCTCTTGCATGTTGATCATGTAAGTACTATTTGAATCTCGCTTGGGAGCCAGATAACCAAGGCCCTGGCACACAAAACATTTGCAATCTAATCGGAGTCTTAAGGCAAGCATGCATCAATTCTGTGTTGTAGCATTCTGGCTCACAGCACTGAAGGTAAAATCAAGGCAGGTGAGAGCAATCAAGGAAGTTTCTATGGAGAATATAGAACTTGAAGGGTGAGTGAGATATTGGCCAGCACAGAGGAAAGAGGAAGTATATTTGGCAGAAAGAAAAATAAATACGACATTTGCAGATCTGTAGAGAGGGATATGATGAGAAGAGAGGTTATAGGAGATTAGAAAAAAAATTAGAATGAAAGAAATTTCTTTAAAAAATTTTTCTCTTTTCGCTTCTTGTTTTTTTCTCTTATGACTGAATGACATGAGTAATATCATATCGATACTATCATAGGACTTCTATATAAAGTGCCATCAATGAAATTTCCTGCCTTAGTGTCTCTGTATTTGCACCTCCATTTTAAAAAAAATAATCAAATGCAATTAGAATGTTTTCCGTGTAGACTTGACTTTTCGTTGCCACACTAGATTAATTATCCAATATGTCAAAACAAATGATAAAAAATTTAAAAATTGCCAACCAAATGACTGTGTCATCTCTAAACCACCAGCACAAATAATTTTTCAATGAATTACTTCATTTATTACCAAATCTATCAATCCATGGGGTTGAAATAATTGAAGTAGCTGTGTAAATAACAGGGAACTATGAGACCCAAACTCAAGATTATAATTTTTCATTTTATCATCTGCCAAGCTAGAAACTCTTTTCTTCCTTAAGTGTGACCTTTTAAATGCTCAGCTCTGTCGGACTTCTCACACATGTCAGGAACTCCATCAGTATTTTACAAAGAACAAATAATAATCACAAAAAGTGTCTGTTCTGTGGCAAAAGAAATTCCTGACAGGTTCCTCCCTAAATAAAAATAAATGGAATGACTCCCATAAAATTTATGTGGTCTACACAGAAATAGTTGGACTACTTCAAGACCTCAAAAATGTCTGGTGAAAAACAGAAGAACCACATGAGGATAAACTTCCTATTGATGAGATCTTTCACATCAAGTAATCCCCTTGATTGAGACAAATAATGGTTGGCTTATCTCTAGAATCTTTGAAAAACAGCAGACCAAACACTCAACAATGAAAACAGCAATCACATAGGAAGTGGAGGCACAGCAAAACTCCATCTTATCTCCAAACACTGAGATTCTCAGACATTCAGGTAATTCTTGCTTAGTTTTTTCTACCTAAAGCTGTTTTCCTTCAGTTCTACATCAGGTAGGCCTACCTTACCTCTGTGCTTTTCTTTCAGTATTTAGGACCTATCAGATTACTGATAGTTAATGAAACAAGAAGAAAGTGTTCTTTTGTACAACCCAGTCTCCCTAAGTCCTAGAACTCACGTATATGCTCAGACTGATGAGGAACTCGATTGTTACTCCCTGTTCAATCTGCTGTGTGGCCCAAAAAACCTATCTTGTTAAAGGGCTGGCTGGGACAAGGTGGCTTTTGTGGCCTTGGAAGGGCAGAAAGTTAATTAGGTTGCCAGGGATTGGCCTCCACCTATTCTTCATTAACTTCATTCCACTCATGTTATAATGCCATGACAGTTAGAACGAAACTGCCAGTTAAGAAACTAATGCAATTATATATCGCTTCTTGGCCTTTTGGCTAAGATCAAGTGGAGAAACTAATGCAAGTATAAATAGAAGTATTGAAGACATCTAAGTAGTATTTAAAGTGGAATAATTATTAAGACTAAATTTAGTCATGAAAGATTAAAATCCTAATCTATCGGGGAAGTTAAAAATGACTTTGAAGATGCAGTTGGTAGTAGTAGTAATGTGCTATCAAATGCTGTATTAGAATCGTGACCTCATGCTTAAAAGTAAAAGAGAGTGTTTTATGCTCTTAGAGTTATTTAACCCAAATACTTCTACTAGGCTCAAATATTTCTACTAGATAAACTATAGATACTTCCATAAAAATATATAAATTAGACATACCTCTACTATAAGTATCATAAACTATCATTTGTGTGACTTTTCAATCTATCTTCTTTTTAAAATTAAGCTTATTGGTACATTTTAGTTGTACAATATGATAACATTCATCATTGGGAACTTGTACTTTTCCATGATATATCTTGGTTCTTATTTTTTCCCCATTCCCCTGCCCTCCCTTTACCCCCTCGACCCTTCCCTATTTGCAAAGACTTTGCTTCCATTTTTTTCCTTTTCTCATATTTTTTCTTTTCTCTTTTTTCCTTTCCCCTACCCTTCCACTTCCCCTGCTCCTTTAGACCTTTTCTTCCTGTTTCACATTCTCTATTATACATTTTGCTTCTTATCTACACTTTCAGTTTTTCACACCAGAGAAACTATTTGGTATTTATACATCAGTTCTATTTATTTCCCTTAAGAGTATGGCCTCCATGTGCATCCATTTAGCTATAAATGACTCTAGTTTCTCGTTCTTTATGACTGAGTAGTACTCCATCTTATAAAAAAATGCATCTTCCTTATCCAGTTTCCAGTTGATGGGCACTTGGGCTGTTTCCAAGCTTTAGCTATTACAAGCTGTGCCGCTATAAACATGGGTGCACATATATCGCTGTGGTATGATTCTTTTAATTCTTTTGGGAAGACACTCAGCAGTGGAATAGCTGGGTCACGTAGAACCTCTAATCCTAATTTTTTGAGGTATCTCCATATTGATTTCCACAGTGGTTGCACCAGTCTGCTCTCCCACCAACAATGGAGAAGGTTTCCTTTCTCCCACACACCCGGCAGCATTTGTTACTGGTTGATTTTTTGATAGCAGCTATTCTTTCTGGGGTGAGGTGGAATCTCAGTGTTGTTTTCATCTGCATCTCTTGAATGACCAGTGTCAGTCTGTCTTCTTAGACACTGGATGGAGACAATGCTTTTTTATATTTGCATCTCATTTCCCAGTCAGTTCTTCTGTATCCTTTAACGACCACGTATGCATGCAATATTTTAAGGTACTAAGCATTCAGCATCTTGTTTCTTTGTTTCTTCCTTTTGCTGTGTATGAAGAGTGTGTGGGAGTAGAGTATAAGTAAGCAGGACAAAAGAAATGTATCCCACAAATACATTAATAAACTGCTTATTTCATATAGAACTAGTTAAGGCTTCCAAGTATCTTCATCAAGCCAGTGATGGTTTGCTTGTCACAGTCTGTATGTAAATCATATGTAAATAGGCAATCATATAAAAATTTAATTAACATAAAATATTTCTGCAAAACAGCATGGTATGTCCAATTTCATTCATCCCAAGATTGTCATAGCTTCATTCCAATGTACAAGATGATTGGCATAATTTCACTCTATATCACTTGCCTAAGTCAACATACCTTGTGTATTTCTGGTATTTTGTATATATTTTGTGTGGTTGTCATGTGATTCTCTCAATAGCTGTCTACCAGGGCTATGGGTCACTGATGTGGTTCTTGCGCTGCTCACAAGATGTTTATAAAATTCAGATGTGGTCCATGTATCACTGATGTGGTCTGCACATGTCTTAAAGAAATTTTTATTTTGTTATTTTTTCAGGGAGGGATTCATTTGGAATTCCTCACCTTGCAGAGTTTGGGGTTTTCTGAAGTTTTGCAATGTTGAAGAGAAGGGCCCTGTCATAGGAGAGAAGGAACCACAGTCTTTGATGGCAGGTGATAAAGGCACCTTGTCCCTAGGGTCATGTTATGATGCGACTTCCACACATTGCCAAGGAGGCTGACACCTCCTACCTGCGTGCTGCAAAACACAGCTGAGATCTGTCTTTGTGACCCAGACAAATGCCGTCTCAACTTCTCACTGACTAAAGGAAAACATTGCAGGCCTGGCCAGATGAAGACAAGCACTTTTCCCTACTTTTTCTGTGGGAAAGATGAGTTGAAACCAAAGTTAATATACTTGAGAAATCTGGGAAAGAAACAGAACAGATTTTAAAAAAGTCATTCCTTTCTCCCTTGGTATGCTACTTGCAGAAATCTTACAAAGAAAGCTTCTGTTGGAGTGGAAAACACTGAGTGAACCCATGTTATGTGAGACTTTAATTCCCTGGAGCTGGGAAAAGTGAAAGCATCGGCCCCTATACTCTTGGGCTGTTTCCCTTAGTTACCGAGAATGTTTATACCATTGGTTTTAACCACTTCATTAGGAATCTCCTTCATCGGCTGATACAGTTAACACCTGTCAGTGGAAGCTAATTTTTAAAAGCAGACCATTACATTATATGCTACCGGTCTCTACAAAGATACACAAGATGGAGAGTTGGTTTGTTTTTGTTCATATAAAAAAATTTTTACAACTATATACTATCATTCCAACGATGTAGCCTTGCTAAAACATCATTGAATCAATAAGGCAATGCAATTTTTGTCCAAATGCTTACATCTTGGGAGGAGTATATTTGGCACAAGATATTTGATTTTACTTCATGAACTCACAGATCTTGGGTCAGTCTTGGGAAACCACTGCCTGATGTCAAGCTAAATCATCTAGTATAATTTCTATCAATAGCCACTTCCATATTTGTAATCACTATGCTGCAAAAAACTCAGTTAAAAAAAACCCTGAAGTTTAAACTATTAGGCTGTTTGGTATTTTGTAAGATGGGCATCCCCTTTCCACCAAGGGCAGAAGTTAGTCTCTATTAGATTGAACAAATTCATTTTAACACAATAACATTTAAAAAAATTTATTTGTCAGTCCTGGGGATTGAACCCAAGGCCTCCACACTGAGCTCCATTCCCAGTCCTTTTTGTATTTTTTATTTTAAGATAAATTCTCCATAAGTAGCTAAATGTCTCAGGCTGGGCTCAAACTTGGGATTCTGCTGCCTCAGCCTCCCAGAGTGCTGGGATTATAGGCGTGCTCTACCATGCCTGCTCCAAATTAAACTTTAGATCAGTGGTTTTCTGGCAATTTAAGAGTGTGACTCACCTTAAGAAATGCATCTTACATCAGGTTCCATGTATATTATCTGAAAAAAAATTGCCATGTTTATTTTATGTGGTATTCTTCAATATGCTCCATTTAATTCTGCTTTATTAATGTGAATTATATATAAATTTTACTGCCCATTTGCATGTCATGAATACTACTTTGAAACACATGGCTATGGATAACATTCACTCTGGAGCTGACAGGCTAGATCAGTAATGGTGAACCTTTTAGAGCTTCAATGATAACAAACAGCCCACCGTGGTGCATGTACCACAGGTTCACCACCACTGGCCTAAAAAAAATAGAATTTTATGTCTCTAAAACAATTAGTAGTAGCCAGCTCCTATTGAGTACCAAGGCAAGCACTTTTCATCTATTCTTTAGTCTATGCATCCGCATGATAACCACATTAGCATTTATAGGTAAAGGGCATAGAGGGCCAAATACTCTGCCAAAGGTCACACAGCTAGCTAGTGGCAGAGCTTTTACAGGAGCTCAGGATTACTTGTGCTCTCTGCCACTAAATTAACATCTACATAGGAGGCTGAGTCTTGGGTCATCCCTTAGTCCTGGGAATATTTAATTTTCCCCAGATTTGCCAAGTTGCAGATAATATTTAGAAAGCCTCACTTGGTCCAGAGAGGATCTCTGGAGTGCTAGAATACTTACAGCCTCCTCAAGACTACTTCCAATTGTGCATGTCCTTGGGCAGGCAAAGGGCTCAAGCCAGGCGCTGCTTTGGGAGCTGTGGGCAGGAAGACACCTAAGGGTGCTTGGCCTGGGATTGGCCTTTTCATTAAAGTTAGTTCAGACTAAGATCGCAGAGAGCAAATGTGGTGGTGACTTACTCTTGACTAACAGGAGTGGAAATCTGAATGTGATGTCAGCCTCTGATTGGTCCTAGGAATAGGGTTTGGGTCGTATTGCTGCTTTGGGCCTTTCAACAGCTGGAGTGACCCTGGCACCGAGCTACTCCAGATATGGAAAGAGAGATTCCCAGATGCATGTGAGGATGCTCGACTCCTAGCCTCTGGGATGGGACTGGAATTGTTAGTGGTCAGTGAGCTCCTCAGCGACATTCTTTTATTCCTGTTGACAGACGGACATTGATAAGTCGGGAGAGAGAGAGAGAGAGAGGGCGAGAGAGAGAGAGACAGACAGACAGACGGAGACAGACTAGAGAGAATAGCACAAAACTTCAGAGTTCATTTGCATCAGAGTTCAGTTAAACAAATGTATAAGCCCACAGACTACCAGAATAAAGTGTTTCCATGAGTCAGTTTAATCAGTGAGCAACTAACTGGCTCACATAGTGGTCAGAACAATTAGGTAATTTAGCAGAAAAAAACCCTAATAAATTGCTTGAAAATTGAACTCAGTTCTGAATTGAGTCAGCCCATACAGCAAATCTAAATAGACAGTAGAGATTAATAGAAGGGTAAAGGGTAGGCCTAGCCGTGGGGCCAAAGGAGGAAATGTTGACCACCTAGGCAGTTGCTGCAGTTGCTTCATCAGTTTTTATTTTTGATTGAACAAAAAAAAATCTTTTACCTTATTTTTATAGTGGGTCCTTTGGAATATCTAAAAGAATTTTATGTAATTAAAAATTGTTCTTGCGGTTTGTTTTGGTTTTTGTCGTGGAAAAAGTAAGCATATAACGGCTAACTCTTAAGACCACAGTTTTTGTGATAAAGATGCCCACATATAGTATGGGCTCTCACCTTCCCTGCCTAAAATGCAAACTCCACAAGGACAGGGCCTTTGTTTCTCTTCTCTTGTGCTGTATCCCCAACAATTAGACAAATTCCTGGAAGGATTCCTACTTTAAATGGCTATTTTTATGGAAAAATTTTAAAATCATTGAAAGGTTATAAAAGTCTATCAGCAACTTTAAACATGAATTTAAAAACACATAACTCTCATAAGGCAGTGTTTATTTCTTTGTTTGACAAATACCTATCATATGAACATTCTTTCAAATACTGAAAGGAGTTCACATCATCAAAACGTGCACTTCAAAATACTGAAATATTCTTTGCATTTTTAGAAACCAGAGATCTGTTTTTGGAGAAAAGGTCTCATGATGAATTTCTGTTTTGGAGGGTAATAAGTAAGCAAAAAATATTATTGAACAATAATTCTTGCAGTGGTTGTAAGTCATTTTTTAAATGCATGGTGATGAAATAATATAAGGTACTGAAGCCAAGCAACTAAATTTTTCCTTGAAGAAAAAAAATTCTCATTTAAGAGAGGCCTTTCCCTAAAGTTCGTCTTCTACACAGATTTTTTTTAATTACTCAAGTTATTGAAAAGTAGATACAGATCTGCGAACTCCTTGTGGAGATGTAATATGTTTGACCTACCAAGGAAAACAACATCCTATAGCAAAGTTTTTCTCAGAGATGTAAAATGTTCATGACATTTATTTGCATTTAAAATTGTAAAGCAGATTGCTAGAAAAAATTATAACAAAAGTCTTTTTATGTTAATTACATTGATAGTAAAATAAATGACCCTTATGAAGGCCAAGAAAGCAGACTCTACTTTGTCTCCTGGTTGACAGGTGTCTGCATAACTTTCAAAAGAGTTTGGTCCATATGTTCGACAGATCCTACTAGACACATACACCAACTGTTAAATTTATTTGCAAGATAAATTAGGGACTTCTTATAAACCCTGAAATCATCACCAACTTATAAAAACATTTATTTTAATGGGGAATTCTGTAACAAGTTATTTGGAGTATGTTTCAGTCAATACTTCCATTTCAATAAAAGTATTTGTGTGTATGCTATAAATAGATTAATATGCTACTGATATGCATTATATATGCCACAGATCTACGCTAGTTTCAAATATGTTGTGTATGTGTGTGCTGAAAATGTATGTATTATTTATATATGTGTGTGCACTTATAAAGTTAACCATGATTTCAGTAAAGTGTAGAACTCCCTTTCACAAAAGCAATGAACCCAATCTGCCCAGAGTAAACTATTAATAGGATATGTGTGAAACAAGTGTGAAAATCTGTTCTGTCTCGTAGCCTGTGTGATGAGGTAGTGACCCCTGACTTTCGCATGATTATGCTCTATGTGGTCTAATTTGACCAACACTTTCACCTGAGGAGGTGGCTGGTGCCTTCCCTTATACCCTGTGCTATGCTATCAGGCAAAATTCACCCAGGTGGTTTTGTTCTGTAAATTTAGTTTTCCTATTCTTATTATGATGTTCCCAATAAGTTACCAAACAGTTTTCTCTACCTTCTAACTACTGACAAGGAATTTAATTCTGGAAGAAACCAAAGGTATACTTTGAATGTAGGAGCTAAATTACTATGAAACATGGAAACCGAAGAAGTAATGTAGTTTTTAGTCACCACCGCGTTCCTGTTTCTAAACCTATATTTCTTTCCATCAAAAAGTATTTAAACTTAAAGCCAGAATTGAAACAGGATAACCAGCGGCTGTGTGGTCTGTAAAATTCCCATTATTCTTTGGCCAGCCATTCCATTTAGTGAAGTGGTCAGAAATAGTTCATGCTTAGGGGATTCTTTATGCTAATGACAAGTTTAAATAGAAGCAAAACAAAAGAATTCCCTTCGTAACCGTAGCGCCACTCCAATCCCAGCTTCTTCTATAAGATTTCCCCCAACTACTCCTAATGGACCTTTCCACCCAGTTGCCTTGTGCTATGCAATTTGGAAATCTATTATGTATCGTTCGGTTCTCTGATTCAAAATGCATTCAATGCTTCCACCTCTCTGTCCACAACAAATGCTTTTCACTTCTTTCATATCCATCAAGATACCAAGTTTAAAGCTTAGAGCATAATAGTTCATGAAAGAAATACTTACTTTTTTTGGCTTGTTTGTGTGAAAAAATGACTCAAGAAATATAAAGATACAATAATATATTTTAAAATAGATATTGTGTTTTGTAGCATATTAAATGTATTTAAAGTATATTATAAATTACAAATACTTTATAATACATTTAATTATATTTTATGTTCAATAGTATATTTAATGTGTATTATATTTTTTAAATGTTTATAATATATTTATCAATCTTCTTTCCTCAAACTCAAAGTATTTTCTCATTCCTCTCCCTTTACGTTCTCAGAATGCATTTCTCATTCTAATTATTATAGGTCACTTGGGCTCATTGCTCTTAAAAAGAAATATTTTCAGAAGAGTTGGGAGAATGGTAAACAGATTTATGAAAATATTCAAGAAATTTCACATGTTGCGTGTTTTCTTGAATCACTGGGCCACAATGTGCAAAGCTTGTTTTGTATGAAAAGACAGGTTGGACCAATTAATCTCTAAGATCTTTCCTGGCTCTTGACTGTATGACATCTTCTCTTGTTAAACAGTAAGGACAAATCTCTGCACCTGCTAACCAGCACTGTTAGCTCGAATATGTTTACATATACATGTGGGTCCATAGAAACTCCCTTCCACAGCAGGGTGACATTTGAAATGCCACTCTCCCTGCTTTGCTGAGGCAGTCCACCATAGCACAGGCAGGAGAAGGGTCCATGATGTGCTCATTTTTCACTAATGAAGGACTGTCTGAAGAGCAGTGTTTACAAAAACATTCCTTTGCTGATTGTCTGCATCCCCTGCAAGGTCCAAGTCAGGGGTCTAGGAATTTGGGGAGGGCAGAGGCGATGATGGGTGAATGAATCCTTTCTCACCATTCTAGAACTCATCCTCAATGAGGCCACTCTTCCACGGGAGTGGAAAGGAATCTGATGGCACCTGTTTGTCTTGGCAGCCCTTGTCCTGAAGATGCACACATCCAGAGAATGACAGAGAGCCATTTTTCCAAGCTAAGGCTAACTTGTGTTTCCATAACACTGTGGGAAGCTGAAAATTCTAGCCATGCAGGCTTGTCCTCAGTCTTTGAATAAATAGCCCTCTGCTTCCAGAGATACCGTCCCTAAATCACCTTTCAACTAGGGAAGATTCACTTTAAAAATTAAGGAAAGAAATTGCTGAAAAGATCCATTTAAAAAAAATTCCCAGTGATCCCAGTTATCAGGGGGATAAGACTTTCTTAGTCATTTATTCATCGTCTCCATCCACAGGAAAAGAAGCAGCAAACGACAACTGAGCATTCAGAAAACTTTAGTCTTCTCATCAGAGCCTCTGATATCCTCAGAATATTGGCTTGTTCTTGACTTTTACGGACTAAGTGTTCTGACAGCTGAGATGCAAATGGTTCTCCGAATGTTTCCTACCCACCAATGAGCATAGCTACACTTTGTTGACATAAATGCTTTAGAATTCTTTACAAATAACCAACTCAAATCCCCAGACTCTCAGAATATAAAGTATCACAATAATCTAAAACCAGAAAAAGACACTCAGTGAGAAAGTTGAGGGTCTCTGTATTAGGGTGTTCATGAACATTAATTCAGTCTTCTGTACAGAACGTACAGCTGTCTCCAAATCATGAGGCATTACACCTCAAAAACAACTGTTCTGGGAAAAGATATTTAACAGGTCATTACTAAGTGCTTCCATCTATTTCATTTATCATGGGATACATTCTCTTTTTCTCTTTATATTACTATTCCTATTTGATTTGGGGTGCACCTTACATATATGTCTGCCATTTTATTTAAATCATTGATGGAAATTTCTAGCATTTTATTAATGAAAAAAATCTCTCACACACCACTCATACTTTTATTAGTTTCAAATCAGCAAGTGGGTGCATATCTTTAAGCCATTTACAGAGACTCTTTACCAGCCATACATTTTTATCCTCAATAGAGTGAAGAAATAAGTCATAAATCCTACTAGCTAACCTTTGGTCAACACTCAGTACCATGTCAAGCCTAATACTATTTTATGTACATTCACTTATTTAAACGCAACAACCCTATGAAATAGACACTAGGATTATTTTTACATTAAATGAAAAATCAAGGTTAAGCAACTTGCCCCTGGATAAAGGGAGTACATACTGGAGATAAGACATACTGATACGGACACAGAGAACACAATGATATAATTATAATTTCTATATATGTAATGTTTGTGTTTAAAAAATACATATTGTATTAGTCACCTTTCCAGTTTCTGGGGCAAAGTATCTGACACCCACAGTTTAGAGGAGGAGAGGTTTATTGTGCCTCATGGTTTCAGCCAGCGGTCAGATGATGCTAAGGCAGAAGAGTCACGGTAGAAAGGCATGATGGGAAAAGGCTGCCTACCTCGTGCCCTCTGGGAAGCAGAGAGCAGGGGAAGAGCCTGCGGGGAAGGGGCCAGGGATCAGGTATTGCCCGAAGGTCATCCCGCCATGACTCATTTCCTACAACCAGATCCACCTCCTGATAGTCCATTCAGCTCTGAGCTCACTGTGATGCGTGATCCAGTTCCCTCTTCAGGGTTCTTTTAATCTAGTCAAATTGACAACTGTGATTAATCACTCACCTATGAAACACAACTATTGACCATGGTGCTGTGGTGGGCTACAATTCCTGATCAACTTCCTATGGAAAGCAACTAAAATGCCAGGTAAAGCAACAATCATCTGGCAATAAAGTAAATGACAAGGAGAGGACAAAACTAGGTCATAGCAACCAGAGGGGAAGCTGAATTCTACTTGCCTGGTGAGGGCATTCACTAAAACCTGGTGGGTCAGAACTTTATTTCATTATTCTGTGGTACACAGAAATCAAAAGGTAAAACCCACACCTATTCAAATGGAATATTAGAATATATACTCCAAAGTCTTCCTCAGCAGAAGAGTAAACTAGAAATATAACTGTTTCCATTTATCGTGGAGACTGCAAACACCTGCTCAAACCTTGGTGCTGGCTGAGGTAGAAGGTTCCTTGAGCATGTGATTCAAAGTTACTTCTCATATGGGTTCACGAACCAATTTTACAATAACTAGGTAGTTTGGGGAATCCTCAAGCCAAAAGTTTAAAGTGGCAACAGGCTTGCAGTATCTCTAGGCAATGAGTAGAGTCTAATTGAAATTTTCTCAGGAAGAACTCTAGAAATCCAGACTTTGATTAATTCCCTCAGGTAGCACTCAGAGAAATATGAATTAAAAGTAATAAAACATGGGGATGGGGATTTAGCTCAGTGGTTTTGCTGCCTGCTGCGCAAGTGCAAGGACCCGAGTTCAATCCCCAGTACCAAAAAAAAAAAAAAAAAAAAAAAAAAGTGATAAAACACAGAACACAAAGCATAATGTGTGAGAGCCAGACACAACAATAGTCATAACTCTTTCATTCTGGCAAATATTATAAACTAGAATATGAAATGATGTGCTTTGCATTTTGGAAATGATAAAAGATGAAATCCAAAGTAATATCCAAGAAAGTATAAAATAAATACTAAGCACCATTTCTAAAGGTAAATATTGAACTTTTATTTTTAAAAAAGTTGATTTTCAACTGTCAATAGTCAGTGTCCCTATTACCAGATTGGGGCAGGGGAGTCTTACTCAGGTTCTTGATGTCTTGAACAAAAATTAAGCAGAATACCCTAAAGGAGCAGCAACATCAAAGATTTATGTGAAAATTGACAGTACACCTCACAGGCTAGAAGCAGGCCAGTGAGGAGAGATCATGGCCCTGGTGGGGCTTGGTGTCCAGGGTTTTAAGCCTTAGTATTTAGGGTGGGATCGAGGTCTTAGTCTGATGCTTAACTCCTGCCAATGAGAACTTGGCTTGACCGCTCCATTGGGTGATGGATTTTTTGACCTTTTATGGCCTTTGTAGGACCTTTGGTGTCCAAAGTCAGTATAGTCAATGACATGGTAATTAGGACTGGATTGGCCAAGGATTGCTAAAGACCACTGGACTCATGCCCAGAGACTTAACCTGTTATCTGATTACTTTCTTCCATTGTGTTTATCCAGGTATAATGTTAATTCAGAAAGTGGATCTAGTCCAAGGTGCTCCCTCCCTTCTTTCTCCAGTAATTTCCTCAGCTATCTTCTACCTCAACTTCCCCTGAGAGATGCTCAGGGCTTGGTGGTCTCTTCTTCTGAAGCTGGTTTCTGACACTGACCCTTGTTCCTACCTATATAGGAGATTTTGGAACTCTTAATCTGATTTAAGGGCTAAAAAAAGAGTTGGTCTGCTCTTGGGTAGAGCTGAATGATCTAGGGTGGAGTTTGAGCATTACACCATAGTCTGGGTAGTGAGTGAGACACTAGGGGAATTGGAGGTGCATAGAAAGTACAAAGACTGAGCTGCTTCTTTGAGAGTTCAGTTAGAAGGAGAATAGTCAGGGTCTTTAGCAGAGGAAAGAAGCTGGAATCCCAGTGGAACCATCATTTATAAGTGAGTTTGTTGTATCCTGGAAGAGATAAATTTTATGAAACAGTTAAGTAGACAGAGTCCACAAACAAGAGAAAAAAATCCTTCTAGTGGGCCAAGGAAGGGTAGTAGCCAGAGGACCCACCCCTAAGTTTGCCTCCAAAGGAGCCATCTGTTTAGCTTTTGTTCCCTTAATAGAGAGAGCTGATCTTCCAGAGTTATCTACACCTTGTTCTACAACAGTTGACTGGTTGGTATGGTAACAGCACTGTTGTAAAGCCATCCAAAGACCTCCCTGTGCTACAATTAGCATATCTAGACCTCTGCATTTGTGAGGGGTCACTACAGCCAGTGAATCTATTTGATTTTGTAAAAGCTTTATGACAATATATACCTGAAAAGGACTGCAGAGAACTTGAGGGAGAGGCTGCAGAAAATGTGTGTGGGTATTCCTAACCCCATAGATCCTGTTCCTATCTTCCTGGCAATCCCTAAGCCCGCCAGAAGTGGAATTAAAGTAATCACCCGCTGATGGAGGTGGAAAGGGGAATTGGGAATCGTTGGTTGTTAGGAATAATTTGCATTCAGGGACTAGATAAACTATGGTACAAACACCTGTCCAGTTGGAAGCATAGAAGGGCTTGATTTCCACAAATAAAGAGCACATCAGGACAGTGAGACAAGTAGTATTATCAAGATAGAAAAGGAGATGTTGTGCATCAGTTATGAAAGTGCTGAAGGCTCTGCTGAATAAATATTGAGTAGCAATGCCATTCCTCCTAATGGCTCAAAAGAGAAAGGTTGTGGCTGAGATATGTCTTGAGTTTTCTTAAAAGAATTGTCTCTGTGAGATCAGGAAAAATCAAGTGTCCATGGTTAACAAGGAATTGATGTATCAACAATGATTGGAGTAGAGCTAGCAGCAGTTATTCAGGAGCTGAAATCAGGGACTTGAACAGAAAGCATGGTCTTTCCTGATAGAAGTCAGCATTTTTATCTTGTGTTTCAGGTAGGTCTGTTGAAGTAGAAAAGGTAGAGATTTGGATTTGTTTAGAGAAACCATTGTGTTGGAGAAGAATAGCCTCTTGACTTGTAGCATAAGATACAGGTAAGTTTCCAGTGAGTGACATTGCCCATAGGCTGAGAGTATTGGGGGAGTGTATGGCCTGGGTGCAGATTGGAGCTTAAATGACAAGTGAAACACCTGAAAATATTAGACCAGAAACACGGTTGTCATAAGTAGCTTAAATTTGACTGGACAGATTTGAATAGAATTGATGGGATCAATGAGGCTTGAGGGGTGAGAATTTCATCAGAAATGAGGGTGAAAAGATGCCTTAAAGAGCATGCATTCACAAGGGTCTGCAGCATATGCTTGAGCAGGGAGAAAGAGGTAGGCATAATCAACAATCTTGTGCTAGGGATTGATTGGTGGATTTTAAGTATGAGCTCTTTCAAGTAGACAGAGGTAAGGAAAAGGTTTGGGATGGATAATGTGCTGGCACTAATCATAGGTAATGTTGTAAAGAAAATCAAGGCAAGTAGCAGGAAGATTTTATAAGTTAGAACATTGATGGAGCAAGGAAATTATGTGAGGCACCAGAAAGTGAACCAGAGTAAGCAGGAAATAAACAAATGACAATGCAGAGTAAAAACTCTAAGCCTAGAGTAAGTGTCCACTTATGTTGTGATAACTCACCAATCATAGCTCAAGGAAAGTCTCAGTTTCTTCCCAAATATAGTCTGATAAGTCTCTCTGTCAACAGAAAATCCCAAATAAAGCTTTTGAGTAGATCATAATCCAAGAGAATGCCTAAACTATAGTCAATTAAATGATTTAAAATTATACCAAAGAATTTAGAAATATGATAATTATTTGTACACAGTACAGAAGGGTGAGTTATCTCTGGTTGGGTCCTATTTTTTCCTTTTGAAGAAAGGAAGAACCTTGACAGGTTCACAAGAATATTCAGTCTTTTCAGCCTGGTTGTTTGCCATCTTGAATAGACTAATTAGAGCTGGCTTGACACCAGAGAGGTGAAGTCAGCTATACATCTGCTAACTTTACGGGAGTTGGGGTGGCAAAAATGATGGAGAAATTTTCCTCTACTTTGGTCTTAAGTGGTCTGCTTGCGTCCCTTCCTTCCAGGTTTTCAGTAGCACTTCGTCCCTAGGGAGGACACCAAGTGGTCCACCAAGGGCAGGAGCTGGCAGGACTTCATTTCTATATTGTTGAATACCTTGTTGATCTTGGTTCAGATTAATAAGATACCGTAGAAGTTTAGTGCCTCAGGATCTATCACTGTGTCAGAAAATAGAAATGGCTTCTCATTTATTATCTCACATGGACTCATATTTTGCCAAGTACTTGTGGTGTTTCAAATTCTCATGAAGGCTACTGGAAATAACCACAGAAAAGGCTCAGAAGTTTCTTGGCAAAGTGTTGCCAGAGTCCATTTTAGGGTCTGGATGGCCCTTTTAATCTTTCCTTAAATCTAAGGTCTCCATGTAGATTGGAGATAGAACTTTATTCTTAAAGGCTTTGCTAGCCCTTGAGTTATCTGAGAGGTAAAAGGACAGCCATTGTCACTCTGATGGGACCAGGGTAATCTACACTGAGGAGTTATTTCCTTGAGTACCTTGAATACCTCAGTAGCTTTTTCTGAGTGAGTAGGGAAAGGCTCAATTCAAACTGTGAACATGTCGATCAGGACCAGTATTTGTTTAAACCCTCCAAATGTTGGTATATGATAAAGTCCAATTGCCAGTCCTCTCTGGGATACATCCCTCTCCTTTGTATGGGCTGTAACAAAGGAAGTGGCCTGGGCCTCCTAACATCATTGCAAGTACAGATAAGACAAGCTTGACAGAGCCATCTGATGGTTAACCCAGCCCTGGTCTTGGAAAAATTCAAGTGACCATTCCCATTTTAGCATCTGATCCCATATGGAAAGAATCATGAGTTTCTTGAGAAAGAACTCATCTGTTTCTAAAATATCACCATGATCCCTATTTAACTCCTTCTTGTCCCAAGCCCCAGTTATTTTCTTTGGGTTCCAGGTTGGTTTTAATGGTTCAGCAGGAACTGGGAACAAGGCTAGGGTCTCTAGGGGATGCAAGGCTGTCCTTTTTGCCTCTTTATTGGCCTTTAGTTTCCTAATGAGATTTTTAAAACATGTCCCTTTGGTGTTCCTTATAATGAATGACAGTAGCCTACCTGGGTAGATTGACCAGCACCAGGAGTTACAGAATTTCCTCCTTAACTTGTATAGTTGATTGTTTGTTAGTTAATAACCTCTTTCTTCCAAGATTGCTGCATGAGCAGGTAGCACCACAAAGCCATATTTGAAACCCGTGTAGATATTTAGCCTCATCTTTTCCTAGTATCAATAACTGAGTCAGTGCAATGAACTCTGTTTTTTGAGCAGAGGTTCCAGGGAGTAGAGCAGCAATAGTAACCTGCTGTGAACTAACAACTGCAAAGCCTACCTTTCGATATCCTTCTTGGAAAAAGTTGCTTCTATCAGTGAACCATTCCTCCTTAGGGTCTTGGTGGGGCAGATCACTGATGTCTTTCCTGCCTGTTTGCATAGGTTTGGGAAATCACTTCCTCACAAGAGTGGCTAATTTCTCACCCTGTAGGTGTCAGGCAGAATTAAGAGTAGCACAAATCTTTAGGGTAACCTCAGAGGTGTCTAGGAGCATAGTCTGGTATTTGATAAGTCATTTTCCCGTCAACTATAAATTACCTTTTGCCTCAAGTGTAGATCTGACCTGTTAGGGAGTCAGGGTTTTTAATTTTGCCCAAGAGTAAGTTTTGTGGCCTCTTCTTTTAGGATAGCTGGGTCTACTACTGCCCTCAGGCAGGGTGGACATTCAGTAGCTACTCCATCTACCTTTTTAAAAAATTAAGTCATTGGCTTGGGACTTCTGTCTCAGCTTTTGGGTCCAAATTCACAGAATGACTTCTCTCTTTTCCGCTATGAAGAGAATGAAGAGCTTTTTTAAGCCTAGAATTTCCAGTGCTAGAGCCTTCCTGAGAGCATGCTTTGTTTACTGAAAACCATTGTCAGTATTTGGACAAGCATTTGTCCATTCTAGAGGCTCAGACTCAGGGCCCTTGACAACCTTATATAAAGGTTTTGCCATTAATCCATAATTGCATATCCAATTATGCAATTTTGCATAATTGTTTAGTGGGCGAGGGTTCAAGATCACAGATAGCCTGGATCCATTCCCTACAAGATTGTCATTCCCCAAGAGTAAGAATATATACTAAGTATTGGACTCTACAAAGGGATATTTGAGCTTTTTCTTTTGAGACCTTATTTTCCTTTTTGGCAAAAAATGGAAAATTTGGACAGTATTATGGTTAGATGGCTTCCAAGTTGAGTTGCTGATTAGAATATCACCTACATCCTGTAGGGTGGTCCCTTGTGTAAGTTTGAAGTCTGTAAAGTCTGTTCTTAGTGTCCAAACAAAGAGGTGGGGCTATCCCTAAAGCCATGTGGAAGTACTGTTCATATATTTGGTGTTTTTCTTTTGTGATAAGATTTTTTCCCATGCAAATGCAAACAAGAAATGGGAGTCTGGGTGCAAAGGAATAGAAAAGAAAGTATTTTGAGATCCAAGTCTCAGAACCAATTTGCGTCTCCTGCAATCCGGGAGAGAATTATATATGGTTCCATCACAAGAGAGTAGATTGGAATTATTACCTCATTAATGAGGCAGAGGTCCTGTACTATCTGATATTCTCCTAAGAGCTTTACAATAGGGAGATTTGGATTGTTCAAGGGTATTTACAAAGTCACAAATGGCATATTTGGGAAATCTCTCTATGCTGGAGCCTCTCTAGGCTGGAGGCTTTTGCAGCCCTCTTCTTTAATAGGGTGAGGGTTAGGGTATTACCTTCAGTTGAGAAACTGCCTTGGATCTTTTAACTTTAAAACCACTGGTGTTGCCTATTTTGCTCTCCCAGGAGTGTCATCATTCCATGCAGCAGCATCTACCTGCTGTTAATTAAGTGAGGGAGTTTGAATGTAGCTTTAAGAGGCAAAATCTGCTTTGGACTTTCCAGAATTAAAGAACAGCCCCTAATTTTGCTAGTAAATCTCTTCCCAATAAGGGAGAAGGACAATTAAGAATTCATAGTTGGACATTTGACCTTCAAATTGGCACATTAAAGCAGGAATAAAGAAACTTTGACTAGGACTCTCTTCTACCTCAATTATGACTATGGGCATAGAGGAAGATATACCAGAGAAGGTTAAAACAAAGTATGTTGCACATGTATTGATAAGGAATAGAATTTGCTTACCCCTAACACCTTCCTTGGGGTCATCTGGGGCTCCTTGTTAGTGATGAAGATATCTACAGACAGGGGCATTGTCATTCGTCACAGGTCCTCTCAGCCCTTTTTATCATAGTGGACAGCGAGAGTTTTGCCTGGCCTTGCCTTTCTCTGGGAGCAGGGACAGTCAACCCTCTAGTGCCACGGATTGGTTACATCAGCTGCCTGATGCACAGAATAGAGCCTGGGCAGTAGCACAATGCTACTGTGTTTGTTCATAATGCTACTTACTGTGTTTGTACATAATGCTCCAGTGTTTGTTCTTCTTGTAGTTAAAATAGAAAACCTTTCCTTTGCTGGACTTGGGCTTTCCCTTGGATGGCTTGGGGATGCATAAACCATTGCCAATTGCAGAACCACAATTTTGCTCTGCTTTTGTTCTCAATTTCTGTCCTCTTCACCCTCCTTCAGATCCCTACTGTTAAACACAGAAAAGGCTATGTCCGGTAATTGGGCCAAAAGGTCTGAGGCCCCATTTGTAACTTTTGTGATTTGCATCAAATATCTGTGGTTGGTTGGCTATTAAAATGCTGTCACATTAGTGCCTGTCCCTCCTTCGAAGAGGGATCTAAGTTTGTGTATTTATGGAAAGCCTCAGCCAATCAGCAAGAAAAAAGATGGATTTTTCTGTTTGCTCTGTGTAATCTCTCTCATCTTTTCATTGTTAACAGGTTTCCTAATGCATCTCTTCATTCATGCAATCAGGGCTACTATCATTTGTGCCCTGTTGCCAACTTGTCTCCTGTGTTGTAATCCCAATTTGGCTCCATTAGGGGAGCAGTAATATCCTAGGGTCTGTTTGTTCCCTGTCTGTTGCATATTGTTCATCTGCATACTTTCTAGGCTCTTCTAGGATTCTTTACTTCTCATTAGGAGTCTAACAAGTGGCTAGAAAAAATTACACATCTTGCCAATTAAGACAAAAGCTAAGGACAGAGTTTGAAACCCACCTATAAATCTAGAGGGATCCTCAGAAAATCTGCCTAAGCACTCTTTGCACTGTTGAATGTCTGCCACTGAGAAGGGAACTTGGACTCAGATAGTCCCCTCTACCCCAGTGACTTTCCTTAGAGGTAGGTTGGGTTGTGAGGTAGAAGAATAGGCGGCTCCACCTATGTATGCCCCACAGGGCTTAATACAGCCTGGGATTTATAGTGAGGAGACTAGGGTGTATTTTGTCTTTCTGGAGAGCCGGAATCTAGTGGAATTTCTGAGTTTCTTGGAGAGGCTGGGGCTAGAGCATTGGCCTGAGGATGGTAAGGAGTGGGTTGTATTTCCCTGGATTTGTCTCACTACTTAAACAGCTGGGATGGGCCTACATCACCCTGAGAGACTGGTGGAGGCCTGAGGATGGGTCATCAGTATCAATTTCTAGTTCAGAAGTCATTTTAAAGGCAGCAACAGTTGGGCGTTTGCAGAGGCTCAGTTTTGGACAGAGAACCACAAAAACCTGAACATAAGTAATCTCAGGCAATTTTTCTTTCCTCTTATAGAAAAAAATCTAAGTGAAGAATAATATTGTAATTTAGACTGCCATTTTCTGACCATTGCTCTTCATCCCCTAGCTTGTAGTGGGTACCATGCTATACGGCAGTAGAAAAATGAGTCATTTTCTTTTTAGATTATCAGGGCCAAATTGCCCCTAATTATTGGTGAGGTCTGTGGAATCAGTGGAATGTTTCAGAAGTCCAGAATCTCCTCAAAGGTATCTCTTTCTTTCCATTGTTTTTGTTTGTTTGTTTGTTTATTTTGGTACTGGGGATAGAACTCTGGACCTTGAGCTTGCATGGCAGGCTCCGGAACCACTGAGCTAAATCCCCGGCCTCAAAGGTATCTCTTTAGATGGGCCAGAACCCAAACTTTGGAGCCACAACGCATTACCTAAGACTCAAGTTCTCTACCAAACTTCTCTAGTGTGACCAGTGGCACTGGTGCTTTTATTGTTTTCTTCTGCAGTTTCTTTAGAGTTTATGGCCCCGTAGAAGACCTTGCGTTCTGGGGTAAACACGCTGGCTTTGGATCCCTAACCAATTCAGAAAGCAGCCTTTATCCAGCAGGCATGGTGTAGGAGATGGCAAAGGAGACCGAGGCAGAGAGCCATGTCTGTGGCGGGGGAGGGGAGTCTGACCCCCAGGGCAGGGCAGAGCAGCTATTGCTAATATTGGTAGAAAAACTGATATGCCCGAAATGAGAGTTATATTTTTAAGGTGGACCGGATCTTAACTGCCTCAGAAATGGGGATCAAAGAGAGGGTAATCAATAGAGAATGAGATGACTCACTAGAGAGAGACCCATATGAAAAAGGGATGATAATCATCTAAATTGAAATTGGCACTTTAAGGGAGTTGGCAGAAAGGACAAGTGTCACTGGAGGCAGAAAACGAAGGAGCCAGGTCAGGGCCCCAGAGTAAACCTACTATGTTCCCAAAATAGTCTTGATGAATAAAAGTGGTGGAGGCAAGTGGCAAGGAAAAGACATGTTAAACATTAGGTTACACGCACATGAAGCATAGACCTGCAAGAGTTGGAAGTTGTCTTGTGACACCTGAAGCCTCAAATGTGTCATTCTGTGACCAGGTTACCCTGTCAGGAGAGCCCTCATGCAGTAGACACTCTCATGGTTTAAGTGTCTAACCTGTGCCATCAGGAGTGGCCAGAAACACACAGACCAAACAAATGGGGAAGAAAAGGGAGAAAAGAGGAGAAAATGTTTTCCCTAAAAGGGATCTTATCTCATGACTGGCTCTCAAGATTCTTTAAGCACCATTTAATGAATCAGAACTTAAATCTGAAAATATTATGAAAACAAAGTGCAGAGCAAAGAAATAGAATATTGGAAAGTTTAAGAGACATAGAACATAAAGCATAAAGATTTAGCACACATTAAATTGTAGCCCTAGAATTAACTGTGAGGAAGACCTAATTTGAAGAGATCATGTCTGTAATTTTCCAAAAAATGAAGAAAAGTATCAACTCATTGATTTCTAATTAGAATCCAATTATTCAAATGAATCTCAGATAGGATAAAAAGAAAAAGAAAACCTCATCTAAGTAAAACAGAGTAAAAAGAACTTAAGTGAAAAGAGAATCTAACTAGGAAATAATTGTGTGCATGCAATTGGTGAGTTTTAATTATATACATATTATACTCCAATAAAGCTTATTATAAAATTCTAGTTAGATATTTCAAAAACTGTCTATAAATGAATGTCAGTTCAACTGAAGCTAACTTACTGAATAGCAACATTAGAACATAGGAGTAAATGTAACAAAATCTTCATGTGCTAAGAAAAAAATAGTATCAGCATAGAGTTGCAAAAATTCAGAAGGAACTCAAGAATGATGATGAAAGACATTTTTAGGCTGACAAAATCTGAGAAGGTTTTTTGCTAACATAATCCCTTTTCCACACTCAAAAGTCATGACATTATTCAGGAAGCAAGAAAACTATTCCACGGATACACATGTAAGATGCAAAGGCAATTAAAAAATAAAACTAAAAGTAAATGTGTATGCAAATCTTAAAAAAAGATTTATCACATAAAATAGCACAGCTTTCTGGAGCCTAAAATCATAATGGGAAAAAAGATCTATGACGTATTTAGAACAAATGTAAAATACAAAATAAGGAAGTAGAAATAAATTCAAATATATAAGTCATAATACAGATTACCAATTGAATAAATAATGCAGTTAAAAACAAAATTTTCTAAAATTTGAACCAAAAACTAAATCTAGCAATATATAATAAGTACAATTGTAACATATAATAAAGATTAAAATTTATAAGACTGGAGAAAGGTATATTTGAAAAATACTAATCAAAATAAAACTGCTGAAACTACATTAATATGAGATAATATGGACCCGGGGAAGATTTATTTCATAATGTTAAAGGAATCAATTAATTAAGAAGCAATATTAAAAATAAATTTGATTTCACCTAATAAGACTTTCTTCAAATATGTAAACCAAAAAAAAAAGAGATAAGGGTAAATAGATAAATTTTCTAAAATAGCGGAGCATTTAAATATACTCCTACCGGTAATCAGTAGTAGAAAAGAAATGAGAAACAATATATTTGAACAACACTATTAATATAAATGACGTGATAAAACATATAAAATACTATATACAACAAATAGAGAATATGTACATTTTTAAAGCAAAATTTCTGAAAATTGACCACATACTAGTCTTTAAGTTAAATTTTATTACTATCAATGTGTTGATCATATACCTGCAGACAAAGTCTATGTCATAGAGAGTTCTTATAGTTGTGCACCAAGAAACTCATTCAATAATGTCATTAGCTGTGTTATTTCTTAACACCAATGAAGAAGAAAACAAAGTTCTGTAAGCTTCAGAATTGATCAATACATTTTATTTTTTCCAAACAGGAGACTCATATAACTGTGAAGATTAATTAATTCAGCTATGTATTTATGATAATTAATTGTAGTATTAACTTGAATAGGAAACACCTAATGGATTGGTTTGGCCAATCTGGGTGTGTCTGGATGATTGATTTACTAAGAGGGAAGACCCACCCTGTTTGTGGATGGCACCAACCAATAGGCTTGTAGCCTGGATGGAATAAAAAGGGAAAGACAGAAGTCTTGCTTCTGCTTCTTCAGAGGAGCTCCAGTCTTCTACATCTCCTTTGGACTTCCATCTCCAGGCTTCCAGTGCAGACCCTTCAGCTTCGTGTACGGACTTACACAGGACTCTGCAGTGAGCTCTAGGCCTTCGGCTTCTGACTGGGTCCTTTGCACTCTAGCATGTAGATGGGTCCTTTTGCCCTCTTCCACACCTGACTGCAGGTGGCGATTGTAAGCCTACTTTGTAAATCATATACATATATCTGTTTCTCTTATGAACACTGATATGAGATCAATATATGTACACCTGGAACATAATTTTAAATAAAAAAGCATGTTTCAGATGAAAAGATCAGACACCATTCCATTCACAAAAAGCTCAAAAATGCAAAACTAAACAGCATGTTACAAAAAAGAGAAAAAGGGCAAAGTGGTACACTATCTATTGTTGCATAAAAATTACATGAAAACACATGTCTGAAAGCGGTAATAATAATTTATAATCTCTCTCAATTTCTTGGGTCCTGAATTTGTGCATGGCGGGGAGGGACAACGTGCCACAGTGCCAGGGCCTCGGCTGGAAGACTGAAGCTGTGGTGTGGAACCATCAGGAGCCTCTCTCCCGCAAACGTCTGGTACTTGCTGCTGGCTTCTGCCAGTAGCTTAGCAGAAGCTATGAGCCGGAATATTACCACCTGGCCTCTCCATTGGCTTTTTCACAAAAAGTGACTGGGTTCCCAGGGCAAGTATGCTGAGGGGGAAAAAGCCAGGCAGAAGCTACATTGTATGTATGAACTAACCTCAGAGTCGCAGTACATCATTTCCACAGACAATGTTGATGGGGTCATCACAAGCCCCTGTCCAGATTTAAGTGACAACCAACATAAATGGAGGTCTCTGTTTCAGGAGAGGAAGAAAAGAGATAACATTCTGGAAGGGCTCTCAGAGGTCGTCTTATTTAATGGCTCCCATTTTATGTTTAAACTGAAGGTGGGCATCAGGTGATTGCTCTCCCTGCTTCTCTTCTTGAACCCCTCAAAACCCATCCGATCATATCCATCACTTGCTTCAACCCTCTTGGGATCACCAGGGTTTGAAAATCAAAGCTTAATCTTCTCAGAGTGTCAAAACAGACTCTCTCTGTGATAACCTCTGCCTCTCTTATCAGTCTCATTGTTAACTTTCAATCCTACGTCTGATATTTATTGGGTGGCAATTTCTTAGTTATGAAAAGGGAGACCTATGCCAGTTATACTTACAGGTCCTATAATCCTCAGCCTTTGTGTCTGCACCTTAAATTTGTGTACAGGCTTCTTGTTGCTCTGATTCTTGGCTCTCACTTGTCTACCCCTTGAGAATGAGGCCATGGAAACAATCCCCGTAGTGATGCTGATTCTTTGGTCTCTCTTGGAAGCCGAAAAGGAAAAATATGTTTTGCACATTTGAAAAGCTGGAAATAGCTGTTCAGGCTCTGGTTTTATTCAAACCACTGACTTCTAATTTGTAAAATTCTTCCGATGATGTGGACATAGAAGGCTCTTCTGAAATTCTTGAAGGTGTTTACTTCTCTGAATTGTGTATGTACTTTTCATCATTTCCTTGAAGGACATTGCTTGTAGTTAGCACTGCTTGTGTGTGGTGTGCCTCTTGGATAGGGATTCATCCCAGAACTGAGTTTTCTGTTTGAACACATTCCTGATGTTCCAGTCTTTCGGCAAGTATTTGTTGTGCAACCCCTGCATGCCAGGCACTGTATGAAGCCCTTGGTATTCCATGGGAGCAAGGTTTCCATTGTTCCTGCCACTGTGATGTTTATAGTCTAGTGGTTATGTACACAAGAGGTCTTGTTGTATTGAACCCTCCAAAATATTTTTATTATTACCTTGAAAATTTATGAAAGTATTAATTCCCTTTCCAATTTTCCTCTTAAGTGCCCTTGATAATTTGACTATGTGATTCATTGACTATGTAAGATGGAACTTAAAGAAAAAGAAATCTCAGAGAATAAAAGAAGAATAGCATGATGGATTTAGTAAATGGGGCAAAATGACCATGGCTTATCTATTAGGCAGCTATGTCTTCCACAGCCGAAAATTGCAGTTCCTGAAGTGACTGAGGTCAATGTCAGAGTCATGTACCTTGTGTTTCCTATAAGACCCCCAGTGTGGATGGGATATTTCAGCTTTCTTTATTTTTGAGAAAATATTCTTTCTTTCCAACATCGAGTAAACATCATACTTAATAAGACTTTGTCACAGTTGGTAAAATATTTATACTTTTTGATACCAAAAGGCACCAGTGAGCTGTTGTACAGAGACTGTACCTATTCACTGTCACAAAGAAGATCCAATCCATGTTGAATACATTTGCAAAGACATACGGTGTCTGTGCATTGGTTGAACAGACAAGTAAGACAGTTTAAATGATTCTTAGTTGCTTATGAATCTTCTTTTGTGGACCTGAAATAATGCTGCTTCTCTTACTTCTGAATGATTTTCCAAACAACAGATGGAAATCATGGTACTCAGTAAGATTGCTTTGTTACACTGATCCTACATCTATCAATTATGATTTCTTTTCTGGAACTGGTGCAAAATAAGAAGCGTCTACTAAGTTCTGCAAATTTCAGTGGTTCTCAAGAAATGATGTCTGAGGTAAAATTAACAGTAAAATAGAAAAAGAAAATCTACCAACCAGTATTTGACTCTTCTCTCATGTAAAACAAAGTTCATAGAAAGTTAATTCAGTATTTAAGCCATTTTTCATACAGAGCTAGCTTTCCCATTTGCCTCAAGTTTCTTCCAACTTGAGGCAAATTGGAGCATTCCTTGTGAGCTCCCTTTATTTTCCTAAGAATTTTGTGGAAATGTTAACTTTTGTAAGCCAAGATATGTCCTACAATTTTTTCTAGTTATCGGTTTATTTATATAATCTTTATGTATGTGTATATATTTGTATGTTCACAATATTTATCCATCAAAGTACAAGGCAGATCTGAGAGAGGAAAGTGAACATTTATTTGGCTGCCTCCACAAAATCTACCAACACATCCTCCTTTGCTGCCTATTCAAACACTGGCAAATTATTGAGCAACAAGAGGATAGATTTAGGGTGTGTTTTTTTAGTTACCACATCAGTGTTAAGGATAAGAAATATTATCAGGTATTTGTAGCTTCCAAAAATACCACATTATCAAAATAATAATACTGTACCAAGTAGGTCAACCGTTTATTAAAGCAGTCACAGACTAATGTCAAAAAAAAAAAGTAGGCCTGGCACAGGACAGAGAAAAGCATGTTGTTTGCAGTAGACCAACCACTAAAGTTGGGATATAAAAGAGGAAATTGCTTCCTCTTCAAGTTTTTTTTTCCTTTAATCTTTAAAGTTCTATTCATTCAAAAAATATTTGTCAAGTATGTACTACATTAAGTACACTGTCAGGGCATTTGGGATGGAGCAGTAACTAACAAGCCTCTTTCTACATGGCTCTTGCTTTCTAGAAGGGGAGACAGAAGATAGACATATAGTAGAACATCTGCTAGTGTGTTCTACAAGCCCAGAGGATACAACTTAAGTATAAAATTCATCCAAAATCATTATCACACAGGACAAAATTAACATTGGCATGGCTGTCTTCAAATGACTGTATGCAACCATCATAGACAACCATTAGGCCAGACAACCTGCAAAACAAGTGAAAAGATACCATCTTCATACTCTTGAAGCTACCCAAAGCACATAAAATTGACATGAGTTAACAAAGGAATATCTAATACTTATGCAAAATATTGAGTATCATGACACAATGGTACATAAATATAGTATTTATATTTATATATATATACACACACATGCACACACACATATATGTTATATATGTCAATCTGTAATCAACAACTGTTATTATAGAATGTGGTGCTATAATTAGAAAGTTGATACATAGATTGCCTGTCTCATTCCATAGGTGACAAACTGACTAAGTTTTCATCCACATAAGAATAAACTCGCATTTAACTCAGAATTGCCACAGATGTCTTTCCCTTATTCAGTCATTCTTAGGTCATCCTAAACACTCTTGATTGCAGCAGAGCTGAAAAGTGGCACAAGCGAGGTAGATTCTTTCCTGGGATTAGGCTATCTTCCCCAGTAGGTTCTTGGTGTTCTCATCAATGTGCTCTTGGTCACAAGGAAAGTTCCAGTACTGCAGCAATGTATCAAGATAATCAAAACCAGAACACAGTGCATCGCTGGGTTGCACACGTGAGCTGGAAACTCATAGCCGTGAACATTCTACATTATGACCTCTCCATTCAGATAATAACTTCTGGTGGGCTTCTTATTTGAAATTCCTGAGAAATTTTTAAAAAATTGCACCATGTATTTCTATTTAGGCAGAGTCTTGGTATCAGATGATTCCTAAGGATGCTAGTCATGCCATAGATTCCTCTTCCTCGGGTCACACATGTCACAGCAGTGTGCTTTATGGCTTGTGACACTTCAGCTAAATGTTCTGAATTTCTCTGGATGAAATAGGGAGTAGGAGAGCAAATGAAAGATGTGAGTATCTGTATTAAAAAGAATATATCTCTGCAGTCAACCACAGGCTCTCAAATTAGCCCTCAAGGTGCTGAAGCACTGACAAACAGAGAAGTTGAAGAGTTGGTTGAAGTGAAGAACGAAAGGACAGTGCAATGGCTGTTGAGTAAGCTATCCTTCCTAGAAAGACCGTAAGGAGTAGCACGCAAATGAGCGATTCTTTGGAAACACAGGAGCACATGAAGACATTGGTGTCCTTAAGGAGGAGGGAGAGACTTGGGATAATGAAGCGCAGCTCTCAAAGTGGAGTAGATATAAAAACCATATTTCCTCTTAACTAAGTCTCAGAGAGTCCAGTCCTTTCTATCGGACATAAAATGGCAAAGTTGCAGTTGTCATCTGGAGGATTAACGAGATAGGTACAGTCTTGATGCTTATGAATAATCCAGCAAGGAAGAAGATGAGTTTAACATTCAGAAGCCAGCAGAATCCTCTGGCCTGAAGGAGGAGTACACAAGCCCAGGGAGGAATGAGTTGAGCACATCTCCCGGCCACACAGCCTTTTCTGGACACACTCAAAGACTCAACTCCTTGTCTTGCACAGGAAGGGGGTATAATCCTGCCAGTGAACCCACTTACCATGCACTCTGCAAGACCCCATTCCCTCCCAGAAGGTCTGACTCTATGCTGACGAGCGTAAGAAAGAGTAAACAATTTGGAAAGAAAAGTTGTTGATGTCTCTTTCCCCCAAAGGTACTTCAAGCAGTCAATGAACACACACAATCTGTGTTTATTTTCTTTTAAATATATTTTTCAAAATATTCTGTGATCCAAAATATGTGTTTTCAATTTTGCTCACTGTTCCCTGGCCATGAGTGATGTATTTTATCCATATTCATAACCATGCACAAACTTTCTATTCATAGCTCACTTTGGAGTCTAAATTCTGGCTGCAGGGAGGAATTTCCTTGTGTAGCCCGCATATGGTAATCCTTTACCAGAGGCCTGGCTCCAGATCAGTGTTTGCATTCCTTCCGTGGCCCTGGTGAAATGGAAAGGAATGCAGCACTCGGGTCTTCCTTCAAAAAATTAACTGCATTTCCATGTCCGGGGAGGACAGGACAGTGTGTTCATAAACTCTTGCTGGCTTCAGGAATGTCTAACCTGATTTCCTCTCATAAATATTTTATTCCAAAAAAAAAGACTTTAGAAAAACGCCAGTTCAAACTCAGCACAGACCCCTTCCCGCACAGCTCCCTGCAGCATGGGAAGCCAGCGTCACAGTCCCCAGCCTGGAACCCAGAGGCCAAGGGCATCCCCAAGGTAGTCATGAGGAGCAGCCAGGGCACCCAGGCTGCTCCTGGGTGGCACAGCCCAACCGTGGGTGGCCGAGCTTGGAGAAGAGGCGTGTTTCCTAAGGGGCAACTTCAAAGCCATCTCAGAGAGGGAGTCTATGTCCCTGGGGCTCCACCCTGCTCCAGAGAACAGGCCTCTGGTTTCAGGTAGGGGTTTTGGTTAGATCTCCCTCCTTCCAGTGACTGCTGCGAGCCCTTCTTCACCCTTTGATGAGGTGACACTGCCTAATCACAGGTTCTGTCTGGCCCCAGGCTGGGCGGCTACCATGTAAGGCGTGCCTGTGGGCTGCTACCTGGGATGCTCTGGACCCTGCAGCCCAGTGAAGTTGCCTCCTCGGTTAGAGCAGTGGGCCCAGGCAGGCCACCTGTCCGAGGTCTTTACCCAGTCCCATTTCTCACTTGGCACTCATTCCTGGGGCTGCCAGTGAACTGAATCTGAGAGGCTATGAAAATAACACCAGGGAGAGAAGTGCAGGAAGGGCATGTGCTGGTCCTTCGGTATCCAAAGCCATAACTTTCTCTGGTTTCTTGTTCTTGCCATTCCTTATTTGGCAGTGCTTACCCAAGCAAGATACACTCCTGCTTCCTTTGCTCTCCTCTGTTGGGAATGCAAGGTAAACTTTGGGGAGGAAGCACAGGGATGTGTTTAAATCCTCTAGGAAGCAACCACAGAGGGCTCCTTCTTTCAGACCAGTGACATTCCTCTGAGGCGAAACAGGAGCAGGGTTTGGGTGTTTTTATCATACATTTCCCAGATGCAGTTCTCAGGTTTCCCGAAAGTACAGGTCAGGAATATCCTGTTTTTATTATTAAACTTGGGTCCGTTCATGTAGAGTTGTTGCAATCGCTGTTTTGACTATTTTCGAACCAATTGGCATCAAATTAATAACGTCAACCAAGGCCAGCTGTGTCAACAGAGCCCAGAGAATTATTGAATAGCTAATTCATTGATATTTTATAACTCTTGTATAATGATGGGTCAGTATTACAATAAACAACAGATAGTGAAATGTCAATCTACTTTCTCTATATACTGAAGGCAACTTCATCAAGAACCCTCGTATTTCTAACTTGAGTGTGTTCTTTCCTAGAACAAGTTTACATTCTGATTCACTCGCCAATCCTGTGTCAATGAAAGCATAAATGAGCACCTACATTTTTCTGGGGTGAGATGTGGAAGAGAATCTCAGCTGAGTTCTGACTGATGGCTAAGATCTACAGGGATTGGATGGGATGGGCAGTTCCAGCATACGGAAAGGTGTGAATGTGGAAGAGTACTGAAAATTGGAAGAAGTCTTAGTTTGTAAGATTGGAGTATATGGGCCGGGGATTTAGCTCAGTGGCACTGCACCTGCCTCATAAACATAAGGTCCTGAGTTCGATCCCTGGTACCAAAAAACCAAATGTCACTGAAAGATTGAACCTAACTAAGGAGATCCTCATATCAATAATAAATTTCACTCTCTTTGACCTCAATTCTCACCAACAAAACAAAACAAAACAAAATTTTTTTAAAGATTGGAGTATAGTATGTGGGAATTAAGATGGAAGAATTCAGGTAGTGATTCATGAAAAACTTTGATGCTATTCCATGGAATTTGTAATTTATCCCTACATCACCACTTCCTGGGAAAGCTAATGTAAGGTTTTGTCAGAAGAATGGACTACAGTTTTTCCTTTAGAAATATCGTTTTGGCAGCAATATTACTCTAGAGCTGTGAAGGGGAAATCCTCTATAAAGTTCTCTGCCCGATTTGAAAGAGGGGTAAGTAGTTGAGTGAAGGAAAAGTCAAAAACTATAGCAGTTCTACACTCTATTTGCGAGTAACAATTTAGCCTGCCACCATTTCATGGATGCTTATAGCAGACACAAATGAGACAAAAGGTAGTTTATTACTCATACCAAAACCAGCACTGAGGACAATTGCATTTTTGTGTCAGTTCCCTATGCTAGGTCAGTACTTATAATAAATCACAGGTAGTGAAAAGTTGATGTACCTGCTGTATATACTGAAGGCAACTTTATCAAGAACCCTCATATTTCTAACTTGAGTGTGCCTTTTTCCAGAACATGTTTACATTCTGCCTCATTTACCAACAACACATCTATGAAAGGATGAATGAGCACCTACATTTTTCTGAGGTGATGTATAATACACAGGATACAAGGTAGCAAGACATAACTTACAATGATACAAATGATACTCATTGTCCACAGAGCAACACAAAGAAGGGCCAGAAGGCACTGCAAAGACAGCTGATTGCATTAAAGGAAAAGAACTCTTAGTTTAGGGAACCCAATACTTTCATTATGGACATTAAGAATGCTTGTCCTTTTCTCTGTAGGAAGATTATTATCTTTATCTTCCAAAACTGTAAGCAAATCTTTACTTTGTTCCAGAAGGAGCCACTACCTATATCACCAAGGTGCTTCACTGTGCAAATATCTTTGTGAAAAAGAGCCTAGAACAATAGACCTTTAGTGCCTTGCTTGCAAGACTTACAGAAATGGGAGACACCATGAGGAACTGTCCCCAAACTGGAATCACTTGAAGAAAAAGAAGAAATCAGTATGACTTCCAGGACTGAGCATGCACACTTGTGTCACCACAATCGATGCAGAAGGAGAGGGTTTGGTTTCACCTATGTATTTGTCCTCATTTAGATCTTCAGGGTCTCCCAAAGGCCAAATGAAACTGCAGTATCGCAAGGCAGACATACTGAGTCATACATGACCATGGTTAACCTGTAAGTTCTACAGGGTTTAGAGTTTGCTTCTCTATACTTCATTGATCTACCTCTTTAACCACTGTGGTCTTGTCTGGAAGAAATTCCTGTGTTGTCAAGTTTGAACCAATGTCCAGCTTGAATATCCTGATGTGCTTCTTGTCATTCTGGACTTCTAAGAGGAATTGGTGAGACTAAAAGAAGTCACTGAGAGAACTGAATTGGCAGAAAAGCATAATCCAGTCCTTGACATGCTTTAGGAGAACTGTAGGTTCTTGTCAGATTTTCCCAGACCGAGAATGGAAGCACTTAACCACTCTAAAGATTTACTGAATGCATGACGTCCTCCAAGCTGAAAGAAGGAACACTGGATTGTTGTGGCCTGGATGCTGCTTGAGCTCTCCCACACTCATTCTCAGTCTTGGTGTGGCACTAATTTCTCTGAATTCTAACTCTGGTTCCAACTGTTACTCTCTTCCCGAAACCCAGACACTTCCTGAAGCAAGGAGTGTCTAACTGATCTTTGTGTGTTCCCCTACACCTTGTCTTCAGTGTGATTATATGAATCAAGAGTGAGATTTTAATTTAAGCTTAGCTTTTGCACGTTAGAAGTTCTTTTGTCTTTTACAGCATATATCTTGCGAATCAAAGTTTCAGAAATTAAGCAGAATAGCTCAAGGAGCCTTTGCAAGTAAGATTTAGAAACTCTTCTCTATGTCTCATTAATATTTTATTCTTAGTTTAACAAAATCCCCCACCATCACTCTAACACATATATCCCCTCTTAAAGTCATTAAAAGCTTTGGCTACTTTGAGGTAATAATAGGTTGCTTAATAAGGAAAATAGTGACATTACTATATTAACCTACAGATTATGTGTGCAATTTTAGTTGCTCTGAATTTGTCTTGCTGTTCACCATTTTAAGGATATAATCCATTTCCATGTGTCAACGTTTTGCCATTGCTAGAGTTTGCCCAGGCCCCAGGACTTCTGTCACTAAAGCCTTTACAGCATTATAAAGTGATTTTTAGTATTACACACGGAGCAATCAGTAGCTTTGTATAGCACCAGTGACTTATCTCTGAAAAGCTGAGCTCTAGACTTTTCTCATAGGAATGATATGGTAATAATAAAGAAAATCGACAGTAAAGCAGATCAGTTTTAGATACCCAAGTAAGATGAATAAAAGTAGTGCTTTATGGCCATTGATATAAGAAAATCCCTCAGGTGTCCTGAGGGAAAAAAGTGAAAAATAGGCAGTGTATTTTACTTCGTAAAGCTTAACTTTAGATTGAAAAATTCACTCCATGTTCAAATTTCTGCCCTATGGTTAATACTTGGTTTATGACCCATTTCAAACCTTAGTTTCTGAAATTGTAAAACTGCACATAAAATCTTATAGTATTCCTGTGAGACTTAAAGATAATTTATTCAAATTACTTGGCACATCAATGTACTTCATATGTTAGGAACAGTGTTAATGTTTTATTGCTGCCGTTATTGTTGTACATTCACAAGAAATAATATAAAGTTGGCATCTAGTTGCTTCTTAACCAAACTTAACAATCTCTTCCTCTGCAGGAGGATCACTGTTTATTCTCTATTTGTGACCAATGTTGATTAAGAGCGATTGTCTGCTGCTTCTGAACTGCCATTTTCTATATGTGATCTCATGTAATCCTCAAAACGATCCAAGGAGGAAGAACTGTTCACTGTACAAAAGCAAAACTGTTGTTATTCCCACAGAGAAGATCGGTAACTTGCCCAACACGCCCTGACTGTTAAGTAGTAGGCTAGGTCTGCAGTGCAGGTCTACAGATGGATTTCAAACTAGAGTCTGAACTGCTCCCTGTTTAGAGAGCAACTTACTCCCCTCTGCGTGCCTGCCCTCTTCTCCCTGGCACTAGTGTTAATGTGAGACACTTCCCACCTTGTTTGTTTTATAGTTAAATTCTGAGCTCCCTGAGACCCTCCGCTGCTTCTCTTTTCCTTGACAGTGTGCTCTTCTGATAACGCCTAGGAATGGACGGACACTCGGTTCTTGGTATCTGCTGACCTGGAACCTTTCTCCAAAGCAGAAAGGCTTAGTATTAAGCTTGATAACAAGGTTTTCTCATATCAGAGAAAAACAGATATATTAATAAAAAGTTTCCTTTTAATTCTAGTTTTATTAAGCTTTCAGTGTGATTTCATTTAACTCTTTGTTATTTTTTAATGGAAAAAAAGCAGGAGAAAATAGATTTTAACATATCTTGATGCAACTGATGCTGTTAGCAAAGAAGTGCTCATTTACACCAACTTAAGAGTGCAGAGTAAGGGTGTGAAATAAGGCAGCATGCTAAGGGAACTCTTCCACTTCCTTCGTTTCATCTCCTGTAAGGTCTGCAGTAAGAAGCCTGTTTTTAAAGTAATGAGGGGAGAGATGCTTTTCTGTATTTGTTTCTCAAGCAGGAGCCTCTGGTCTATTATTAAAACAGTCATATTTTAATTAAACTTAATAAGGTGCTGGCAAAACAGATTTGGACTCTGAGCCCTTAACCAAAAAAATTGGTTTTTGCACCATTGTTTGGAAATGTGTAGATCATTCTCTTTTTGAGCATTTGTTATGGTAAAATGGGCTACCCTGAAGCTCTGCAGAAAGAAACACCAAATCCCATCAACCCTGGCTCCCCACCTGGTCCCAAAGCTGCACCTAAGAAGCCTTACTGCTCATAGCCTGGGCCTGGAGACCAAGGCCCACCCATGGGCCCAGCAGGCCTCAGCTGTAACTGGCCAGGACACAGCCCTCAGGGCCGGCACTTCAGGAATCATGCCACCTACAAATAAAATATAACCAGGCTCCGCCATTTGGACCCTTCAGGGAATTATTGAGTAAACTGAACTTCTCCAAATAACATGTTACAGTTTATTATTCTTAGACAAGAGTCAAAAACATTTTGATTTTTTTGGATTGGGGCATAATTTTTATTGTACATCTTTATGGAGTACATTACAGTAATTCTCTTGGTATGTTCTTCATCACTTAGATCAACAGCACCAACTTTTCTTTTCTTTTTTTTTTTTTTTTTTTGCTAAATTCTTTTATTGGTACATTGTAGGTATACAATACAACACAATTACATTTCTCATTGGGAATTGTACCTTTACATAATGCATCTTGGTTCTTATTTTTTCACCATTCCTAGCCCTCCCTTCACACCCTCCACCCTTCCCTATTTACAGAGACTTTATTTCCATTTTTTCCATTTCTCATCATTTTTCCTTTCCCTTCTTTCCTTTCCCCTGCCCCTCCCACTACCCCTACCCCTTTGGACCTTTTCTTCCTGTTTTACATTATAGATTATTCATTCTAATCATTGGTACATTTTAGGTATACAATATAATGACATTCAGCATTGGAAATTTGCACCTTTACATAATCTCTCTTGGTTCTTATTTTTCACCCTTGCCCAGCCCTCCCTTCAACCCCTCCATTCCTCCCTATTTACAAAGATTTTGTTCCTATTTTTCCATTTTCTCATATTAATCCCATTCCCTTCTATGCTTTCCCCTAGCCCTCCCACTTCCTTCCCCTTTGCCCCTTTTCTTCCTACTTCACATTACCTATTATACATTTTAGTCCTTATTTACACTTTCAGTTTCTCACACCAGAGAAACTATTTGGTATTTATACATGTGTGTCCTATTTATTTCACTTAAGAGTATCACCTCAATGTGCATCCACTTAGCTATAAATGTCTCTAATTTCTCATTTTTTATGGCTGAGTAGTACTCCATTTTATAAAAAAACCACATTTTCTTTATCTAGTCTCCAGTTGATGGGCATTTGGGCTGCTTCCAAGTTTTAGCTATCACACACTGTGCTGCTATGAACATGGGTACACATATATCACTGTGGTATGATTCTTTTAATTCTTTGGGGAAGATCTCCAGCAGTGGAATAGTGGGGTCAAATGGGACTTCCAGTCCTAGTTCTTTGAGGTGTCTCCATACTGATTTCCACAGTGGTTACACCAGTCCACACTCCCACCAGCAGTGGAGCAGGGTTCCTCTTTCCCCACAGCCCTGCCAGCATTTGTTATTGGTTGATTTCATGATAGCAGCCATTCTTTCTGGAGTGAGGTGGAATCTCAGTGTTGTTTTCATTTGCATCTCTCGAATGACCAGTGATGTTGAACATTTTTTCATATATTTATTTGCTATTTCTACTTCTTTGTCTGAGAAATGTCTGTTCATTTCAGATGCCCATTTTTGGATTGGGTCTTTAAATTTGGGAGGTCTGATCTTTTTAAGTTCTTTATAGATTCGAGATAGTAGGCCTTTGCCTGAGGAAGAGCAGGTGAAGATTTTTTCCCACATTGTGGGTTGTCTCTTCACACTGCTGGTGGTTTCTCTTGCTGTGCAGAAGCCTTTTAATAAGAAGAGATCCCACTTGTTGATTGTGCTAGTTCACGGGCAACTGAAGTTTTGTTCATAAAATCTTTTCCTACACCGATGTCTTCAAGGGTTCTACCTAACCTCTGTTCCAACTGGTTCAGAGTTTCTATTTTAATATTTAGATCTTTAATCCATTTTGATTTTAGTTTAGTGCATGGTGAGAGATATAGGTCTAGTTTTAATCTTTGGGAAGTTGAAGCCCAATTCTTCCAGCACCATTTATTAAAGAGGCTATCTTTCCTCCAGTGAGGGTGTTTGGCTCCTTTATCGAAGATGAGATGGCTGAGTGTGTCTGGAGTTGTTTCTGCATCTTCTAATCTGTTCCATTGGTCCTCAGGTCTGTTTCTTTGCCAGTACCATGCTGTTTTTATCACAGTAGCTTTGTAGTAGAGTTGCAGGTTGGGGATTGTGATACCCTCCTGCCATGTCTCTGTTACCTAGAATTGCTTTTGTTATTCTAGGTCTCTTCTTGTTCCAAATGAATTTTTGGATTGTTTTCTCAAGGTCTATGAAGTATGCTGCTGGGATCTCAGTTGGAATTGTATTAAATCTATATAGCAGTTTTGGAAGTATGGCCATTTTAGTGAAAATTATTAACATTAATTGAAAATATTAATCCTTCCTACCCAGGAGCAGGGGATGTCTGTCCATTTTCTGATATCATCTTCAATCTCTCTTTTCAGAGTGCCATAGTTTTCAGAGAAGAGGTCTTTGATTTCTTTCATTAGGTTGATTCCTAGGTATTTCAGTTTTTTGGATCCTATTGTGAAAGGAATTATTTGCCCTATTTCTCTCTCAGTAAGTCTGTCATTGGTGTAGAGGAAAGCTATTGATTTTTGTGTGTTGACCTTGTAACCAGCTACTTGACTGAATTTGCACCAACATCTCTTACTGAGCTCTCTTGCAAGACTATGATGATTCTAGAGTTTACTAAAACTGATAAAGACTTGGGAACTTGCACTAACTAACCCCAGATACTCTCACTCCCTATTGTGAGTATAGTAGATATCATCAACAGCAAAGCTGAATTGCTTTGGATTTGGAAATGATTTTTGTCTGCATCAACAATGAATAAATTGTATGACACAGTAATAACAGACATGCACATTATATATGCAGAAACAGAAAATATAGTTGCACTGAAGGTCAGTTATGCTTGCTCAAGAACTCTGTGCCTTGATTTGGTGTGTAGCTGCCCCAAGCTATTTTATTTTCTCCTTCCTGGTTGTCTTAGTTACTTTTCTCATTGCTAAGACAAAATACACCACACTCAAAGTTAAAGGAAGAAAAGTTTAATTGGCTCACAGTTTGTAAAGGTCTCAGTTCAAAGTCGGCTGGCTCCAAGGCAAGGTGGCCTGGCAGAGGGGCATCGCAGAGGAGAAAGAGTTCATGGCAGGCAGAAGGCAGCAAAGCAGTGAAGTAGCAAGTAGCCAGTAGCAACAAGCAATGCCAGCAGTCCTCTTTCTGTCCCTTATATTCTGTCCAGGTTACCTGGATAGCACTCACACCCAGGTTGGGACTTCCCATTATCCACTCCCAGAACTATGCCAAGTCAATCAGTGGACTAATTTAATAATCACACAGCCTTAATCCCAGCATCACACACTCTAGATCCAGCCACTTCTGAAAAGTCCCACGTATGACCACATGAGGCTTTGAGGGGGGCGTCTAGACACAAGCTGTAACACTGGTTTACAACTGTACTCCAAATATCCAGGGTTGCCAAATAGATGGATTCCTTAATAGCTTAGGTACTAAAGTAATGCATTTGTTTATTTTCTATCTGGAAAGTTATATTCATCCAACCAGAACTTATATCATATAGTAATTAAAAGTAGACTCTATAGCCTGGCCTGGCTGTTTGCGAATCCTGGCTCAGACACTTAAGTGCTGTGTTTTTCAGCCAATTGCTTAAACTTTCTCTGCCATGGCTGTCTTACTTAGAAAATAGATGTCAAAATACTATCTAGCTTTTGAGTTATTATGAAAATTAAATATGGAGAGCCCACGGAATCGAGCAATGCTACTTTGGCATTTATTACCATTGCTGTTGTAGCAAACCTCACACTGTGGGTCCCGTAGGTCAGATCCACTTGCTACAGATGCTCAGTATCTGGGATCCATCTGTAATTCTGCTTCCCGTAAAGGCACTTTTCAAGTGCAACTGATGTTCTCTTTAAAATGCTAGGAGAGGACTGGAGATTTAGCTCAGTGGTTTCACCGCCTGCTGCATAGGTGCAAGGACCCGATTTCAATCCCCTGTACCAAAAAAAATTTTTAAATAAATAAATAAATAAATAAATGCTAGGAGAACTTTGATCTACTTTTCTTTTAGCGCATAAGTGGTTGTACTCAAAACCACAAAACTACAATGGGGAAGCTGGCTCACCTTCTTAGTAGAACAACAGGTATGTATCGGACAAAGACTATAGTATCAGTCACCAGTACCTAAAGGACCAGCATTTAATACCAATCAAAAACTAGTTTTGAATAGGAAAGAGGCACATATTTGTATGTTAGGCAGCTCTTTCACTCAAAGTTATCTACAAATTCCTTCTGGAGAAACATGCCTGAGTAATGATAGCCTTACAGAGCAGAACTTGTCCTGGGAATAAAGAATGTTTACCTGGAAAATAAAGTTTTCTAAGTGCCTTTTTGGACTGCTAAATCGCAGATCTGCAAATCTGTAGAAAAACTAACCACTCCAAAGAATGTGACTCTCAGTCAGAACAGCAGGGCTCTCCTTTCATGTCCAGACCTTACTCTGGGAAAAGGCAAATCAATACCCTACAGGGGATTTTCCAGGTTGGTTTCCACCCATTTTGCCCTGCTCTGGCAAACATGCTTTGACAGCCCAGATGGAAAATGCTGAAACTCGTACAAGGCTGCTGTTCCAAGAAGCTCAAGCCTGTGGAATATCCTTTTGCTCTAACTCCACTTTTCCACACTCCCAATTCTCTCAAGTTAAGAGGGGAGCATGGGTGAAGTGTTCTGTGCTGGTCAGGGTTCACTAGCCTAGACAGTTCTTATACCTGCTAGGACTCGGACAGTTCGTGCTCTGAACTACTCAGGGATTCTTAACTCAAGCATGTTTTATGGTCAAAGAAGAAAAGTTGCAGTTCAGGGAGGAAGCACTGTGGGGTTACTTGAAAAGACAAAAATCACCTTGGAGGGCCGTTCAGAAGGAACTGCTATGGGTTAAGGAAGAGCTGTCAAGAGAAGTATTGTCTTGAAGAGAAGGAGGAACCAGTGGCTGAAGAAAGTACTACAGGCGTGTCTGAGATTCCTACCTCATCCACACTGCACTCCCACCTCAGCCTGTGGCTCCCATTCCTTCCCTGCCTCCCCATGCTGCCCGTTACTTCCTCTTTGCTGCCCAACAACCAGGATAAACTGGAGTCTTCATCCCACCTTGCGGCAACATCTAGAAGCCAAAATGTGATTTTGTTTCCTTTACTTGCAAGTACCCCCAAAAGCCTTCAGGTAGCTCTTATGCTTCTCTTCCCCCCTGGGTCTTGCACATGCTAAATAAGCTTTTAAAAAAGTCAATGAAGATAACTCAAATTTTGTTTCAAATCATTAAATACTGTAGCATGTACTATTTTGCAGTGGGATAGGTTATTGTTAACAATAGCTTATCATTATATGAGTATATTCTCAGTTTTATGTTACTGATTTAAAATGAACTTTTCTAATGTGAATTTCATCTTCAGTTCAAACAACATACCTGTGGTCTAACATGGTCTGAAACTGTAGTACTGCCTAATAAGATATTTTAAGAGAGAGGCCATATTTATGTAACTTTTACTACAGTATACTATAAAAGTTGCTCTATTTTATTAGTTATTTTATAAGGAGTGTGGGACAAGAACACAAAATCTCATATACTTGCCTTATCAGAATTTTCTACAACAGAGGAAGAAATCGGCGAAGGTTAAAATCATGCTAAGGATGCCAAACAGGAGAGTGGTGGTAATGGTCCCATTGCAAATCTGACTTACCTGGATGTGTCATTCTAGGTTGTTGCAATACATAGAGCTCTGTGCAGAAGGGGAAGATCCTGGTGACCCATGTCCTCTGATCATGATTCGAGGCAGAGCCAACCACCCTGTCCAGCGTTTCTAGGTGACCCTGTGAATGAAGCAACAGGGCTGCTATTGAGTTTCTTAGCAGTCACATGAGCAGATTTCAGCAGGCATTAGACTACATGTCTGTTATAGTGAGTTCTGAACCTGTGGCACTATTGGGCTTGTAGCAACTTCAGACTCAGTCCTCTCATTTGCTCAGGAACCCTCTGGAGCAAGCTCAGAATGAGACCCTTAATGAATAACCTTCCTTTTGGCAAACCCCAGTTCCAGCAAACCATAGCTTCTTTGTCCCTATTATCTGTTTAAATCTCCCCACCTCATCTCCTCTTATGTAAACAGAAAAACATCACATCTGATTTTCATCATATTGAGTACTAAAGACAATGTTCCTCTTGTCATACTCCCTCCTTTGAACTCTGACCATCCTTATGTGTCTGCTGTGTCTGCACTTGAAGGGTTATTTCCACTGGAGTCCGGCACACTCCCCAGCATGTGATGTTCCTTGGTCCACATCATTGTTGAGCCCATCAGAGGCAGATGTGTTGGGACATCTGTAGTTGTGTGATGTCAAAGAAGGGTTCGCTGCAGGCTTAGGCTTGAAATACTTCAAAACAATCCCCAGCCTTTTGGAAGCATGACTGTATTTTCCATGTATAGTTAGTTGATCCATTTTCTTATGCTATCAAAATGCCAAGAGTGGAAGAGACAACGGGTAAAGTTCCTGTGGCTGTAGGATGCTGACTCCCACATGTTCCTGTGACCTATGTATACAAGTCAGGACTCGAGCCCATAAGGGGACAGTTGCCTATTACATTGATGACCCACTTATCTCTATATTATTTGTCTATGCGTTCAGGCAACAAAAACTGAGACAGTACAAAATAGTGGTCAAGAGTTTTCCCTGAGTCATGTCACTCTGGGTTTTCAATATATAAAATGGGAATCCTTACCACTTAAGTTTGTTGCAACCCTACCCCACCTCCCAACACCAAACCTCTTAATTATTTTCAAGCATTAGCTCAAATGTCACCACGACTTTGTGACTTCCCCTGACTCCCTAATCTCCTTGGAAGTCCTTCAGTGAAAAGTAATCCCTTCTCGCTCTGTGATCTCACACATAGAACTTCCTAAGTAACTTCTAGAATTTACCACCTGAATTAGTGTTGCTCCAAAAATTTGTCTCACTTATAAAACCATGAACTATTTTTAATGAGGGACATTTTCTATTCATTTTTTCACCCCTAAATCCTAGCCCTGTGCTTGGCTGGAACTTAATAAGCATTCAATAAATATTGATTGAAATGAATTTATCAAAATAGCTTTATAAGAATAAGTGAGCTTTTTAAAAAAAGAAAGAAAAAGCAAAATGTTCAATAACATATTGATCAGATAGGCTGGTGGATATGTCAAAGGGAAAATTAATTTTGTTATAGTACCAATTAATGTAGACTTTGAGTGTTTTGCAGTTGCAGGACACGTGGCACTTTGTACCTGTGTCCCTTACTGGCATTTACAAGATTGTGTCACTGTGGATTATTTTCCTATCTTCATTATACTGCTGTAAGAAGACTGATACTAAGAGACTGCTGTAGCCAAGCCCAGAAGGTGTCTGGGCATATGCAGAAGGGGTCTAAAAAAAGGTCTAGAAAAAGAAAGGTCTAGAAAAAGGTTGAGAAAGGAATTGGGAATGGAAAGCAAGGAATGGGAAGAGTTTAGAAAACTGCAATATAAAAATATTATGAAAGAGTTTTAGGGGGATATTTTGGTGGAGTTGGGAGTGTCTAGGCTTAACAGGGCATTCAGGCATGTGAGAGTTTCCATGTTGAATGAGACTGAACCAAAAGAGAATCTGATGCTTCCCTGTCACCTCCTTGTCCCTCAGGTGCCACATGGCATCTGACTCACGTCAAAACAGAAAACTGGACGCCTCGTAGAAGAATGTGCTGGCCGGTGATCCTGTGACCTTTAAGAATCAATCCCTTCAAATGGGCATCTGAGCAAGAGGAAATGATCCTCAGCCGGGCTGTTCCTCTGCTACATTTGTTGGCAAAGAGGCAAACACACAAATATAGGCAGCACAATTTTTGTTTTCAAACTGCCTGCCCAACCTTCCAGTATTTTCCATAGCTTTACTGCAGAAAATAACACCAGCGTCAAGTTTAACAGGATGTGAAAACTCCCCCTCCGTGTCTTGGGACAATTTCCCTCCTGTGCTGCTGTTCAGCCTGTTGGCTTCTCCTTATTCAGCCCAGTGTGATTTGTGCAAATTGTTTCAACGGCCAGCTATCAAGAGCAAACACTGGCCTTTCTTCTTCCTGTGTCCAGGAGTCCTCCCTTTATCCCAGGGCAGCTGGCCCGGCTCCAGTGTCCAGAGGTGTTGCTGGGGTGGCCTTCATTGCCTCGCGCTGGGTAAACAGCTGATCAGCACCCACAGCCTTTGGCCCTCATGCAGCCCTAGGGTCCAGCTGCCTCCTCTGAGGTCCATTCTGGGGGACAGGGAGAGCAGGGTATCAGGGAGCAAAGGCAGTACCTGTCCAGACCTTTAAAAGCAGATAGAAATATTGTTTCTAGGGTAAAACTGCTAATATTACACCTTTGGCATTTTCAAAGCTCCTACGTGTGAAACTTGTCAAATTTTCACTTTGAATTGCTAATGGATTGACATTTCCTATTATTCTTCTAATAAAGATATTTGCAAGCACACACACACACACGCACACTCTTGTAGAAAACACATTTTGTTTGTTTCAAGAATAAGCAAGGGGATGTGGAGAGAAGTTGCTGTTTTGTTTTATGGTACAGATTGTTTTAAGGTTCAAAAAATATCTGATGAATTGGCTTTCAAAACAATCCCACTATATCACAATATTGGATGTGTCATTTTTTTCCCTAAAAGTAAAAGATCAATTTCTAGTGTAAGTAAAGGTGACCAATTAAAAATGAAGTTACACTGCTCTCTAATGAATGCTGTAACAGAATAATCAACTTTGAATATGACATTTTGTCACCAACTGATGATAAAAACAAATTCACTGAAGCTTATATAATATTTAGTAGTGAATAATATTTTTGATGAAACTATTGGTAAAAATATCTTTTCATTTATAGCAAATATGTAAACTCTAGTACATATATTAGCCATTGTACATCCAACTTCAAAAATATGTTTATATGGGCAGGGGATTTAGCTCAGTGGTTCCACCACCTACCCTGCAAACACAAGGACCTGAGTTCGATCCCTGGTACCAAAAAAACAAAACAGAACAAAAATACGTTTATAAATGCTTTTGAGTAAAATTCATACAGTATCACTTTCTAAAAAAGCTGTACTGATATTACCTTTTTAAATATGTCATATGGGAATAAATTCCCAACTATCTTAAGCTTTGCCCTTTCCTGTTAATGTTTGCTGTGGCTTGGGTATGGCTTGGGTGTGCACCAACAGTGTTCACGTGTGGATGTTTGGTCTTCAGTGTGGGACACTAAGTGGCTACGAGGTGGGGCTTAGCCCGGGGTACTTAAGCTTCCGGCAGCTCTGTCCAAAAGGATTGATGCTGATCTCGGTGTCCATTCTCCTGATAGCAAGTCCCTGTGAGAGAGCGGCACCGGATCCTCTCTAATTTCCATTTCCTGTCTGACACCTAACCTCTCTCTAACACTCACTCCACTGTGAGTCTCTTCCTTGTGATGGGACATAGCCAAGAGCACCCTCTCCAGGAGCCCAGGGGGCCCGGTCTTGGATCTCCAGCCTCCAAAAGTGTGAGCTAAATAAACCTCGTTTCTTTCTAAAATACTCAGCCTTAGTAATTTATTTATAACAATGGAAAACAGACAAATACATTTATTCTTTTTTATTTTTTATGTTTGTTTCTGTGGTGTGAGAAACCGAAAGTGTAAATGAGAACCAAAATGTATAATAGATAATGTGAAATAGGAAGAAAAAGTCCAAAGGGGAAGGGGAAGTTGAAGAGGTGGAGGAAAGGAAAGAAGGAAAAAAATATGGGAAAAGAAGGTAAAAGCAGAAACAAAGTTTTTGTAAGTAGGGTGGGGGTGGAGGGGTGGAAGGAAGGAAAGAGGAAAGGGGAAAAAGCAAGAACCAAGATATACCTTGTACAGGTAGAAATTCCCAGTGATGAATGTGATCATTTATTCTTATAAACTTGCTAGAAAGGTGTCTGCAGGACCATGGACTTGAGCTCTGAGGATCCATGCCTGTAACCTCAAAGTCTAGTTTAGTTGTGGAAAAGGCTTCTTTTCATCAGGAAGGTTCTGAATGTAGTTTATTATACAACACAGCTGCTATCATACCATTGACTCAACACCAATGACAGACCTAGAAAATTAAGGAAAGAACTTTTGCTGCAGAGTAGAGAGTAGACTTGTCTATGGAACTCCACACAGCTGGGAGAACCTATTTTTTGGATGAGTCACAGAGCTGGAGAATGGCAACTTAGTTCTTTGCAGTCCCTCCCTGTGTCCTATACTTAAGGTCAGTATCATGATCACTCTGGCATTTGTCATAAGAAACACAGTCTCAATGTGTTTATTAGTTAGCTTTCTATCACTATGGGAAAAACGAAGATAATAAATGTATATAGCAAAAAGGTTTATTTTAGCTTATGGTTTTAGGAGATCTGGGTTCATAATCAGAAGAATTCATCACTTTTAGGCCTGTAGTAAAGCATGGAATAGAGCAAAACTGCTTACCTCATGGGCAGGAAGTTAAAATGGGAAGAGGAAGGGGCTGGGGACCTCACTCTTCCCTCCAAAGTCATCATTCAAATACCTCTTAAAGCTTCACCTCTTCCCAGTACTGCCACTCTGGGGACCTGGCCTTTAATAAATGAGCTTTTGAGGGACACCAAGGATCCAACCTACAGCATACTGCCCCTGGCTCCCAAATGTGACGTCCATCTCATAATGCAAAATGTATTCAGTCTGTCCCAAGAGTCCGCGAAGCCTTAACTGTTACAGCACCACTTAAAGTCAAAGTCTCCTCTACGCTGTACGTGGACCCACTTGTTCCTCAGCTGCAGCAGCCTGTGAGTGCTTTGGCAGCTGAACACGAGGAAAATGATTCCCTAGGCAGTGGTCCCAGCAGGAGTGGAAACTAAGGGCCCTTTTCCTAAATGATTTTTCCCTGGGATGTCTTTGAAGCCAAATTACATTTCTACAATTTTGAGCCCATGATGTGGGGCTGGCCTTGTAAATTTCTGAGATGTGCTGGAGGCGTCTTTCCTGCTGTCGCAAAGCAAAGCACCTTGCTCTGTTTTATGGCACTAACAGCTGCACATCCCTTGACAGCATCTGTACATAATCCTGTTTTCTGGTCAGACTTCAAATTTTTCAAATCTTTCTGCTTTGCTCCCTTTTGCTCCCTATTATTACTGTAAATTTAGCTAAATGCATCTAGTAGTACCCATGTTGCAATCCAAGTGTTGGGCTGCCTTGAAATTTCCTCAGTAGATAAACTAGTTATCATCTTTTAGCTCAACCTCCACAAAGCCTCTTTGTCATGGTGACTCAGTCCAGTTCCCGATGTAGTCCTCACTTCCTTCCAGTACCTCTTTGGCACCATCTGTCATTCCACATTCCTATCAGCATTCTAGTCTTCTGAGCCCACATTGGAATTGCCCACTATGTTCACAAACAGCATTCTAGGCTTTTTTCACCTATTCCTCCAAGTTCTCTCAAATTTTTTCATAAGCCAATTCCAAAGCCTCCTCTACATTGTCAGATGTATAGCCATAGTCACTGCTTCTGGGGAACAATTTTCTGTAGTAGCCAGTTTTCCATCACTGTAACAAAATACCTGAGATAATCAACTCATAAGGAGAAATGGTTTATTTCGGCTCTTGGTGTCAGATGTCCACAATGGGCTGATAGAGCATACCCTTGCATTTAGTCTTCTGGTGAGACAACACATCAGGGTGGGAGTGTGTGGTAGGGCAAAACCTCTCAATTTAGGACCAGGAAACAAAAAAAGAAAGAAGTGAGGACTGGAGTCCCATGATCCCCTTCAAGAGCACACCCTCAAGGACCTGAAGACCTACTGGCCTCAGCTCTTAAAGTTCCACCATCTTTCTATGGCCCCACCTTGGGGACCAAACCTTTAACACACAAGTGTTTAGAGACACTAAAAATCCAAACTGTAGAAATATGGTTCACTATAGCACTTTTATAGTTGTGTAATAAAGAAAAAAGCTTTCGACCTCTCCAGTTTCTGAGTCTGAGAATTTTCCAAAAAATTAATATACTGGAAAAGAACTTGACCTTGGAATAGATAGTGCAGAGGCAGGAAGGTTAGGCAGCTGTGGAAGAAGTACATTCTGTTCCTTCGATTACCCAGCAGGCCCTGCACTAGGAAGTGTGCTAGGATTACCGAGCAGGACCTGCACCAAGAAGTGTACTAGGGTTACCCAGCAGGCCCAGCACACTTAGCACAGCATGACTCACTGTCCCTACTTTAGCATGTTGCTTTGCTGACTCTTTCTGGAGCACATGGTGCTTGGTTTTCTGAAGAATTTATCATTGCTGTATCTTAAATGTGTAACTCTCCAGTAACGACCAAATAGTGAAATTTTCAGGGAACAGAGTTTGTATACTATACTCATTCCAGGTGTGAGCCACAAACAGAAAGATTCCTTTTACAGATTTTTCTTCTACAAGCCCACTTGGTATTTGTAGCCAAGTGCTAGGAAGCGTAATGTGGAGATAAAACTCAGGGCTTGTGACCTTTCTCTATTGGGCTTCCTGTTTCATGTTGCTCTATTTGGACACAGGTGCCTTCTTGTCCAAGAAGGCATCTGTCAGGGAGAAAATGAAGGAGGCTGGTTCTCTGAGACCAGCTGAAAGGCTACACTGTCCACTGCCACCACCATCACACAGCCTCAGATGGCTGGGGAAGGCAGGCAGGAAGTGTGTTCCGTGTGATGGCAGTCATGGTTTCCCAGCCACACAAGAATGTCACATGGTCTCAGAAAGGCTGCCAAGGCCATGCTACTGCCAGTCTACCCCAGGCTGGTTCCACGCTCACACAAAACTTGCCCTTTGGATCTACGCCTCACCCCACCCTCTCAAGCTCTCTTTGGCCTGAGATGACCTCAGCTTGAGCTCCTTGTTTCACATAGACCTGCAGTCCTGCCGACCTGCTGACAAAATGTGTCTGGGAGCTGCGAGGAAGCTCATCCCCAGACAAGTTATTCAACTGCTCTGCTTCCATTTTCTTGTCCATGAAATGGGGCTAATAAGTATTTATTGGTACAGTTGTTTTTGTAAGCACTGAATTAGATGCCATGTATTAAACCTTTAGTAAAATATCTAGCATATCAATGTGTTCAATAAATGTTAAAAAGTAATGTTATTAAGGTAGGGAATTTAGCTCAGTGGTTCTGCCGCCTGCTTTGAAAGCGCAAGGTCCTGAGATCAGTCCCACATACCCCCCAAAAAAGTAGTGTTATAATTTCTACTACTACAACAATTTAACTCATATTTAGAATTCTTGCAATTAAAATAATACACTTTTTAATATTACAGATCCAAGTATTTCCCAATCTTGACTTCACCGTGGTCTTTCCAGGGACCACATGAGCTGAAGAATTAAACCCTTTCGAGGTATGTGGTTTTCAACAAGAAGCCCCTGGAGATGAGGTTTCAAGCCCTGATCTCCCTTGGAATAATGAGTCTTGCTGTGGTAGGAGAAATATCGAAGAGGGCAGAGCAGTGGCAAAATTATGGGCTTTGAAGATGAGACATTTTCTCTGCATCCCGGCAGAGCAAACAGCAAGGGCCAAGACACAGATGGAACTGAATCTAAATCCTCACTGCATATTTTCAATACATTTTTGAAGAGGATGAAGAGAAATTACAGCCATGGACAACATAGCAATGTTGCTATCGGTGATGGCCCAAGTACACAATGGGGGTTCCATAAGATTGTCATGGGGCTGGAAAATTCCTGTCACCTAGTGGCATCGTAACTGTCCTGTGATGTAGCTCAACACATCACTCATGGGTTTGCGGTGATGCTGGTGTAGATGAACCTACTGTGCTGTCAGTTGTATAAAAGCACATACAATTATATAGGATGCATAAAGTAGCTAATGACAAAATGATGTCACTGGCACGTGTGTTTACCATACTGTACATATTCTCTGGTGGCAGCAGCCTCATGCATCTCAGATTTATTGTGTCTCTGCAGAGGCCACTTTGAGAGACTGACCCTGACCACCTCTGTCTGTGTCACTGACTCTGTGAGGTGCACACGCAGTGAAATGGCTGCATTTCCTGTGCAGGGCAGCATAGGTAAGTGATGCATTCAATCTCCCTAAACTTCAGAGCTCATCCTCCTAGGAAGACTGATTGCGTCCACTTCCGGTGTTGTTACCTAGTGTAGTAAATGGCATATAGTTGAGCATCAAGAAATTCTGTCTCCGAGTTGTTACAGCTGTGCTACTGGGATATTTGTTATTGCCATCTCAAATCTCTGCTAACTGACGTGGGAGCTTACCCACTTCCTGTGAGTATACTCTTATCTTCTGAGTAACTCCGAGCCTTCTCCTTGGCTAGTATCACCTGTACGTCACTTTTTTGTGCTCCATATTATTTCCTACACTGACAGTTTCTGACAGGACTGGCGGTCCCGGGAAGCAGAGTGTGAGTCTCTTCCCCTCCCTCCGCTGTTCTGGGGGCACTGGAGCATGCTGAGACTTGGGCAGCAGATCTGTGCTCGCTCCACGGAAGGATAACGGAGAGTTATTGCTGTTAGAGCAGGCCAGTGTGGGGGACAAGGCCTAAAACTCTTCTAATCTAAGCCAAAGGGGTGACTGCGTGAAGGATGTGTTCTGGCATTGGGTTCCGGAAACAGGTGCCACCTGTCCTTGGAAAAAAGCATAACTCTTGGCATAGGACTTACTCCCTTGAATTGTAGTAGTATTGTTTTGGATGTTGCTTTAAATTTACTCTTGAAGTTCTCCTATTTGAGGAAACAAAACCCTATATGTTTAATCCTGCAGATCTGATCTTCCCAGAATTATTCTGCTAATTTCAGGTTCTAAGTGGCTCCCAGAAAGCTGCATAGTGGCCAACAGCAGCCCAGAGGGTAGAGGGCAATGGCAGCCACTTTGTGGTAATGAATCTTATATAATAAAGGAAACCTCCTTTTCTGAGTGTGTGGTCTCAAATGTCTCCCTTCTGTACCTGTTCAGAAGGCATGGACTTCACAGGATGCTCATGCTGTGTAAACTGTTTTACATCACATTCACTTTTTATTTATATGCTGTTTGTCTTAGAAAGTTGAGAAAATAGGAAAATTGGCCATAGAATTATATTTTCTTTGAAGAAAAACTAAATTAATATGTACTTGGTTTTTAGAAAATTTATTTCTTGAAAAAATATATATGGTAGGTAATTATAGCTACAGCTTTGTCTCTTAATATAATACACTCTCTTTAACTGCACAGGAAATATAGCACTTAATTTACACAGTTTTCATTATCACACCTATCTATTTTATGAGAAGGATCATCTCTGAATTCCAGGAGATGAAAAATATGGTGAAGTTTTCTATCCACTAAATAGCATTGATGAAGCCAGTGTGTTTGTATTAGGCCAGACATCCAATGAACATGTAGGTTCTTGAGAGGGAAAGGTTAAACTCAATAGCCTTTCCCACAAATGGGCATTAACAGTGAATTTGGGCAAATTTCATTGTTGAATTGTTTCAATTTGATGTGGCCAGAAATACTTGGACCTTTCGTTGATTCCACAAAAGTACAAAAGGCACCGAAGGAAACGTTGTTTGAGTTCAAAGCCAACACTGTAGAACGCGAATCTGGTAAAAGATAGTAGTAAGATGGAATTTCTCATCCTTAGTGTGTCATGTTAAGAAAAAGTATAAAATTCTATTAGTATCGCAATTGAGATTCTTAGCACTATTTCAGGTACCTCAGGATCTTTAAGTACTACCCAGCCATGTGACAGTATTTAAGTCCTTCTTTTACTCAATTTATTTTTAAGTGATGCTTGAAAACATCAAAACGGCTAGATTAGTAGGGTACCCGGGTGTTTCAATGTATGTTTAAATCTAGTCCAACATACCCATCTCCTGAAACATGTAGCATTTCACTTTCTTTTGAGTTTATTTATTGTTTATAGTCACCTGCTATGCAATAGCACACTGATCAGTGACAGGAGAGCCATTTATCACGCTCCTTGCAATGTGACAGATCTGCCACAGGAGGGCACTGTGCTCTGGTTTGCTGTAAAAGAACCCGAATTCGCAGTTGCAGAAACAACGCTCTTTCTTGGCTCATCCCAGCAGGTTCTTGTTGTTGTAAAGCAAAGTTTGCACGTGCCCGTTGTACACGGATGGGGGTGAAACGGAAAAACTGTTGTGAGCTCAATATCCAAAAAAACCCGCGACAACTGTAGGTCAGATCTTACAGTCACTTTCCACTCCCGCCGCACGATGGCGCTCTTCCTCAGTTACAGCAGAGGGGCCAGCCCTGCGCTTGCTGTCAGCTTTTTTAGAATTTTGTTACGAGTCGCTGTCATTTTGAAGATATATTTCTACAAAGTTGTTGCCTTATTAAGACATTCTGTGACTCTTAGTTGAGCTTTATTTTCCCATTTTCTTATAAACATTTGCTACTTTTACAGAATGTTTCCCTGTTGGAAATGACCGGAGGTTAATGAAACAGAGCAAATTTCCTTGCACCTTTGCTTGGATCACCAGTTCCTAAGCAGAAGCTCCACTGCGTGGAGACCATGCTAATTTTCCCTAGTTTCCATTACTAGGTTAAACCCTTTTCTAAAAAGTGACCAAAAGTTTAAATAATCCTTTCACAATAATCCATGCATTCAAACCATAAAAAAGATAATTTTTTGAGAAAACTGATTTCATTACTTGATGTTGCAATTAGATTTTCAATTCTTCTGGGTTTAGATGGGAAATTTTCTAACTCATCTGCTCTTACTTTGCAATTTGACTGTTTTCCCAGTTTCCCACTGTGTAGTCCAGGCTGGCCTTGACCTGCACGGCTCCATTGTTACAATACTTGGGTTTGAGGACTTCTGAGTTATGCTGCACCACTATGAACTGTGGTCCTTCTGTGTCACATGAGGCGGCTCGCTCTCTCTCAGAGACAGATGTCTGAGGGTTTATAAAAGGAATACAGACTGATACGTAGCAGTAAGTACACCGATGAGTATTTGTAAAAATCCATGGCCTTGCTGAAACAATGCTGGTGCCTCAGTAGGAATGCAGGAGGGACTGAGAATCTGCATTTATACAAAACGTCCCAGGTGTTTCATACTCACATTCAGGTTTTGGAATTACACACAAGGAAACTATGGCAAAAGATCAGTTGAAAGATCCTCCTACCTTGAAATAAACTCTCAACCGCATTCATTGCAACCATTGAGAAGTGAAGAAAAACTGTGATTATTCCAAATTGCAGTTAGGGCAAATGAGAAGATGGCACTGTTGGTTCACTAGAAAAAGGAAATACATCAGAATACAGAACCTGAGGAGCAAGATGAGGTCAATCGGGAGCTAATGAGCATGAAATGAGTGCCCCCCTTCAGATTGCAGTGTCAGGAAAGATCGGGGTACAACGCTGACCCTCAAGGCAAAAACACAACCCTTACAAACCAGCATTTGCACCCAGAAGCTGCTGGATCACAGATGGCCGTGATAAGCCTGATTCTCATGATTCAAGATTGGTTATTTCCATCACTCTCTTGGCCACTGTGGTTACTGAGTTTGTCCGCTCAGGTTTAAGGAGTGGGCAGTTTAGGAAAAGATGAAGACTGGGAGACTCACCACACCCACAGCAACCAGCTTAGCCAGGTGGCACCTGCAGCACCACCACCCACCCTGCTGCTTCTGGCCTCCTGGCTGTGCCGCTACCTGGTTCCACACTACAAAGGCACAGAGGGGCATAAAGGTCATTGTCCTGACTCCAGAAGCCAGAGCAGAAGTGAACAACAGAAAGAGGGCCTCTCTCAGGCTCCTGGTTGAAAACTGAAGCCCACTGGAAAAGTGAAGAGAATCTCTGCAGTAAAGGCACACCAGACCACCATACTTGGTAAATTGTAGGGATCATCACCTGGGATCATCACCTCCCATTGGAACCTGGACAATCTTCAGGGGAAGGGCAGCTGGAACCTGTAGTAGAATCTTGCAGAATGCAACCCTGCAGGAGGACAGGGAGCTCAACTTGGGACATGCAGGCAGAAATCTGCCTGAATCTCATGGGTCTGTGACTGGCTTGCAGAGACTCATTGACTTATATCTGCACGCTGCTGCCTTCATTGTCTACTGTGACAGCAGAAACATACCCTGAAGGAGGGCCTTCAGTTTTATCTTTTATTTGATATTTTCAAAGTTATTGATTTGCTCTTATTTTTAATTTTTATTTTTTTTCTTTTTCTATTCTTTTCAAATTTTTATTTTTCTCTTTTTTTCTTTCTTTTCTCTTTTATTTCTCTCTCTCTCTCTCACTCACTCCCTTGATGTCCCACATTGTTCTTCATCTCCCTTTGTGTTTCTGCTCTGGCCCAAATTCCTATTTCTTCTTTATTTTTCTTATCTTCCTTTTTCCTTCTCTTGCCTGTGTCCTCTGGCCTCACTGCTAACCTTTCCCTATCCTTCTATCAATCTATCCCTCCCTCCCCAACTCCTTCAACTCCCTATCATGAAGGGTAAAATTACTATATTGAAGAGTTTATTCATTATAAACATATGTTGGGTTGGTCCTTGAGTTTGATTTAATTCACACAGTTAAAGGTGATAGATTAGTAAGTACCACAAATTGTCATTTTCTAAGCTGTACTTGATGCTATGGTGTTGCTAATTGCATCACTTGGGCTAAGGTGTTGTTATTGATCTAGTCAGTGGTCCTTCCTGGTGTAATGAAAATGAGATAGCCTCAGAGTCATTAGAGACTCAAAACCTAAAGACCAGCTATATCTGGAAGACACCTCTGAGAAGCAATCATTCCAAAAGGGTTCTAACTACAAGCAACAAAAATACTTAAAATAAGCAACTTCAAAGTATCAACCCAGGAACTAAACCAAGGAGAGTACCAAAAACAAAAATGAGAAAACATTTAAGCAAGCCACAAACTCAGACTTCCACCCCACAAAAGGCAAATTCTGAGGGAAATGAGGTGGAAAAGTCTGATAATCAACCACCTGGACAACCTGAACTGATAGCACAGGAAGTAACAAAGCAGATGCATGAGGCTCTAGAAAAATTCAAAACAGAAATAATCTCCCAGATAACTACAGAGATGGTGAGCAGAGTGAAAGACATGATTAGAGGCTCTAGAACAGAAACAGATAAAAAACAGATGAGCTCAGAACCATGCTGGAAGCCATGAATGCCCAGCATAAGAAAGAAATGGAAACCATGATCACTCAGCATAAGAAAGAAATGGAATCCATGAAACAGATTCAAACAGATATTCAGGAGATTAAAAACTCCATTGAAAGTATCCACAGGAGACTAAGGTAATGTGAAGAGAGAATATAAGATTTAGAAGACAGGGTTGTGGTTAATGACCATGAAAACAGAGATTTCTTCAAAATAGTAAGGGACCATGAGAAATCAATCCAGCAGCTGCTAGATGATGCAAAGAAGAATAACATAAGACCGATAGGAGTCCACGAAAGAACAGGAGAAAGTACAATTGACATAAAAAATCTGTTCACAGAAGTAATAGTAGAAAACTTCTCAGATAGAGGTGGAGAATTGGAATACAGATAAATGAGGCATATAGAACTCCAACTAACCATGATAAAAAAAAATCTATACCTAGGCATATAACAGTCAAGATCCCAGAAACCCAACAGAAAAACAAAATCCTACAAGCACTTAGAGAAAAGAAACAAATCACCTATAAAGGAAAGCCCATCAGAATCACAGCAGACTTCTCAACACAAACCCACAAGTCAAGGAGAGCATGGAGTGATGTATTTCAAGTCCTAAAAGAAAATAACTTCCAACCCAGACTGTTGTATCCTGCAAAATTATCTTTCAAAACCGATGGGGAAATTAGATACTTCCACGACAAAGAACACCGGGGAAATTTCATGAACACCAAACCAGCTCTCCAAACAATTCTAAGCAATATCCTAGAAAAAGACAATGAAGGTCACAACTCCATGAGGCCCAATAGAGGGAAGCCACCAGGCAAGGTAAGAAACTAAAGGGAAAGGGGGAAAAATAAGAAATAAAAGAGCCAACAACAGTAAAACATCATGACAAGGATGAGTCAATATCTGTCAATTATAACCATCAATGTTAATGATCTCAATTCACCAATCAAAAGAAATAGACTGGCAGAATGGATTAAGAAGCAAAATCTAATAATGTGCTATATACAAGAAACATACCTAACTTGAAAAGAAATTCGTACACTGAAAGTAAAAGGATGGAAAACAGTTCTGCACACGGCATGAACCCAGAACAAAGCAGGGGTGGCAATATTATTTGCAGACAAAGTAGATTTCAAACCAAAAGTAATTGAGAGACAAAGATGGTCACTACATCCTTGTGAAGGGAACAGTCCAAGAGGAAGAGATGACAATCATAAATATATACGCACCAAATAAGAACACCCCCAACTATACAAAACAAATGTTAATGGACATGAAAAACCAAATAAGCACTAATACAATTATAGTGGGGGACCTCAATACCCCACTATCACAAATAGACAGATTATCTAGACAAAAAATTAACAATGAAATTCTAGAATTGAACCAAGCTATTGAACAAATGGACTTAATAGATGTTTACAGAGTGTTCTACCCCCATAAAATCAGAATACACATTCTTTTCGGCTGCACATGGGTCATTCTCCAAAATAGACCACATGCTAGCTCATAGGACATGTCTAAGTAAATGTAAAAGAATTGAAGTTACCCGCTGTATATTATCAGACCATAGTGCAAGAAAATTGGAGATCAATAACATAAGAAACCAGAAAAACCTCACAAACACATAGAAATTGAATAACACCTTCCTGAACAACCAATGGGTCACAGAGGAAATTAAAGAAGAAATTAGACAGTTTTTACAATTAAATGATAATGGCAGTACAATGTACAGGAATCTATGGGACATAATGGAAGCAGTTCTACGAGGGAAATTCATAGCAGTGAATGGCATATTCGGAAAACAGAGAGAATTCAAATAAATAACCTAATGCAGAACCTCAAGCTTCTAGAAAAAGAAAAGCATAACAAACCCAAAGCAAGAGAGGAAATTACAAAGATCAGAGCAGAAATCAATGCAATGGAGACTAAGAGAATGATACCAAAAAAATCAGTGAATGAAAGAGTTGGTTTTTCAAAAGAATAAATAAAATCGATAAACCTTTAGCCAACCTTATTAAAAAAAGAAAAGAAAAAGCTCAAATCCATGCAATTAAGAATGAAAAAGGGGAAGTCACAACAGAACCAGCAGAAATCCAGAGGATCATCAATACCTACTTCGGGAACTTGTACTCTAATAAAGTGGAAAACACAGAAGAAATGGACAGATTCCTAGATACATACGAATTGCTAAAGTTAAATGAAGAAGATATAGAAATTCTAAACACTCCAATTACAATGAGTGAAATTGAAAATGTAGTAAAAAATTTACCAACAAAGAAAAGCCCAGGTCCTGATGGCTTCACTGCTGAATTCTACAAGACATTTTAAGAAGAGCTATTGCCATTACTCTTTAAACTCATTGAGGAAATTGAAAGGGAAGCAATACTTCCAAATTCATTCCTGGAAGCAAATGTTACTTTGATTCCAAAACCAGGGAAAGACTCAACCCAAAAAGAGAACTACAGGCCAATCTCCCTAATGAACATAGATGCAAAAATCTTCAACAAGATACTGGCAAACAGAATACAGAGGGTCATCAAGAAGATCATACACCCTGACCAAGTTGGATTTATCCCAGGGGTGCAAGGATGGTTCAACATCCATAAATCAATAAATGTAATACACTATATTAACAGAGTCAAGGACAAAAACCATATGATCATTTCAATAGATGCAGAAAAAGCATTTGACAAAATCCAACACCCATTCATGATAAAAACCCTACAGAAAATTGGAATAGAATAAGACTATCTATGAAAAACAAACAGCCAACATCATACTAAGTGGTCAAAAACTGAAAAATTTCATGCTAAAATCAGGAACAAGACAAGGATGCCCACTACCACCACTCCTGTTCAATATAGTTCTGGAAACATTAGCCACAGCAAGTAGAAAAGAGAAAGAAATAAAAGGAAAAAAGGTAGGAAAGGAAGAAGTTAAACTGTCATTATTTGTTGATGATATGATACTTTACATAGAAGACCCATAGAACTCGGCCAAAAAACTTCTAGACTTAATTGACAGATTCAGTAGAGTAGCTGGATACAAGGTCAAATAAGAGACTCACTGAGAGAGAAATTAGGGAAACAATTCCTTTTACAATAGCATCCAAAAAAAGAAATATCTAGGAATCAATCTAACAATGGAAACAAAAGGCCTCTACACTGAAAACTACAGCATCCTGAAAAATGAGATTGAAGAGGATATAAGAAAATGGAAAGACATCCCTTGCTACTGGTTAGGAAGATAGTGAAAATGGCCATACTTCCAAAGCTGCTATATAGATTTAATGCAATGCCAATTGAACTTCCAACAATATATTTCACAGAACTAGAGAAAACAATCCAAAAATTCATTTGGAACCAGAAGAGACCTAGAATAGCAAAAGCAATTCTAGGCAACAGAGACATGGCAGGGGATATCACAACCCCCGACTTGAAACTATACTACAAAGCCACTGTGATAAAAACAGCATGGTACTGTCAAAGAAATAGACCCGAGGATCAGTGGAATAGATTAGAACATGCAGAAACAACTCCAGACATACTCAGCCACCTCATCTTTGACAAAGGAGCCAACCACCCTCACAGGAGGAAAGATGGGCTTTTTAATGAATGGTGTTGGAAAAACTGGATTTCAACCTGCCAAAGATTAAAACTAGGCCCATATATATCACCATGCACTAAACTAAGATTGAAGTGATTAAAGATCTAAATATTAAAACAGAAACACTAAACTTGCTGGAAGATAAGTTAGGTAGAACACTTGAAGACACTGGCATAGGAAAAGACTTTATGAACAAAACCTCAGTAGCATGGGAACTAGCAGAAAGAATCAACAACTGGGATCTCATCTTACTATAAACTTCCACCAACAGAGCTAAGAGACAACCTACAATGTGGGAAAAATTTTTAGCAGCTGTACCTCAGACAAAGGATTACTATCTAGGATATATAAAGAACTGAAAAAAATCAGACCCCCCAAATTCAAAGACCCAATTCAAAAATGGGCATCTGAAATGAACAGACATTTCTCAGACAAAGAAGTAAAAGCAGCAAATAAACATATGAAAAAATGTTCAACATCATTGGTCATTCGAGAGATGCAGATGAAAACAAAGCTGAGATTCCACCTCACCCCAGAAAGAATGGCTGCTATCAAGAAATCAACCAATAACAAATGCTGGCAGGGTTGAGGGGAGAAAGGAACCCTTCTCCATTGTTGGTGGGAGTGCAGACTGGTGCAACCACTGTGGAAATCAGTATGGAGATACCTCAAAGAAGTAGGGCTAGAGGTCTCATTTGACCCAGTTTTGCCCTGCTGGGGAAGAATTAAAAGAATCATACCACAGCGACATATGTGCACCCATGTTTATAGTGGCACAGTTTGTAATAGCTAAAGCTTGGAAACAGCCCAAGTGTCCATCAACTGGAAACTGGATAAAGATGTGGCTTTTTAATAAAATGGAGTACTACTCAGTCATAAAGAATGAGAAACTGGAGACCTTTATAGCTAAATGAATGCATATTGAGGCCATACTCTTAAGTGAAATAAATAGGACACACATGTAAATACTGAATAGTTTCTTTGGTGTGAGAAATTGAAAGTGTGAATAAGGATTAAAATGATTAAAACGAATAATTTATAATTTGAAATAGGAAGAAAAGGTCCAAAAGGGTAGGAGAAGTGGGTGGGAAGGGGAAAGGAAAGAAGGGAAAGAAGAAACTATGAGAAAAGGAAAAATTGGAAATAAAGTCTTTGTAAATAGGGAAGGGTGGAGGGGGTGAAGGGAGAACAGGGAATGGGGAGAAAATAAGAACCAAGGTGCATCATGTACAGGTACAAGTACCCAATGATGAATATAACTGTATTGTATACCTAAAATGTACCAATAAAAGAATTTAAGCAAAAAAAAAAAAAAAAGAAAGAAAAGATGAAGACTGGGAAAGAATAGAGGAGGGCACAACCATGGGAGGAAAGTGTTAAGCAAAAGAAGGGGGTCCCTGAGTTGAGTGCGACAGAGAAGTTTGCTGAGCTCGGTCCCAGAGAGACCTCGTCTCACGAGGTCGTTCAGGAAAGATGTGCATTTGTCCCAAGAGTGTTTGTTACTGAGTCTCCGATGGTATGAGGGTGGGGGCAGCACCAGGTTCCTGAGGAAAGGACAGCAGAGCCGACCCTTCCGTCTGGATATCTGGCTTCCTGGGTGTGGGCCAGTTTGGCTTGGCCTTTGGCTTCCCGTTTAAGGAACATGAACGAGGTAGATAAACTTTCTCCTCTCCTGGAGGAGGGAGGAGGGAGGATATGGAATAAACCGAGTCACTCCACTCTCGGCCCAGGAGGGGTTTGCGGATACGCAAAGCTGCCAGTTTTATGACTCCTGCCCTCTGCTGAGAACCCAGGAGTCTCCCTGAGTCCAGGAGACGGGGCCGGATTGCAAGAGAGCCCCTGGGACCCTGTTTGTCATCAGGTCTCACTCAGGCTTCTGAGTCCCGCCGCTAAGTCACACCAGTGTTCGAAACTCCGCCCACGACAGGTGACCTTTGAGTCTTCCAGTTTTGTTTACTGAGGTTTTCTCTACCAACAAGAAGACAGCCCATGCAAGAACTCATATGGAAAAGCCTGACTTTTAAAACTGATAACACACGCTCCATATCACATTGGTACCAAACATTCTAAATTCAGACTTTGACAGTTACAAAAATATATTCATGCTGTGCCTATTCAGCCTATTAGGCTTTTGACCACCTACTTCAAACATTTTCTCAAAAGCATCATTGGAGATCATCTGAAAGTGTACCTGTCAGAATGAGACCACAGATACTTACCCTGAAAGGACATAGAATTCACTGTGCTAATTTCCAGGGGTTACAAAGAGACATGATAAAAACTCGAGTTACTCAAGGGACACGGAATTAAATAAATGCTTTGAGAGGATCTTCAAATGTTTACTGTTTGATTCTAGCTTCTCGATTGTGGTGATGCGTGGCTGTGTGACCCCTGGGCGATTGTGTCGCTGTGCAGACAGCACTGACTGCTCCCACACAAACCCGGCTGGCTGGGCCTCCCGGGGCACTGAGGGGCCGATCTTGCTGCGGAGTGCTGGCCTCTGCCACCTTTGGTTCCCCGCGAAGAAGCAAGGCAAAGACGTCACGTCACTTCTTTCCATCAGAATAGGGGCTGGAGAGCACTGTTTCTCTCCTGACAATTCCCAGCAAGTGTGTTTTCCTGTGGAAGTGGCAGTGACCCTTGCACACCCGCCCACCCCTATGGCAGAATGCTCAAAGTAGACCTAAGTATGAGTCAGGTGGGTTCAGATAAAAATAATATTTTATTTGAGAGGCAGTTGTATCTTACAGAAAGAAAGACCTTTAAACTGTTGAATTTAAATAAATTCTTCTCCAGGTTATAAAGTCTGATTGTCCTAAAATATGACTAACAGTGAGCGAAAGTATACTTAGTTATACACAATATATATGCAATATTATGACAGTTAAAACTAATACTATAAGCTATGGTGTTGCATGCCTGTAATCCCAGCACTCAGGAGGCTGAGACAGGAGAATAGCCACAAGTTCAAGGCCAGCCTGGTTTATACAGGGAGTTCAAGGCCAGCCTGAACAACCCTGTCTCAAAAAAAAAAAAAAAAAAGGTATACTATAGATGAAGAGAAAATGTGTCCAATTGCCATGTTAGCTAAGCAAAGAGGACTCAAAAATAAGAGATTTTTAAAAAACCATACTGCAAAGCCAGGTGTGGTGGTGGACACCTGTAATTCCAGTCCTGAGGAGCCTGAGGCAAGAGGATCACTGAAAGTTTAAGGCCAGCCTGGGCTACATAATGAGACTGTCTCAAAACAAACAAACAACCCTACTTCAATGAAGCCAAGAGTTGGTTCTTTGAAAGAATAAACAAAATTGATAAACCCTTAGCCAACCTTATCAGAAAGAGGAAAGAAAAGGCCCAAATCCATGCAATTAGGAATGAAAAGGGTGAAATTACAACAGACCCTGCAGAAATCCAGAGGATCATCAATACCTACTTTGAGAACCTATATGCCAATGAGATGGAAAACACAGAAGAAATGGACAAATTCCTAGATGAGTTTGAATTACCACAGTTGAAAGAAGACCAAAAAATTCTAAACAACCCAATATCAATCAATGAAATTGAAAATGTAATTAACAACTTGCCAACTAAGAAAAGACCAGGTCCTGATGTCTTCACTGCTGAATTCTACAAGACATTTAGAGAGGAACTACTGCCACTACTGTTTAAATTCGTCAATGAAATTGAAAGGGAAGCAATACTCCCAAATTCATTCCTGAAAGCAAGGATCACCTTGATCCCCAAAGCAGAGAAAGACCCAACCTGAAAAAGAGAAATATAGGCCAATCTCACTAATGAACATAGATGCAAAAGTCCTTACTAAGATACTGGCAAATAGAATGCAGAAGATCATCAAGAAGATCATACACCCTGACCAAGTGGGATTCATCCCAGGGATGCAGGGATGGTTCAACATATGCAAATCAATCAATGTAATACACTATATCAATAGAGCCAAGGACAAAAACCATATGTTCATCTCAATTGACGTGGAAAAATCATTCAACAAAATCCAACATGCATTTATGATAAAAACCCTACAAAAATTGGAATAGATGGTCTCTACCTCAAACTGATAGAAGCCATCTATGAAAAACCAACAGCCAATATCATACTAAATGGTCAAAAACTGAAAACCTTCACACTAAAATCAGGAACGAGACAAGGATGTCCACTATCACCAGTCCTGTTCAAGAGAAAGAAATAAAAGGAATAAAGATAGGAAATGAAGAAGTCAAATTGTCATTATTTGCAGATGACATCATACTCTATACAGAAGACCCCAAGAACTCCACCAAAAGTCTTCTAGACTTAATAACCAAATTCACTAGAGTAGCTGGATACAAGGTCAACACACAAAAATCAATAGCTTTCTTCTATATGAACAACAAACTCACTGAGAGAGAAATAGGGCAAAAAATTCCTTTCACCATAGCATCCAAAAAACTGAAATACCTAGGAATCAACCTAACAAAAGAAATCAGAGACATCTTTTTGAAAAGTATAGCACTCTGAAAAGAGAGATTGAAGATGATATCAAAAAATGGGAAGACATCTCCTACTCCTGGGTAGGAAGGATCAACATAGTGATAATGGCCATACTTCCAAAACTGCTATATAGATTCAATGCACTTCCAATTGAAATTCCAGCAGCATACTTCACAGACCTCGAGAAAATAATCCAAAATTCATTTGGAACCAGAAGAGACCTAGAATAGCAATAGCAATTCTAGGCAACAGAGATATGGCAAGGGGTATCACAACCTCCAACTTGAAATTTTACTACAAAGCTACTGTGATAAAAACAGCATAGTACTGGCAAAGAAAGGGACCTGAGGACCAGTGCAACAGATTAGAAGAGGCAGAAACAACTCCAGACTCACTCAGCCACCTCATCTTCGACAAAGGAGCCAAACACCCTCACTGGGGAAAAGATAGCCTCTTTAATAAATGGTGCTGGAAAAATTGGGTTTGAACTTGCCAAAGATTAAAACTAGACCTGTATCTCTCACCAGGCACTAAATTAAAATAGAAATAGATTAAAGATCTAAATATTAAAATAGAAGCACTGAACTGGCTGGGACAGAGGTTAGGTAGAACTCTTGAAGACACTGGTGCAGGAAAAGATTTTATAAACAAAACCTCAGTTGCCTGTGAACTAGCACAATCAGCATTGGGATCTCTTATTAAAAAGCTTCTGCACAGCAAGAGAAACCACCAGCAGTGTGAAGAGACAACCCACAATGTGGGAAAAAATCTTCACCTGCTGTTCCTCAGAGAAAGGTCTACTATCTAGAATCTATAAAGAACTTTAAAAAATCAGACCTCCCAAATTTAAAGACCCAATCTGAAAATGGGCATCTAAAATGAACAGATATTTCTCAGAAAAAGAAGTAGAAATGGCAAATAAACATATGAAAAAATGTTCATCATTGGTCACTTGAGAGATTCAAATGAAAACAACACTGAGATTCCACCTCACTCCAGAAAGAATGGCTGCTATCATGAAATCAACCAATAACAAATGCTGGCGGGGCTGTAGGGAAAGAGAAACCCTGCTCCACTGCTGGGGGGAGTGTAGACTGGTGCAACCACTGTGGAAATCCGTATGGAGATACCTCAAAGAACTAGGACTGGAAGTCCCATTTGTCCCAGCTAGTCCCCTGCTGGGTGTCTTCCCCAAAGAATTAAAAGAATCATACCACAGTGATATATGTGCACCCATGTTCACAGCAGCATAATTTGTAATAGCTAACATTTGGAGGCAGCCCAGTTGCCCATCAACTGGAGACTGGATAGAGAAAATGTGTTTTTTTTTTTTATATAAAATGGAGTACTATTCAGCCATAAAGAATGAGAAATTAGAGACATTTATAGCTAAATGGATGCACATTGAAGCAATACTCTTAAGTCAAATAAGTAGGACACACATGTGTAAATACAGAATAGTTTCTCTAGTGTGAGAAACTGAAAGTGTAAATAAGGACTAAAAGGTATAACAGAGAATGTGAAATAGGAAGAAAAGGGGCAAAAGGAAAGGGGAAGAGGGCGGGGTAGGGGAAAAGAAAGAAGGGAATGGAACTAATATGAGAAAATGAAAAAATGGAAACAAAGTCTTTGTAAATAGGCAAGGGTGGAGAGGGTGAAGGGAGGGCAGGGGAAGAGGGAAAAATGAGAACTAAGAGAGACTATGTAAAGGTGCAAATTTCCAATGATGAATGTCATTATATTGTATATTTAAAATATACCAATAAAATAAAAATTTTAAAAACCTGATCACATAAAAAATAAAGTTGTACTGGTTCAGCTTAAATCTGAATTTTCATAAGTTTAAATGTGTGTTTTCAAGAGGAAAAAGGCGAGCACAATATCATGTCTTTCCTTTTTAGAAATATGCGGTGACCCCAAACCTAAGAATCATGTGACCAGTCATGAAGAAACTTTTCTGAGTGATGCAAAACACACTCAGACCCAGCATTCACCTGAATGGGTGTCATTTACTTGGCAGTTTCAATCTGGTTTATAAACATGTAGTTTTTGAAGTGACTGGGACTAAAGGCTGTCATGACTATTGCAGTACGACATGCCATGCAGTTGGCTGTTTATTTGTCAAAAAAGTAAGGCAGCACATAAAGAATAGACCAATGAACCCGAGTGGAAGGGCTGTGTCTGCTGAGCTATGATCTGTAGCTGTCGGTGAACATCTTGGAAGCTTCAGAAAATGTCACAGAAAAGTGGGTATGCTCTGCTCAGAGGATTGTATTCCCCACTCTGTTCCTTGGCTGCCATTGCTCTACCACAGCGTGGCACAGAGCTCAGTACCTGGGAAATGTTTTATTCTATGCCACTCCCCATGGACTCACGGACTTGGAAATGTACACCCCGCCTGAGCTCTGCACTCAGCCCTTAGCTCTGAGGCGATATGCTTAGATTATCTTTTTGTGAACACAACTCTCATGGGCAGAAAGGACCTTCGCATGGGTCTGGTCTATTCAGTGGGCATGCCCCGGAAGTGAATACTGGGCCCACCCTTTCCTCTTTCTTGTTTCCTGGCTGCCAGAAGCTGAGCAGGCTTCCTCAGGTTTCCACCCTGAGGTGCTGCCTCATAAGCTGTGTTTTGGGTATTTTGCCACAGTGATGGGATGCTGACACACTGGACTGTCATCTTTCCCTCTCCTGGGCACCTGGTGAGTAATCACTACCTAACCTCCTTCTCTGTCCCCCCAAATGGGGATCTCCTGTGTAGGGAAGAAAACCCACCCAGACTGCTTTACTGTAGCTGGAGCCTTCCAGATGTGGATTGCATCTATAACACTTCACGTTGAAGTAATTTCAAACTTTAAAAATTTGCAAGAATATATAGTAGAAAGAAATCATATGTCCTTCATCCAGACTCTTCCAGGTCATCATTTTACCATATTTAAATAAATTACCACTCTGTAGATGGAAGATAGGTAGAGAAATAGATTTTTTTCTGAACAGTTTGAGGAAAGTTGAACATGACTGGGAATATATCACAATTCTTGAGAACATGATTCCTTCTGTATTTCCTTTTTCAGTAACTTAGTTGTCAGGAAATATTTAAGAGATAGGCGAATGTTCGTTCTAAGATTGGTAATCAGTGTTACTTATCACACTGAAAAACTAGAAATGGCCTACGTAAGGTAGTAAGGGTTTGGCTGAGCAAACCGTTCAGTGCATCCAAGTCTCCAGGTTCTCCTCCTCAGTGTCCCTACAGCCACTAAACCGGGTTTAAAGTCCTGGACATGTCTGCCTCTGGACTACATCATTCGTCACCTTGAGAGTTCTTTTGATTCTGTCTGAGCCCCCTTAGAAAAAAATGATCAACTCAGGTCCCTCAAGCTGGATGAGGGCTTCTGACTCTGGCCTGAGAAGCCCACCAGAGCTGTGGCCTGATCCGAGGTAGACATAGAGATGTCATAGAGAGACCCTCTATGATGAGGGTCTCTGAGAAAAGGAGGCCGGACTGCTGCTCAGTAGGAGAACAAACAACCAGAATATAACCGAAATTCCGAGTTCCCAACAGATAACCCGTGGAATTGCACAGAAAAAGCTCATTCTGCAAAGCCATGCGTATTCGTGGAACCCCTAAGAGAATCCTCACTTTCTCCTCAGTAACATCAGTGAAAAAACAGGCTCCCCCTTTGGCTGGCTCCACAAATACAAGCTTTCAAAGCTTTTCATCCTTTTCTAGTTGGTGTGCTTACCTTCCGTACCAAGAACAATGAAAATAAATACCAATTTCCAATGGAAATCATTTGACCTTGCCATCTCGGATGTAGAAATTCTTAAGTAAAAATAAAGATGAAATTTCAAATATGTTTTGTGTGGGGATGATTGTATTCCTCATACAGGAACTTGAAAGGAAAATCATAGAAACTGTTACAGCACTTATACAATAAAAAGAAATAGTTAAATGTAAAATATAGCTCATAAATGTTTCAAACATTTCATTAAATGTACAAATTCTATCAAGAAGGAGCACTCCAGAACATAATATTTATTGAAAGACAATACAGTTTATATTGAAGACACTGTTTGGGGACAGAAAGGGCTTAAAGGAGGAATAGAAAATGCAATATTCTTTTATTGACAACATCAGCATGCAACTGGTCACTTCTTTACGGAGTACATAAGATACTAGACAAAAATTAAATTGTGTTTAGTTTACTAATATGACCCAAATAGATTTGGCTTAAGAAATGAGGATAGGATATAAAGCAAGACGTGGCTGAACTCTACAAAGAGAACCAAAAGAATGACAAAAGTTTCAATGGATGGCAATAAAGTTATTTTACTAGCTAATAGAAAAATAAATCTGCAATAGGAACTAGGACTCCAAGTGGGCCGGTCCACAGCAGGTGTGAAAACCCAGTGGAGGTCGGTCAGGAGATGCTGGCTTCCCACCTTCCTGGCTGGGCCCTACCATCTGCCTTGGTCTGGACTCAGCGAGGACTGAGCAGTGACACTTTCTCCTCTCTCCAATCAGTGACTGGCATTTCCATGTTTCTCACAACCTTTCTTTTTAGATAGTGACAGAGCTTAAGAAAAGACCTATCTGCCCAGTACTGAGCACAGGAGGTATAAGAGTACTTCACAGTGGGTATGGTGATCCAGGTTACAGACTCAGATAATTGAGGAGGAGAGAGTGGGTATCACTAAAAACACCGAAGAAGGGGGTCCTTGAGCTAGTCACCAGAACGAGCAGCCTGACGTCTGTCAGGAAGAGTGGGAAGGAAGGAGAGGGGAGGAAAGCAGTGTAGAAAACCACGTCTTGCATGCTCTTCAGACCCAAAGCGGACACAGTCTTTGATCTGTACGTGAAACACAGGTTCAGATCACAGAAATATGGTCACCAAGTGCAACAGAATTGCGATCACAAGCATGTGGGGCCCAGTGTGCTGCTGAGCAGCAGAAAACACAGGAGCAGCTGGGGAGAGAGATCTCTGTGTGGAGCAGAGGAAGAAGGCTTTCTGCACACCACGGGCTCTGCTCTGTATGGCCTTTCCACATCCGGAGGCGAGGCTATCATTCCTTGGATCTGGAAAGGAAGGAGCAGAAAATGCAAATGAGCATGTGATTTAAGAGCAGGACTGGGCGGGCCACCTCCATGTCTGCAAGAAATCAAGACAACAGGGACAGCAGCTGAGGGAGTCAAATGTCAGGAGAGATGGAGAGCCAGGCTGTGCATGGGAGGTAGAGTGGAAAAGAAGAACTACAAAGCTGGCTTCAGGGCTTTAGTTTTAAGCTCTTATCTCATCCTCTTCTTGGTCCATCACTTCTTTGGCTTGAGGATAAATTTCCTTCTTCAAGGGGGGCTTTCAGGAATCAGTTTTTAGTCAATTCAAGTAATCACCGAACAATAAATGATCAGTGTTATGCCTTGAATCTAGATGCCCCGGCCGGCCCCAATCCTCATGTGGTCATAGGTGGGGCTTTGAGGGGTGGCTGGATCTAGGGTGTGTGACACTGGGATTACGGGTGTGATGTTAGGAGTAAGAGTGCCCCACCCTAGGTATGAGTGCTACCTGCCCAAAGAGCAGATAGCCTGGATGGAATATAAGAGACAGAAAGGGGGCTAGTTGTGGCTGATTTCTGCTTGCTTCACTACCTTCTGCCTGCCCTGCCAAGCCATGAACTGTTTTTCCTCTTCCATGCCCCTCTGCCTTGGAGCCAGCTGACTAGGGACTGAAACTTCTACAAACTAAGAGCTGAAATAAACCTTTCTTCCTTTGACTATGGCTGTTGGGTGTTTTGTCTCATTTATGGGAAAAATAACTAAAACAATCCGGCACATCAAAACATGACCAGGCCGTTGGATTTACAGATGTATGTCCGAGCCTTAGATTTTCCTGTTGCAGATTCAGGTAAAATAGTATATCTAGGATCTCAGAGGTTAAAAGAAAGCAGGGCTTACCGACCATTCTGCATTGTCTATCTTGGAACATCTCACGTTCACCGGCAGTCTCAGGACAAGCTTGTTGAAGGAGAGGCCTTCCTTTCTAGTCCATTTAAACTTATTCATTGCATCCATGAAAGAAAGGTTTTTATACTGCTTAGGGCTTTTGATAATGAAAGGCCACGTCCTGAAGTTAAATAAACATAATTATATTCAGAACAAAAAAATCACATATTTCTTTTGCTTTAAGCATTCTAAAGTAGACTTCATACTTAAGTCATTTTTCACACATAGATAACCCTATGTAAAGCATTTATGAACTCACTAGTGCTTACTAGAAAAAATACATAGCAAATGAGGAGTCTTGACTGATCCTATCTTATCCTTCCCTTCCCCTCCTTCCCTCCTTTCCTTCCTTCCTTCCTTCCTTCCATGTGTGGTATTAGGGACTGAAATCAGGGGTGCTCTACCAATGAGTTACATTCCTATCCCCAAGCTTTACATTTTTATTTTGATACAAGGTCTTGTTAAGTTGTCCAGGCTGGCCTTGAACTTGTAGTACTACCTCAGCCTCGTATAGTGCTGGGGTTACTCTTGTTTTAGTAGCAGGTTGGTGTTATTTTTTAACAAAAAAAATTTGGCCTCAGAAAGCTTCCCCAGAGTTTCACAATCCTAGTTAACAATATAAGTGAGAAGCATTCATTTCGGAAGCGTCTGACACTAATGATTTAATATGGAAACCTGAAATACATCCAGAGATACTTAGCAAGTGTAAAACTCAAATAAATCCACTGGAAAAGCCTGACCCCTGCTGGCTGGCTGTTTTCAGCTTGCCTGAGTGAGAAGATAAACACGAAAGATTGGAATTTGAGTCAATGGTTTAAAAATTTTTGGAGAAAAAAAGGCTCTATACCCAATATCCTCTTCTTCCACTTGCTACATGTTAAATGTCCAGGGAAGAAAGAATAAATCACAGAAAAATGACCCAACCAACTTGAAAGGATACTCTTCAGAAGATATCCTTCATTAAAAGTTTTTTATTATTTCATTTTTGGGAAAAGGAAAAGAGCACATCAAAAAAATTTACATTAATCCATGAATGCTACCGGGAATTATTTCTGTCGACCAGTGGGTGTTTGGCTCCATGAAACCCTGAAAAGGTGTTCCAGTAATTTCTAGTAGTTATTGAATAATTATCCACCTGCCAAGGAATCAACATTTTAAATATTTTTCACAATTTCTTCATTTATTTCTGTCATCACTCTCTCTTATATGCATAACCTACTCAGGCACACTGAGTATTTTGTGTTAAAGTAAATTAGACAAACTTTATTAACTTTTTGGAATTATGAAGATAAATTTTTACTATCAAGATTGAAAATTATTTCTTCTATATTCTCACAAGAGAGAAAAGCAGGATAATATATGAAAACTTTGAGTCCTCAATCTTAATTTCTTTTTTTACTTCAATTAAAGTCTTTATGTCATCTTTGAGCTTTATTTAGCTTTTGGCTTTTTGAGACAAGGTCTTGCTTGTAGTTCAGGCTGGCCTTGAACTCACTGTGTAGCCCAGGTTGGTCCTGAACTGGTGGTCCTCCTGCCTCAGCCCCCTGAGTGTTTGGATTACAGGGGTGTGCCACCATGCCCTGCTCTTCATTGTTGGGTTTTAAATTCATTAGTTTATACAGATATCTTTTTTTTTTTTTTTTTTTGGTACCGGAGATCGAACTCGGGACCTTCCGCTTGCGAGGCAGGCAGCAGAACCACTGAGCTAAATCCCCGGCCCAGTTTATACAGCTATCTTAAAGCTAAGTGTCATAAATTAATAACTTCCCATGTCGGCATCACACTTCATTAAACATACCATACCTACTACTAAGGACCTAAAGTCTGTAGCAATTATTAATCAAATTGTGGTGACATACAGAGACATAATCTAGAATTAGTATAAAATTAAAACGTGAAAGGAGCCTATTAAATTTGCAGACAATGTCCTTTTAAATGCATTAACAGCTTCAGCTACTTTTATTTAATATAAAATAATTGTACATAAAATATTAAAATTTATTTAATAATTTCAAAATTATAATTATTTGTTATTTCAAATATTGTATTAATGTTTTCAGATATTATATATTCGAAAAGATAAGGCACTTATTTTGAAAAGAGAAAATCAACTGTACAACAGAAAAATACTGGGGGGGTGGGGGGTGGCGCAACTTCTCAGCCTGCAACTACCTGAGCTTCCACAAGGTGGCGCTTGGATCCTAAGTGCCGTGTTGGTGCGGGGGTTGACTGAGTATCCACAGCTCCCAGGCCTGAGCACTGTAGCCATTCTACACAGGCGAACACTGCCACTTCCTGAGACTGCACAGCTCAGAGAGAGGAGCGATGTACCCACACGTGGAAACTTTCAGTATAAACAGGTAGAAAAGGGCAAACTCCACGGCTCGCTTACATGTTGGAGGCAATGTCCGGGGGAGGCTGGGGGACCCAGAATGAGTGTCATCAACAGCCTCTCTGAGGTGGCATCTCTGCGTCTTATTTCTTGCTTCTCTTCCAGGCCTACTGACGTTTTCCGAACCCCTATCCGTATGTTAGGTACCGGCGTCCATTCTGCCTGTCATCCCTCACCCTTCTAGCGAGTCCAATAGCACACTTCCAGATTAACCACCAAAGAACGAGAAGGAAAGGAAAGAAAAATCGGAAATCTCACAAACAGTGAATATCCCAGTAGCACATATATCACAGTCTTTTCTCAAAAAGACCAAGCTTTACTCCAGGAACAGATAAACTTGAAGTAACAAATACCTCTGCTATTACTGGAGCCAGGGTTTAGGAGTATTAGGAATGTAAGAAATACTAGGAATGTTATCAAAATAAAGTTACATTCCTACATATCTGGGCACTGTGTAAATGCCTACACAGATACACATGTAAACAAAAATATGTTATTTATATATCACTGTAGAGTAGTGCTTCGGTTCATGAACTTAATTCCACAATTCTGGTCCCAAACTGAACTGAACAAGAATCTAATCAAATTCAATGGTTAGGTTCAGTGTTGACCTTATGGGGAAATTTGATTTGGTTCTTGTCCAGTTCAGTTTGTGACCAGAATTGTGCAGAGAATTAAGTTCATGAACAGAGGTACTACTGTAGTTGATTAAAAAAATTGTGTTAATGATTTGATATTGATGGGTTATTTTCCTTTGTAAATCCAGTCTAAACTCTTCAGATAAGTTTTTCTTTGAGAGTTGCAAAATTTTATCCATACACACTAGTGTAGGATGTTTTAATTTTCCAGAAAAAACATAGCAATTTATATATGTAAATTCATCCTGATAGATGAAAAATTTAAAGTTTAATGATTTTTAAAAATATCTGATCCTCCAGGATATCTTGAAAAGCAGATAGAGGCAGATAATCTGAGAGCTCAGGTGTTACCTGAGCCTCTGAAAATCCCATTCCTGTTTTAAAAGTTTTATTGCTGGAGTCTTTCTTGAGAATAAAGGGCAGAGAAAGGGAGACAGAGATCTGACGAGAGGCAGCATCCAAGGATGTTTAGCTAAATGAATACATCACAGAGTCTCCCTCCACCAAGATGACAGTCAAATGATCAAAAGCAGGAATCCTGGACTTCTGCTGTCTCGTGCTTATCTGTAGATAATCAATCCATTCTATGCAACTGGACACCGGTCTCCTGTATCTTACAGACTTAGACAAGTTGGTAACTGGCCCATAGCGACAAGAAGCATATGAAGAGAATTCTGCCACCAGTCAGACGGGGAAGGGAAAGGAGCCACAGTTTAAATCCAACTACACACACATTAAGATGAGGAAATTTTAAATGGTTGAAAAGTTCTAAACAATTAGCAAGTGCACGAAGCAATAGGAGTGTTGATGCATTATTGGTGTTGATGTAAAATGGTAGCAATAATTTTGAAGAATATTTTGAGACTCTGATGAAGTAAACATAGGCGCAGCATACAACTCAGTGATTCCACGCTAGATAGTAGCTCAGAAAATTAAAACACAACCCCATTCTAAGACTAATATGTAATGTTCAGCCTTCATCATAACAGCTGGAGACTGGAAATGACCCAAATGTTTTTCAGTTGGTGAACTGATAAATTGTGGTATAGCCATGTGGTGGAATGTTACTCAGCAAGAAAAAAGAATCAACTGCTGATAATCCACCAGCATAGACGAATTTTAGAAACATTCTGAGTAAAAAAGCCAAACACAAAAAGTTCATACTGTATAATTTCATTCATACAAAATTTAGAAAGAACACACATAGTGACACAAAGCAGATTTGCAGCTTCCTGGGCGTTGAGTGGGAAGGGAGATTTTCTCTAGACGCTCTACATCTTGCTTATGATGGGCTCAGATAGGTGTACACATGTGGTCAAACTTTCTAATAGATGCACTTTATATATCAGGCCTCGAACACATCAACCAGCATAGCACCACAAACATCACATCTGATCGGTACAGAGGGAGAGCGGGAACTCGGCTCCACAAGGCGGCAGTTTAGGCTCTTCCTGCCCTCTCGTGAGTGAGAGATAGGAAGAACACAGCACAGGAGTCTCCCTGATAAGCAGGAGGGTCCAGAGACGGGTGAGCGGCTAAGACACCCCGAGTCCTTCTCAGAAAGTGATTCTGCCCTCAGCAGGCAGAAAACTTCCTTGAACAGATGTTAATAAAATACAAGGGCGGGACAACCCACAAGTCTGATGTGGAGTATGCAGTCCTACCCCTAACCCGTGGCCTTGCTTCTCATGATTCAGATGAAAAAAATCTCAGAAATATAGGAATCATGTAAGTATTAGGGGTTATCATTGACACTATTTAAATGTATGTGAGTGACATTGATATTGTAGGAATTATGGCTTCAGAGTTCAATGTAAAAATTAAAACTCCCAAAATCTAAAAACTATAATATAAACAATAAGCCTTTTGTGGAGTGGAAAGAGCTCTGATGATCTGTTTTCTCCAAGTTTGAGATCCTCCTTATCAAATATTATCTCTTTTGCTTAAAACAATGCCAATAACACTTATTTGAATTTCAAAATGTTCACTTTTATTTTAATTTCTCTATTGAGAGATAAATTAAAACTAAATTAAAATTCAATGCTTTTGTTTAAAACTGCACAAGTTATACTGTTTAGTCTATTCATATATGTGTGTGTGTCTGTAGCAACATCCAATTAATGTCAGCAGCACTTTTCCAGATTTTGAATTAACTGCTTTCCGAAAACTTGTTCTGCCTTTTCTGAACTTTGTATAATCAACGGGTGTGACTTTTTCAATCTGTAAAAATATAAAATGATTTCTTTTCCTGAGAAAGCAGAGAAATGCCTCTCCACTTGCTTTTGGAATTAGAGTGATTAACAGAGAAACTTCCTTACAGACGCCTCACCAGAGACGTATATTAATTCCATGTTCATGTGTGGAATGACAGAGGAATCCATAACTTACCTAAACTCATTTTCTGTTCTGTTATCTGATCTTTTTGAGTTTTTTGTTTATTTTTCCTTATGCCAGATCTCTCGGAGACAGAGAAAAAATACACTGCCCACAACAAACTACCCAAATGAGTCAAGACATTATTGTCTCTATTTTTTATCAATTTGTTCTCTAAATTCTAAGATTGCTACAGAATGTTTAATGTCTAACGGATCATGATATTTAAGGCACAAAATAGAAGATTTGGGGACATGTATTATATGATATTCCTTTTCAGTGCTGTATCCTGAAAACCCAGCAGTTATATTATTTTAAGCAAAATTAGAAAGTACCTAACATATTTCTCTCTGGTCTTCCAGCCAGCGCCTCATTGGTTTGGCCTTGACTATTATTTATGTCACCATGATGAAGAACTAGATTTAAAAGTCTGATTTAAAGGGTAAACATGTTATTTTAAAATAGAGACTCTTTTATTCATATAAATTTAATTATGAAGTTGAGTGTTTTTTTCTGGGCAATGACGGCTCAAAACTGACTTTGCTCTGTGAAGCAATTCTCCTTGTCTTTTCAGGTGATGAAAGCTCAGCTTCAGAATTTCCTGGGTTAGACTGAAGTTAGGGACACCACACGGCTGGTGGGGAAATGAGAGGGGTTTTTGAGATGCTTCCCACAGGCTGAGCATAAAGGATGAGCCATGCAATGTATTTCACGTCTTTTGAAACATACAACTTTGAATGTCTGCTGTTCCTAGACATTCTCTCCAATAAAGCCATGATTGGGGAAAATTTCTATCCACTATGAAAAAATATTCTAGCTGGGCATGGTGGTGCACACCTGTAATCTCAGCACTCTGGAGGCTGAGGCAGGAGGATCGCCATGAGCTCAAGGCCAGCCTGGGCTACATAGTGAGTTCAGGGCCAGCCTGAACTACAAAGCAAGACCCTTCCCCTCCCCAAAAAAGCCCCATATATATTCTAAAGGAAAAAACTACTTACATCTAAATAAGAAACGATATGACTCCACTATGCTGGGGCTGGGGTTAGCTCAGTGGTAGAGGACTTTTCTAACATGTACTGGGCACTGGGTTTCACCCTCAATGCCATAAAATAAACCTCAAATTTTTGTTTTTTGTACTGGGGATCAAACTCGGGACCCTGTGCTTGTGAGAAAGGCGGCAGCACCACTGAGCTAAATCACCGGCACCCCCCCCCCAAATATTTTAAAACAAAATTATATCCTAGTGCTATTAGAATAACACTTTATGTATCATTTTTATTTCTACTAATATTTTATTTATTATATGTAAATATTTTGTCTAATTGCATCAGCCCCTTTCATTTTGAAAAGTCCTAACTATCAGAAAGTTATTCCATATAAATATATTCATATATGGAACAAGAGACCAGAATATGAATTCTAACTTTCCTATTTATTATATATTGTGTTATGCTGAGCAGCTTCATAATCTATTAGTTTTTATTTCTCTCTCTATCAAACTGGGACTCTGTGTCCTGCTCTATAGAAATTGTGCAAAAATAAATGAAATCATTCATGTGAAAATATTTAATAAACTACAGACCAATTTACACAAGCATTTTGTTGTTTGTATTTTACTAGATACAGATTACTGTTCTGGTGGTTGTAGGGTTGTTTATACAGAAGTAAATCATGTAGAAGTGAATAATTTAATTTAAAAAGAATCTCCATTCATAAATTATAATCCCTGTAATATTTAGGAGGAAAAATTAGACCATATGTATATTCTCCTTCACCTTCTGCATTTTACCATAACCCTATTAAGTGTTTTTTACTCTTTCTTAAATACACTTTCCAAAAATAAATCTGTGCACATTTTCATCTAATTACACCAATCCCTTTCATTTTGAGAAATCCTAATTACTAGAAAGGTCTTCCTTAATATTAAAACAAATTATGGCGCCTCCACGTCTCTACCAGCCATTCTAATCCCTCTTGCTGATATTACTGAGAATAGGTGAAATCCGTTTTAAACATCTACTCTAACATACACAGATCAGAGTTCTCAGGGTCTTCTTCCCCTCATGTCCTTCACCGAGCCTTTTTTCTTTCCTTCTCTCCTGTCTTCCCGAACTGCAGTCATGCAGCACGTCCTGTGGGTGCTACCGAGTTTAAACTGAGTGTGATCATTTGCTCTCACTCCAGTGCCTCCATCTTGGCCAGGTGCCCTCGCCCCTCCACGGGAAAATCACCATGGCTTCCTGCCCTCATCGAACTACAATGCAAGAGCCCAACTGACTTTGCTTATACCCTACACTGGCTTGGCACTGCCCAGGAAGCCCTCCATAGTCTGACGCCACTGCCCGGGCCCTGCCTCCTCTACCACATTTCACTCTGCTCCAGCCAGATGTACCCCCTTGCTCTTCCTCAATCCTGATGCATTCATACCCTGCACTGGGTCACAACACCGGCCCTTCTCGCTGTTCCAAAAGCGTCTGTCTTTCTCTCCCTGGTGTCTCAGCATGTATTTCTCCATTCAAATATCACCTCCCTAGAAAGGCTTCACTACCTATTGACAACAGCTACATACTTCCTTTTCTGTTTTATTCTTTTATAACAGCTATTACCATTTAAATTTTTAAGTTGTTTACTTATCACCACTCCCCCACTTTAAAATATAATTTCAGGGAGAAAGGAATAACATTTATCTTGCCTACTACTTTATTTAAAGCAGTTTCTATGATACACAATTGTGCAGAAGGAGTTCACAGAGCAGGCCATAGATGGTGACCCTCGGTTGGTGTCTGGGGATTTAAATAGGCAATTATTTCCTGTAGTGATGTAGAGCTTTCCCTAAATGGGCAGAGTGACTCAGTTCACCTGGACTATTTGCACAAATTACTGGTTTATGTTAAAGCACCTGCTTTTTGTCTGGGAGGCTGGACTTCTGACATATCTTAGACAGAGAGTAGCTTTTTAACCAGCTCCACCCCCACCCCCAAAAAAGCCTGGACAAGGAGGGAGCTTTAGTGAGAATCTGTTTCATATATGTCATAACTCAATTCTGGTGAAATTAAGTGATTCTGTAACTTAATTAGTAGAGGCCTCTTGGAAGCTTACATACAGCTGGCTTGCTCTGGATTTTTCCCCAGGTGTATTTCCTTCCATTCATTTTTCTTTGTATCCTTTCATTTTAATAATTATTGTCCCTGAGTTCACCCATATGCTGAGTCTTGAAGTCCTCTTAGCAAATCCCTGAAACTGAGTGTGGCTTGGGAACACTGGACAGCAATGAAGAAGCTTATGTGTTCTCTCCAGTTGCAAGTAATCTAACAGAATCGCACATCACGGCAAGATCTCGGTATGGAAGTAAAGCCCGTACTGAAGTACAGGACCCTACCGCGAGGCCCTTTACCACTCACGTGACTGGTCTATAAATCTCCTTTACGCCAATGAACTGAAGTTGTTCCATGATGTCTGGAATACTTGCACAACGGGTGAGATTAATCCTGGGGTAATAAAGCAGGTGGGAGAGACACATTTCATTCCTGGTGCTTAGTCCTCCCTGAAAATAGAGGTATTTTCTTTAGCAAAGTGTACATTCCACCAATTCTGAACAAAAAATCACCGAGGTCTTACACTTCCTTCCAGTTCTGAAATGTCTTAAATCTTAAAACTGAAAAGTAATAATTTAAATTATAGCTTTCAAAAAGATTATGATATTCTTAAACATTAATAGAATTATTTCCATCTCCTTAAAAGTTGCTTTTATTAAATAACCTAATAATCTCCTTAAAGTTCCACTGATGTGTTGTAAATTTCACACCATAGTGAATATTTCAGATGATCATTAGGATGTTCGGTTAACACGATACCAATCAATCAGTCTGATAGACTTTCCCTTATGAAAATGAATTTTCTCTGTCTTTTTGTTTATAAACATCAATAGCTGGAAACCACAAAGGACTCAGATCCTACACTTTGGATCTAAGTAGTTAAGAAATTGTTAAATTGTAACAAAAAAGACCCTGGAAAGACCCTGGAATCTACAGTATACAATCTACTATGTCCAATTTTCACCCAAAAACTATTAGACATGAAAACAGAAAACTATGATCTGTATCAAAGGGAGAAAATTAAGTAGACAGACTATGATAAGATACAGATGTTGGATTTAGCAAAGACTTAGAAGCTTATAAAACTATAGTCAGATAATTAAAGAAAATATATTCAAGTAATTAAGGGGAAATATATTAAAAATGAGTACACAAATAGGAAATGACACCAGAGAAAGGAAACAATAAAAAAGAAACCCTAAAAATAGAAATTTTAGAGCTGAGAGGTAACAAAACTCAGTTAAAAAAATAAAAGCTGAGCTCAGTGGCAGATTAGAGATGACCAAAAAAATCAGTGAACTTTAAGATTGACCACTAGATATAACATCCCCTGGAAATTTGCTCTTTCAACCAACATTATGCTCTTCAGGTAGACTCATGTTAATACATTTAGCTTTAGCTCATTAATTTTTGTAACTCTACACTATTTCATTACATGAACATATTAGAGTGCATTTACTTATTTTCCTTTTGATGGATATTTGAGCTGTTTCACAGTTGCTTTTTGTTTGCTTGCTTGCTTTTTTTTTAATGCTTGCTTGTTTTTTGTTTTGTTGCTATGTTAGGCATCAAATCCAGGGCTTGCACATGCTAGGATATAAAAACCCATTATAAAATTGATCTAAATTTTATTCACTAGAATTATAGCAAATTTATAAAAGTTTGAGTAGCATTTATTTTACTGAGTCATTGTATCCGTGAATGGAGCATCTCTTAATTTTTCACTGGGTTGTTTTTTTTTTTTTTTTTTTTTGGTACCGGGGATCGAACTCAGGACCTTGTGCTTGCGAGGCACCGGAACCACTGAGCTAAATTCCCAGCCCCCTTTCACTGTTTTTTAATACCTCATAATATTTATATTTTTCCTCCTAAAGACAAAACACATCTAATGTTAGCTTTTATTTCCATGTAACTTATAATTTTAAATTGCATTATCTCAAGATGATTTTTTACATGAAAATGAAATTAATTTTACATATCAAATAGAGAGAGGGTTTTGGTGTATAAAACTGTAATATCTGTGAGTAATGTGTTTTGCGTGTTCATGGCTTTTTTTCTGATCCTTATATTCTGTGTTTTTCTTCTTCAATAGTCTTGAATAGAAGCACTAAAAGCAAATATCGTGTATTCTTCATGATTTGGGGGAATATTTCTAGTATTTCATTTAATTTAATATTGGCTACAGATTTTCTCATAGCTAACTTTTATCTAGTTAAGGCAATTCCCTGGTGTTCCTGGTTTGCTAAATGTCTTTTTCTTCTCTTCACGACAGACTTAAATTTTATGAATCCTTTTTCTGCCCCTCTTGGGCGATCATGTCTTTTCCTTTCAATCCCGGAATGCTGAAGGGCATCAATGTATTTTCTAATTTAAGTCAATTTTACGTTTCTTAGCTAACCCCAAATTGGTTCTGGCATTAGACTGGTATATAATGTAGAATTTTGTTTGTCAATATTTTATCGAAGATATTTCTATCAGGTGCATGTTACCGGCCTATTTCATGCTGTCCTTATAAAGCTTTGGTTTTAAGACTGTGTTAACTTCCTAAAAGGAGTTGGAGGGAGGTGGTCTTTCTCTTTGTGTTCTCTGGAGGAGGCTGGGCAAGGCAGGAAAGATGTATTTCTTGGATACACAGCAGGAATTCCCAGTAAATCATTTGGGACCTGAGTTCCATTTGGGTCAGAAGCTCTTGAGTTCATGTAACTCATTCTTCCTTTAAATTATCAGGGATTTACTGTCCAGACTCAAATAGACAGTAAGTTAATGATCACATCTTATCATATTTGGTGAGGAAAAACTAAAAGAATAAGGATAGATTTTTCTTGAGTCAATAAATTACACTGCGATTATTACCATAGTATCGTTAGGTATTTTGAAGTCTGATGAAAAAATACTTAAACATCTCTGATTTTACCTTTATGATGCTGCATTCTCAAGACTTTCAGGAATTCTGTTTCCAAAGGGCAATGTGTGTTACTTTTTTCTCTCTCTCTTTTTTGTTTTCTTTTTTCCAGTACCGGGGATCAAACTCAGGACCTTGAGCTTGCCAGGCAGGCATGGTGCCACTGTGTTACATCCCCAGCCCCAAGTTTTTTTTCTTCTAAAATCAAAGCTTTTTTCTTCCTTTCTATAAATGAACTTTACTAATAGTGAAGATTTTCTTACCCATGTCATGCCGACTCTATCCTTGGTATTGTAACGACATTCAGTAATGAGGTTATCTCCCTAAAATACAAAAGTACAAGCTTTGAGGTGAAGCTCTCTTACTTATCTAATACATTTTCAGGCCAACAATTCATATTTGCTGTTTGAAGAAACGGAGCAAGTAGTTCAGGAGAAGACCTTCGATCTGTTTAACACTAGGGTAGGTTTGCTAGAACAGCACCCGGGGAGATGAACAAGTAAGGCTCGTGCTGAAGCCAGACTGCACCAGATTCTACCTGGATAACCCAAGTAAGGAACTGAATAGCCCAGCGCAATGTGTTCATCTAAGGCAGAACAATACAAATAGCACTCACTTTGCACAGCTATTGTGAGGAAATTAAATACCGTTACATGTAGTCCTTAGTAGAGATTAAGTACCTAATGAAATGGTAGTCACAGGTACGAGTTATTGTGATTACTTATTCATTAGAATAATTTTCTTACAATAGAATCATGAGGCAAATGACTGGTAATTAGTTGTTCTAGTGCTTTCCAGTCTTTTGAACATTACAATGTCCATGGACAGTGATATTTTATGGCCCTGCCCAAGTAAGTGGTGAAAGTCTCTGCAGACCACAGACAGCCATCCCTGGGCACTGCCTCGACTTTCCTCCCTGCCCTGCTTCCCGTAAGGCTCAGAGATCAGTATCTCAGCACGCTTCATCCTGCAACGGCATGCTAATTAGGACGTGCTGGGAACACAGTACAGCTGGGTGGAAAGGCCACCCCCCCACCAATGTGATGAACGAGACTCTTTGGAATCTTGACAAATTACTGTCTCTCAAAATTTATCTTTCCACCCTCAGAGTACACCAAAGAATTTATGGAAGGAGCATCAATCCACAGCTGTGCATTCCCAGATAGTTCACCCACCTAAAAACACCGTTCCCAGAATTGTTTAGAGAAAATATTGCACTTACTGTCATTTCATAAGCAGTATAAGCATCTGTCTCTTCAGAGTGAAACAGGGATAGGAAATTCTATGAACATGATGGCCATGGAATAAAACTTTAGGGAAACAAAGCATCATAAGAGTTTTAAAAGGCTTTGTTATTGGACAGTGTAAGGTTCTCTCTGATCCTTCCTTCATTAACCTCAAGTACTGTGGCAAGCTGCATGACACAGCAGAGTATAATTAGCTACGTCTGCATATGTTTGTCAAATGGAAGAAGTACTCTTTCATACAGTTTTACTGAAATGAAACTTGTAAAAAAATTCCTTTTTCTTCAAGATGGTGGAAAGAAACCCTGATTTTACCCTTACCTTACCTGCAAGCCAAAAGATCACTAATTGGGGAATCAAGTTTTTAAAAAGGGTAATGTTTAGTGATCAGAAACTGAGTTTTTTGGTTTTGATTGTTTCTTAAACCAAGAACTTGAATTGCCCCTGGGAATAGTAAGAAAAAGTGAGTTTCAGGTTTGGAAACCAGATCAAACACATTCACTCTGAGTTATGCAACACCCACGGTGGGCGGCTGTAAGATCGTGGATACAATGAGCAACTTATTTCACGGTAGAAATCTTGCTGCATCTCAGCTGATGATTGGCTCATGGCCTTTATAACATTCAGTGAAAAAGAACAAAAACATGCATACTGGCAAGATTGTCTGTTCTTCCTTTAGATACTGAAACTCTTGGAAATTGAAGTCAAAATCATCATCATAAGCAAGTAACTTCATTTCCTTCCCTTTGCGAAAATGCCGCAGCCTGATGCCTCTGCCAGCGAGGTGAGTGTGGAGAAGAACTGCAAACACCTGGATTCCACTTGGCTTCTCAGCCTCCAGAGCCTGCAGGAATAGCCGGAAAATCCAATCAGCCCAAACAAGTGCATGTTCAGACAGTTCACACTGAAACAGACTTGGAGGGACAACTGAGACGAAAATCAAAGTAACTTAAGTGCGCGGTTGAGCTGCCAAATGTTTTGAATGTGAATTGTTCAATGTTCTGTTTGCAAAGCAACATTTGATGGGAGACAAGAAAGCAGATCTGCAAAACCACTCTGGAAACTATCATCCTTTCTCCTTCTTTCAGGAAGTCAAGAGGCAGACAACACTCCTAGCAAAAAGAGTCCAGCACCTTAGTAGCCTGGAAATGCAAACTCTAGAAATGAAAGTTTCCCCCTCTTTTCCAGATAGGAAAGCTAGAGAGCTCAGTGGAATTAAATGCAGCATTATGGTCCTGGAGTTAGTCTCTGTCATCATGGCAATTTGAATCCTGCTCTAAAGAACCCAGAGGGACGTAGGCTGTCCGCTTTACCAGTCTCCATACTGGCCACACCTACACTATCACGTAATACAGAAAGACTGTGATCATATTCAAATACTTTTACTCAATAAGAAACTAACTGGAAATAGTCACTGTTAAATGCTTATGCATGGCCTTCTCTTGTGTACCATGCATTTGTAGATTATTTAGTCTTGCTCTTTGGTGAAAGAAGGGAAGGAAGCAATGAAGCAGAGAAAAAAATGAATGTGGATGATAGGAGAAATGTGAGTAAAAGGAAAAGTCGAGAAAGGAAAGAGTCTACACCAACAAAGCCAGGAGTTGTAAAAGAGGAAATGAAGTGCCCAGCATGAAACAAAGGAGGTGGGAGAGGGAAGGAAGGCAGCCTGCAAGTTATTCTTGCCTCCCGAACCCTGCTCCTACAGCGAGCGTCACAGCTGTAGAAGGTAGTCAGAGGTGCTGCTGGAATTGCAGTAATGGTTTCCTATGATACCCACAGGAAAAGGAAAAGGGGCAAGGAATAAACAAGCAAGAGTCTTCACACCACAGTGAATCTGAACAGGGCAGCTCCCAGACACGGGCACAGCCTACCTCTTGCAGGCATTCCAGGGTGCAGTGACCCTCAGACCAGAACTCGGGCATCCCTGGAGGGATGGTGTGGAACAGGCTCACCCAGAGGCCAGCTTGGATCATCCCGGCATCGTACCGCCTCAAATCCATGGTATGGTATAGCCTTAGTCCAGAACTATCTATTAAGCCTGGAACGAGAACACATAATTAAAAATGAGTTTGAGGTTTTAAAAACAACGTTCCCATAGCCCATTAAAATGGAAAAGTTGATTTTCCTTAAAAATCACAGGAGAAAGAAATACAAGCAGAGCCCATTAAAGACAATAATCAGCTTCATAAACCGAAATTAAATGCGAGTTACCACACTGCAGCCATCATAGACACAGATAGCATGCTATGGGGAAAATGTTTGAGTTATCTGGCTGATGTCTCACAATTATCTAACATGGAGACAGACTGAAAATTCTAAAGTCACTCCTTAATTAGAGAATAACTCCCCAAAGGTTTATTTTATATTGTTCTAAGATGAAGTTCGGTAACATTTACTTAGAGGTGTAAATCCCTTGGCCTTGAAACCACGTGCTGGACAGAGAAAATTACTGAAGCTTACCTTCTCTTATAGTTTGTAACCATTCCCCTATTCATTCAATAATCAGTTATTTATTTAAATACAGTCAGTAAAAATCTATTATGTGAACAGTACACATGGCACTGTGGGAATAAAAGATGAAAAAGATTCATTCCTCGCAATGACAGTTATTGTAAAGAGGAAGAATATAAAGATCCTTCCATTAACTTTGAAATTAATTGACTCCATTCCCAATTAAAACTGAGTTTGCACCCATAGCCTTGGAGTTCGTTTTTTCAAGGAAGACTTTCTAGACCACCCACCTATATCATTGGGTAGATTAGGTCACCAATTAAATACTCTTGTAGTACCAGTGCCTGTCTTTTTGATAACTGGCATGTACATAATTTTATATTAATTGGTATGAGTTTTTGATTGTTTCTCTTTCCCAGTGGACTATAATTTCCATGAGGTGGGGCACAGCATGTTTTTCACTTATGTGATATCCTCAAGCATAGATCCAGCACATAGTTAGTGCTGAATAATTGCACAAAATGAAATAAAATAATTATTTAGAACTGCTTCTGCTAATAATTTCACATGGGCTTTATCAGTTTCTCATTTTGGAACATTACATAAATAAATTCCAAAATCAAGTGCATATTCTTATATATCTACCTATTCTCTTCCACAGCATTTTATACAAATTCACTGAATAAATACTTCTTGAGTATATTTATGACTTGCCTACCACACAATAAAATGCTTAATATTTTTTAGTGTGATGAAAGGTAGCTTTTCCATAGGTACGGTTGGAAAGAAAATATTTCAAAAACATGTGTTTGGAACTCAGTTTACACAGCAAATGAGAAAGTCAATTATTCTACTCCCTGGTAGTTAGTATAGAAAAGATTTGATTATTGACCATATGTGCCCATTTGCTTGGCTGGTGCTGGAGAATAATGCCTATTGTCCCAGTAGATAACTGTGAATGTGGACCCTCTTTTACTCTAAAAAGTATCCTAGTTCAGATGACAAATGTACAACCTCTTTCTAATATTTTCTATTTTGTTTACTTTCTGTTAAAGACTAGAATTATAAAACTTTTAAAACCCAGAGGTAAAATATAGAAAGAAAGAACTCACCTTGCTTATATGTTGGATTATCATAATGGACTTCTAGAAGCACATATTGAGGGTCTAACGGAGTGCCAAGGGATAACCCAACATGAGGTGGGTAGGAAAAACCCTAAATATGGAAAACGCCATGAGACAGTTTCTTAGGAAAATCCTTGAGAGCACCACTGTGCTCATAAACCAACTCTTTGCAAAGATCATTCTGAACTTCTGGAATGCCATTAATCAATCCCTACTTAAACAGAAACACCCCACTCTGATACAGACAGTATACGGAGTTGTCCTCATAAGTATTACAGTCATATTTGTAGTGAAAGAACACAGGCAATTAGTTGTGCTGCATCTCAGCCACCATTTGCCCACCTCTCCACCAATGGCCCAGGCGAAGACTACAGTCTCACAGGTGAGGAAGGCATCGGGCATGTTCGGGTGGTAGCACTCATGGCCGTAGTCCAGGACTCTGTCATTGAAATTGCTGCTGCACTGATAGAGCATGATGTGGTGCACCAGACTCTCGTGGCCTCTGTGTATCACTGGCTCAACCTACACAAACACAAGAGAGAGAGAGAGCGAGAGAGAGGATGTGATAAAGACAGCCAGGAACATCCTACAGCAAGCCCCAAACTACCTCCAGGAATTATCCATTCTTCCAGGAATATCCTTCTCAATGATATAAAGATTATGAGCTTCAAATGCAATTCATGCTGGAGACAATGAAGATGATGATGACAATGGTGACAGCAAAGATGAGACAACTGTTTACTCCTAATACTGTAAGACTTGACTAATCTGCTTTTGTTTTTAACTCATCTTTGTTTCCCTTACCCATTCAACTGAGCAGCCATCTCAAAACTGTCTGACTCTCTTCCAGGCTTCAGTGTGCAATGCTTCCCCTCCCTCGTTTATTTTCCATGTAGGAAAAAGAAGCCTTCTCGTCTCTCTCTGTCTTCCTCTTCTCTATCTTAAAATGTTATTTTTACCCATCCCTACTGGAATACATGAGGCCTTGTTCATTTTTTATACACGTGAGCAGCATACAATGTATAACTCAAAAACAGATGTCTTTTTTTTAAGAGATAAGGATCACATTTTAATTATTTTATTATTAGAACTGGTGAGAGAAAACAAATTATTAGCGCTGCGGTCCTGTGACTCTGCTCGGATTAGGAGAGGGAAACTAGAAAGCAGTTAAATTACGATGGGCAATGAAGCTGGTCCTGGAGTTGGGAGCATGGTCCGTGGAAACATCTCCTTCCTACTTCCCCTCGTAAGTTCCCTTCATAGCACTTGTCTACTGAGTCCAGCAACCTGCAAACCAACCTCGAATGAGCTAAGCAACACTCAAAGAGCCCAGGGATCCCCAACAAATGAAAAGGGATCCTCGTAGTTGGCCTCCTCGGGCTGCAGCTGTGGCAGGCAGTTAGAAGGGTTTCTGTCTCACGAAGCTGGTGCGCTTCTAGATTTCCACAACGTTAGCAGCCTAAGATCTCAGCATGACTTCGATTTTTGGCCCTAACCAATCAAACGCTGAAGTGCCATTTTGAAATCCTTGCTTGGTTTCTACTTTAGACTTGCATATTTAAATAATGTGCTTTAAGCTATTTTCTCCTAATTTTTAATTTTTTCCCCATATTTTTTCTCTTTTGTAGGAAAACCTAAGCAGCGGAAGAGGAATGGGTACATACTAGATAGGGGTCTGAAATGGACAACTGAGGAATTCAAGTTTTTAAATTCTGTTTTGTTTCCTATCACCTAGTGAATCGTGCCATATCCACCTGCATGTATATTTTTGACATCACATTCATGGAAATAATGTTGTACCGAGTCTTGTTTGTTCTTGTCTCATCACTAAAAGATTATAAGCCCTAAAGGCAGAAACTACTTTCTCTTTTGCTTAAAAACAGTTATAGTTCAAGCGCAGTTGCAAAACAAACTATGACTGCATAGAAGAAAAACCAAGAGTTTCAATCAGAATTTAGCGTGCACACCTAGTTTGAACCCTCGTGTGAGGCTAGACTTTCATGCCTCAATATTCCAAGGACAGAGCACTTCTAATATGTCAAGAGCAAGTCATTCGGCATGGAAGATTTTTGCTAAGAGTCTGTAAGTTCAGGGAGAACCTGAGGGCTGTACTGAGCTCTCTGAGGCAGGTCCTGGGAAGGCACCAGTCGAGCAATGAGAGCTGGGTGTTGCCAGACAGATCAAAACCAAGAGACCCAGGCCTGGTGTCTTAATAGGGGAAGGAAAGGGAAATTTTGTGCCACATACACAGAAGAGATGGCCATGGGCCCACGGAGAAGTGGGTCATGCCACTACAAGCCAAGGAAATTCAGAAGCCGGCAGAAGCTGGGCAAGGCAAGGCAGGGCCATCCTCTGGGGCTTTTGGAGTGAGTCTAGCCCAGCCCATGCCTTGATTTCAGACCTCCAAGTCTCCAAAGATGGGAGAGGATGCATTTCTGCTATTCCAAGTTATGGCTGTTTATTATAGCAGTCGGGAACCTGACACAGCCCCTAACCTCGCTTCTCAATTTTCTACCACAAACTAACAATATGCAGATTTGTACCTTTAAGCCTAGGTTATAACTGCCCCTAAAAGTATCTGAGACCCAGACTTACCACAGACACAAACACTGTCCTTAATGACTGAGGTTAAATATTTTCTTTACTTCTAACTAAACATAAGTCTTTCGTGATCTAGTTTTCAGTATTTTGGGGGTGTCTTTGTTGTGTTGTCCAAGCATGCCGAGCTGTACATGAGAAACGCAGGGCACAGAGAAGAGTTCTTTTGAGCAGTTTTCCTACACTCCCTATTCCATTTAAGATGTGCTTCCTTGCTTGTTGAAACACGAGTGGAACACAGCTCTCCAAAAACAACTTGCAACTCAATAAACTAATAATTAAAACAAAAGGGGAGAGTGATGGGTGGAATCTGTAATGAGCTGGAAATTTTGCAAATCCCTACCACTTTTCTTCTTGCCTCTTCTTGTTCCTGGCATCCTGCTTCACAGACCCACTGCAGGCAGAGAGTGCTGTCCACACAGGAGCCCATAAGCTCTCTCTGACGCAAGGCATCCAGATGTTACCCGACTAAGGCAGTGCTGCTTATGAGAACATTTCAGGTGGAACTAGCAGTGTGGATGCCACTCTGTATGCTCTCCTCATGGGCCGAGGAGAACAGTTTCTCCTTGTGGGGAAGGCTCTTTTCCAAGCTACAAGAGCCACCCAAATTGAGCAGGGCAATGGTGTCTTCACCTCCCAGGCATTCCACTCTGAGAAAACCCAGGGATCAAAGCAGCGTCTGACTTGCTAATGTGGTGCTAAGGCCCTGCAGCACGATGGGCCTTGGCAGCCGAAGGCCAGGAAGCAGTGGCAAGAAGAGGCCAAATGGGATGAAGACGAAGGAAAGGGAAGAACTGAGGATGTGGGGACCGCTGGGAAATTATTCGCCCCTTACAGGAACCCTGGGTTCTGACAGGTGGTCACATGGAAGGGCTGTCCGTGTGCACTGAGACAACAGTCAGCACACAGGGAAGGGTCAGAGTCCAGATAATGCTGACAGGGCTTTTAATAACCGAGTCCTTTCTGGAACCATGTGCCTCTCTGCATCCTGTTGTTAATATATTCATCCATTCCTCTTAATTAGTAAGTCCACATATTCCTTTCTTTTTCCTAAGAGAGTTCAACTTGGGGTTCTGTTAGTTGCAATCCAAAGTCCTAGGAAGCAAACACCAGGCTATATCATGACCTCATCAACATGTATGTGTGTCCCACACGTGGCACTTGAAATTGTCTTTTATTTCTCGTACAAACATTGCCACATAAAACTACTTTTGTTTCACTCTTTCTTTTTATTTACTAATTCTTTTTTTTTTTTTTGGTACTGGGGATCGAACTCGGGACCCTGCGCTTGTAAAGCAGCCAGCGGCATCACTGAGCTAAATCCCCGGCCCTTTATTCACTAATTCTTCACCAGATCTGGGTAAGTTAACGACAGAGTAACATCAGTAAATGCCCTGGAAGAGCCATACGGGGCCGGGGGGGGGGGGGGGGCGGGGGGAATCACTCCCTCTAATATACACAATTATCTTCTTCCCCTGCTTGCTGATTCCACACAGACGCTTAGCAGGAAGGCTATTTTACTGGCTGAATATGCAATATCCCTTGAGAGACGTAACATATTATGATTTAGAGCACCATCTGAATATCAATTAACTAAGACCTTTGCCAAACACCTCAGGAAGACAGAAATTAACAAGTTAAAAGTAACAACATGCTGCATGTATATGTAGTTCTTTGAATTTCAACACGTGACTCATGAACTTAAAGGCAGCTTCTGGCTCAGTATTACTAGGTGTACTAAGGTTAAGTCAACTGAGATACTGAATAAACTGGATTTGGTATATAACTCTGGAAAGTTTAAAATTAACTCATGTATATCCAGCAAGAAGTAGTTTCTTGGAGGCTGAGTTCACTTCTTGATTGTGCCACCAACCAGCAGTGACAAGACCCTGAGCAAGGCATGTGTCACATCTCACTAGTTTTTATGTTCCATCCAACTTTGCCCTCTGTCTGTATAGATATGTATGTAGGTATAGACAGATACAGATATGTAGAGGTATATAGATACATAGTTTACACATATTCATTTAACCCTCAAAACAAATCTTATAAAGGTTTCTTCCTTATTTCATAGGTATGGACATAAAGCCGGTATGAATTAGCGAGCTTCCCCAGTGCCAGAGTCCACATTTGGCCTTGTCGGCTGGACCAGGAACACCCCCCTGAGCTCCGCTGACTTGTTTTCTTTGGCAGGGTAGTAGAAGGCACAGAGCCAGCGCTGTTCCAAGATCACCTTGAGTATGTTTGACCTTTTCTGTGTTCGCACCACACATTCTGTTCTGGATGTCTTCTGTCTAATCTCTCAGGTGTGTGACTTTCTTCAAAGGCCTGGTCTTAGACTCACTTTGCAGGCAGCAAAAAATGTCATGAAATATCCAAGTCTCTGGAGCAGCTAAAAGGTGCACGAGGTCATGTCCAGCAGCCTTGCCTCAGATGGGACAAACTCCAAGCACCACTACGTCCTCTATGGGTTAAGGTTGAGGCTGGAACTCCACCTGATCCACACCCTTGCTCAGCAGTTTCTCCCTGGCCTTCCCCCCACGCCACTCTGAACACAGTGTCTCCTCCTGGCACCTCCTTAATACATCACCTGCACATTAACCCAGGTCTGAATAGGCTGCATCGAGGAACCCAGACTAAGGCAAATCTGCATATTCTTGGGTTTCAGTGTTGCTGTTACTTTTTGCTTCTGTTTCCTAGTTGGTTAACGTCTCATCAGTTTCCTTCCCAGTGGATCAGTGAAAATGAGGCTTATGTATAAGAGTACTTGAGAATTTAATTGTTGGCATGTGTAAAGGAACAGCACTTTACAGTTGCTCAAATATTTAGACTGGCATCATTAGTATAAGTTGGATGCCAGTTTTAAAATAAATTTTTAAAATCATGCCTTCATAAACAGCAAGTATATCTATGTAATCTGTTCACAAGATCCATACTTCAAAATCTAATTTTATAGTTTGTATGTCACAAATATTCTGACAAAAATGTAGCCATATTCAAATGCATAGTGGCAAAATTTATAATTATATAAGATATATATTTGTTGGACCATCTCAATTTGTTAAGTATTTTATTTTCTAATTTGTATGTATGTATGAAACCTAGCAAATTTCTCTACGGAGCTCTTTTCCTTAAATATAACTCCTATTTTTTCCAAAAGAAAATCATACACTTTTCATGTGAATTTATAGAGTGTTGAGTATAAACTTTATCCTTTTAATCTAAAAATATTTTCTCTCAAGAAATATCATTCATGCATTCAACTAGCAAAATCTCAATACTCCTTCCATTCCAAAATTTGTTTCTACCTACTGTGTGCTCTTTGTTGGCTGCTGAGGGAGGGAACAATAATGCAAAAACATAAATCCGATAGTCAATTGATCCATATTGTAAAACAATAGAGAAGCTAAGGCGGAGCGTGATACTTTTTGGTTGCCTTCAAGCATCAGATCCTCCAGTGGACCATCCCAGCAGGATCCTGAATTTCTTATACCACTTCTCTAAGAATGATCTCCCGCTCCCTGGAGTTGCCTAAGTCCATTTATATGCTCTCATCCCTGACATGGGCAGAAGTTGGTACACTTGCAGAAATCCCTGGACTTGAACATGGTGGCCAACAGCCACCCTCTCCCTTCCCTGGTGTGGGAAAGAGAAAACACCACGGTGCGAGTTTGTGCCACATATTCTCTACCACTAGGGAAAGCCCTCGGACTGCAATGTCAAGGACAAGCTTGAAATGCAGCACGCAATGCCGGAAATGTCACGAACCCTTGAACTAAGGGGTTTGCTTCACATAAACCTAACCAACACTCAGTTGAAATAAAAATGGATTTGTTTTGATGGTAACTGTAATGACAGTTATTTTCTTCAGTTGGTTTTGATTTTGATTTCTTGCAGTGAAAGCTGAGGGGACTAACCAAGTCTGGACGAAGCTGAAAAGTTTATTCATTCATACTTGTGGAAAAAAAAAAAGAATTCCAAAGATAACCAGTAGTTGAATTTAGTTCTATATAATATGTTTGAAAATCAAGTTCTTTCAAAACAACATTGAATATTTGGAACATGCTGAAATAACATGACTCACCCGATTTCCTATTTCTCATCTTCAAAATCCCCTTCCAGTTGCTTTCCAATCACACCAATCAGCCCAGTCCACACCTCCGGTCCACCTGACTGAATTCGACCAACAGCCACCCTCTGACCGTGGGTAGTACTGTGGTTGGAATGTATCCCCCAAAACGACACGATGGGACTTTACAGCCAATGTGACAGCCTTAGGAGGTGGAGCTTTGAGAAGTGGTTAAGCTATGAGGTCAGAGCCTGCAAGAATGGGGTTGAGCCCACATTAAGGGTGTGAGAACTGCACATCTGCCTCCTACCGAAAGGACACGGCCACAAGAGCCCACCTGGAAATCAAAGAGCAAACCTCACAATTCACCAACGCCGTCACCACTTTGAAATAAAATTTCAATGTATCATTTTATTTTATGAACAAATTGTGCATGCTTATGGGATTCAGTGTGATATTTCAACACACACAGCATGCGCTGATCAAATCAGGGCAACTAACACTTCCGTCTTCCTGTCACTATCTTTGTTTGGAGACTTCACACTCTAATCTTCCAGATCTTCACAGTATTGGTGTCTTTAGCTTGGATTTCCTAGAATCCAGAGCTATAAGAAATAGATCTTCATTCTTCATAACTTACCTGGTTTAATGTATTAGGTTATGGCAGCACACGCGGACTAAGACAGAGGTTGAAGAATTTGCTTTCTGGCCAACACTGGGTCGCAGCCAGACAATCTGTTCAAATCAGCGCTCTCTCCTTGTCAGTCTGAGCAGTCCTGTTCACTGGCTCCACATTGCTTGTCCCACAGGCGACCGAGTCTACACTTTCATTCCTGACATTCAGGTCCCCGGTCACTGGCTACGTGTGGCCTATGCGACCACTTTTGCGTGAATTCCCAGTCACAGAAATCCTTTCCGTTTGTCCACCACGATCACTCACCACCATGATTTCATTCATGCAATTCTCCCATCCCCACTGCGCAGATGCACTTGTTGAAATCCCATTCATTTCCGAAAGCCTAGATTTTGTTTCTCCTAGATGCTTTTGCTGTTCTTTTGGCTCTACTTGTTCTGTGGCTCTGAGTTTGGTTTGGGAAGGAGTGTGTACTGTGGGCAGCCTGATGCCAAAGACCTGGAACTTCAAGATCTAAGGCAAACTATGTAACCTTAGTGAAACTCAGTTTCCTTATTTATAGAATGGAAATATAAATCCACTGTTAAGTCATTATAAAAATTAAAGAAGAAATGTGTCTAGTACATAATTTACAGTAAATATTAGATGGAAACTACACTACATTCCATAGAATTCAGTAGATGTGTAAGTTGTTGAATGCAATTATTTCATACATAATTTTTTCCTTAGAACATTAAATCATTGTTTTACCACTCGCTGCCAATTCATTACATGGAGCAATTTCAAATCCTTTATTATTTGCATGTGTGTGTTTAACAGAATATAACACAAGGTAAGAATATAACTTACATCTTTATAAATGTGAGTTGCTTTTAATTGATGAACTGTTTTTTAGGTAAACTTGCATTTCAAATTGTGGCAAGTCATAATCAAATATGCATATAATTCATATAAAATAGATATTTCTTCATACTGCAGAAAAATGGTTCAGAGTTGTTTTGTGCTGTTTTCTGGTCCATACATGCCCTTCAAAATAGCAATATATCAAAGGTGGGGAATACATTTAGATTTATACTCAGCTAATCAAAGGTGAATATTAAATTACTAAAACAATGGAAAGATTATTTGTACACTTTTGTCAGATGCTAATTCCCTTAATATGAAAAGGCTCAATATTAAAAATGGGCACAGTGCATAAATTAAAGCTTCATAGAAAAGAGATCCAACTGGTTACAAACACAGAAGGATGAGCCAGGCATGGCGGCTCACACCTGTAGTCCAGCACTCTGGGAGGCTGAAGCAGGAGGACCAAAGATTTAAGCCCACCTAAGGCAACATAGCGATTTAGCAAGATCCTGGCTCAAAATAAGAAACAAAAGAAGGAAAGGAAGAAAAGAGGCTGGGAATGTAACTCACTGAAAAGTCCCTGGGTTCAATCTCAAGTAAACACACACACACACACACACACACACACACACACACATTAAAATTAATACTTAAGTATATGGAAATGAAAACAATGACATAATCTAATTAGCCTACCAGATTGGCAACATTTTAGATCTGCTAATAGACAATGTTGGATAGAAAGAATGTAATGGTTATAAAACTGGAAATGTTTTAAATTATCATTAAACTCAAATAATGGAGTACTATACAGCCATTAATATATATATACAAACACAGACACACACACACACACACACACACACACACACACACAGAAGTGGAATATTTTCACTTGATCTTAGCCAAAAGGCCAAGAAGTGATGAGAAGTGGAATATTTTTCAAAAGGCACTGTTACATACAAAAGCAAATGTCAAAATATATCTTATTACTGTCTAAAAATAAAAGCAAAGAAAAAAAGAGAGGAAAATATATATAGAAACAAAGTTACATGATTTCATATACATAGAAATTTCAGAAAAATAAGATAAAATATTAATGATGACTGTTGGAAGGAGAACCTGAGTGACAGCAATTAGAACATTTTGATTTCTACTTTACAACCATCTATATTTGCAGTTTCACAGTGAACAAATATTAACTTTAGAATTTTTTTTAAAATTCTGGTTTCATCACTTACCAAATGAATGTCCATGACAGGTAAAATAGTACGCAAGAGGTGATCACGAAAATTCCATGAGATACTAGAACTCCACTCATTGGAGGGCCAATGCATTCATCAAATGTTTGTTCTCACATTTCCTATCCACAACTTATCTTATGTATGCCAACTTATGTATAAAAACAAGTTAAGCATGTCATCCATAAATTTTCCTTAAAAATTGCATTTGCATATATTTATCATAGGCTATCAGGCTTAATCATGTAAGAATCTATAGAAAAAATATTTATTTATTAATAAAATATTTATTTCCTATTGATCAACTTCTCCTCATATTAAGTTACAGTTTTCTAGGAGTAAGAAGTTCTCGTGTGCTATGGAACAGTAGGGTGACTGCATACAATGATCATCTACCGAGTATATCAAAAAGTCACAAGAAAAGATTTTGTATGTTCTTGCCACAAAGAAATGATAATTGTTTGAAGAGAAAGATATGTTTAACTTCATTTAAATATGACTCAATGTATATATATATGTATTATATTTTGTATTTTTGTATTTTTATGTATCAGTTTAAAAAATAACTCAAATTAAAAAAAATTTCCTAATTCCTAATGTTAAGTCAATGCAAAATACTTTTTCTCTCTTTGTGATTTTTGGATTTAAAATTGTATGCAGAGTAATTAACAACGAGGGCTTTGAAGCTAGGTTTCTGGAACAACATGCTGTAAGCTTCCTCCAAAAACTCAATTGCATTCTCTGAGGTTTGAGGCTGTTAATAAAATGGCCTAAATAAAAAATAAAAAAGAATTTTCTCAACCCAGACCTGCTCTCAAGGCTTCCAGCCCAAATGGCAGAAGGTGCCGCATCTGGCCTCCCTGACCTGTCCTAATATCCCAGAAAAGACACCAAAACCGCTCTTTGGTCTGTGCCACACACTTTGTCTCTAGATTTTTCCTGCTTTTTGGTCTCCTTTGAAGTTGTAAGCGCTGGGCTGATTCTTTTTCTGCTGTTACTGTGGGGTATTTTATTTTGCTTTTTTATGATTTCAAGGCCTAATAATTCTGTCAGTGAAAGAACAGAACGTAAGTACCAGCAGATGATTCTACTGATAAGATTCCGCAACTCCAACATAGGAAAAAGAAAAAGACTCCATTATTCATTTAGTTCAGTACAACTTATGTATATAAACAAGTTAAGCATGCCAATTTAATTCTGCATGTTTTAAAACTAACTTCCTCCTTAAAACTGTTTTCACATCCTGAAACTTCTAGGACCTGTGTCTACGTATAATCTGTCATAGTAATTTTGACAGTTTTAAATAAAGTACATTATTTTAGCATGTATTCATCAGAATTTAGGGGTTTTATTTCCTGGAGAAATTTAATAAATGAGGCATATTTTTTTCTTCCAGGAGCAGAGAAATAACAGTGATTGAGTTGTTTGTCCTTTTGGGCACAGTCTAAGATTAGATGTAATTGTAGGCAACACCAGTAACCTTGGGTCATGCGGAATTCTATGTTGGCCTTTATCCAAGGGCCCAGGATTCACTGTTCTCCTAAATACTTGCAAAATAAGTTCTGATTTGAAATGAAACTAGAAAAATTGATGTTAAGTGGTTTTCTCTAAGATACAAAATAAAGTTGCTTTAGAACTGATAATTGTCCAGGTCTTTGAATCTCAGTTTACTTTATTGAATTCTGGCCTCTTCTTCCATGAAATGTCTATAAGTAGCACAGCAGAATTATTCTGTTCAGTCCTTAAATTAATTAGACATATAATCCACAGTGTCACTCATTCAAAGTTCATTTGTCCTGGGGATAAAAGAGGTTTTTCAACCTCGCTGCAACTAACCATGACTAACGTGAATCTAGTCTTGAATCATTTATCCAACAAACACATCCTGAACACTCTCAGGAACTATGCAGGGCTGAATATTCAAACATGGGCCTGGTCCAGTTGTCCAAGGACTTAAACTTAGAGTACGGAAAAAATACAAGCCCAAGCCATACAGGAGCTATGATTTCAACAACAGCTCTCAATTGTATGTATGTATGTATACTAAGGACATTACATATAGTATCACATTTAACATAACTCATTAAATCTTCAAACAACCATGAGGCTGGTAGAATTATCTTCATTTTATAAACCAAAAAACTGAGGCACCAATAAGTAACTTGGACCAAATCCCAGTTCCTTTCTTTCTTTCTTTCTTTTTCTTTTTTTTTTTTTTGTGATAACAGGGATCAAACTCAGGACCTTGCGCTTTTGGGGCAGGCATGGTGCCACTGAGCTAAATCCCTGGCCCTTCAACTCCCAGTTTCTTAGCAGCAGACTTGGACCTGCACTCTGTGGACTGGGGTGAGTCCCATCCTCAGGCTGAGGCTGCTTCTCCTTAGGGTGCCCAGGCTGTCGCAGGGTGCACGGTGGGACTACGGTCAGCAAAGGGGTGAGAACTTGGGCACTTCAATATTACAGCACTGGTCAGAGTCCTTTGATTTATTTTGAGGAGTATTTCCTTTTGCTTGGAAAAGAGGTAATTAAAAAGAACAACAACAACAAAGAAGACTGTGCTTGATCTGTTTTATAAATTTGTGACTAACCATTCCTGAAAGTAAGAAACACAGTTTCTTACATTTCATGAAACTTAAATAAATGAATGAGAGTGGATGACTTCTGTTGTTCTGGCTCTTCTCTTTGTTTTTCTTATTCTTTATGTGTTTAAACTTGGAGCTGCCGTAAAAAGGCCTCATTTATGAGACAAGTCCATGGAAAAGAGAAAATATCAAACTGAGCTGGGTCTCGGGCTATGGATGAACTGAACACTGGTCTTCATATCTGTGGGTGAATCTCCCTTTTTTTTCTTTTTTTTGGTACCGGGGATCAAACTCAGGTCCTTGCGCTTGTGCAGCAGGCTGAGAAACCACTGAGCTAAATCCCCGGCCCCATGTCTGTGGGTGAATCTCCCTTTTTGATGGATCATTCTTGTTCCATCAGGTCCTTGTCTTTCTTAGTAAACAGGTCCACAGTGCGTTGACCTTTCAAAGCCTCTAAGGCTCCCGCTGCCTTTCAGCTACTTGAATAAATAAGTCTTCTCCCATAGACATAGGTTTTTCCAGAGCAAGGCAAATATCTTATTATCTTATCTGGGATTCTTTGCTTGCCTTTGATTTTATATGGTAATACATAAAGAAAATAATATAGCATTCTTCATGTAACAGCTACTCAGGATTCCTTAACGTTTTATCATGTTTACTTTGTTATTCATCTTTGCCCCCACTTAACCCAGCATGTTTCTGTGTTCCCACTGCGTACTTAAATGGTAAAATAAATCGCCAAGCTTACAAATCAGGGTATGTTTCGTGGATGAACCTAAGGGTCGTCAGTCTTAACAGATCTGACTTGTTTTCTTCCTAAACCAGCTCTTTTAAATTAAATCTAAAATAACTTGCAATATTTTTTGGGGGGATTAAATATTCTTAGATTTGTAGCAAAATTTAGAAATTACATTCAAAACAGATCTACTTACAAAGACAACATATAAAAAGCATGGGTGATTCATTCCATATTTTCCCCAATCAGATAAAAGCCACATTCAAATTAACTTTATAATTCACAATTCAAAGAAATTTCTTAATTCAAAGAAAAAATTTTACAGTTTCAGAAATGCACCCAATCTCTTTTCTTGCAGATAGAAGAAATCTAAAAAGGACCTGATAAATCAAGTTATGGTCATGGTTCCAAACACAAAGAGCTCATCATGTCCCTCCCCAAAGAACCATCACTTCTTTTCTGAATTTTAGTAAACTCCTAACTCCTAACATCAAATGAGTTGAACAGTCTCAACTTCTACTTCCATAACAAACCTTATGGGTATTCTCTCCTTATTTGTAAGGTGGCTTTCTTGGTCAGGGCTGTCTTTCCTCTCACCTACTGTTATGGCTTATGTCTAAACATCCCTCTAAAGCATCATGGGCTCAAGGTGGGGCTTTTCGGAACTGGCTGGATCTAGGGTGTGTGGTACTGGAATTAAGAGTGTGTGGTACTAAATCAGTCCCTGATTGGAATTAGCATAGCTGTGTGTGTGGATAATGGGAAGGCCGAACCTGAGCGTGGGTGGCACCACCCTAAAGGCTTGTACTCTGGCCTTCTGTCTGCCCTGCCATGGACTGTTTCTCCTCTGTGATGCCCCTTTGCCATGAAACCTTGCCTTGGAGCCAGCCAACTATGGACTGAAACCTCACAGACTATGAGTGGAAAAAACCTTTCCTCCTTTAACTTGCAGGTGTCAGGTATTTTGTCTCAGCATGGAGAAAAGTAACTAAGACACCCACACTGCCTTGGTATGTAAGATTAAATTCCTAACTCTAAGTATACATATTCTAAAATCTCTGCAATACATCCTCACATCCTGCCAATTCTCCAGTCAAAACACAATGATTTCACTTTGCTTTTGCTAAAAAATAAAACAAACAAACAAAAACTCACTTCTTGGGCTGGAGATTTAGCTCAGTGGTTTAGTCGCCTGCTGTGCAAGCGCAAGGACCCGAGTTCGATCCCTGGTACGAAAAAACAACAACAACTCACTTCTTGGCCTACTATTCATGCTTCTGATGTTTTCAATCCCACCCTACCCCCAAACACCACTAGAACTATCTTTTCTCTGCCTTTGGACATGGTATTCCAGCCTTCTAAGACCAAACTTCAGCAACATGAAGTTGTACCCTGAGGACCTGAGCTTTGTGTAGGAGGAAAACTAGAAATTCAGAACACTCTTCATTTGTAAAACACTTGGATTCTCAAAAATGACAACAAACATGACTTAAGATTTCTTGATAAATTCAGCAATGAGTTAAAAGAAGTTTCCCAAAAAATTTTTTAAAGGAATACAAAACTTATATCAAAGCCATAAGCAAAACTGGAAGTCAGGGCTCTGTTGAAAGCATCTGCTTGTCCACTGATCCTGTGAGTCTCTGGGAATAATGGCCACAGGACAGATGGATGGAGCAGAAGGAGAAGCATGAATTTACTCAACTCTCTCCTCTTGCACCCTTTCTTTAGACATAGAACTTGGGCCTCTAAGTGTATACACCTCTGGTGAAATTGTGGACTAGGAAAATCAGCTACCAACAGCATCCAATGCAAATACCAACCTGTCTTGGCCACAAGTCTCACTTGTTATGAACCAAGTGAATATTATCTCCGAAATTCCTATGTTGAAGTCCTAATCTCAATATGACAGTATTTAGAGTTGGGTCTTTTGGAAGATAATTAGGATTAAATGAGATCATGAGATAGAGGTCCTCAAAATGTAATTAAGTATCTGTTTTAGTCTAGCAGTGCTGCTATAATGCAATGCCTGAGACTGGGAAATTTATCAGGAACAGAAATTCATTTTCTCACAGTCAAGGTGGCTAGGAAGGCCATGATCAAGGAGCTGGTGAGGGTCTTCCTGCTGTGTCATCTCATGGCAGCAGGAAGAGAGGCAAGAAAGTGCAAAGTCCCTCCACCAAGTCCTGACTAGCATCACACTCCATCTGCAAGGGCAGAGCCTCGTGATCTGCACACAGTCCCAATAGCACCACCTTTTATTTACACCACCTGTGTACTGAGGAATAAATTTCCAATAAGTGAATTTTGGGGACACACTCGAATCATACCTGTGCCCTTATAAGAAGAGATCTAGGGCTGGGGATTTAGCTTAGTGCTTCTGCCGCCTGACTCACAAGCGCAAGGTCCCAAGTTCGATCCCCGGTACCCAAAACAAAAAAAAGATAAAAAGATCTAAGTCAGGCGGGCACACAGTTACAGAGTGAAACAGTGGCCGCTAACAAGCCATGAGAAGAGGTCCCAGGATGAAATCTACCTTCCTGGCACCTTCTTCTTGGACTATCCAACGTTCAAAACTGTGAGTGCTAAATTTTTGTTGTCTAAGCCAGTTTTTGATATTTTGTTATGGTGAAATGACTCAAACATGCATAGATGACTCAGCATGACTCAGGCAGGAGTAGAAAAGAATAATATTCTAGGAGTATAATCCTAGATCTACCTCCCTTTTGGTTAGAGAAATGTCCAAAGAAGTAAATAAAGGCTTCCTCATTGTATGGATCCCCGGCTACTGGGTAAAAGTAAATACAATAGAATACAATACTTGCTGGAGGAAAACGTCTTCGACTGGCACCTTAAGATTTCCTTGGATTGTGTTCACATGGCAAACTTAACAAGTACTTGAGGAAACAAAAGACTATCACAATATATTTAGATCCTCAAGGACTTGAGTTATAGGAGTTATTAGATGTAAGATATAAAATGATATTTTCTCCTAAAATATTATTTATTATACTTATATGTTTAAAGAGATGAAAGACAAAAAGAGCAAGAAATATCAAGATTGATTCAGTAGATTACAAAATGGCTAGAAATTTAAAAAATGTAGTTGAAATTTAAAACTTGAAGGATGAGTTAAATAAAATATTAAAAACAATTTAAGGAATATTGATTGAATTGAAAATATTCTGACGTCAAACTTACCATGGCAGAATTGTTTTTACTCTTATTAAGGTATAATTGACATACAGTGAATGGCGTGTATTTAAAATGAAGTATAAAATTTGATTGATGTGGCATATTTACACACTCATAAAACCACCATCACAATCCAGATCTGAATATGCCCCTTACCCTCAAAGGTGCCCTTCTGTCTGGTCAGCCTCCCATTATCTTTTTTGGGGGGACCGGTGATTGAACTCAGGACCTTGTGCTTGCCAGGCAGACGTGGTGTCACTGAGCCACATCCCGGGCCCAGCCCCCCATTATCTGGCCTCCCACTCCCTCCTCATCCTCAGGAAACTGCTGAACACTTTGTCACTGTAGGTAACTTGCCCTTTCTCGCATTTTACTTTTTTAAAAAAAGGAATCAAGTCAGGCAAGGTGATGCACACCTTGGCTCCCAGATACTCAGGAGGCTGAGACAGGAGGATCACTTGAGCCCATGAGTTTGAGACCATCTTAGCCAAAATAGCAAGAACCCACCTCAAAACAGGGAGGGGGACCATATTATATACATGGTTTTATCTGGCTTATTTCAGTCAGCATAATTATTCTCAGATTAGTCCATATGGGCTGTGCATATTAACAGTTCATTCTTCTTAATTAGTAGGCAACATCCCATTATATGATTATTGCACAATTATTTTGTCTACTCACTTATTAATGGGGATTTGGAATGTTTCCATTTCTTGAGTATCACAAATAAAACTGCTGTGAAAAATCTTGTACAAGTCTCTGTGGAGACATACACTCCCATTACTCGTGGACAAATATCTACTAGAAGAAGAGCTGGCAGCTATGGTAAGTATATGCATATGTTTAATTATTTTCTGGAATGCCAAATAGTTTTTCAAAGCAGTCACAATATTTTATATTCCCACCAGCAGGGTGTATTAGAATTCCACTATTCCATTTTTCATCATTGCTTTAACTTTAGATATTCTTACACGAGGGTGGTAGTCTCCCAGGGCACTTTAACTTGCATTTACTTGAGGAGTTATGGTGTTGATCAGTGTCTAAGGGCATTGGATAGCAGGCAAAAAGGCAGAGTGATCTCTGAAAAAACAAGAAACAACTGACAAAGACCTAAAAATTCTAAACAACCTAATATCAATCAATGAAATTGAAAACGTAATTAAAAACTTACCAACTAAGAAAAGACCAGGTCCTGATGGCTTCACTGCTGAATTCTACAAGACATTTAGAGAGGAACTACTGCCACTATTGTTTAAACTCTTCAATGAAATTGAAAGGGAAGCAATACTCCCAAATTCATTCCTGGAAGCAAGCATCACCTTGATCCCAAAGCAGAGAAAGACCCAACTGAAAAAGAAAACCATAGGCCAATCTCATTAATAAACCCAGATGCAAAAATCCTTAAGATACTGGCAAATAGAATGCAGAAGGTCATCAAGAAGATCATGCACCCTGATCGAGTGGGATTCATCCCAGGGATGCAGGGATGGTTCAACATATGCAAATCAATCAATATAATACACTGTATCAGTAGAGCCAAGGACAAAAACCATATGATCATCTCAACTGATGCAGAAAAAGCATTTGACAAAATCCAACACGCATTTATGATAAAAACCATACAAAAAATTGGAATAGAAGGTCTCTACCTCAATCTGATAAAAGCCATCTATGAAAAACCAACAGCCAGCATCATACTAAATGGTCAAAAACTGAAAACCTTCACACTAAAATCAGGAACAAGACAAGGATGTCCACTATCACCACTCCTGTTCCATATAGTTTTGGAAACATTAGCCACAGCAATTAGACAAGAGAAAGAAATAAAAGGAATAAAGATAGGAAAAGAAGTCAAATTGTCATTATTTGCAGATGACATCATACTCTATATAAAAGACTCCAAGAACTCCACCAAGTCTTCTAGACTTAATAACCAAATTCAGTAGAGTAGTCGGATACAAGGTCAACACACAAAAATCAGTAGCTTTCCTCTACACGAACAACAGACTCACTGAGAGAAAAACAGGGCAAACAATTCCTTTCACAATAGCATCCAAAAAACTGAAATACCTAGGAATCAGCCTAACAAAAGTCAGAGACCTCTTTTCTGAAAACTATAGCACTCTGAAAAGAGATTGAAGATGTTATCAGAAAATGGGAAGACATCTCCTACTCCTGGGTAGGAAGGATCAACAGAGTGAAAATGGCCATACTTCCAAAACTGCTATATAGATTCAATACACTTCCAATTGAAATTCCAGCACCATACGTCACGGACCTCGAAAAAACAATCTAAAAATTCATTTGGAACCAGAAGAGACCTAGAATAGCAAAAGTAATTCTAGGCAACAGAGACATGGGAGGGGTATCACAAGTCCCCACTTGAAACTATACTACAAAGCCACTGTGATAAAAACAGCATGGTATTGACAAAGAAACAGACCTGAGCACCAGTGGAACAGATTAGAAGATGCAGAAACAACTCCAGACACATTGAGCCACCTCATCTTGGACAAAGGAGCCAAACACCCTCACTGGAGGAAAGATAGCCTCTGTAATAAATGGTGCTGGAAAAATTGGGTTTCGACTTGCCAAAGATTAAAACTAGACCTATATCACTCACCATACACTAAACTAAAATAGAAATGGATTAAAGATTTAAATATTAAAACAGAAATGCTGAACCAGTTGGAACAGAGGTCAGGTAGAAGTCTTGAAGACATTGGTGTAGGAAAAGATTTTATGAACAAAATCTCAATTGCCCATGAACTAGCACAATCAATCAACACTGGGATCTCTTCTTATTAAAAAGCTTCTGGACAGCAAGAGAAACCACCAACAGTGCAAAGAGACAACCCACAATGTGGGAAAAAAACTTTCACCTGCTGTTCCTGAGACAAAGGTCTACTCTCTAGAATCTATAAACATTTTAAAAAACTCAGACCTCCCAAATTGAAAGACCCAATCCAAAAATGGGCATCTGAAATGAACACACATTTCTTAGACAAAGAAGTAGAAATAGCAAATACACACATGAAAAAAACTTTCAACATCACTGGTCATTCAAGAGATACAGATGAAAAGAATGCTGATTCCACCTCATTCCAGAAAGAATGGCTGCTATCATGAAATCAACCAATAACAAATGCTGGTGGGGCTGTGGTAAAAGAGGAACCCTGCTCCACTGCTGGTGGGAGTGTAGACTGGTGCAACCACTGTGGAAATCAGTACGGAGATACCTCAAAGGACTAGGACTAGAAGTCCCATTTGACCCAGCTATTCCCCTGCTGGGTATCTTCCCCAAAGAATTAAAAGAATCACACCACAGTGATATATGTGCACCCATGTTCACAGCAGCATGTAATAGCTAAAACTTGGAAGCAGCCCACTTGCCCATCAACTGGAGACTGGATCAAGAGAATGTGGGTTTTATTCATAAAATGGAGTACTACTCAGCCATAAAAAATAATAAATTAGACACATTTATAGCTAAATGGATGCACATTGAGGCTATACTCTTAAGTCAAATAAATAGGACACACGTGTGTAAATACCAAATAGTTTCTCTAGTGTGAGAAACTGAAAGTGTAAATAAGGACTAAAAGGTATAATAGATAGTGTGAAATAGGAAGAAAAGGGACAAAGGGGAAGGGGAAGTGGAAGGGGTAGGGGAAAGGAAAGAAGGGAATGGAATTAATATGAGAAAATGAAGAAATGGAAACAAAGTCTTTGTAAATAGGGAGGGATGGAGGGGTTGAAGGGAGGGCAGGGAAGGGGGAATAATGAGAACCAAGAGAGATTATGTAAAGGTGCAAATTTCCAATGATGGATGTCATTATATTGTATACCTAAAATGTACCAATAAAATAAAATTTTTAAAAAACGCGAAATGACCATGGTAAGACCTATAATTTCCTCAGTTTAATGCCTGGTGAAGTTTCCAGGTGGTGCATAGGATAAGAAAACCCAGGCACAACCTGCATTTTCCCTGAACTGAGGAGATGAGTCCAAAGGAGTCCTGCAGGCTGCAATCCACAAAGTAACCCATGGGAGAAGGGAGATGCAGAGAGTCAGAACTCCAGGCATCTTCAGAGGCCCCTTCAAGTCCTCTACTGATACTAAGCCTTCCAAGGGTAGGAGGGAACTACTCAAGGACAGATAAAAATCACTGGAAAGTATTACAGGGAACAGCTACAGAAATATCAACCCAAGATGGAGCTTTTTCCTAACAGTCACAGTAGAAAAGCTCCTAATTTACAGAAGCTTAGGTGGAATACTTAGAAGTGAGTAAAATTAGGATCTAATAAAGCTTGATAATAAAACCTAACAGGACTGAGTCCAACAACTTAATAACATCTGAGAACAAAGTGCTCAATAATATTTACAGAAATACAAATATATCCAGCATTCAGCAATGTAAAATAAAGATGTTTGCCAGTTCAACCAAAAATGACTGGTCATACAAAAGATTAGGAAAGTAAATCTATAGTAAGAAAACTCAGTTAAACCAAACAGCAAAATCATGTGACAGGAGTAGTAGACAAGCACATTCAAAGACTTGTGATGGTTGTATTGTCTCTGCTACAGAAGATAGGGCAAAGGCTGCACATGTTACATAGGGATGGGGAAGATATTTAAAAGTATTCAAATCTAAATTTGAGAGATTGAAAGTATATAACATCTACAATGAGAGCTACAGTGCACTGTATGGAGATCAGATAGACAGTGAAGAAGGAAAAAATGGTGAACTTGAATGTAGAACAATAAAACTACATCAAATAAAAAAGACAGGGCCATGGAACAACTAGAATTAGCTAACGTACATATAAACAGGCTCATTAATTATAGGAGGAAAGTGACAGAAACATCTAGAACTAACTATTTATTCAATGGTTAAAAACTTGAATATTTTTTCTTTTCAAATAAGGAACAAGCAAAAGTTCATTTTCATGACTGCTATGCAACAAAATACTAGAGGCTCTACCTAGTGCAATAAGGAAAGGAATAAAGAAAGGAAAGAAGGAAGGAAGGAAGGAAAGAAAGAAGGGAAAAAGAGGTGGAGGGAGGCAAGAAACAGATTGGGAAAGAAGTAAACCGTCTTTGTTGTCATGACAATCATCCATGTAGAAAATTCAGTGGAAACTATAATAATGCTACTCAAACTAACAGGTAAATTTAGCCTGTTTCACTACTATAAGATGAAAATACAAAAAGCAATCTATATTTTAACAACCAACAATCCAAAAATAAAACTTGAAAGTAAATGCCATTTAAAAGTAGCAAAACATAAAATACCTAGGCATACGTTGGGCAGTGGATGTATTACACCTTTACACTAAAACCTAAAACATTGCTTAGGTAAATTAAGTAAGAAAACATGACTGTGGCTTAGGCAAAAATGTTCTGAAACACCAAATATATAATCTATAAAAGGAAAAGACTGGATAAAGACTTGGTCTAAATTAAGAATGTCTTTTCCCAGAAAACACTGTTAAATGAATGAAAAGAGAGATCACAGATTAAAATAAAGTATTTGCAAATCATATATGTGATAAACAACCTGTACTCAGGATATTAAAGAATATTCACAACTCAAAAATAAGAAAACAAACACAGAGAAAGATTTGAAGAGGCACCTCACCAAGGAACATATATGAATGGCAAATAAGCAAAGTTTTTATTCATCAAGAAAATGAAAAATTGGGCCGGGGATTTAGCTCAGTGGTTTCGCCGCCTGCTGCACAAGCACAAGGACCCGAGTTCGATCCCCGGTTCCAAAAAAAGAAAAAAAAAAAAAAGAAAAAAGAAAATGAAAAATTAAAATCACTATAGATAAAACTATTAGGAAGGTTAAAATTTAAAGATTCTGATTATTTCAAATGTTGGTAAGAAAACAGAGCACTTAAAGCATGCATGCATTGTTTCAAAGAATGTAAAAATGGCACAACTACTTTGAAATGCTTGGCAGCTTTTAAAAATGTTAAATACAATACCTACCTTTTGACTCAGTTATTACACATTGTTAGGTATACATCCAAGAGAAAATAAAGTGTATGTCTATATAAAGACCTGTACACAAATGTTCACACCAGCTTCATTTATAATAGCTCCCAACTAAAAACAACTCAAATATCCATCAACAAGAGAATGAATATAAGAAATGTGCTATATCAGCACAATGGAGTCCGACTCAACAATAAAAAGAATAAAGCACTGAAACATTCAACAACGTGAACAAATTCCAAAAAAAATGCTGAATAAAAATATCCAGGCCCCCTCCCTCAAAACATATAGTAATTCTATTATACAACATTGTAAAAAATGTAAAATAAACTACTAATAAAAAGCAGATAGTATGTGGTTACCACAGAATGAGGTGAGGAAGAATGGAAGAAAAAGAGAGAGGCTACAAAGAGCTAAGATGTTATTTGGGGGATATGCTGCTTACTTTTACTGTGACGATTTCACAGGTATACTTGTAGATGAAAATGTGTCAACTTGAACCATCTAAATATGTACAATTTATAATCAATGATACCTCAAATGAGCTGTTTTAAAACCTCACCATGAAATACTACTATACTTCCTCTAAAATGAAAAATACTGATAAAATCTACTGTTGAAAAAAAGAGCCACTACAACTGTTACACATTTTGAAGAACCATCGTTTCATATCTATCAAAGTTTAATATCCAGCAAGCAATTCTTCTGTCTTCTCCCCCCACTCCCAAAATACATAAATACGTCCACAGAAAGACAGGCATACTTGTGTTCAAAATAGTGGTCCCTGACATACTAACAGCCTGGAAATGACCCAGCTGGCCATCAAAAGTATAATACATGTAGATTAATTCTAACAATTTCCTCAGTTGAATGGCCCAGATTTCTGCCATTCTCCTTTCTTCTATTTATTCACACCCATTTCACTGTGGTTTTGTAGTTTTCTCTATTAAGTGATGGAGTGTATGAACCCATCTCTATATCTAGGCTGGACCTGTTTCTTGTGGCAAGAGTGAGGATGTGTAGTGTTAAGCAGCACTACATTTCCGACTCTGTCTTTGGGAATCTTGCCCCATCCTTTGAACAAGCCAGGACTAGGTTTCTAGAGAAGCACACGGTAAAGGAGAACCCACTTGTCCCAGCTGAGGCCTCCTAGACCTCAACCAACTGCAGGATCAGACTTCCACCCACAGGAGCCAGCCCAGACACCTTCACAGAGCTGCCTAGCCAGTGGGTTGGAGCTTCAAGAAAAGCCCAGCTACAAACACAACACCCACGTGATGTGTAAACTCTCATACATGTTCATTTAAAGTATATTTAAAGCTGTTGAACTTAGGGGTGGTGGTTTGGTACACAGCAGTAGCTAACTGATTCAAATTCATTAAAAACATCTATTCAGACAACAAAAACTACACAAAGATGAAGACGTTATTTTCTACATGCAACATGGTAAGTCTGATATTGCCCTGAGCTTCTAAAAGAAGGCATATACAAAAGAGCACTGATGTTTGATTTTGTCTACATAAAGCTCAAAACAGGCAAAACTAGTAAGCAGTAATCAAAGTCATAAGGCTAATACCTCGGGGGAAGGACAGTGCCTAGGAGGGGCACAGGACTCACCTCTGGAGAACCAGCAATGTTCTGATTCAATAAGTGGGTTTGCTTTATAAAAATCCAATGAGTTATATACAAATGTTGTCATGATTTTACATATATGCAATTTAATATTTTTTTTAAAAAGCTGATAAAGGATTGGACAGAAAATTTACAAAAGAGGAAATATAAATAAAAGCATTAGTCTCACTAGCTGTCTAATAAAAGCAATCATAAATGTTAGCTTTCACGCATTTGTAGGCAATAAATTCAAATGACTGAAATACTCAGTGCTTGAAAGGCAATGAGAAATGATTCACACATTACTAGTGTGTGAATTTTGGAAAGTAATCAGATAAATGTAATAAAATTTGTGACACATCCAACCTCGACTCAATGTATTTAGCAATCTATCCTAAAGAAATTAAACCACTAACACATAAGGATATACTTAAAAGAATATTTATTGAAACATTAGGTATAGTAGCAAAAAATTTGAGTCACTTTAAATGTGCGTAAGTAGTAGTAAACTACAAATATTGTAGTTTATATATAATAAAGGTAAGTTTAGAAATTTAAAAATAAATTATATTTAAATTAATGTTTTGAACTATATGATAAAGGAGGTAATTTTAAAAACAAGTTATATATACTTATTATTCATATATACACATATATATATGTATATATACCCTAAACGTCTATTATTTTAAAGGTAGGGAGAGATTCACCCAATGATATCCACACAATGTTGTGAATTTTTCTTGAGCATAAAGCTATAGAAGGATACGAATAACTTTGTTAACCTTGGTTACCTCAGGGAAGTGCACTTTGGAAGAAGGGGAACATTACTGATTTTTCTTTATATGTCTTCTACTTTCGCTTACTTGTTTTAACAAGTATATTTTACACTGGAAATGAAACAAGTACACACAAAAAGTGCTCTCATCTTAGAAAACAAAGCATTCTCCTGAAAAAGGAGAGTAGAAAACAAGCTCCTTAATTTTCCAAGAATGAGGGATGAAAATGTAAGTAACAGTTTTGATTTTTTCCAAGATTGCTAAAAGGTCAGTTCAGGAACACATTACTTAACATGTGAATTTCATGATTCTTTTTTTTTTCCTAATTAATTTTATTGGTGGATTTTAGGTATACAATATAATGGCATTCATCATTGGAAATTTGTACCTTTACATACTCTTCTGGTCCTCATTTTGTCCCCATTCCCCTGCCCTCCCTTCAACCCCTCCATCCCTCTCTGTTTACAAAGACTTTGTTTCCATTTCTTCATTTTCTCATATTAATTCCATTCCTTTCTTTCCTTTCCCCTACCCTTCCCACTTCCCCTTCCCCTTGGCCCCTTTTCTTCCTATTTCACACTATCTATTATACCTTTTGATCCTTATTTACTTTCAGTTTCTCACACTAGAGAAACTATTCGGTATTTACATATGTGTGTCCCATTTATTTGAATTAAAGAGTATCGCCTCAATGTGCATCCATTTAGCTATACATGTCTCTAATTTATCATTTTTCATGGCTGAGTAATACACCATTTTATGAAAAAAACCCACATTTTCTTGATCCAGTCTCCAGTTGATGGGCAAGTGGGCTGCTTCCAAGTTTTAGCTATTACAAACTGTGCTGCTGTGAACATGGGTGCACATATATCACTGTGGTATGATTCTTTTAATTCTTTGGGGAAGATACCCAGCAGGGGAATAGCTGGGTCAAATGGGACTTCCAGTCCTAGTCCTTTGAGGTATCTCCGTGCTGATTTCCACAGTGGTTGCACCAGTCTATACTCCCACCAGCAGTGGAGCAGTGTTCCTCTTTTGCCACAGCCCCGCAAGCATTTGTTATTGGTTGATTTCATGATAGCAGCCATTCTTTCTGGAATGAGGTGGAATCAGCATTCTTTTCATCTGTATCTCTTGAATGACCAGTGATGTTGAAAGTTTTTTTCATGTGTGTATTTGCTGTTTCTACTTCTTTGTCTAAGAAATGTGTGTTCATTTCAGATGCCCATTTTTGGATTGGGTCTTTCAATTTGGGAGGTCTGAGTTTTTTAAAATGTTTATAGATTCTAGAGAGTAGACCTTTGTCTCAGGAACAGCAGGTGAAAGTTTTTTTCCCACATTGTGGGTTGTCTCTTTGCACTGTTGGTGGTTTCTCTTGCTGTGCAGAAGCTTTTTAATAAGAAGGGATCCCAATGTTGATTGTCTGTGCTAGTTCATGGGCAATTGAGGTTTTGTTCATAAAATCTTTTCCTACACCAATGTCTTCAAGACTTCTACCTGACCTCTGTTCCAACTGGTTCAGCATTTCTGTTTTAATATTTAGATCTTTGATCCATTTCTATTTTAGTTTAGTGCATGGTGAGAGATATAGGTCTAGTTTTGATCTTTGGCAAGTCAAAACCCAATTGTTTCAGCACCATTTATTACAGAGGCTATCTTTCCTCCAGTGAGGATATTTGGCTCCTTTGTCCAAGAAGACGTGGCTGAGTGTGTCTGGAGTTGTTTCTGCATCTTCTAATCTGTTCCACTGGTGCTCGGGTCTTTTTCTTTGCCAGTACCATGCTGTTTTATCATAGTAGCTTTGTAGTATAGTTTCAAGTTGGGGACTGTGATACCCCTTACCCATGTCTCTGTTGCCGAGAGTTGCTTTTGGTATTCTAGGTCTCTTCTTCCAAATGAAGTTTTGGATTATTTTCTCGAAGTCCGTGAAGTATGCTGCTGGGATTTCAATTGGAAGTGCATTGAATCTATATAGCAGTTTTGGAAGTATGGCCATTTTCACTCTGTTGATCCTTCCTACCCAGGAGTAGGAGATGTCTTCCCATTTTCTGACATTGTCTTCAATCTCTCTTTTCAGAGTGCTATAGCTTTCAGAAAAGAGGTCTCTGATTTCTTTTGTTAGGTTGATTCCTAGGTATCTCAGTTTCTTGGATGGTATTGTGAAAGGAATTTTTTGCCCTATTTCTCTCTTGGTGAGTCTGTTGTTCATGTAGAGGAAAGCTACTGATTTTTGTGTGTTGACCTTGTATCCGGCTACTCTACTGAATTTGGTTATTAAGTCTAGAAGACTTTTGGTGGAGTTCTTGGGGTCTTCTATATAGAGTATCATGTCATCTGCAAATAATGACAATATGACTTCTTCATTTCCTATCTTTATTCCTTTTCTTTCTGTTGTCTAATTACTGTGACTAACGTTTCCAAAACTATATTGAACAAGAATGGTGATAGTGGATATCCTTGTCTTGTTCCTGATTTTAGTGTGAAGGATTTCAGTTTCTGACCATTTAGTATGATATTGGCTGCTGGTTTTTCATAGATGGCTTTTATCAGATTGAGGTAGAGACCTTCTATTCCAATTTTTTTGTATGGATTTTATCATAAATGCGTGTTGGATTTTGTCCAATGCTTTTTCTGCACCGAGATGATCATATGGTTTTTGTCCTTTGCTCTATTGATATAGTGTATTACATTGATTGATTTGCATATGTTGAACCATCCCTGCATCCCTGGGATGAATCCCACTTGGTCAGGGTGCATGATCTTTCTGATGATCTTCTGCATTCTATTTGCCAATATCTTAGTAAGGATTTTTGCATCTATGTTCATTAGTGAGATTGGCCTATAGTTCTCTTTTTCAGTTAGGTCTTTCTCTGCTTTGGGGATCAAGGTGATCCTTGCTTCCAGGAATGAATTTGGAAGTATTGCTTCCCTTTCAACTTCATTGAAGAGTTTAAACAATAGTGGCAGTAGTTCCTCTCTAAATGTCTTGTAGAATTCAGCAGTGAGGCCATCAGGACCTGGGCTTTTCTTAGTTGGTAAGTTTTTAATTACGTTTTCAATTTCATTGATTGATATTAAGCTATTTAGAATCTTTAGGTCTTCTTCATTCAACTTTGGTAATTCATACTCACCTAGAAATCTGTCCATTTCTTTCGTGTTTTCCATCTTATTGGTGTATAGGTTCTCCAAGTGGGTACTGATGATCCTCTGGATTTCTGCTGGGTCCATTGTAATTTCATCCTTTTCATTCCTAATTGCATTCCTAATTGGATTTAGGCCTTTTCTTTCCTTTTTCTGATAAGGTTGGCTAAGGGTTTGTCAATTTTATTTATTCTTTTGAAGAAGCAACTCTTTGCTTCATTGATTATTTGCATCGTTCTCTTAGACTCCACTGCATTCATTTCTGCTCTGATCTTTATAATTTCATATGATTCTTAATTCAAGCTAAAGAAGAGATATGATATTCCACAAAATAATCTTTAACATTTGGAGTAAATATAGTTTGAAATAATCTGACCAAACCAAAATGTGGTGGAAATTTTTAATCCTGTATGAGTGGAAAATATTACTCAGAGTACTGACATTTCCTGTTTATCATTTTTAAATAAGAGCTTAGTTCTCTAACCTTGTAAATTTAATTTGATTGTGAATCTTAAAAAATCTTACAGTGAGAGCTTGCCTTACTAACAGTGCATTTGGTAGCCTGGTTCGTAAAAGAACAATGCTTTATATTAAAAGTGAATATAGAAATAAAAAGCAAAGACAGTGAAGCAGTGAATTCCAAGTTATAAAGGAACACACATTATAAAATCCAGTTGGATATAAATAAATGTACTTCAATTTTCTTGCTCTCAAATGTCTCAGAAAAGTAAATGAAATCAAAGTGAATTTCCAACTGCTCTAAATTACTGGATAATTAGTTCCAAGTAATTTAGCACATTTACAGAAGCGAGGAGATTCTTTAATTACAGATTATTAAAAGATGACATAGTAGAAAAGGATACAAATCTTAGGTATTTTTACCTTGAAATTGTTTTATATTTCATATGCTGAAAAAGAGAAACAGGTAAGTAGCAGCAATGTGTGACCTAAATTTGAACCCCCGTTTCAATTTACTGGATGAGAAAGGCAGTATTTTTCCACTGAGCCTCATTTTCTTCATCCATAAAATAAATGTTGACAAAAGCAAACAGGTGTTTCTCTTAGAGAGGGGAAGTTAGAGTAAAATGACGGTGTTTACATCATGCCTCAGGTGTTTTCCAAACATTTAAAAATAATTTTCACAGTAATCTTGTGAACCGACAGCGCTCTATCTCTATTCTGCTAATGGAGAAACTAAGATTCAGAGAAGTTCTGTAACTTACTTACCATTGGTACAGCATGTATCTGAAACCAGTTCTATTTTGCCTAAAAGACAGGGTCCTTCAGATAAATTAAAGTGGACAATCATAGCACACAGAACACCTGTATGGGCAGCAGTGATGAGGAGCTCAGACTTTAGAAGCTGATAATGCTAGGTTCCTCTCCCATGTTTGCCACTTTCTAGCTCTGTGACATTAAAGAAGACTTTAATCTTTCTCAGCCTCAGTTTCCTCATCTGAAAAACAGCACAGGTTGTAAGTAAAGCACAGTGTCTAGTACATGATAAGTGATCAGTAAATTAAACATTTAAAAAGCACTTTCAGGATGACAGTGCCCAAGACAGGAATTCTTTTCATTTTACATATGCTCATCAGCAAGTCGTAAAAGTTCAGGGAAAAGGACAGGGTTATTCACTAACAGGCCGTGATATGAATTGCTGTGATGAGAAACCTGTATCAGTTTCTCTCCAAAAGGCCTAATGTTACCTTAAAGTCATGAGGTTAAAATTAAGTATTACGAAGAAAATGTCCAATAGTAAAATTAATAAGTGATCGATAATGAATTGATAAAATCAACTTTAGAAAAGTTATGGAAGAAAAACAAACATGCTTTTTTGTAGGATGGCTTTCAGGCAGTATTTTTTTTTCAAATGCTGGATGATAAATAACCTCAAGATCTTTTTAGGCTTATATTTTAATACAGTGAAAAGCTAAATGACACAAACCACCTATATAAAGAATCCCTCACATCACGTACATTTAAACTATTAGGAAAACGTGACCAACACCAACAAGGGGAACAGACATCGTTCAAGCAAACCCCAGTCACTGGCTCTAGAGAAGCTCACTTCATTTCCACAGGAACCAAAAGTCTGCCTCCTCTTTTTAGGAACAGTCTGCAGCTTTACTTTCCAAGTGACTACATGCATGTGTGTGCCATGAAGAGGTGGTGTGGGATTTCTATTTTAGAGAATACGATGCAATTTGTCAAGTTTTAACATGAAGCGGAGCTTGTAGGAGCCACACAATGGTACCATTCAAGATAAAACCCGTGACCCCATTTAGGTATTAAAGGCCACAGTCTGCAATCCCTTCCCATATTTCACACTGGGAGCCTGGCTATGGAGAAGACATTCTCTGATCAAAAAATGCAGTTTCCCTGACAGCAAGAAACCGCAGGAATTCCACGTTCTAATTTGACACAGCAGACTACGGGTTTAAAGTTGAGCCAGCAGCTGCTCCTTGGACAAGCAGATGTTGGTGGCAGGAACAATGATTCTCGGCCACATGTGGAACCAAACAGAGCCTCTGCCTAGACCGCCGTGTCACACTGCAGAATGTTAGCATCCTGGTGTTTAGTCGAGGAGTGCTGCTTCCCATAGACCTAGATAGGTCATGTTCTGAAGCTGAACCATCAAAAAAAATGTTTGTGTTTTAAATATGCTGTCTTCCTCGGGGAAAAGAATACCAAGAGGAGAACTGTCAGAAATTGGCAAGGAGTTTCACTGGGCTTTAGTTTCCTCAACTGTGAAAGGAGGATAGTAATAATGGCTTCTTCAAATTTCTTTTTTTTTTCCAGTGAGAACTGATGATCCATAAAATGGATAGTGCTACCAATCAATGGCAGATCTTTTCATCTAATTTTATCATGATGTTCAAGCCCATAAATAAGAGAGTTTGCCTGCTAGTGGTTCTCACCACACGACCTCTTCCTCTTATTGAAAATCTATCTATTTTGTATTTCCCCAAAATTACTCTTTCTATACATCATGGCATTTATGTACCCAAACTGGCTCTGCTCTCTCTTTTCTACTTGCCTTAATTGACTTGCTCACCCCGTTTGACATAAATGCTCATTTGTTGGCTTTGGAGATTCTCTACTAGTTGTGAATGCATCTTTTCTCTCCATCCAGTTGGTGCGCTTCTTTGGGTTAAAGGCTGTATTTCCTGTTGCCTTTATCTGACCAAAGACATGGCATTGAGAGCTGTCTAAAGTACACTGTAGCTACACACTTGTCAATTCTCCCTTGTGATGTACAGGTGTGGAGTAAAAGGATGTTTCCGCCTAATTAAGGTATACAATGGGTATATTAAGATATATAATGGGTATACTGAATACATATCGAATTTTAAAATTGCAGCATAAATCAAAGTGCTTCTTCTATATTTTCAGGACTTCATTGGGCCAACCTAAAATCTGAGAGGATATAGGTCACACGTACATATTTACTAATAGTATTTACATGGTCTTGTCTTTACACAGCAATTCAGTGAGAATTCAGTGTTGATAACATTTCTCATTATTGGTAATGGATTGCATTTTAAAGTTCGAAAGGTGGCCTTCAGTACATAGTTTCTGAAATGGGCCCACTACATTAGAAATATTAACATATAGAGTTAACTTTGATGCATATGTTTCACTAGAACATAAGTCTTTTTCCTCTCATAGAAGAAGGTACCCTTTAGATCTGAATCAGTTCAAATTTTATAATGAAAGTCAGCTGCAGTTTCAGGAAACAGCTGGCATTTCTCGCTCCATTTTCACAAAGAAATATGCAATTCACCAAGAATAAATTATGTTGAAACCATAAGCTTCTTAATTCTTCTTCATGTGCAGACAACTGAAATAGTGCTTTTTGGTAGTAGACGTTCCGTGTGTATTCAATCTTTCCAATATTTGCTGAATAACATTGTTTCTCACTATAAAACCGTGATATTAATAATATGAAGGGCATTTTACTGGGTACAATAAAATATCACATAACAAATTCAGTGTCCTGGGAAATTTTCATAAAGATAAAAGAGTGATTTTGCAAGTAGGGGGTTTGTATCAGGTTCACTAGGGAATCTTTTCCAAACAGTAGCCACCATCCAAAAGGCTGAGGTTGTGCTTCTAAAGAGCTGATGTGGGTGATTCCAGTGTGCATCCTAGGAAGAGTCCAATGACTCACTGAAGCGAGACTCAACCTTCATGTTTTTACATGTTGTATAATATTTTTCTTTATAAAATAGCTGTATGTCTGAATTTTGGATATAGAAGTATCACTATTGTAACTGTAAAGAGGGCATTGATATTTTTAAAAATACTATCATGCAGCCTTTTATAACATGACTAAAGTTGTAAAAAGAAACTACCCTCTGATTTATGAATTATATAAACTTGAATTTCAGATATCTCACTTATTAAGTGATTTGCCATTGCACATATATTTTCTCTACTACTTACTAAAAACTCCATAAAATCTATAAAAATTTCATTGTTGTATAATGGGTGTCATCCTATTATGCTAAGTATACAATTTTTATGTTGAAACACATCAAAATACAGTTAGCATATTATGTTCTATGGGAACGTGCAACAGTTCTCTGTGTTCTTTTTACAATTTTAACACTATGTTTTATTACAGCCTATTTAATAGAAATATACATTTTATAAGTATGTAAATATGTATACACTTATTTCCAGCTTTGCCAATTCCAAAATCAATCAATTTCAAAAAGTCAATTTCAAAAGTCAGACTTTTAAGGGTTAAGGATCACTTAGGATGACAGAATTACCATATTTGAATGGTGTTATTAACATGAACTCAACCTCCTAAGAGGCAATGGGGTGTAATCACATTAAATTTTAGTTGAACACTGGTTAAGGTGGAATGAGAATCTGGACTCTCAGTCTGGTTCTTAGGCCACTCTGAGATGCCAACACTTCTAATTTTCTCTCCAACAACATGTCTCTTGTTTTAAGGTACTTCAGGCACTTTGTGATAAATTTAAGTGCCAAATGAAAATGTTAGTATGTCCTTTCATGAGTTGTTTTTCACAGACTGTTATTGTAATGGGGAATAAAACAGCCCATTGCCATTATTTTCATTTCCAAGGAGGATTTTAATACAGCTTAAACAGAAGACTGTTGGCTTGTTTTCAACAAGCCTTACGCTACAAGATGTGTCCAACAAGATTAACAGGCTCGTTACTGTCTTGCCACTGAAATTACTGCTAAGTCTTTTCTCCTTACCATTATCTCTGAGATTTAACATTCTGCCTCTCTTTGTACCCATGTGTAATCATTAGCCTAACTAATCATCTTAATTCTAATCTTAATTTGAATGACTTCCTAAATCAGGAATGAAACTGTATGCATGTCATCTGTCATTAATGAGCAGTTTACAACCCTTAGGGGTAAAAGGGCTAAGGCTTTTGTGTGCTTGCATGCCATTCTAAGCCTGCCAGTTTCCAGCTTCTTTGAACTGATGCCTCTGGAAGGTGCTAGGGGAAATCTACTCCTGGAGCCCTGGGAATATGCACAGATTCTGGGGCACTGAAAAGTAGCCTGGCACAATTTGATACTGTAGACTTCAAATTGTGCTATGAGGGTGGGTCTCATGTTAACTGTTCTTCACACATACAAACACCAAAACAAACAAACAAAATACATACATAAGCAACTAAGAGACACAAAGAAACTTTGGGAAGTGATGAATACGTCTATTACCTTGGTTTTGGTAATGGTATCACAGGTGTTCATGTGTCCAGCCTCATCAAATTGAACACATTAATATGCTCAGCTCTCAAGAAAGAAATATAACTGGAATACAGTTAGAAAATGAAAACCAGCCCAGTTGCAGAGAAGTTTACTGGAAATTCTCAAGGCTAGCATCTTGAAAATTCATAAGGGCTGACCTAGTAAAATTATACAGAGAAAGGCCCATTCCTTTTGGTAGGAAGATCTGTATTCAAGTCTAGGTTTTGCTTCATATAATTTGTACAATGTTTACCAAGTTACCAAAGCTTGCTAGGCCTCAGTGTATTCATCTGGGAAATGGCAGGAATTCAAGTTACTTCCTGAGAGGTTGTGAAAAATCTAATGAGATAGTATACTTAAAATAGAAAAATAGGTAAATATTTTACCACCTACTTTCCTTATATTCATTCATATCTTAATATCACCATCCTCCTTAATCCTATTGCACCATAACATCTAGAATTCAATAGAAACATCTCAGTAAGAGTGCTGTTAATTAAATTATTACCAACTTTCATGGCCAATAATTACCATTAAATGTGCTCGTGTATTCCAGCATTGCTATCCAGTTTAAAAAAGATATATTAAATTGGCGGCAGCCTTGGGAGGTAGAAGAAAAAGTAAGGAAAACAAGTATGTTTTTGTGTCTGTTGAAATGTCATTATTTAGGGTCACAGAATGGAAGGCTAATGGTGACCTAAGAATGTGAGAGAACATTTCCCAGAGGATAGTTGCCAGTTGGTTTTTATCCTTACTTAGACAAGAACAGGAGGAAATTAGCTTAAATTTCATTTGGTTTAGAGTAATGGAAACAGGGTATGAAATCTAATTCCCAAGAATCTTTTCTTCAAACTAAAACAGAAACTTACTGCCCACCATGGTTTCCGTGCAGCCCTGACTCTGAGTATGAGAAAATACTAGATGAAGCTTTAGTCATCCATCTCTATAATCCCCTTCAAGGGAAGAAAACAAGCAATTACGAGCCTATTATGCAACAGGTGTTCTCACTTGTACTCATTTAATCTTCACTGAAAATTATTTCTCGTACTTTGTGAGTGAAGATACAGCCTCTAAGAGTTTAGTTTGCTCAAGGGCATTGAGCTAATGGAAAGCAGTTAGAGTACATTATTGTGCATTGTACCAACTTATTTCCATAAAGCCTTGCTCCCCTGACACTAATTTTTTATTTTTTAAATTTTTTTCTTAAATTCTTTTATTGGTACATTTTAGGTATACAGTACGTTTACATTTATCATTGGGTACTTGTACCTGTACATGATGTATCTTGGTTCTTATTTTTTCCCCATTCCCTGTCCTCCACCCCCTCCACCCTTCCCTATTTACAAAGACTTTGTTTCCATTTTTTCCTTTTCTTATAATTTTTCCTTTCCCTTCTTTCCTTTCCCCTTCCCCCCTTCCCACTTCCCCTACCCCTCTGGACCTTTGCTTCTTATTTCAAATTATCAATTATTCATTTTAATCATTTTAATCTTTATTTACACTTTCGGTTTCTCACACCAGAGAAACTATTTGGTATTTACACATGTGTGTCCTATTTATTTCACTTAAGAGTATGGCCTCAACATGCATCCATTTAGCTATAAAGAGACAAGTACTTTTATTAACCTAGTTACAGATGAAAATCTGAGTCTTCAAAGAGTTAAACTGCTCACACATTGGTGGGCTGTGGAGCTAAGACTTAAACCATGTGTTCTGATCCCACTGACCATGCACAGCCACTAGATAATATGGATACTGTAAAGATTTGTGGTTTCAAGTTTGATTTGATGAGGTATCTTCACGCGCCCACAGGAAGCTGTTACAGAAACTTAATAGTCACTAAATAATATCAGTAACAAGCTCAGTGAAATATATTTAAAGATTCAAAAGTGAGTATTTCTAGCCCCAAAATAAATTGTCTCTGGACCTCTTTGTAAAAAAATCCAGCAGCTACAGGTGTCTATAGACATTCTGGACTCTCCTGGGGTTTCAGGGCATTTTGGCATCCTCTAGAGGGGACGGGGCAGCATCAAGATGTATGCCAAGAGAGTCTAGGCTGAGGGAGAAGAGAAGGGTCTCGAACTTTAAGGGAGGCATTTTCACCCTTGCTCTGAGTGACTTTGAGAAACAAGCACACCAGGATCTCAGACCACAGGACCTTCGCATTCCCATGCAGATTTTACTTTTCATTTTCATCAAGTCACAGATATTTAGAAGTAGAAGAGCTGTCTGAGATCATCTGGTCCAATCCCTTCATCTTACTAGCATGGAGTTTGAGGACCAGGAGAGGTTAAGTACTTTTTCTAAGGTCGGAAAGCTAATTATTGGTAGAGTTAGCAATAAATCATTTCCAGGAACAGATACACTTGCAAAGTGAATTCAATTACCTTGTACTCTATCAGAACACCCATGTAGCTGGATAATTTCAGAGGTCTGTGTGAAGTAGATGTAACACAAGAAGATCTAGAATGGACTTTTCAACACTGAGCTATCTAAATCAATAATCTTTGAAATATGTTACTTTATGTCAAAAATCATTACTGTTCAGAGTGCTGTTCCTACTTTTTTCTCTCTGAAGTTATAGTTTCAGCCATGGTAAACACCAAAGAGTTTTCAACCCTTCTATAGCTGATAAAAGATGTGTAAAACTTCAGATACACTTGGATATGTGGGAAAAAATATTTGACATTTGTAAATTTTGTACCACAAATTCCCCAAATGCAGTCTTTCAATTATTTTATACCATGACATTTTCTAGAATCTAGATTTTAAAAATCATCCCTTTTTTGAATCAATGAAAAAAACCACAGACTATAAGAGTAATCCATTGGCATTTACAATTTAATAACTAAATATAGTGCTTGCAATGTATTTAAAAGGAGTGAAAAATATTTTCTCATGAGGCATATTGTGAAACTTGATTTGTTTCAACTTGTTAAGTAGATCTATTTAAAGATCCAAAGATTTGCCTGTAGGGAATATGGTTAAATTACAAAAGGATAAAAAGGAAACATCAATGAGCAAAAAATTCCTACGAGGTTGGAATGGATTTGGGGAAAAACAAGACCATTGACCCAACAGTCAATAGCAAATGAGTACTAGTCTCACGTGCAACAGAATGAAACAGAAGGTGAACCCGTAGTGAAACAGAGTGAGAGTCAAAATACAGTGTGTATAAATCCATCCTGATATTAGGCCATCAGGGGAAACACACATCCACCAGTTAAGATGTATTTTGAAACATCACTTCAGAGTGAGAGAGAATGAAAGGGATATAGCCTCAGAGAATAGCTAATTCTGATGGTTGTAAATCATGTAGTTGAACACTAAAAACATTCAAATTCCTACGGTTTACTAAAATTAACCAGAAGGCTTACACACTTCAGAAACAGAAACCCTGCATGCACCACACTTGATATTTCTGAAATGTGTTAATGATAAAGCTCTTCCTCTGACAGTTCCTTTTCATTCTGCAAAAGTAGTGAGCATGACAGAGAAGCTGGGTGGGTGTTCCTGTGGCATAATTTTAAATGTTTGTGTCATATGCCTAGTATAGGAAATCGGTTTCATGGCTATACAGTACTCAGGCTTCAAGGACATCTCAGCTATTTAATGTTAATTATTCTTAGATTTTTTGTCCTAGGAAACAATGCCTAGAGTAAATCACTGAGATTTATGAAAGCTGACAACAGAAGGGCAATGTGCCTGAGATCATGGAAAGAAAGATGCAAGTAATAAAGCATAGCATTTCTAGCATTTCTCCTCCTGCATCTACTAATGATGGAAAGAATGATGACAGGGTTTAGTTTATCTCAATTTCACATTCTCTAAAGCAGAACGTTTTCAAGGTAGCCCCCCTAAATAAGTGAGTGACAATCCAGGTTGTATTTAAAACTGACAATGTGAGACTCCTCAGCAACACAGAAACCTAAGATGATCAATAGATTAACAAATAACAAATGGATATAACAAATGCAAACAACATATGGATTTTTACTTTATTCGATGGACACTGTGTCAGGCACTGTTCTAAATAATTTTTACAAATCTTGAACTCATTTGATTCACTTATAACAATTCTTTTAGGTAAGATCTATCATTCCTCAATTTTCAGATGAGAAAACAGAGGCACACAGAGGTAAATTATTTACCTGAGGTCGTATAACTAGTGAAGTAATTCTATCTGAGAACTTAACAATGATAGGTATACTAAAAGGTTTTAGCATGGTGCTCTATGCTTTTCTAGGCACAGTTAATAAATACTTTTAATTGAAAGTCATTCAGAGAGTAACTTTAAACATAAATTGCCCAATAACAGCGGGTAGGCTTATTAAGAGTTTTCTAAGTGTGAAGTACTGTACTGTGTTAAAAAAAATCTCCAGTTTAATCCAGGTAATCCCATTAGGGAATTATGGGTTACCTTACCATTTCCACTTAGATGAGAAGACTGACCGATAGGTGGCTAACACTTTCCCACGGCTGCGTGATTAATGAATGGCATGGAAGAATTTAGACCAGGGTCATCCAGCCAGTTGCAGAACCCACCTATTTATGCTTCTGTTATCCTATTCAGGAGCTGACCCATGAAAGAGGAAGGACTCAGAATGATGATTTCGCCAGGCTGTTTTTCTCTTTTTTTTTTCCTTTAGCATACCAGGTCATCAACAAGTACAGTAATCACTGAATTGAAAAAGACACATCATTTTAACAGATAAATACAGGGTAAGGTTTGCCTGTGAGGAGAATTCCCTGACAATAAAGACCCCTAAAAGAAACTATGTTACACCAATTTATAATCACAACTTCTAGCAAAACATATTTAGATATTATTAGTCATGATAATGACATTACTGTTGACCAGAGAGTGTGTAAATAATCACCCTTGATTTAAAAAATTCTACGTTCAGAAGTCACACGAACGGCAAGGCTGAAGAGGATCATGCTGAAATTCAGATGGGCTGGAGAGAAGGTCTCAAGTGTGGGACTCAGAGGCGATCCCAGATGAGAAGGGAATTTTAATATAAATTACCAAGAATTTCCTTTTCTATGATTTCCATATCCACCAGCATGTGTGGCATGCTATCATCTGATAATACACACATTTTCAAATCACAACTTCAAACTTTTTTTCAAGAATCAAAATATAAATCAATAAAACAGAATCAACAAGTGAATTTGAACCAATAAGTTTGGCATAATCCCATTTTCCTGTAGATAAATTATTTATTTTATAATTTTAGTAATTTAAAAATATCCTTATTTCATAAATGCAGTAGTAAATAATTTTTTATGATTAAAATTTAAATTAAAAGCAGAATAAACATTTTTATATTTTTATTTCCATACAAAAGAAGATATAATCAAAATATGTAGCAATGTTTAAATTTTTTAAATGAATTATAGCAAAAGATATGTTGCCAGTCATTCCTCAGAAAATACTGCCCCTCACTTCACATACACTTATCCCATCATTCTTGTCACTTTCTGAAGCAGTTCTGGAAGTCCTCTTTCCTGAGTGTCTTAGGGAGATATGACCCAAACTATAGCAAATGCTGCTGTCTAGCGTCCAACGGAAAGACAACTCTTTACTTCCACTGTTGTGGCTGCCTCAGTGTCCTGAATCAAATCAGAATTTACCTTTCATGGTCATTTTTACTTTGGAGAAGAGGGAGAAGTCAAATGGCATCAAGAGTGTTACCGAGTGAGTGTTACCGTGATAGAAAAGCTAGCTAAGAAGACTTGGTGAGGTGTTAGGGAAATATCCATAGGTAGCTGAAACATAGACTGACATCTCTGAAATATGCAATGACTCCAGTTGGTATAAGCACTCCTCTCGGACCTGCTGTCCCTCCCGCAATGTCCTCTTGCTTAAGGTGAAGATTTTTGTGTTTGGTGGACCTCCAGTCATTGCTCATAAAAATATTGCAGTGCATCCTTATCTATGTTATTCATCAGATCTGGCACCACTCGACTTTGGGCTCTTCTCCAAAGTCAAAATGACCAAGAAAGGTAAATTCTGAGTTGATTTCAGGAAATTAAGGTAGCCACAACAATGCAAGCAGAGACTCATGAAAGAGGATTTCCAGAATTGCTTCAGGAAGTGGTAAGAACGATGGGATGAGCATGTTCAAAGCAAGAGGGACTATTTTGAAGGGGATTAATGGCAATGTATCTTTTTACTGTAGTACAATTTTAAATTTAAGTATTTACCATATTTTTCCAATCACACCTCAAACAATGAACCATTAATACTTTTACCAGCTTAGTTTTACAGTTATTTTATCTATGAGATGTACAGTATGTATAGTACCAACATTTAAACTGCAGACATAAACTATGTCTTTGACTGATTTCTCACAATACAACTGTAATCAATATTCTTAAAATTCACTGCATATGACACACGCCATAAACAACAAAAAAGCAATGTTCTGTAAAACTACTCTTTCTTTGAACTAGAGGACTGAGGATTTTTGATCTAGTGATTCATGGGGCATAAAATTAGGAATAAGAAAAGGACTTCACTGAATAGCTTTTCAAACCATAGGAGTCTGGTTCTATGGAAAGAATGTATAACTTTTCTCATATCATTAGAAATCATCTCTGCTAAGAAAAAAGAGAATGGAAATTAGATGAGTTCTTAGGGCAAGTTCTAGACCTATGTATTCTACTTTAAAAACTTATTGAAATTTTATTGTAACCTAAAGAAGCTGAAAATTAAAACTGATTATAGAAGATGGTCTCAAAACCATTTATTTGTTATCAAACACTTTGAATTTATCTTCCCAGTAGAAATTTCTCTTTTTTGTATGTTATCTTATTTGAATTCACTTTTGGGGTGGATGTTTCATTAACACTCAATAAACTTTAATAAATTTTAGGACTTGTCAATAAGTTCAGGCATCTATCCTGCGAGTGGTGTTTTTAAGAACAGAATTTTAAATTCCAGCCATCAAATCTCTTGACTCCTGCAATGACTCCAGTTGGTATAAGCACTCCTCTCGGACCTGCTGTCCCTCCCTCAATGTCCTCTTGCTTAAGGTGAAGACTTTTTGTGTTTGGTGGACCTCCAATCATTGCAAAAAAAATGCCCCTTCAACATGCCACTGAGACCCCTCTTGATACAAATGCCAAATGTGCACAGCAACGTGGTTCCAAAAGCACTTAAGCCTCAACCCACTCACCCAAGTGTTATGTGATAGAAAAGCTAGCTAAGAAGACTGGGCGAGGTGTTTAGCAAATATCAATAGGTAGCTGAAACACAGACTGACATCCCTTAAATGTAGAGAATTATCTTTATTCCATTCAACTCAATTATTACCATATTAATGAGAATAAAAAATGCATTAATGTAAGTGGATAAGAACTTTACATCCGTCAATGAATGTTTGCTTAAAAGTAAAAAAATAGTAACGAAGTGCTATGTGCATGAACAAACTCTCCTTGATGAATGTAATTATTATACACTGCAAACATGTACTAATAAAATAAATAAAATGTTTAAAACTGAATAAAGGACCTATTTGTGAAACATTCATATTCATCTCTGAAATTACAGTTTTCCATTTGTTCCTTAATCCAAGTACCAATTAAAATTACTGCAAAGACACATGGTCTACATAAATGTAAGATTCTTTCTTCTGAACAAGACTTCACGGATGAAGGAAAGGATTACAATACTGTATTAAGCAGCTAAGATTAGAACTTGCATTCCCCTTTCACATGCATGAAGTACAAAATAACTTCTTACGCAGAACTAAGTGACTCATCTGTGATCAGATTGTTGGTGAGCCTTCTGCTGGCAAAAATATCCTGCAAACATTTAGGACTACGTATAGCTTGAAGTTCCAACTTGAAACTTCCAACTCACCCCTTTTGCCTCTTGTTAGCAGCCTCATCTGTGCAACTTGTCAACAACATTGCAAATTAACCAATCTAAGCCACTTTATAGAACGTGCTCAGTGGTTCCTACTCAGCTAAAATGCTTCAAGGTGGATAGGGCAACTGTTATGTTAGCCCACCTTGTACAGATGAGGAAAACATGGCCATCAGCATTACCTGGAATGACTTACCTCAGGACACATAGTTAATGGTAGGTTGGGCCAGCAATTCAACCCACATGTTTCCCACCAATTCCCAGAATCCAGACATTTACTCTTTGCTCATAGCCACACTGCTTTCATTACGTCGTCTGCGGGCTGACAGAAGGTGGCAATATCTGACCTTCTGGTATTTATATATTCTACATGCACTGATTCTAGTGTGCACTTATGTTTTGGCCATTTCTCCTGGCATCTCTTTATTAGCTTTTAGGAACACAGATCATAAGCTTCAGACTCTACACAACTGCTAACAATTACTACGGAACCACGGAACTGTAATTTTTAAAAAATATTAATTAGATGCAAAAGTTTTGGGAGTCCCATCTCAGGGGCCTGGGAGGGAATAGTATGTCACAGGGTAACTGAGTTTATTTATTAACCAACACTGTATTTTTTAAACTTCTATAGAAATTCCCTAAATTTTTTCTTATTTTCAAAAAATTCTGTAAGAATGATTTTTATGATACTATCTAGTATTTTCAATGAAGTGGATATTCTCAAGCAATATTGGTGGAGAAAATAAGCTTCTTGGATATTATTTATTGATATGTAAACATATTTTAAATTATTATCCCAGCAATTCCAGTTGTAGAACTTATTTCCTAAAGAAATAACTAGAGTAGTTCAAATATACCCCCAAAACTTTTACCACTGATATGTAACATTAGGAGATAATTAAATGCTAGTAAAATCCAACCTTCCAGACTCCTAAAACAGGATCTGGGTCAACCCAGACCTTTCATTGCTAAATAACGTTCCTATAATTGAGAAGCACTTCTATATTTCTTACTGTTTTCAATTTAAAAACAGAAATTTCTTTTTCCATTTGTACCAATTAAACTTAGCCGCATGAATGAATTACATACCTTTATTACATGATGCTTTTCCTGGAATGCAGGAATCTTAAACATTTGGCACCAATATGTTGTATCTTTGTTTGGGATGGGGACCTGTCTTAACAAAAAGGGCAGAGAGAAACAAAGTCACATTCTGGTGACTTCCTGTTTAGTGCAGTAACATAAATTTTGTCATTAAACTCATCCCTACAATCATAAAACCTAAAGAAACTTACGTCATGATTTACTAGGTCAAAATATGGTAAGGCTGTTGGCAGCACATTGGTTTTCTCAGGATTGAGTAGTCGCAGACTCTTCGTGCCCCGGTTGGCCTCGTGGTACTTGGGACCGGAGTCTCCCACATCTTCATGGTGATAGGCCCAGATTACTCTCACAGTGCTATCCTGGTGACCAGAAATGGGCACATTACGTCTCATAAGAGCAGTTTCCCTACCACTCAGTTGACTGTAAACAATTTTATTTAAAGTAGGATATAAGTGAAGAAAAGAGAATAAGGACATTTGGAGTTCTCAACATGGTCTCTGACACGAATTTCATATATTTAAGTGAGTGAGTAAGGATTTAAATAGATGGGTGAGCTTACAGAAGGAACCGTGTCTCTCAGCATGCAAGATAAGTGTTCCAAAGCAGAATGAAGGATGATTGTCTTAGGGATTGTCCTCACTTCCAGAATGAGAGGAAGCCATGGCCATGCCTAAATGTTTGACTAACAAATAGTAGTTATCAAGCAAAAATTCTTGTTAAGAAGCAGGGACTTTGAAAAATAAAAATGCTTCAATATAATGGAGCATTTTAGTGTAAATAAACAGTGTGAAAATTAAAATTGCCGTAAGACTTTTCTTTTCACGCTTAGTTTTTCCCAGGCACTGGTCTGGTCACATGTATGAATTTACAGAAAGTGGAGACACAGCAGGAACTTCTGATTCTGGGTGTACTTTTTATTACAGATTCAATCCACAATCCCTTTATGAATCCTGGGAATTCCCAAAGGACTAGCATACTCCAACTAGGGAAATTACTGTCAGGTTTTCTACTGAGCCACCAAAATATTGGCCAGCAGGCTGTGGGGTTGGAAAGTTTTGCTGGGATGTAAAGAAATTGTTCAGTCCTCCCACAGATAATGGTATTTTTGCCAAGTCTTTGTAACAAGAACTTTGAGAATAGAAAATAAAGCAAAAGCTATTTATTTTAAATGTTCTCTTTGCTATATTCTTTCTTAATAAGTCAAATGATTGTAATTATTATTCCAATTAAAGTATAATTACCCTGTATATTACATAAAAATGATTCATATCTTAGCATGTGCTTTTATTCTTCCATTTTCATTTCTTTGGCTGAATGTTAATCAGTATTACTTCAGACTTTTTACATTGCCATTTGAAAGCTTTATCAAATAAAAAAGATAATTTTATTGGCCTATATAAAATGAAATTGTTGCAAGCACTCTGGAACCTCCCAAAGTGCTATATAAATTATATATCCTCCAAACATTTTGTTTGCATACACATAAAGATATTAATTTTTGCACGAAATCTGAAAATAAGAAATCTCATATAATATGCCAGTACACTATTATAATCAACTGAGTATTCATCTTGACTTTAGATATTTACAAATCAGTTACAAATCAGATGAATGCTATCATAAACTTTTAGCTATTATCTATTTTTTAATTTTATAAAGACACTAAAATGCATTTATGAGTAAGATCACACAAACTTTAAACATCTCCTCAAAATGTTAAATTCACATATAAACTACCTTTATTTAAATTTATAGTTTTAGTTTTTTGGGAAGAGAGGGTGTTTCTAGAGATTTCAAAACTATTCCTGAAGATATGTGATTTTGTTGTCAAAGATTATTTTTCAGTATTTATTCCTTATTCTGTAAAATGTTTCACAACATAAATAAACAGTTTATTCAAGCATGCATCCACTTCTACTCTCCTTACCGTTATGCTCTTGTCATTTACGTCACATGTATGCAGTTCTCTGGTAAATTCAATTATTGTATGCGTATCATTTTCCATGGCATATTCTAGGTGGTAATCTTGCTGAGTGTCTTTTTTCAACTCTTTATTTTCATTTGTAAAATAGTCCTATGGAAAATATGAGAAAGAAAACTCAGGATATTCTAAAATCAAGGTGTAGGGAATTTAAGAGAATTTACAGGACCTTAAAACTCAATTTTGAGTTTGCTTATTACAACATCCTTTATTGAGACTGTTTTTGTAAATCTTGAGAATTTACAACAGGGTGGAATATTCTAACTAGAGAATCAGTTATAGGAAAGTAGTTTACATTTAGGAAAAGTCAATGTTGATTTATAATATCATAAAGCATTCAAAAATTGCGCAAATATTTGAAGTCATTGAGTACTTTTCCTTCATTGTACAAATGAAGAGGGGGACTTCAGCACTGTGGAGTATCTTCCCCCAAACTGAAGTATCTAGTTAGCAACAAAGCCAAAAGAGCCCTAAGGTCAACACTCTCTGTTATTAGGGCTTCACCATCCATAAAAGCAGAGACTCATAGGAGGGTGTACAGGTTTTTCAGGTCAAGCTTTAGAGGCACATACTGATTACAATGAAGTGCAATGAAAAATTATTCAAAGAAATGAAACTAGTTGAATTGTAAGATATTGAAAAACTCAAAACAATTTTGTTTTTGTGGGTCAGCCATAACTTTTGTACTAAATTTCTTCTGTGGCATCTATCACTTCTAGGAGTCAGACAAGCACAATGCAAAGAGGGTAGGCTTTGAAACAAAATGGCTAGGATCTGACTCCCAGCTGTCCCCCTAAACATTAGCCTTGCCCAGTAGTTGAAATCAAACTGTGAGAGCTTTAGTTTTACCATTAGAGTCTTGGAAACAGTGTATATCTACTTGATAGATTTTTAAAAGATGAATAAATGAAATAATAGGGTCAGTTCCATATTTTCCATTCATTCCTTTATTGGAAATATAACTTGGATTTTCCTCCCCAGATATTTCACTCTGCCTTTTACCATCAGCTTATTATGTTGACAGTTATCAACATGATGCTGCTGATTTTCATCACTTACGAAAGACACAAAACTTGCCTGAATTATACCTTTTTCGGTCCTAGTGATATTTTAGGTTTGAAAATATTTTAAAAAGTTTTAGAATATACATGGTAAAAGAATTATAATTACTTTTATTGACATTAAAATTATATTTGAAGCACTGATTGCTATGTTTGACTGAGAAAACATAAAACACAAGACAAAACTTTTAAATTATGAAAGTCAAATGCAAATGGATAGCATCTGGCATTTTTATTCCTAAATTCAAATTTAGGAATAAAATTGAATTTAATTTTAAATAAAATTTAATTTTAAGATAATTATCAAGTGTGTATAAATTTTGGCATCCAGGGTCTATATATTCTTTAATATGTGAAAACCCCTAATTGCTAGCAATGCACATTCTAGCCATCTTTCACCCTGGTAAAATAATTACAACTTATGAGTACACCCTATGAACCAGGCCTTGTTACATGTACTAACTGGTTTAATTTTTATATCAAATCTATGAGATCAATTATTTTTCCACTTTGCAGATGTAGGCACTGAAGCAACATGTCCAGGGTTACACAACTCAGACTGGAAAGGCAACAGTCAAGCCCCGGCCATCTGACCTCAGAATCTTTACTTTTCCCCCTTCTACCCTGTAGTGGTCACTGATGGATTGGGACAGGTCTATTTATTTTTGTTTTATTTTTTCTGTTTCTAGAAACTAGTCACATCAGTTTTTTTTTTTTTTTTTACATAAAATATTCTACAGTTAAAGTTAGGGTTTGAGAAAAATTTTATTCTGAAAACCAGGTTGTGATTGGGAAAATAATTTAAATGTGATACTGTGATTTTCCCATTTTTTTAATCACATAGATTTTCAATATATAAATAAAAGAATGTCTTTGGGCAAAAAGGGATTTAGATCAACCAACTGAGCTCTTTCACTGAACTCATATTTCATTACATTATTCATGTAATCATAGTTTTTGCAAACAAAGAGAGTAGAATATAAATTGTAATCAGTTCAAAGAGTAGAATAGTTATGGGAGTTTTAGAAGTAGGTTTTCAAAACCATCAGTTCCATAAAATACCCACTTAGCTTGCCAATTTTCCACTCATTCTATTTCCACTCAACAATATCAATTTCTTCCAATTATTCCACCTTTTTCTGGTTGTCTAGATAACTTAGCTCTGAGAAAATGGGAGAAGCTTCACTCACATAATGCTGAAGATCCCTTGAGCTCATCCACCCTTTGAAAACCAATGAATATCTCATATTCAGAAAGCATAGCTGCCAATTATTCCAGAGTTCTGGACTCCTAGGAGAATGTGCTGTCTAGAAGGAGCTGATACTGATAACCCAGGGTTATGGTTTATATCTAGATGTGCCCCAAATCCTTCTGCTCTCATAGGTGGGGTTTGTGGAAGGTGATTAGATTCTGGGGGCACGATAACTACTTTGGTGTTGGGAGGTGGGGCCTGGACAGAAGATACAGGTCACTGGGGGCATGACCTAGAAGAGTGTATCTCCCTCCCTGGCTTCTTCCCTAAATCTCTACATCCCGGCTGCCATGAGGTAGGCAGCTTTTCCTCCACCATTCCCTGCTGCCATGCTGTTTCTTCTTTGGAGCCAGCCAACCATGGACTGAAACTTCTAAAAAGCATGAGCCAAAATAAAGCTCTCCTGCTTTGTTATTATTTTTTCATTTATAAATTTGATTGTTTTACTTTTTATTTTATGAAAAAATAAATCAAAATTTTACAACAAAATTATAAGAGAATAACAATAGTTACTACATGTGAATTGTTATCTTCAAAGTAGTTACTCAGAGTACAAGACATAAACCACAAAAAGTCTTACAAAAAAGAAAATAGTAACACAAAACTGTCTTTTCAATAAACTAAGATAAACTAATAGTATAAGTGAAACAAATTAGCATACATATTAAAATGTTTCTGAGACAACAGAAATAATCTACTAGAAGACAAAATGGGTATAATTCTTGAAGACATAGGTGTAGGCAAGGACTTTCTGAACAGAACCCTAGTGGCACAAGAAACAATACCAAGAATCAACAGGTGGGATCGTGTCAAATTAAAAAGCTGCTGTACACCAAAGGAAGCAACCAAGAGAGTGAAGAGTCAATCTAAAGAATGGGAAAAAATTTTGGCAACTATTCCACAGACAGAAGACTAACATTGAGAATATGTAAAGAACTCAAAAAAATTAGACTCCCCAAACAAAAACCCAGTCAAAAAATGGGCAACTGAAATGAATAAACACTTCTCAGAAGAAGTCCAAATGGTCAATAAACACATGAAATAAATGCTCCTTATTGCTGGCCACCAGAGAATTGCAAATTAAATTTGCACCGATATACCATCTTACTCCAGGCAAATGGCTACCATCGAAAACAAATCTAATAATAACAACTGCTTTAAGTTTTTTTTGTTTTGTTTTGTTTTTGGTGCTGGGGATCAAACTTGGGTCCCTGCACTTGCGCAGCAGGCGGCAAAACCACTGAGCTAAATCCCAGCCCGGCTTTAAGTTTTAAGAGTTAGGTATTGTGTCTTGGTGATTAGAAAAGTGATTAAGACACTCGATGAGGGAAAATGTAGGTGGTTTTTATTGAAACTGAAATTGAAATGTGAACTTATGTAACTACCACCATAATTCCATTATAATTTTTTCACATATTCCAATTTTAGGACCTATTTTGGATATATACCTTCAGTTTTGATCATAGTATATCTCAATCTGCCAAGCAGTGTTATTATTGATTTGAGCTGGGCACTTACTAAAGTTGGAAATCCATGTTAATTCCTTGTTTTCCCAAGAGACCTCCCAAAACAAATATGCTAAACCTCTTCTGCATAAAATGCCAAAATTTCCCCACCTCGGCTTATGATCTCACTTCTCACTTTTTTGAAAGAATTTCAGCTTCAATACATGAGAGCTTTTACCCTGCCTCCTTTCTATTCTGGAAAATACCCACTTTATGGACTCATAAGCTATAATCAAAAGAAAGTAGGGAAAGAAAAAAGTAAAACACTGGGGTAAAAAGAAAATAAACATAAATGAACTAATTGAAAGACGTTACAATAGCTTGTATAGACATTAGAAGTTTAATAATAATCTGTACATCTTGGTGGCAAAAATGGATAATTCAGATCAGAAATAAAGTCCTTAAAAGACACAAAGCAGTAAATTCATTGACGAAAACACAGATATTCTGTATAGTCTTACAAGCTACTAATAGGTTAAAGAAAAAACTCACTATAAGAAAATTCTAAGCCAAAATGCTTTTACTTGGTATTTCATTAAATATTTAAGAAACAGGTAATGCCAATTGTTGACAAATTTCTTCCAGAAAATAAAGGAGAGTGGAGCACTTTCCAACTTTTTTTTTTTTTTTTTTGGTACCGGGGATCAAACTCGGGACCTCGCGCTTGCAAGGCAGGCGCCGGAATCACTGAGCTAAATCCCCAGCCCTCCAATTCATTTTTTGACTCCAGCATTATCCCGATACCAAGTAAAAGACCTTACAAAAAGTTAGACTGATAATCTCTCATGGACCTTGATGCAGATTTCTTTAAAAATAGATATAGACATATTGGCAAATAGGACTTAGCAATATAAGGATAGTATGTCACAACTATGAAGAGTTGTTTAAACATCATATCAAAAGTCTCAAAAAGGCATATAATAATTTCAACTGCAGAAAGAAATTGAACACTATTCATGGCAAAAATCTCTCAGCAATGTAGGACTAGAATACTTCCTGAACTTTCTAACCTACAGACGAGGTCATATTTAATAATGAACTGAGTTCTTCCCCACTAAGTTGAGGAACAAGTCCCAGGACCAACGCAAGGAAATCCACACTCTTCACCTGCAGAAAATGCCACTGCTGGTTCCCCCTCTGACAACTCATCTCTGCTGCTCTCTCGCTCTACTTTTTCCCGTTTCCCTAAGATCTTCACAGTTCTGTCCTTGCCACTGTACTCTTCTGGTCACCATACTTCTTTGGGAATCTTGCCTACTCCAAGTTTCAAATCATTGCCTTCATTACATTTCCAAAAGCCCATTTCATTTTGTTTGAAAATCCTATTATCATTTCAAACTCAGTAAATAAAACATGGTATATGTGCAAGAGTTCTTTTCCAAAAACTTCTTTAATGATACTGCCTCTCTCCCAGCCATTGGAATTCAAAACTGCAGACTTCTTTAACTCCTTCCTCCAACCTCTACAGACAGCCCTTATTCTTATCAAGTCTTCCTTTTAAAAAAATCCACTTCTTACTTCCATTTCACTTCAATTTCTACCTTAGTTCAAACTCTATCATGTACAGCCTCTGTCAAAGTCTCTCTTGAAAAATTCCCCTCAGTATGTCACTGCATTGTATTCAGTAGTATATTGCATGTGATATGTACTAGAGATTGTATTATCTTCCCAACTATGTGGAAACTGACTAGAAATAGATACTCTTACTAATCCAATTATGAGTACACTGAGAACACATAGTTGCTTGCATTATAAATAGAACCCCCCCCAAAGTCAGACAACAGATTATTTTCCCATTTGCTTTCAATTATATTTACATATGGTTAAGCCTTGGTGTGGAATGTTTAACCAGATGCTAGAAGAAACTGGGATGTGCATGATGTGCCATGACACACTTCTGGCACCAAAGTCCAGAAATACTGTGACAACATTTTAGCCTCTACACGGACATGAACCTCAGCGGAGTGATCTCAGCATTCAGAAAACAGAATTATGCAAGGAGCAACTTTGAAATACTATTACACAAAGAGGGCATTTCCTGGCTATTCTAAATAAACAAGAAAAAAGAAAAGCAGCTCTGAGAGAGGGAAGCCACATGCAGAATGTTTTCTAACATCAGTTTATATCCTCAGTACTTGGGAGACTGACTTGCATATTGAAGATGCTGATTTAAATACATGTACTTATAAAGAAGCACCATGTCTTTCCTGCATAAGTAGATACAGTTATTGTGAAGATAAAAGGACATGAGAACTGCCATCGGAAGTACAAGTATTATCAGAAAATGGAGAGACAATCCTTGCCCCTGGGTAGGAAAGATCAACTTAGTGAAAATGGCCATACTTCCAAAATTGCTATATAGATTCAATGCAATCCCAATTGAAATCCCAGCAGCATACTTCATGGACCTTGAGAAAACAATCCAAAAATTCATTTGGAACAAGAAGAGACTCAGAATAGCAAAAGCAATTCTAGGTAACAGAGATATGGCAGGGGGTATTACAACCCCCAACTTGAAACTATACTACAAAGCTACTGTGATAAAAACAGCATGGTATTGGCAAAGAAACAGACCTGAGGACCAGTGGAACAGATTAGAAGATGCAGAAACAACTCCAGACACACTCAGCCACCTCTTCTTGGACAAAGGAGCCAAACACCCTCACTGGAGGAAAGATAGCCTCTTTAATAAATGGTGCTGGAAAAACTGGGTTTCAACTTGCCAAAGAGACTAAAACTAGACCTATATCTCTCACCAGGCACTAAACTAAAATTGAAATGGATTGAAGATCTAAATATAAAAACAGAAACTCTGAACCGGCTGGAACAGAGGTTAGGTAGAACTCTTGAAGACATTGGGAAAAGACTTTACGAACAAAACCTCAGTTGCCTGTGAATTAGCACAATCAACAAGTAGGATCTCATTTTATTAAAAAGCTTCTGCACAGCAAGAGAAACCACCAGCGGTGTGAAGAGACAATCCACAATGTGGGAAAAAATTTTCACCAGCGGTCCCTCAGACAAAGGCCTACTATCTCCAATGTATAAAGAACTTAAAAAAAAAAATCAGACCTCCCAAATTTAAAGACCCAACCCAAAAATGGGCATCTGAAATGAACAGACATTTCTCAGACAAAGAAGTAGAAATAGTAAATAAATACATGAAAAAATGTTCAACATCACTGGTCATTTGAGAGATGCAAATGAAAACAACACTGAGATTCCACCTCACTCCAGAAAGAATAGCTGCTATCATGAAATCAACCAATAACAAATGCTGGCGGGGCTGTGGCGAAAGAGGAACACTGCTCCACTGCTGGTGGGAGTGTAGACTGGTGCAACCTCTGTGGAAATCAGTATGGAGATACCTCAAAGAACTAGGACTGGAAGTCCCATTTCACCCAGCTATTCCACTGCTGGGTATCATCCCCAAAGAATTAAAAGAATCATACCACAGTGATATATGTGCACCCATGTTCATAGCAGCACAGTTTGTAATAGCTAAAACTTGGAAACAGCCCAAATGCCCATCAACTGGAGACTGGATCCAGAAAATATGTTTTTTTAATAAAATGGAGTACTACTCAGCCATCAAAAATGGGAAATTAGAGACTTTTATTGCTAAATGGATGCACATTGAGGCGATACTCTTAAGTGAAATAAATAGGACACACGTGTGTAAATACCGAATAGTTTCTCTAGTGTGAGAAACTGAAAGTGTAAATAAGGACTAAAAGGTATAATAGATAATGTGAAATATGAAGAAAAGGGGCAAAGGCGAAGTGGGATGGGTAGGGGAAAGGAAAGAAGGGAATGGAATTAATATGAGAAAATGAAAGAAAGGAAACAAAGGGCAGGGGAAGGGGGAAAAAATAAAAACCAAGAGAGTATGTAAAGGTGCATATCTCCAATGATGAATGTCATTATACTGTATACCTAAAATGTACCAATAAAAGGATATACAAAAAATAAATAAATAAAACATTAGTATCACAAAAAATAAAAAAATAAATGGTTCTGTTAAGTTTAGGAATGTTCTGATGATTATCTTTTTAATTAAAATGAGAAATCTTTGTTAAAAACCAAAAGATGTACAGTATTTCTCAGTGCTATCTGTTTTCTTCCTTCTGTACTAAAAAAATTCAGGGACAGCATCAAACAGAGCCTCAGTGGTGTCAATATTATACAGCACAGATGGCATTTTGGCCAATCTTACATGCACAGTTAAGTGAGGTAAAAGCAAAGAAAAAGGCAAAAAAATATATTCTGAGTTCCAAGTTTTGTGTCATTCAACTATTCCTGTTGAGAGAAAGCAAGGAGAAAAAAAGTGAGCCACTCAAAACTCATTCTTGAAATGATCAGCATTGAGATTTAGAGCAACTAAATTTAAAAGAAATGTTCAACAAGCTTAAGAGTTTCCTGGCAGTTTGACAGAGGTATAAATGTTATTCAAGTGGATAATCAAAGGGATAGTTATTGTGCTATTATCATCCGACAGGGAAAAAGACCCCCTGAAGAATGGAATTGACACAGTAAAACACTGCCCAATTAAGAGTTCAAATACTGATGATGTCTACTAGATGCTGATATTCAAGAAGTCATGCTATATACTTCTCATGAGATGTGTGAGGAAATTTCCCAGTTCATTTTCACTCTATCTGATCTCAACCTCTAGAGTTAGAATTAAATCACACCCTCTCTCAATTCCCTGTTCCACTTAGCAAATGGACCCAAATGCGGTTCTGAGATAAAAATGGTAAAGGCTAGTCCATGGCCATCTTCCCAGAGTGCTTCTTATCACAGAACTTTAAAAAGAAAGTAGGTACATTGCTCACTCATGGTGCATAATCATTACTATGTTCCAATGTCACAGCCACTATCAAAATTTAATTGTATAATCTATGCATTAAATATATTGTATGTATTATAAATGTTAAGTAAAATACTGATAAGTAAAAGCAGTTTACAATTAAGAATTAATTTTTAAAAATAGGTTTAATGGGAATAAGAGGATTAGGGAATCAGAAAATCATGATTCTATAAATTTTTAGAAGAATTGAAGAGTAAAAATATGTACATGTTTTTAAAGTAAATATAAAGACTAACAGGTGAATGGCATGCTTCTTTGAACTTAATTTCAGTGTTCTGCAGAGAGCCATATGAAGTCAGATTACCCCATACGAATGGTTTTATGTAGATCTCGGTCGCATTCTAACTCAAATACCTAGCTCAGCTTCAATGTGGATTGTCATTCTGGCATTATTTTTTGTTTTTATTGTGAAATATTATATTGATCATGTACATGTGTTTATATCTTCCCAGATAAAATATTACCTGCTACCCTTGAGAACCTGTTAATGAACTTCAATAATAAAGTTAATCCTCAGCCTTGTCAAAAAAAACTTCTCTGAGTTCCAAAAGAGGAATAACTCAAAAAATTTAACTCCAAAAAAATCAAATAGTCCAATCAATAAAGAGGCAAATGAATTAAACAGACACTTCTCAAAAGAAGTTCAAATGGCTAATATGTACCTGAAAAAAATATTCAACAGCTCTAGCCATTAGGAAAATGCACATCAAAACTACACTGAGATTTCATCTTACCCTAGAATGACTTTTGTTAAGAATACAGAAAACACTGCTAGGTGTCCTGGTGCACCCCTGTAATTCCAGTACTTGGGAAGCTGAGGCAAGAGGAATGCTGTGAGCTTAAGGTCAGCCTGGGCTACACAGTGAGTTCAAGGCAGGCTTGAACTACATAGAAAGACCCTGTCTCAAAAAAAAAAAAAAAAAGATACAAAAACAATAAATGATAAAGGACCCTTTTAAACTGCTGACAGAAATATAAACTAGTACAGCCACTATAGAGGATCCTCCAAAAACTAAAAGAGCTACCATTTGATCCAGCTACACCATTCATTGGTGTATACAGTGTCTGAAGGAAATTAAAGTCAGCATGCTATAGGGATATTTACATGCCCATGTTTATTGCAGCCAAGATACGGAACTCAGATTTCAAAATGCTGTACGGCAAGAGGAAAGTATCATCAGCAGAATTTGGCAGGGAGTTGACATTCATCACTGAACAAGACAGTGCGAACACTGTGACTTCCAAACTAAGATAACAACCCAAATGCCAGCTTTGATAATTGACAAGATTGCTGTGACCTCTTGTTCTAAAACATGATTACACAGATGTTAAATTGACTCTCACTCATTTGTCAGTTTTTTTCCAACCTCTTCAATGAAAATATCTTCTACAGACTAAAGCTTTGACTAACGCTGAGTTAAACAGCATGAAGTGAAAACTCCTCTGTGTGTGATAAAAGAAATGAATATTCTTTGGATTCGCCTGGAGGGCTGGATGTAAGCGCAGCTGCAGGGAGATCCTACCATCTGTCCTCATTTTCCTCAACAGGTGCCTGCAGTTTTTCTTCTTTTCCTCAATCTCAAAAGCTATGTCACTTCAAACATTTCCGTGTGTAGTATCAATTTCTATAAGTGTTCTGGTGGTTTCATAATATTGATGGTATAATCATAAATATTTTGTGCTAGGAAGAATCTCTGATCCTAAAAAATATCATAAAACTACATGAGCAAACTGTGTAAACAATCTTTAGATTTCAGAAATTTTAAAATGTTATTTCTTCACTAATCTTAGAAATGTAAGGGGAATGTCAAAATAGAAAGGCTTTGTGTCTTTAGAAATCATGCCAGATAAAACTAAAATGCTGAATCTAATGAGATGTGAAAAATACCTACCAGCATGCCCCAAATGAAGCCACAGCTTGCTTTCTAACGGGAGGCCACCTACACAATCCGTGTATTCTGTCAGTGCCACCTTCTGAAACACACACCCTAAATGTCTGCCCACAGACCATCACCTCATTTCAGTTTTCATACTGAATAATTTAATATTTAACTCTAAGTACAGAACTATCAGGCATACATAATAAAATCAAGACTTTTATTCTTCATCTCTAATATACTTCAGCAGAAAAACAATCTCAGATTTCACCATTCAATTAATATTATTTTGTTATCATTTTTATCTCATCATTACATTTTTAAAACATTCTTAGATGACCACTCTTAACTTTCCATGACTTACTTCATGCAAGGAATAAAAGGTGAGGTGAAAGTTGGTTTCTTCTCTCCTTTACAACCTTCTTTCGCTCCCTTTTTTCCTCCCTCCTCCCCTCCTTTCCTTTCTTCCTTCCTTCTACCCTTCCTTTTGTTCCCTTGCTCCCTCCTTCCCTCCTTCCCACCCTTCTTTCTTTCCTTTTCCCTCATCCTAGAGTGTCTGAGTGTGTGTGTGTGTGTGTGTGTGTGTGTGCGTGCGTGTAAGAATGCTGACCACAAACACGTGGGGGTATACTAGCAGTTCCACTGGCTCAAGCTTCAGGGGTAGTGAAATACTGGAGAGAAGGAGTCAGGTTTTAGATACGTTAGGAGAGAGATTCATCCAAATCTGAAGATGAGCTTAATATACAAGGTGAGAGAAGAAGAAGAAACAAGAATGAGCCCTAACTTTTGACTGGAACCTTCAAGAAGTGCCATTTACTGAACTAGGTAGGAAACAGGCTGGAGGTAAATCAGGTGAAGTTTGAGAAGACTAAACGTTGGGCTGGACAGCTGATGAGACAGAGAATGTGGCCTTAGGTCAAAGAGATGCACCAGTGGGGGGACTCAGAAGCTCAACTTCACACTTGGCTTTGCTCCTGAAGCCCTCCAAATTCTTGCTTTGGTTATACACAAGTGATAAAGTATTTTCTTTTTTTGGTCAGATTTTAAAATGAATATATATCCAAAATACATAATTTAAATGCATTATGAAATTTATAACAAGAGATGAAATATTCTTATGACAGTTAAACACACACTTATCCACAGAGATTAGGACTTCTTGAGTCAAGTTTTAAAGACAGTAAATATAGTTTCATAGTAGCTAACAACTTCCTTTCTGTTAATTTCTTTTTTTGTTGTTAAGTTTTTGAATAACCTAAAAGCATAGATGTGGAGTAAAGATATGTTCAGCATCACACTAACCTGAAAGCCATAATCCCGGCTCCCACCACAGAGGATTTCTCTCAAAAATATTTCAGGCTGGAGGTGTAGCTCGGTCGTAGAGTGCTTACTTAGTAATGTGTAAGGCCCTGGGTTCAAACCCCAGTATTGCAAAAAAAAAAAAAGTTGTTTTTAAAACATTGTTTTAAGAGATGATCAGTGTTTAGCACCTGCAGTGATCTTACTATCTCACAGGGCACCTCATTTCATTTTAGTGCCTGTGGTTGTCAGAAAGATTCTTCTTGTACTAAGCTAAAGTCATCTTCTCTCTAAAATATGCTAAATGGGACTTTCTTTTCTTTCTTTTCCTTCCTTCCTTCCTTCCTTCCTTCCCTTTCCTTTCCTTCTTTCTTTTGGAGCCTAATAGGAAGTATTTAATCTGCATTTCTTAAGAAAGACTGTTCACTATTTCAAAGACAGTGACCATGTCTTTCTCGATGTTCTTTCTCCAGGGAAAGCACTGCCAGCTATTTTTCAGTCCTCGGGTACCTTGATTCTCAGAAGATTCAACCAACCTTGTAATCTTCCTTTGGAATGCTTCCATTCACCGATTTGTCCTTTAAAAATGCTCTTTCTAGAAGGGAACTTCTGGGATGATCAAACTAGTACAGAACTATATTGATATTATATCCCTTGACACGAACAGTAGAGATTATAGACTGGTACAGTGTATTACATTCAGATAAGCAGTCACACAACAGTGAGCTGAAAATGAACTAATATTTAGGCCTTTTTCATATGAATTTAAACTTAGTACAATTTTACACATTTTGTACATATAGAAATAATTTCTCAATGAAGTTGTTGAATTTTACTTCTATACTCAATGACTTTTTAACTTTTAGTTTCCCTTCATTATTTCAATATAATGCTATCTTTTAAGTTCTCATTCTATATTCTAATGTAGCCTGCCTATTAACATGTTTTTAGTATGGGTGTTAAATATTTGTGCTTACAATGAATTTAATTTTATTAATACATATTCTACAAGGATAACATGAGAAACCCAGAAAGATGCCTATCATACAGATGCATCATTTATTTAATAATATCCTAATGTACATGAAGTAAATAAAATGCAAAAACACCATGCAGTCTTATCCTATAAGTTATGTTTATTGAAACGATGGTGGCCTCTACTCACTGATGCTTGAAAAATGTTCAAAACCAATTAATTGCTTAAAGTTTGTCCTCAGTTATTTTTCAAACATTGCAATCTATCTTACCCATGTACACATGAGCTGCACACCTCTTCCCCAAGTTGAAAAGCTGCGGTATTTGTCTCTATGTAATCTGACAAGTCTCACAGCTCACTAAGTGACTGACACGCCGCAGTAATAACTCTTTCCCACTAGTACTTTCAACACCTCACAACCCTGCTAGGAGTTTTACAGACCTATTTCACTTAATCCTCACAAAGGCCCACGAATTACAGGTCATGCTTTCCTTGCTGCACAAGGGGAAACTGCCCCTTGGAGAGGTTCAAGGAGTCCACCAAGAGCCACACAAGGAACAAGCAGCAAGCAGCGCTGGGATTCAGACCCAGTCTCAGAGATTTCCTGCTCTTAACTGCTCCGCAGTTATTCAGTAGGTATTTCTTGAGCATCTGCCATGCACATGAAAGTTCTCCTGGTACCACTGTAGCTTGGGGCCATCTCATTGCTTATTAGCAGCCTTGGAGAATGGCAAGGGAGGGGAAAAAATATCATCTATTTGTGTAATGAAAGACACTTGAGAGTCTTTCCGAATACAAAGGAAGTCCACTTTTTTTTTACCATGCATTCTAGTCAAAGATTTTATATCAGAACACTTCCCTTGGCTTAAATACAAGAATCACCTGGGACATTCATTTATTAATGAAATAAAATAATTTTTTGCTACCCTGTGAGGTGCACAACTGGTAAATTTTAGACTCTGTGGGCAGATAGACCTGTTGCCTAGAAGTATAGCAGCTAGCAGCAGCAAAAGGTGTGTAGGACACCAAGGGCTGAGGGAGGAGAGAGTCCTGGTTCACCATACTTTGAAACATGCTTCTACTCTCAAATTTAAAATTGCTGTTCTTGTCTCAGCATCTAAATTTGAGGAAGTATTTAGAACTATCAACAAATCATTAAATTAATCTCAAAAGTGTTTCCATGCCAGGAAACCCCACACTATGGTTAAATGTCCAAGCATATGCTAGTCCAAACACCAAAGGGTCACTCTGAATGGCTCTGTGTGGAATTCTGCTTTGTATCCTGGGCCCAGAATTTTCTGAGCTTCTGCAGTTAAGAGTCACATGATTCCTAGCAAAGAGCTTGACCATGTAAAGTCAGTAGTTACCACTCTTGCCTCCATGCTGGAATCATCTGAGAAGCCTGAGATATGTTAATGCTCTGGTACAAGTAAGTGATATTACACTTCCATTGGCTTGGAGTAGGGAGGTTGTCTGGCCATGGAAATTCTTTTAAAAGATCCTCTAATGCTTCTGTACACAGGTAAGTTTAGGAATTTCTCACAGAGTAGGAAGTAACCTTCCCAGTTCTCAGCTGTCTATCAACTCTGGACTGCAATTTGCCATTGCATAAATCCATCCTTGCCCTAGCTGTTGGTCCAAAGGGGTTTAGGTGTCCAAGGTACCAGACGCCTAGTGTCTACATGGCTGCATCTACCAGGAGTTTGTTTGTATAAATGAGGTTTTCTGTGCATAAACTGTGCGGGAAAATTAAAAATCAGCAATTCAGTTTTTTCCTGAGAAATTGAGGTTTCAAATTTTTCATTCAAAAATTTCAAGAAAGATGGATGTCTTCTCCAGATAAATGTTGATGTGTTGATCTTCTTCTCAACTATTTTTAAGATGAAGAAGAATACAGAATATAAGAGAAAAACATTCATAGACAGTATTAAGAAAGAAACTTGTACAAAACCACCAACTAGAGTTTGAGAGATTTTGGTCAAACTTAGTTAACCACTGTGCAACACTGCTACAGAAAAGGACAAGAAAGACCGTCCAGTTAGACACCTTTTTAAAAAATACTGTATTTTCTCCAAGCAGATAGTTTCCTATATTCAGGATCTTCTGAGTGGTTCTTAGATATCCATGCTGGATTCTCTTCATAGTATGTAATATTTTGAATTGTAAATACTATTATTAATTTCCAAAAACAACCTCTAAAATTCAGGACTCTTGTTTTCCTTCATGTTTTGATTATTAGTATCCTAATCAGAAATAACCACAGAGCCAATACTTACCACACCACTCTATTTTAATTTTCTATTCAGCACTTACCACTTCTTGGGATTTTTCTTTCTTATTTATTTGTTCACTGCTGCCACCTATCAAAATATGAGTTCCAAAATATGCCTGATCTCATCTCATTCAATGCTGTATTGGGGGCATATAGAATTGTCAATAAATACCCAATAAATACTGGTTGAATGAATGAATGAATGATCAGTCCAGCATTTTCTATCTATGCGTGAATACTTCACTGAAGCAGCCATGCAAAAACCACAAATCTGGAACACAGGGCTTGTACATCCACAAAATGAGAGAAATAAGGTATTGAGCTCACAGGACTATTGTGAGAATCAGAGGAAATAGCATGTTAAGGACATCAAAATGTAGGGCACATAATAAGAAACATCACTTTAAAAAATCATAGCATAGAAATATATATCTATAACATTTATAATGGAACAAAAGTAGCAAGAAAAATACTATGATTTTATCAGTCTATTTAAAAGTGCATTTTATTATACATAGTCTTTCATTATTTGGGCAGAAAACTGGAATGCATTTTTGTTTTGTTTTGTTTTGTTTTTCTGGTACCGGGGATCGAACTCAGGTCCTTGCGCTGCGAGGCAGGTGCTGGAACCACTGAGCTAAATCCCCGCCCTGGAATGCATTTTTATGGAAGCTTCTTGCAGGAGAAGAAAGCGCCCCAAACCAGGGTTCAGAGGAAATAAGGGCAAGCTGCACACCTGGGGTCCTCCCTCCACGAGCCCTTTAATACTGGCTAAGGTTCAGTCACCTCACCTGCAAAACTGGGGAGAGAGGTGGAGGACAGGACTCCATGCTTTTAAGAGGCATCAAGTAAATAAACAAAACATCAACATTTAACCTATAAAAGCAAGAAAGGTATGAAGATTTTCTCATAATTTTGGCTCGATTAAATGCACCAGAAAATCTGTACAGGATTTGTGTAGCATTTAGATACATTATCCCAATCCTACAGTTAACAAAAATATCCAGTTAAAATTATTTTAGCAGAAACCTTCGCAAATATGCTGTATGCTGTCCTTATAAGCTAAGATGTATATGTCTAAGGTCTAAGTATAGATTTGGAAGATGTTGCCTACAGATATATTTTTCTGCTTGAAAGTTCTTTATTAGTAATTTGTTTTAAATTATAATAAAAAGCATCCTGAGGCTTCCCTCTACAGAGTTTTACTTATCCCGTATGGATCAAACATTTCCAGGAACTCGAGGATGTGGAATGAGTTCCTCTCTGTTGCCAGCAACTTTATTTTAGTAGGGACCTATTACAGTCAACCACTGTCCAGTTCCTTTGAAGTGGACGCCTGCCTCTCCTTCCAAGACTCCAGAAGTAAGCCACTGGCCGCCTGAAGCCTTGAACCCTGTTTGGCAATTCAGGTGAACTGTTTCCTTGGCGGTTGGGCCAGCTCACTTCCTGGGCTAATTACAAAATCCGCTGCACACAGCTGAAGAGCATCATCACGTCTCAGTACACTGGCGCGTGTGTCCCCATTACTAACACACCAAGCATGAAGCCTGGAAAGGCCCCCTGTCATCTGGAAATCGGAGGCGGGGGCATCATCATCCAAAGACTTATAAATATCTCTTAACAAAGCTCCAGCTGAGCTGTGTCAGGGTTGCACACTTTCTTGTCTTTCCCCTACAGCTTTCAATTTGCTTTCCAAACATTTCTTTGTTGCCTTTGGCTGGGGTGCTCTTTAAAAAGAAGCACATCGTTAACCACAAAGAATGCTCACTGTTTTCTGTGATTGCAAACCAGCTCTAAGCACTTTCTCAGTGAGCAGCCCGGCAGCAATTACCCTGCTGCTGAAGACACTTCTAGGCACAGAGAGGTTTGTTTCTGAACAAGGCTCTAATAAATGATGACATGCTGGGGCCACCATTCACTAGACGCCTGGCCCCATAAGAAGGGTGAATCCATTTTTGTGCAAATTCCACAGGCACATGGACAATGCCTCCCTCTTCTCTCACTCAGACAAACTGGGCATTCATTCATCCTCAGGATTACTTGCCTCAAATGGGCACTCACAGTTGCTAAATGGCTTGGGAGGGGGTGGGGTTGCTCTGTGTCAAAAAAGGGCAAAGAACAGGGGAAGGACACCATCCATCAGGGAAAGGAGAGTCGAGCTGGTTCCCTGAGACAAGATCATGAGGTTCTGAAAGTCAACCCAAAGGACGAAGTGCTTCTGGCCCCCAGCTCTGGTCCTTCTGTCAAAGATGGTAGAAACTGACCTCGAAGCACCCCGAGCGGACGCTTCACAAGTGCAAGCTCCCCAGAGTGATTTCTCCCCAGCCTGCCTAGACTGGCTCTGGTTCACAAGCACAGCATCTCCGTCTTCTCTTTCCCACATCGATAATACCTGGTCATGCACACTTGGAGGAGATATCTCCCGGCAGGCTATACAGTGGATCTGGAAATTTTCCATAATGGTAGCTCTCCAGGTACAGTGTGAAGGGCAGCTAAACCTGCTGCGGTGACATAAGGAAATTCAAAATCTGATTTTTTAACTCCCTAAGCCTGCAGGCAAATGTCACCGTGCCCTCTGCAGGGGCTCTCATTGGGTCTAACCCTGATTAGTGACTGTCAACCACTGAGGAATGGGGTGGCCAGAGTTCAGAACTCACTCCAGGGAGGGCCAGAGGAAAGGAGATGCCCGAGTGTGGGATGGGAGAGTGGAAAAGTTACCAACTATTGCCCAAACTTCTAGCTGGGGAGGCTGGGGGGAGGAATGCTGGATAAGTAAACAATGCCTCCCAATTGAAGTAGTGGCCAGAGAGTGGATCCGTGTAGATAAGCACTCAAAAACGGTGGTGGTGGGGAGGACTGTGGCAGACCACACAGGATGGATGAGGCAGATGGCTACACTGAACGTGCTCCACTCCCACGACGGCAGGGCAGAATCTGTGTCCCCTCTTGGACTGGTGAGCCAAAAGCGACAGCAAAAGACACAGCAGATGAGTCAAGGTTAAGTCACACAGGGCTTTCCACTTGACCCTCCCAGGGTGTCCACTCTTTGGGGCAGCCACCTACTGAGGTGAGGTGAGCACGCATTCAGATGCTTCCAGCCACCCACGGTGGAGCTGACATGAAGCAGAGCAGAAAGGGCTGATCTCAGCAAGCCCTGCTCATGTTACAGATTCCTGCGCAAAACAGTGCTATGTGTTGGGGCACTTTGTTACCTACTGATGATTAACAGACGAAATAAGGCACCCTGATACTAAACCTGGTCTAAAGAGAAATGCGACTTGCCTCTCTGCCTTTCATTGGTTTTCATAATTGAGGTTGATTTTTTATTACTCTTATTTTTTCCTCTACTTTCTATCCCAGTAGAGGAAGTCACTCCCCCAGTGGGGCCTGAGTTTGGGGTCCAATCCTAGCCTAACAAATGTAATGTCTGAGGTGCTACAGTGGCAGAAATGTTATACATCAGTGAACAAGATCCTCATAAAACTTTATTGGAATTGTAACATACTTGTTTTGGAATGAAATAATTCATTTATTTAAAAAACAGATAATTGGGCAATTTTGAGCTTTTAGTGAGTGCTGTCACTTTATTTCTAGCCAGAGTCAACAGCTTAGTGCCAGAATCAGGGTTCAAAGGTTAGGGCATCACAGTTAGAACATTGTGGGACTCCACTGGAGAAGTCAGGGATAAAATCACTGAGAAATCCACAGCAATCCACAGGGAACATTGATTCAATACTATCAAAGCCTTAAGTTGGCTCCAGAACAACAGGAGTTTTCATCATCTGGACTATCAGCGACGGGCAGTATTTCTGGATGAACTTCGATAAATAACACAGTGTGCCTTCCCTGAGATTAAATTCCAGAGAACCTAACCACCTAATCATTCTGGGTTTTGCAATCCCTCCCTCCTCTCTCTCCCCTCCCTCTCCCCTCCCTCTCTCTGTGTCCTCTGCCTTTCTCCCCCCTCTTTCTCTCTCTCCCCCTTTCCCTTTTCACCTTTCTTCTCCTAGGAATAAAAGCATTTATGAACGGGCATCATTGCTACTCCAGTTCCCTCAAAGCAAATTGGCAGCAAGGAAAATCAAATTAACTTTTGTTGTCTATGAAAGCAAGCAAAAGAAAAGTATTTATCACCTAACAGGGGATTCTGCCTGGGGTACGTTCCCTTACGAGGGTGTCTAAACGCGGCTTCCTAGCTGCCCAGAAGGGCACCCTCCCCGCGCTTCGTGGGGACCCCTTCTTAGGGGCTGGGGTGTCCGTCCTCAGCCCCGCCCCGGGCTCCCCGACAGACGGGGCGCCCGCTCCGCCTCCCCGATTCCGAGCAGTCGGGGTGGTCTCCGAAGCTGGGACCCCTCCTCTCCCGCCGGGACCAGGGGACGCGGGCAGGTGCGCGGGGGAAGGGTCCGCAGACAGCCGGTGGCCGGGCTCAGGGGTGCGTGCGGGAGCCAGCGGGGCCGCGCTTACCTGGAGGTAGGGCCGCCCGTGGGCCACTCCGCCCACGACGATGTCGGCCGCGGCCATGGTCCCCGCGGGCGAGAAGCCGAAGCCCACGTAGCCCGCCGTGCGCACCTCGAGGCGGAAGCCTAGGCGTCCGCCCCGCGGGCCCCAGCCCAGCCAGTAGGCGCCCTCGGCGTCGAGCATCGTGCGGTGCGGGTAGAGCCCTCCCGAGCCCCCCGCCGCCGCCCCGGGGAGCAGCGCGCACAGCGCCAGCAGCAGCCACCCGCGCATCGTGGGGCCGTGGCGCACCTGGCTGCAGCCGCCCAGGACGCGGCGGGCGCGGGGCCTGGGACCGCCCCGCCGGCCGGGGAGGGAGGGGACCCGGAGAGGCGGGACCGAGGGGAGGGGAGGGGAGGGGAGGGGAGGGCCGCCCGCCAGCGCAGCCCGGATCCACCTGCCGCTCGACCCCCGCCCCTTCCCTGGGGTGTGGGTTTGGCGGGAAGAAAAGCGAGGAGCTTCCTGGAGGGACAGACGGAGAGGCCCAGGAGCAGGCGCCCGGCAGAGGGGAGAGGAGGGGGAGACCCGGACCTGGACGAGGGCGGTCGGTGTGGTGGGAAGTGAGGCAAAGTCCCCTCCGGGTGACCTCAGCGCCCCTGCGTCCATGGCTGTGGACTCTCTAGGGCCCTGGTACCCAGAGATGCCCACACCCCGTGGAGGGACACATCCACCTACACCGGGACACTTCCCTAGGCCTCTCCGGGCAGCCCCCAAATCTCCGTCCCAGCGGGAGTGGGCAGAATATTGCTCTTCCACCTGGGTTGGGTTGGGCTCCAAGAGGAGGCAATAATCTCCCTAACTACTTTGCCATCAGGAGTGTAGGTCAAGGTTGATTTTCTTTTAAAATTCTTTTTTCCTTTTTTTCTTTTTAAATTTATTAGTACATGTTTGCAGTACATAACGATTACATTCATTTGGGGGAGTTGGTACACGTACATAACACATCTTTTAATTCTTTTTTGTCACCCCCCCCACCATGATATTTCAAGTTCTAGACTTGTGTTTGTCAAGAGTAGGTTTTGTTTAGTTTTTGCCTGTACCTTTCAACAAATCACTCCTGGCTTCAGATTGCTCCATATTCAGTAAGACTTCCTTCTGTATATACACTTTGCATGTTTCAAAAAAGAAGTTCTCAGGCGGCTCACAAAATGCAAAATAGAAAAACAAATGAGAGGCAATCTGATGAAAAATACGGATAAGAAGTCTACAAATCTGTACTACTTTCTCTGAATTAGAGGCTCCACACAACCTACTCCCACTTCTTATTCACTGTCCTCAAGTTCTATTACTGATTGTGTTTTCTTGCACTTGATTTCTATTCCCATAACCTTCCCAAAGTGTGTGTGTTGTTGTTTTTTTTGGTACCGGGGATGGAACTCAGGACCTTGCGCTTGCGAGGCAGGCGCCAGAACCACTGAGCTAAATCCCTGGCCCATCCTTCCCAAAGTTACCAGCATGCATCTGAACTCTCTTCTCCTGGGGATTCAAACACTTGGCCATGCCTGGAAAACAACTTGCATGGACATGCATCTGCCCACTAGGGGATTCAGGGAGTTACCTAGGACAGGATTTGCCCCAAGGAGAAAAGGGGTCAAGGTCCACAGTGACAACTGGCGAACCTCAGAGGAGAATGTTGCTGAAATATTGGAACCAGTTGAGAAATAAAAGGGCCCCTGACACCTTCAAAGTACCAAAGCATGGAGAATATGAAATGGCAGCTGCCAGGCGCCTGGGCTCCCTCTGGACCCCCTGGGCAGATGCCAGGGGCAGCAACATCCATGAAGCAGCCTTAGCACTGGGTTTCTCCAGGCCGAAAGAGCTTGTCTGCTGCTACTTACTTCAGCCATGCAGAAAGGAAGGCTAGAGAGAGAGGGAAAGGAACAAAATGGTGGACTCCAGTCCAAGAGGAGTGTGGTGCCACATGAAGTGCACTCTCTGCTACACTGAGCAGCCTTTTGCTCTCTTGGGCAGAGCCTGGACATTTAGACTATTACAGTGCTAGAAGGCGAATCTGACTGGTGAGCTTTCTTTTATTCCTAGTTTGGGGGAGCTTGGAACCAACCCATCCCTATTATCTGCTTCCTGAGATTCCTTATATAAATCCCCAATTCACAGCCACCAGGACATTTTCTATCTCCTTATGAAAATGAAATGATGCCAGCCCTTCTTAGCAGGCATTTGCTGCTCTGGCTTCACCTTCCATCACACTGGTCTTCCTCCGGGGGACCTCTAATGCATTAAACACTGGCAGGACCCTCAATGGAGAGCACTGCTTCCCTCCCATCAGGGTGTCTTTCCGCCACCGTGCTGGCTGGGCTGCACTGCCTGCATTTGCCTTTTCTTCTCTTTGTCCTTTGAAGGATTTTCTGGTCTTCCTTCCACACTTCACATCAGATGGTACCAGCCCTCCACGGTGGTGCCCCAGTGCCGAGAATGTTCATTCTGACCAATGAGTGGTGCCCAGGACACTTCAGTGCACTTGTGTCTTGTCTGCCTGTTTCCCTCCAGTAGCTTCTTTAGCTCAGCAACTGCATGGCAATCCTTGTCTTCCACCCACGGCCTAGAATATGGCCGGACACCTGACAGGCGCTTAATAAATATTTGTTGGAAGACCAAATAAATGGCATCCTGATCCTCCCGGATGCTCCTCTTCACAGAACTGGCGTGCAGAGGAAAGCTTGAGCCGCAGATATGACCTAGTGCTCTGCTGTGCTTTGGTATTGAGGCAAAATAGAAAAGATCACACATGGCTACGCAAAAGAGCAAGTCTTAAACTGTTTTTCATTATTTCATTGAGTGAGACCTTTGAGTGTGAACTTATTTCTTTTGTTGTGACTGGCATCGCTTCTAAAATCTCGGAGCGCTCAAGAAACATTAATACTAATGTATTCATCTTCAGATTAGATCGACAAACCGAACATTATTAGCAGAATTCTTACTCAAGACACCCATTCTCTTTGACTTCACCCAGAAATCTGAGACAAAACAGAAAATGAATGTTGTCTATGTGCACTTTGTAAGCTGTTTGAGTTCCCGGGATCAAAACTAACCCTATGGCTTCAACTGCAGGCAGGACTGAGGTACCCTGTTTGGAAACCAGGAATCCTTTCACTCCTTGCCTTAAATTCCTAAGGGGAGCAGGAAGGGGGCTAGGAACATGGCTCAAGGGTTCAGTGTCTACTTAGCACAGAGACACCCTGGGTTGGATCCCCAGAGCTGCCCCAAAAAGTGGAGGGAGGGAAGGAGGAAGCAGGGAAAGAGCACAGGCCCATGAACAACTCAGGGTACATGGCAGAGAGAAGAAGGCGATCAATGGGAAGAACTTCCAGAATTATTTTTGTAACTGTTTTTGTAAAATGAAACTGACTTATTTAAAGGAAAAAAGCCAGGAAGTGCAGAAAAGTATGAATAAGAAAGTGAACTAAAAAAAAATTTCACCTGAAAATCCACTATCCCAAAATAACCCTTGCATGCATTCCCGGAACATCATTCCAGAAGCTAGTTCCACTGAAGTGTTGGAGGAATAGCTGTTGGGCGGGAATTTGTAAAGAAACAAGTGAATTACTTTTCTAAGACTCCACTTGAGATAAACAGAGTGACTCTAAACATGCTGGTCACAATCACATCTTTCAGGCTTCTTTTCTTATTACGTGTCCTTGGGACATGTGAATAGACAAAAGAAATTTAAAAAAAAATACTAGAGATTCAGTGTGACTGTAAGTTCAAGACATTTCTCTGAATTACTCATTCCTAAAGTGAATCATTTTCTCATACTTTTCAATGAGGGATTTTAAATGTCACATTTATTTTGATTCCAGCTTGCAATCAGCCAGTGTGACTACATCCAAGCGGAGTTTTCTACCTCCAGTCCTCTATTGTTCAGGGTTATTTATATTTCTACAGTAGTCAACTGTCAGAGGCTCGGACAAGGAATGAGAGAATGAAGCCAAGGCAGAGTCTATAGCTTGCCATGAGGTAGAGATGGTCTCAAATAGGTGATTTCTCCTTGAGAGTATCACAATTTTTCTGCCTACTTGTCCCTAAGGTGTAAGAGAAATATTAATATTTATAAAGTTCCTGTCTTCTAGGGAGCTCAAAGAAAAATATTTATGTAAGTGTTCTCAGCAGTTCTGCAGCATTCAAATAGGGAAGCTGCAGCATTTTCTCACTTTAGTCCGTGAACTAAGCCACTTGTGTGGAGTTCACACTGAGTCAGTGCAGAAAAGCCAAAAATAGAACTTTGGTTCCTCTTTCTACCTTTCTTTCAAGCTACTTACTTTCTCTGACTATCACCTCATTTCTAATAAAAAGTAATAATTTTTAAAGCCACCATGACATCAGTAAGAAACATTTTTTTGGCTAGGCTAGGATTTTTTGAGTGAGCAAGATGCTGTGATCTATTAAAGAATGCTATTCTCCCCATTTTAATAGTGGATGCAACTATTAATGACAGTGGTGTGGATGGAGAGAGTGAGGGTATAGGGTCTTTGCTTTTATTATCAGAAAACTGTGATGCTCTTAATTGGTTCTTGAGGTTATTTTGAAACTGAATGCCATTTGGCACCGAAAATTACACTTAGGCCTTCTTTTAAGCAATCACTGCAAGCAAACCACTTTGTCCAAAACCCACACTTCAGTATTATCCGTAAACTACTCTCTGAGGTAAAACCGAGTCCACTGAAAAAAAGTCTGTGAAAGAAAAGAGCAAGTTCATCGCTAATGACATCTGCCGGGATTTTCCTTTACAGGCAAGCATGATGTGTATCTGTAATGTGATAGGGAAGAAACTGATTTAGGCTATGTACTCAGCCTGTGCTACTTGAAAGCTGTGCTCTGAAAAGTTGCCTGGGGGCTTGGCGAGAGTGATGCGCCTTGGAATCTAGCTCCTTATCAGAGTGATATTTAGCATAAAAAAAATCCATGTCCTCACATCTTGGAAAATCTCACTTCTAAGGGGAGCAGGCAACTGATGCTGGTAGTGACAGTAGGAGGAGAAATGAGGGGTGGAGAAATGTGCCCAGGCAGTCATAGGCCCATCAGCCTTCCACAGAATCTGACAGACTCTTTCCTTGATACCCATACCTTGCATAGAAGCTGGTGAGTCCTGAAGTGATCATTCAGTGAGACAAATTTTAAAATCAGTACTAGCAGTAAGGTCAGTTACTTCACACAGAGCAATGCCTGACTTCTCCACTCCTTTCCCTCAAAGGAAATTCCCTTGGGTGTCTCAAGTTTGTTATGGACATTGGTTTTGTCAAGTTTGAGCAGATACGTCGCAAGAAAGAGTAGCAAGCAAGAGAACATGTGAAAGTGGGCTTTTCTCCCCAAAGATCACGCTTCTAATCAGGTGATGGATCTGGCACTTAAATATTTCAGCGCTGTTATACTTCTAAGTCCATGCTTAGTCGGAATCAGCAACCAGTATCAATCCAAACTGAACACAAATTTACCTTCATATGGAGAATGAGAAGTTTCATTACAACTCTGTTCCAAAATTCCCCATGTGTTTTGGAAAATTTAAAGATATCTGTACAATAATGACAGAATATAAAACTAAAAATATAAATTTTAACATTTAGTTGCTAAAACCTTAATTGAAGTCATTACAGTCATTTCCAGGAATAATAAACAATGAGCACAATTTCCCTTAATAAAGGGAAAAAAACTAATAAACAACTGTTTTCATATGAAAATTGATAAACATAAGATGTACTCTGGGAATGAGAAGTAAGGCTATTTCCTATGCTGAGCGATTTTATGTCCTCTCATCTCTAAATCTAAGCTCTAGTCTTAATTCTTTGGAAATTTCCACATTTCAAGATCCAGATTAAATAATTAGCTTTATGAAAATACAATTTGGTTTTCAAAAAGAAACTTTTCCCTTATGTATCTAATTGAATAAAGACTAAATTTGAAACCAAATAATTAAATTGAGCATCACCTTTGTTATGGACCAGATAAGAACTTTTCTTGCTTAGTGTTTGCCCAGAAGGGCTCTATCTAAACCCCAGACTCTAACAGGATTGGCCTTAGGAGCACAATCATCGATGCTAACGACAGCACAGGGCAAAATCAGCAGGAAAACTCCCAAGGAGTCCTCGGCTGAGAAGAAAAGGCCCTGTGCCTCCCTAGTCCTTCTCCCTCTGACATGTTTATGAAAATTAATACTCGGTAAAAACCAATCCACCAGTGAGCTTGAGATGCCAGAAGAATAGAGTAAAAACTGTCAAGAAGATGTGGAGGAGACGGGCATTATTAGGGTTAGGAGTAAAACCGTCAGCACCATGGGCTACTGATACAGTACCCAAATTTCTCACTTAAACTTCACAGAAACTTTAGAGGCCAGTATTGTTCTTCTCCTCACTTGGAGGAAACTAAGGAAGAAACTGTCTTTCAAATTCTATCAGAGCAAAGGCAACAGAATCATATCTTACTTGTGAAAGAAAAAAATTTTTTATAACATTAAATAACTCACCAATACCATAAACTACTACATATTTTTAAAAGTCTTTCTATCGCTTCTTATCAAATAGTTCTACTGGTAGTACTTTTGTTAGATACAAGTAAATAAACAACAGAGGGTCAATTTACTGTAGATGCTTGGAGCTTTTCTTGACACAAGTTTCTAAAACCTCATGTGGTGACTGAGTTCCCAGAGTAGTGGCGATGTATCAAAATGGATTCTATGGCAATGGAATGTATCAAATTGTAATGCTGCAAAGGTCATTGTGGGGGTGCAGTTCAGAAAGAGGAAATGAGTTTGAAAGTTTGTCATCACTTTATTCTGTCTCTCCCTACCTGCTACACGTGTGCACTTGTACACACAGGCGTGCGCACGCACACACACACGCTCAAGTAGTAAATGTTCAGTTACTCTTGCTAGGGGGGCATGGCAATTTTCAAGTCCAATTTTCTCCTTTTTTCAAATGTTAGGAGATGGAGAGCTAGCTACACTGAAATTTTAAACTTTGTTCAACACAAAATGAGGGAGGATGTCTTGTAACAAACAACTTAAAAATAAGTAATCTAGCTCTTTTTCCGGTTTATAATCAGTGCTTAGAATTCACAGCAGCAAAAAGTTATGATGGAGGAAATTGCCATGATCATATTTTTAAATTGTGGGGTCTATCTTGTGACCCCTAGTGACATCGGAGAGTAAAGGCATTTAGATAATTCAGATCTTGACTGCAGATAGAGCATTTATCCATCAGTGAGTACAAAATATTTTGAAAACCTAATTTTAAAAAGAAAACTTGTCTTCTTTGTTTTTTTAAAAAAACTGATCGTAATTTTTTATTATTAATATTTATGTTGCAAAACTGTTATATCAGAAAAGATCAAACAAAGCAGTCAAAAGATAACCATCATTTGGATATAAAGATTATCCCTATGTCTCCAATACTGTACAAAAGCTTTCTTGATTAGCAGAAATAATGTTTTAATTTGAAAAACTATACTACTGTGAAGTAATTTCATCCATGTAGAGAATATTTAGGAGCCTAAATATTCAAGGACAGGGGCTTGACCTGACTTGGGGGAATGTTTTGATTTGCTTGCCTCAAAGAGAAAGCCAAATGACCAGCCCCAAAAGACCATCCCTTCAACCTTTTGCTAAAAAGTGAAAGTTAGTTCCACCTTTCAGAACCCCCTAGATCAATCCAGTTCCTAGGGAAACAACTAGTAATATAGACTAGTAAGGTTGACTCTAACTGTCCACCTCACGGTGAGCAAGAGAAAATAAATGGTGGGTGAGCAGGTGACTCGAAGACAACAAAACTAGACAAACTGACTAATCACATGGGAATCATTCATGAAGCGTATTCATTGTTGATTCTGCATTATCTGATGGAGAAAATGACTCCTTTAATATAAAGACATCTGAAACCACAGAAATAAGCAGCAGACTGAATGTCTCTGGACCAATCAGAGGGATGGGATGTGTAAAAATGGAAGAGACAACGGTGACAAAGGAATTCAAGAGTCCTACAGAATTCTGTGAATCTGGCTGCCTCAGCTCACATGAACTTCATCTCCCTCCGGGATCGGTATCCCATTTTGAGGTAATTCTTCTTCAGCAGTGCCCTCTACCCCAACTTGGCTAGTGGCATGTCATCATAAAGCTTGCGAATCAGGGGGGCAGGGGCTTGAGTTGTTCCAACAAAAAACAGAACTTACCTTAATTAGGTCACCCAATCAGCTCTGCCCAACCATCACCAATAGAGGAGCAGGAAGACAAGTTGGTACAAAGTGATGACCGTAGGGGTGGAGTGTATAGAAAGGAGCTAGCCTGAAAGGGAAAATTCAAGGTTAAAGTAACAATTCTATCTCATGTGTGATTATCTACATGGATGTATTATGTGACACGTTATATGAAGTATAAGCCCTATTCCAATACATTAATGTATTCTATTATATATTTATGTAAGAGAAAGGCTACATTTGTGTGGAATCTTTTTTGTTGTTTTGATCAGAAGATCTCCATCTAGAGGATAAATTTCGGGTCGGGGAGCTCCTGAATATTAAAATCAGAAACTCTAACAAAGCTGTGATTATTATGGAATGAATACTATAAAATTAAGAGATTACTAAATGTTTAATCAAAGAAAACATTCACAGTAAATATTCTCCGATGGAAAAGATTTTCTAACTAGCCTTTTGTGGACAGTTACCAAGTTTTACAAATCTCCATATTTTTGAATAGCCAAATTTCACCTAGCTAGAGAACTTCTAAATAAGCAAACATGAATTTGAGTGTATTGTAAACAAAACCTTTTAAAGAAATCATCTTTTTTATACATCTCTGTTAAAAAAAACCCATTCCTTAATTCATTGGAATTAATCCTTTTATATGCTTTGGTTGTTTGAAATTCATGGAATTTCCATTAGATATTCCTTTATTCACAAATACATTTGAGAATCTGTTGCGTACTTACAGGGTTCCAGAAATTGGTGGTATAGTGCTGAACAAAACTCATTTTGTCCCCTTCTGGACCTTGCATTCTAGTGATTTAAATGACTCAGTTAGCATTAGAGGAAGAAGCAAAATATAGGTAGTCACAGACCTGACAGGATTTCCCCTCTTTTGAATGGGATCTAGAATACACCTTTTTTTTTTTCCACATAAAGTCATTTTTGAAATATTACCACTTTTTTTTTTTTGGTACCAGGGATTGAACTCGGGTCCTTGCGCTTGCACAGCAGGCAGTGAAACCACTGAACTAAATCCCTGGCCCTACCATTTTCTTATTTTGATTTCCACCAAAAGAAAGTACAACATGAGGGCCTCCATTCCCCTAAATAAAAAAGTGTTGAAGTGTTTTCTCCATGTGGTAAGAATTATCGGAACATAGACAGTAACTAAAACAAAGCAAAAATTTGGGGAAGAGTATTTACATAAGAGAGAACTGCATCAAGATAGTCTTTGTGGGGCCAAGAAACAAAGTTTAAACCAGCATGAAGAAATAATGTACCCAAGCACTAAAAAAGCACACGGAGCTGAGCCATGCTGAGCAGGTCTTGACCACAGCACTCACTGGGTCTGAAGTGCTGGTGTGTTTTGTTACGTGCTTCCGCAAAGCAGAGCTGTTTAACCCTCCCACCTTCATTTATTTGGAAGCAAAGGCAGTCGAATGCATGCTTGGGTCTGTATGAGACACACGGAATCCTTTGCTTTACTGCACGGATACGGATATTCTGAGCCTCCCCCGTTGCCTGTACTCCAGTGGATACACGTGTTCACAATCTTTCAGTCTCACTCTTCTAGCTTCTCTTCCCAGCCTCATTTCCCCCGCAGCCTAACATCACTCTACAGCCCATGAACCAAGAAAGTCAAAATGCTTCTAGAATTCTGTGATATATTTTATAACTGCATATCTTGGGGTAGGTGTATTTGCCTAGGACATATACATGCATGTAAAGCACTGCTCTAATATCTATTTAACCTCTTTTTGCAAAAGTTAAAACTCAGTCACTGAGTTTGCATTTTAAAACAGAATACAATTTTTAGGAGTAGAGCAGAAAGAAACTTTTCTTTCGATATGCGTATTTTCATTGGTTATTTATGTAAAAGCTTCTGAAAATCTTTAAGAATATGATAAAAAAACATTTCTTCTCTTACAATCATAGTCTGTCTACTCAACAAATGAAAATGTTTGATTTGAAGCAGAGTCAGATGTTAATGAATCATTTCACTGCTTTCAAGGGCAGGCGTATTTTCCTTTACAACAAATATAAGATGTCATTGGAACTATTTTCCAATAGAACCTATTTTAAATGTATGCTGGTGAAATTTTAAAAATGCAGCTTGGAGGATGGTGATGACAATGACTGATTATTGTCATTTAGGGTATTTCTGCTCCTTCTTCTGGTCTCCCCTCCTCTGGTCTTCTCTTTCTTCTTTTTTTTTTTTTTTCTTGGTTCCGGGGATTGAACTTGGGACCTTGCGCTTGTGAGGCAGGTGGCAGAACCACTGAGCTAAATCCCCGGCCCCAATTCTCTTTCGTTTTTAGTTTCCCCAGGTGCAGTCTACCTGTAGGTAACAAGATAGGGGCTCAATTTCAATTTTTAAAAACGGGAAAGCCTGAACTCTAGCACAGGGGACTGCCTGGAATCAAATCTCAGCTCTGCCATTTATAGCTCTGCCAAGTTAGTTGCTTAACTTAGTCGACTTCTGTGTCTCATTTTTATCACTTATAAAATGAAGATAAAATTAATAAATGTGTCATAAGGCTGTTAGAATTAAATGAACTCATATTTGTAAAGTTCTTAGAGCCTGGCCCTATATAAGTACATGGTAAATAAAATAAATATGCCAGCCTAAAGACAAAACTCTGCCACAGTCCTAGAAATAATTTCTTTAGAGCAAAATCTGGAAAGTTAGGGGCGCCATCTAACTTTCTGTTTACCTCCATATTGCTCCTTTTCTTACATAACGATTAGAGTCTATTCCAAACAGTTGAAATGATTCCTTTAATAAATAAAATTCCTATAGTAAATACAAATTCTTTTTGTAAATAAAAGTTGCAGAAGATGCCCATTGTTTCCAATCCGTAGGTCATAACAGAAAGGCAAGATTTCTTCCGAAATTAGACCATAGTGAGAAATAGAGTAAAGAAATGAATATGCCAGAAATGACTAAAAGTGAAATACAGGCAAGCAGAAGAAAACATTTACAAACCCAGTGATTAAGAGCATACAAAGAGTTCTGTTAACCTTGGCTTAAGGGTCCACTCCTGCTTGACATTAGCCATAAATACAGAGGTGACGTGTTCCAGGGCAAATAACATCAAAGGCTAAGGGAAAGGGTGATGATGCAGAGGAGTCCACCCAGTCTCCCTGGAAGAGCAGGGTTTAACACCATTTTCCAGCACACTAACCAAACCAGCAGCTTTAATGCTAAGTGTAAAATTTTTACTAACTCTGACACAAAAGCCTGCAAAAGGCATTGTAAACAGTTGCTCCTGTGGACAAAGGAGCCCAATAAAATTAGAAGCGGACTTTATCCTAGTGTCTCTGCGGTGGTGACTGCTTAGGACCTTTGCATTTGACTTGGATGAATAAAGCCCCTCGTACTTACAGATCCCCTGAAGGGTCTGACATCACTCACAAAGCACTCACCCTTTAAGAGTCTCATCACATTGACCTCTGACCAAATAGAAAGATCTGGTTCCTGAGGGAGCTCTGAGCTAGCTATTCATTAGTAAGGAAGTTGAAGCACAAGTCTGGGGCCCAGGAAATCATTTGGATTTAGTAATTAGTTCTTGGAATTTAAAATGTGACTGTGTATTTTTTTCTCCATAATTGCTAAGTTTTAATAAATCACTATTCAATATCTACTCTCCTAAAACTAAATAGAAGTAGTAAAGATGTTAAAATGCACAGTCAGGTAAAAGTCCAAGAAGTATTTTTCTTTACATTTATCAAGAAAATAGCAGTCTTTTTGTTTTTGAGATCAGAATTGTAATTTCTCTATATGGTAGGAGAAATATAGCTATGCTAAGAATGTGATGGCATTTTTGGGTTAAGTAGCTCTCCTTACCAAAAACTAACCACTATCCATCTTCACCCAGAATGTGCCTATTTCTAAGTATAGCTATTTCCAGTAAATTAATTTAGATTTCAAAAACTTCCTGATGCATAACAAGAAATAAGGAATACTATAGCACACTTTTGAAGAAAGGATATGGATTAGATTTGGATTAGATCTGCCTGGACTAGATTTGCCCCAACCCCACTAACACAAGTTTTCAGAGCCCACAACCACAAAAGAAAAGTGAGTGAACAATGAGAAACAGCAGCAAGCTTTGGGGAACTACAGTGCAACTGGATGAATGATAACTAACTTGCCAAACCTCAGGAAACGAAATCCTAACCTCTCAGTAGGCAAAATTCAGGAGAAAGGATTTAAGTCACAGAATCTCCCGGTGATACAGCAGCACAGGCACCTCTCGGAGAGAAGGTGATGAAGTGGGGAGGACCCTGGAGATAGGAAGTGTCGGAAACAGAAACCAGGCAACAAATCCCCCTCACTCCACTCCAGCACTCCCACAGACCCTCTCTATTTTAGTCGAAAACTGAAGAATTCTGCAGAAAAGGTAATCAAGCAACTCTAATTGGAGGAGAAAGAGATCAGGCCACAAGGGTAGGAGGCCTATAAGCAAAGAAGGGCAGTAAGTGAGGTGCTGAGTGTCCACTCCCAGCCCCTCCTTCCAGCTCCTAGCGCTGTGGGAGCTGACAGCCCTCCAGACAGCAGGTAGAAGATCACTCACTGGAGAATCTGCTCCGCCTACAGATGGCGATGTTGGGCTCCTTGGTGAAACTGCCCCGCCAGATCCCCCGGCAGGAAGAGAAGTGATGGGTCCCACCAGGCCCTTAAGCATCCAGTTTCACCCCCCAGCTTTCAGAATAAAGGAACTGAAAAAACCACAAGGTAATTGGGGAAATCGTCTACTCTTCTAAAATGAGAATCAGAGACCAAAACAACAAAAAAGTAAGAAAAGGAAAACAAGTGATAAAAAAAAGGAATTTGGAGACCTGGAAACTACCTTGAGAAAACAAAATACAACAAAACTCTCTCAATAATATGCTCAGAGAGCTAAGAAATAATACAGCATCTATAAAATAAGACTGGGATGCTACAAGAAATGATCCAATAATAAAAGGAGTCTTGGAGACTAAAAATGAAATATTGTCAGTGAAAAACACAAAGAGATAGGAAGGCATTGCTAGGAAAAAAAAGGTCTCTAGAGAGTAAATCCAAAATCAGAAAATGAGATGCAAAATAACTAATGTTAATAGTACCAAAGTACTCAAGTAGTTCCTATCCAAATAATATTAGTTCCAGAAAAAAAGAAAGCAAGAAAGCTGAGTACCTTAATTGGGAAGGAGAGGAGAGGAACAAATAGTTCAAGAAAATATCCCAGAGTTGTGGAATAGAGTTACTGGGCTCAGGATGAAAATAAAACAAAAAACCATAATCATGAAATCACTGCACATGGATGAAAAATAATCTGAAAAATTTCCAGAGAAAGGAAGCATAAACAAGTGAGAACCAGTCTGGCTTGGACTTCTTAATAGCTCACTGGAAAATTTATACACAGCTACATTAGCAATTAAGGAAGGATGAAGGTAAAAATATAGAATTTCAGATTTTCAAAATCTCAAAAACATATTCCCTATGAATCTATTCATAGGAATATGCCAGAATAAGAAAGAGGATGATTACAAAGCCATAAATTGGGATCTCAGACAAGAAAGAAATAAAGGGAGAGCTTCCCATAGCTTGACGGAGGGAGCTCCAAAGGTGACAGCTCAGTACAAGAAAGAAACCAGTCCACACTAGCACAGAGCAGATGGCTCAAGGACAACATCCAAGACACTGAAATGGACAGAGTACCTGATGTGTCCGTAGCACTTTACACATCTGGGAGGGCTGAAGGATAGACATATGCCAGATACATAGAAAACTAAGCAAACAATACAGTTAGGGCAAAATTTAAGAATTTTAGCTCTTAAATTTGGTCTATGATATATTTTCATTACTTTTCTCTGTGGTATCAGATAAGGCTCTAAATTCCTCTTTTTATTTGAGAAAACCATTTGTTCCAGCATTGGTTTTTGGAAGGGCTATCCGTTCTCCCCAAAGAATTGCCTTGGTACTTTTGCTGAAAAGTCACTTGACTACAAATGTAAGGGCGCATATCAAGACTTTATATTCTACTTCATTGATCTGCAGACCTATTCTTAGCCAATACTACACTGTCTTGGTGGTTGTGGTTTTGTTTTTAAAATTTGATTTGCAATCTGAAGCCAGGAATTCAAAGTTTCTCAACATCTCCTTCTTCAAAATTTTTTCCCCACAATAAAAGACATATTATCATTAATTCCCCTCAAGATATTTTCTCTCATTTTTAGCACACTTATGCCATCATTCATGTCACTTTCTGAAACAGCTCCAAAAGTCCTACCAACTAAAGAAGGTGTGATAAAAATATAGTGAATGCTGCTGTTGAGTGGCTTCCCTGATGGAAAGATGTGCTCATAAAATACCCTTACAGTGTGTCCTCACCTTATTCACACTATAAGGCACTGTATGACTTCTGGTTATTTCCCCAAGTGACTTTGAAAGGTAAGCATTTTGAATTGACTGAGGACATCCAAGGCATCCACAACAGCACAACTAAAGACACTCATGAAAGAGGACATCCAGAGCTGCTTCAGAAGGTGGGAAGAACAATGGGACAAGTGTGTTGTAAGTGATGGGGAGGATTTTAAAGGGGATTAACGGTACTGTGTCTTTGGCTGTATTTTTTTTAAACATTCGTCCTATATTTCAGTTACATCTCATGTGCTTTAGACCCAGGGAATGGAGACTGGTAAATCACAGTGCTTGTTTAGCACTGAAGTTTTTAGCTGTGATTTCTTTTTCCTTATTTCTTGAGTGTACAAGTGTATTTATGTAGCAGTGTTGCATCTAGTTTCAATGATCATTACGTATCCACATCTTCCTGTAGTGCCCTTCACACTGAATCATGGTTTACCCATATGACCATTTGGATAATGTGGAAAAAACAGTTTGCCTTCCAAAGTTAGGTCATTTTTACAGGTTTAGTCTCTGCCACTGTCATGGATCACGTGCTCTAAGAGAAGCCAGCTTTTGTTTTACGGACATTCGCACAGCCTGTAGAGAGGTGCACATGGGGGTGAATTCAGATTTCCACCAATAATTACCACCTCTCTAGCCCTGTGAGTGAACCACCTTGGAAGTAGACCCTAGCTATGCTGCTCCTGAATTCCTGACTCACAATAACTAAGGAATAGAACTAATGTTTTTTGTTGTTTTAAGTCACTAACTTTGAGGAAATTTGTTTTACAACAATGGCAATCTAATACAGGTGGCATTTATTGCATTATATCTAGCATTTAAAGAGGCTTCTCAATGCTTCACAGTTTTTAGTCCATCATATTCTCAGAAACAGAATCATTGAGTGTGAAGGACACACATCTGATGTCCTCTTACCTCAAGGTTTTTTCATTGGCACTACAGTCCCTTCCCTGGCCACCCTACCTAGAATTTCAGTCTGCTGTTTTATACTTTCTATCCTCCTTTCTGACTTTATTCCTCCCTTACTATTTATCACTATTGAACACACTAATAATTTTATTTTTAATTGTTGTTATGGTTTATATCTAGATGTCCTCCCAAAGCCTCTTGTACTTACTTGGTTTGGGGTGGGGAGTGACTGGATCATGGGTGTGTGACCCTGGATTAGTCCCCTAATTGGTTTAGCATAGTTCTGGGTGTGGGTAATAGACTTACTAAAGAGAGAAGCCTCACCTCTGGTGTGGGTAGAACCAACCAGTAGGCTTCCAGCCTGGATGGAATGAAAAGAGACAGAAGAAGGAAGTCCCAGTGACTCCTGCCTCCGATGCCATGGACTGTTTCTCCTCTGTCATGCACCTCTGCTATACTGACTTGCCATGGAGCCAAGTGACTATGGAGTGAACCCTCTAAAAACTGTGAGCTGAAATAAACCTTTCCTCATTTAACTTGTGAATATTGGGTATTTTGTCCCATCGACAAGAAAGCAACTAGGGCAATTGTCTATATTGCAGGTAGAACATACATGTTATAAATGCAAAGATTTGGGTTTTATTATTTTCTGCTATGTCCTACAGCAAATGAACATTGTGTGGCAAATAGTAGCGACCAATAAATATGTGGAGAATGAGTGGGACCGGGGATTTAGCTCAGGGGTGCCACCGCCTGCCTTGCAAGCTCAAGGTCCTGAGTTTGATCCCCAGAACCAAAAAAAAAAAAAGAGTAAAAGATCAGGTGAAATTTTAGCACGAGCCTCAGTCAGATTACCATGGTAAAACCCTGTCCTATGATACCCTGATATAATCCCAATTCTTTCATGATTCCCCAAAACATCAAAGGGAGGCCCAGCTGTCCAGATTCAGGGTGGGGTGTACCATGCTTTCACCAATTCTTTTCTATTTCTTTGATGCCTACAGCACTTATTAGGCTCCTAATAATTGAAAACTTTGGGTTATTTAAATTCCATTAGTTTCCAATTTTTCTAGAACAGGATTTTCTTTGGTTCAAGTTTGATATCTCCTTTGCTTCTTTTTTGGTACCGGGGATCAAACTCGGGACCTTGCATTTGAGAGGCAGGTGGCAGCACCACTGAGCTAAATTCCCAGCCCTCTCCTTTGCTTCTTAAGTCTTGTTTAGATACAACAATTGCTCCACATTAAATCTAACCTTTTTCAGATCTCTGAAATGGGAAAAGTGGTTCAATTTCACAACTTCACCTATTTATCTGAGCTCAGCTTCTTTTCTCACCTTACTTAATTTTTAAACTTAGACAATATAAACTTTGTTCTTCATAATATTCAATTTTAAAAATCAGACATCCATACAAAGTACGGTTGGAAAACTTCAGGAAGGAAAATGAATACAAAAACTTTCAACAATTTTATTCTTCTTTGCATACTGAGCCAAAATAGCCTTTTTATCTTAGTTTAATTGTCACAAAAGGCATATGTTTGATTGTTCTTCACTAAAGAAAAGGAAAAGTTGTGTTTGTTATTATAAATACTAAAGTAGAGAAGAATGCTGGTTTCCAAATAACAAGAATGTGACCTGATTAAACTTATTCCTTCTGTAAGAGGAGACTCTTACAGATTTTTGTGGGCCTGCAGAACACTGATCAAAGGATGGGAATTTATTGTACTATAAGGAATACAAAGGAACAGTTGTTTTAACTTAAGCAATATTGTCCTTAGAAATATTACTAGTGAATATATAGTTACAAACAATATGGAAGGGAAATTATTTCTGGTTCTTAGAGCATATGGGTGTTTTAAATATGCCAGGAGACCATCATTTGGCTGACTAAAGTCAGATCTCCACAAGGCAAATGAACCAAGTCAATTAGACAGAAAATGTTCATTGTTTTGAGGCTAATTCAGCTGTCATGGTGACGGAGCTCTGCAACTGACTCAAAAAGCAAATGAAATCAACAGTCTACCAACCAAATAAGATGTTCTTTTAGTTCTTGAGGAGTTTTATCATGATCATACTGAAATTTAAGAAGAAAATATGGACCAATTTCCCATAGTGTATTCTGAGGAGGCTACTATCATCATTACTGTCGAGTTAAGTGGAAGTTACTAATACATTTTTATGATTCATAATTACATATAAAATATCCTAAATTCTCCTTTCTTTGAGATAGACCTAATGTTGTTTTATTGAGACCAACTCTACCTGAATTTAGACTGTTCCCTGCAGAAATGTTTCCAGCTGTGCATACAGGAGCAAACAGAAAGGTGCATATGAATGTGCTTGGGATGGGGCCACGCAGATGGACACAGCAGCCCTGAGAGGGAGCCATTTGATGCCTATCTTTTCAGCACACGGTACAGTGTTTGCTGAGTTTGTGAAAATCCCGTGTGTATATGTAATCTTCCTGGAGAAAAATTCCAATGCACCTGCCCCCTGTATGCTATTCCAGTGGGTATTCAGGCTATTGTCTTCTGGAAAATCTAAACTAGATTAATTAATATGAGCTAATGCAAAAAATATACTTATAGATTCCAGGATAATCACTGTTAGTTTTGGGTTGTAGGGCTACAGGCACTGAGAAGACAAACTGACAGGTCTCAGTGGAGGGTGAGGAAGGGAAGATTATGTTAATCATTAGAGAATCCCTAAACTTGAGACTTCAGGGAGGAAGATAAACTTGGGCTATTTCTTTCACTCTCCTCTCTCTCTGTCTCTCTTTTTCTCTGTCTCTGTCTCTCTCTCTCTCCCTCTCTCTCTCTCTTTCTCTCTCTCTCTCATCTACATCATTAGAGATAGCAAAGTTTTGGAAGGGGTAGAGGACTATAATGAAAAGAGAAAGACTGGGAGACAGGACCAAGGACATGGGTAGAATCCCAGCTCTTACATGGAAATACTTGAGTATTTAGGTCTCTGAGCTCTTGCTTCCACCAAACAAAAGCCTGGGAGGAGCTCAGGGTATGTTTTCTTAGGATGTCTTTTGAAGTGCAGGATAGAATTGATTTCCCACCCCAAAGGTGGAAGTCTCTTATGCCTTTTCCTATTTGTATCCAATAAACATTGACTCCTAGCTCTGTCTCCATTGCAAAAAGGATATTCCTGGAATATGAGTACCTGAGACAGCTCATTAATTACACTTACTCAACCGCTCTTTCAAAACTGAAAATGATAAATATGCATCAACTGGCTACATATTACTCACTCAACAAATACTGGGTAGGGGGTAAAAAATAAAAGGTGGAGGGTAGAAATATAAGAACAACACTGAGTCTCTCTCTGACAAACACATTGTTACAAATTTTTAAATTTCAAAATAAGTCTAGTAAAACATCTATATCCATAATGTATTGTTTTATACAAGATTTAACACCATATTTCATATGAGAACTTTAATAGATTAACTGAGTAAAATATGTTATATGTTTTATTTCTTTGAATATTTTGGATATAAATCCATGATTTGTTACTTCATAACTTGTCTCCTAATTATGGACCTATGAACTATTCACCATTTTGTTAGCTTTTAAAATCATTGTTAACTGAGGGAAATGTTTTGAGTTTCAGTAAAATGTAAATGAGAGTTGTGATCATTGCCTGTAAGACAGATGGCTTCATTTATAGTGTTTACAGTAACTGAATTTTAAGAAATATATATATAACTGACAGGAAGTAATATGAACTCAGAATACAGTTTACTTAAGTGCTGGTCAATCTCTTTCAATTCATTGAAAAATAACAGAGAATTTTGTAAATGTAAACAATATTGATTTTCAAAGGTCAAAAGTTGCCTTCTCAATCATCTTACTCAGACAAATGGTGAATTGATCACCACTGTACGTAATTACTTTAAACAAAGTCTGAGGCTACAAACAGAAAATGTCTCATTTCTTACTCTTCTGTTAAAGTTAAATGTTAAGAAGTTTAGAAAATAAAACTGACATTTACACACCTTCTGTTATAGTCTAGATATCCCATATCTCTTTCCTCTATCACTTAAAACATGTTTAAAACATGTTTTGCATTATTTAGATGTCATGTGCTTGGTGCCGCATGTTGTGTTGTGGTTTGGACCTTGAATGCCCTCTTGAAAATCTCATGTACTCAGAAGTGGGGCTTTTGGGAAGTGATTGCTCATGAGGGTGCTATGCTCATTAGTGGTTTCATCCACTAATAAGTTCCATAGCTGAGTCCACTGTTGGGAGGTGGGCCTGGTAGAAGTGGGTCCCTGGGGGCGAAGCCTGGAAGGGTTTATCTCCATCCCTGGCTCCTTCCTTCTCTCTGTTCTCTGGCCATGAGGAAAGTAAGCAGTTTTCCTCACTCAGGCCCTTCTGCTATACCATTCTGGCAGAGTTTGGACTGAACCCTATGCCAACTGTGATCCAAATAAATCTTTCCTCCTTTAAGCTCTGGGGGTTGTGTGTTTTGTCGCAGCAGCAAGAAAGTGACAATGGGTAACTGCAACTGCAAAGACATTTAATGAAGGGTTTTTTTCCCTATAGATAAACAAATAAGCATGCCTTTCAACGTTTCAAACTCCATCTGAGGGGATAAATCATGGTATTATATTTGAAAGTGAAATGTGTATGAATTCTGTGTCAGGCTTACTTCATTCATCCTGCATGAGCTTGATTCTTTAAGTATAAACGTGTTTAAGAATTATAATACCACACAATACCAGAAACAAGTTTCCTGATCTACTGATGCTGAGATAACAAATGAATCTTTATAAGCATAGTTAAGTGTATCCACAGTCATGTCCCTCCACAGGACCCAAAAAGTATACTATAAGAAATTAAAACAAAGGAGCCCCAGTATGACAAACAGCCCATTCAACTGACATGACCAGGCAGGTCTTTAGACTGAAAGAGGTCATTCTACTCAATGACAATTTCCATTGAACTGACAACCTGTTTAATCTCTGGGAGATCCTCTATTGATGCTCAGAAGAGGGACTAACTCTTGTCTCTGACAAACACACTGGTGTCTTTTCTCAAGTGGGAAAACTTGTTCCACAGAAGAAATGCCTACTTGGAAGTCAATGGAGCCAAGTACTCTATTCAGATCAAAGGTGTCTGATAAATCTTTTGTGTGACTCTTTTTTTTTTTTTTTTTTTTGGCACCGGGGATTGAACTTGGGACCTTGCGCTTGTGAGGCAGGTGCCAGAACCACTGAGCTAAATCCCTGGCCCTAGATCTTTTAAAAAGTTGTTCCAACATCATGAGCAGAGACATGATAGATTCATGTGCCCCAAGAAGACTTAAAAACTACCAAGAGCCAGCAAACAATGGCAATGTCACAGGACAATGCATGTTCTTAAAATGTATAGATCGAGGACTTCAAGTCATTAGATCCAAGTGAATCCCTCTCTTCCTCTGTAGGACAGGGCAATTGGAGTAGTTTAATCTCAAGCACATAGACTACAAAGGATTCCCAGGAATACAGTTTAAGGAAAAGACAAAAATCTCAATCTCATTTCAGTTATCAAGTTAGAAGCTTCTCTAAATATATTAATAGATGGAGATAAGGAAATTCAATCTCTAACTGGTTTCTTGAGTCTTGATTTGACTTTTAGTGGAAGTAGGCAAAAGTTGTGCCCATATTGTATGCCAGGGTTTGTATTTGGGTTTGGAATTTGTACTCATCAGAATACTCTCATTACGCAAATATGTTCTTCCATGCTCAGGTAAGTGGGGTTTTCTTGCTTTTTATTTTCAACGCCTCATAATGCAGAGGATAAATGTAGAAAATCAGTAATAAGATTTTCTATCTTTTTTGCTTTGTTTTAAACAGAAAAGCTAATTAATGATAAGTTTTCTTGGAGATATTGAACATAAGACCAATTTGGATTAATGAAATATAATTGACATTGTCTTCCAAATCAATATAACTGTGGTACAGAAGGAAGGCTTTCTTTGCTGTAGGTTATACAAGTCTTTCTAATATTTTTGATAAATTAAATTTAAAACAGAAGATAACTTTGACATGTAATATGTTTGTTCTTGGGTCTCAAGACTGGAGACCAGAGTCATGTCAGGAAAGAAATGTGAATTAGACAATGGTGACACTTTGGCAAGAAGGTACTGGAGAATACTACTGATCCTCTCAGCCCCCAATGCCTCCTCCAATGGTGTGTGGGCTGAGGGCAAGAGTGGAGAGTATTAGAGAGACAGATGAGGTGAGGTCAAGTTGCTAAACCGAAGAAGAGTGTTTCTTAACAGAATTAGAAAAAACCAAACCAAAACAAAAAAACGTCACACTCTGCTGGGACACATGTGGAAAAGCAGAAGTTCAAAACCCAGAAGTTCTAGGGATCCTAGTGAGCATGGGCTTCAGAGATCAACGCTGAGATGCAGGACTGGGGATGCAGGACCGGGGGGTAGGAGCGGCCCTGCAGTGATGCAGAGCTGGCAAGAAGAGAATGGGGTAGTCTGTGGCACTTCAAGGGGTGGTTAAGATTCAACTCCTTGGCCACAAACTCACAGATTTCTGGTGCTGTAGGTTAGCCCAGGCTCAGGAACCTACATTTTAGTCTACATTTAATCAACACAATTTTTAAATTTGTTCCAATTTAGGTTCCATTAACTTCAAGAAATTCTAGCTGAAGGAATCAAAATGGCTTTGGTGTGTTGGCCACAACACATGGGGTTGGATTTTTTTTTCATGAAGGGGAATAAGTTTCTGTCCTAGTCCCTCTGCTTGGTCAATTTCTGTGTCTTTGGAGAGGTAAGCGGGTCTATTTTTGTTGTTGTTGGTACCAGGGATCAAACTCAGGACCTTGCACTTGCCAGGCAGGCACAGCGCCGCTGAGCTAAATCCCAGGCCCCTGAGTGGGTCTACATACTGCAGAAGTTGTAACCCTAACACCATGGGCTCTTATTTAGCTCTGACCTTTTCTCACTATCCAGGCGATGACCGTGGGACAGGAACTCAAGGCAATGCAACAAGGTGGGACAAAGAACAGGAGTTGGAGAACAATCTTGTCATGTAGATCTGTTCCTCTTTCCTGGACCTATAAGTACATAATATCAATATAAGTTTGTGTGTTTTTTACTTACAGTATGCCATCAACATCATTCCATACTTCTGTAAAATTTTTATATTTAGTATAATATAGAATCAAGTAGACATTCAACAATTTAAATAATGATTCTACATGGGCATAACTTCTAAGTTTTTCTCGTTACATTGCATTTAACTTATTTGGTGATATAGCATCTTTTCTTACTACATCAGATAAATTCATACGAGTTTCAAGATATAGGTTGAGATGATGGTCAAATGTCATATGTGTTTTTAGTTTTATTCCTAAACTGTGATAGTTGTTTTCTAAAAAATGCAGCACAATCTTTTTGTCAAGATGATTCTATTTGCAGTCAAAGAAAGAGTGTCACAAAATCTTCGGAAGATAGGTCGTATAATTGTAAGTCGAGGAACTTATTTTCAAAGCATCTGTGGCAATAGAACAGATTTCTCAAGAAATACTACAAGTATCTGGGATGGGGTGGAGAGAAGCTAATATCACTCCATCTGGACCCACACACATTTTATTAATTCACTCAATGTTAGAGATTTTTTATGCCTTTTGGGAGAGAGAGAGAAAAAGAACAAATAGTAATGGCTAGATTGGCTGCACGTGTCCATTACATTTGATTACTGCATCTTTGCCAACATGTTATGTGCATTTGTAAAAACAAGGGTCTTGTAACAAAGCTCTGAGGCATCCACATTCATGGTGAAGGACTATACTTACCAAGCTCCTTGTTCATGGACGGACCTTCCAACAATACCTGGAATATTAAATGTAAAACCTCCCACTTGGCATTCCTGTAATTAAGGGATTTCCCTTGTTTTGTAGGACTGATTTCTAGAGTTATCCAACAGACTGCTGTTATAGAAGGAAAAGTTTTTGGCCCAAGAAGACATGCAAAAAGAGATAATAGAAAATTAACAGAGCTAAAGAAGTTTTGCATATCTACTGATTTATCTTAATGATGAGGTGATTTTTTTTAAATTAAATTCTTTTATTGGTACATTGTAGGTATACAACACAATTACATTTCTCACTGGGAATTGTACCTTTACATAATGCATCTTGGTTCTTATTTTTTCCCCATTCCTAGCCCTCCCTTCACACCCTCCACCCTTCCCTATTTACAAAGACTTTATTTCCATTTTTTCCATTTCTCATCATTTTTCCTTTCCCTTCTTTCCTTTCCCATGCCCCTCCCACTACCCCTACCCCTTTGGACCTTTTATTCCTATTTTACATTATCGATTATTCATTCTAATCATTGGTACATTTTAGGTATACAATATGATGACATTCATCATTGGAAATGTGCACCTTTACATAGTCTCTCTTGGTTCTTATTTTTCACCCTTGCCCAGCCCTCCCTTCAACCCCTCCAGTCCTCCCTATTTACAAAGATTTTGTTCCTATTTTTCCATTTTCTCATATTAATCCCATTCCCTTCTATCCTTTCCCCTAGCCCTCCCACTTCCTTCTCCTTTGCCCCTTTTCTACCTATTTCACATGACCTATTATACATTTAGTCCTTATTTACACTTTCAGTTTCTCACACCAGAGAAACTATTCGGTATTTACACATGTGTGTCCTATTTATTTCACTTAAGAGTATCACCTCAATGTGCATCCACTTAGCTATAAATGTCTCTAATTTCTGATTTTTTATGGCTGAGTAGTACTCCACTTTATAAAAAAAACACATTTTCTTTATCCAGTCTCCAGTTGATGGGCATTTGGGCTGTTTCCAAGTTTTAGCTATTACAAACTGTGCTGCTATGAACATGGGCGCACATATATCACTGTGGTATGATTCTTTTAATTCTTTGGAGAAGATCCCCAGCAGTGGAATAGCGGGGTCAAATGGGACTTCCAGTCCTAGTTCTTGGAGGTATCTCCATACTGATTTCCACAGTGGTTGCACCAGTCTACACTCCCACCAGCAGTGGAGCAGGGTTCTCCTTTCCCCACAGCCCCGCCAGCATTTGTTATTGGTTGATTTCATGATAGCAGCCATTCTTTCTGGAGTGAAGTGGAATCTCAGTGTTGTTTTCATTTGCATCTCTCAAATGACCAGTGATGTTGAACATTTTTTCGTGTATTTATTTGCTATTTCTACTTCTCTGTCTGAGAGATGTCTGTTCATTTCAGATGCCCATTTTTGGATTGGGTCTTTAAATTTGGGAGGTCTGATCTTTTTAAGTTCTTTATAGATTCGAGATAGTAGGCCTTTGCCTGAGGAAGAGCAGGTGAAGATTTTTTCCCACATTGTGGGTTGTCTCTTCACACTGCTGGTGGTTTCTCTTGCTGTGCAGAAGCCTTTTAATAAGAAGAGATCCCACTTGTTGATTGTTTGTGCTAGTTCACGGGCAACTGAGGTTTTGTTCAAAATCTTTTTGTTAAAATCTTTTCCTACACCGATGTCTTCAAGGGTTCTACCTAACCTCTGTTCCAACTGATTCAGAGTTTCTATTTTAAAATTTATATCTTTAATCCATTTTAATTTTAGTTTACTGCATGGTGAGAGATATAACTCTAGTTTTAGTCTTTGGCAAGTTGAAACCCAATTTTTCTAGGATCATTTATTAAAGAGGCTATCTTTCCTCCAGTGAGGGTGTTTGGCTCCTTTATCGAAGATGAGATGGCTGAGTGTGTCTGGCATTGTTTCTGCATCTTCTAATCTGTTCCACTGGTCCCCAAGTCTGTTTCTTTGCCAGTACCATGCTGTTTTTTATCACAGTAGCTTTGCAGTATAATTGCAGGTTGGGGATTGTGATACCCCCTGCCATGTCTCTGTTACCTAGAATTGCTTTTGCTATTCTAGGTCTCTTCTTGTTCCAAATGAATTTTTGGATTGTTTTTTCAAGGTCTATGAAGTATGCTCCTGGGATCTCAATTGGAATTGCATTAAATCTATATAGCAGTTTTGGGAGTATAGCCATTTTCACTATATTAACCCTTCCTACCCAGGAGCAGGGGATGTCTGTCCATTTTCTGATATCATCTTCAATCTCTCTCTTCAGAGTGCTATAGTTTTCAGAGAAGAGATCTTTGATTTCTTTCGTTAGGTTGATTCCTAGGTATTTCAGTTTTTTGGATGCTATTGTGAAAGGAATTATTTGCCCTATTTCTCTCTCAGTAAGTCTGTCATTGGTGTAGAGGAAAGCTATTGATTTTTGTGTGTTGACTTTGTAACCAGCTACTTGACTGAATTTGGTGATTAAGTCTAGAAGACTTTTGGTGGAGTTCTTGGGGTCTTCTATATAGAGTATGTCATCTGCAAATAATGACAATTTGACTTCTTCATTTCCTATCTTTCTTCCTTTTATTTCTTTCTCTTGTCTAATTGCCATGGCTAATGTTTCCAGAACTATATTGAACAAGAGTGGTGATAGTGGACATCCTTGTCTTGTTCCTGATTTTAGTGTGAAGGATTTCAGTTTTTGACCACTTAGTATGATATTGGCTGTTGGCTTTTCATAGATGGCTTCTATCAGTTTGAGGTAGAGACCATCTATTCCAATTTCTTGTAGGGTTTTTTTTTTTATCATAAATGCATGTTGGATTTTGTCAAATGTTTTTTCTGCATCTATGGAGATAATCATATGGTTTTTGTCCTTGGCTCTATTGATATAGTGTATTACATTGATTGATTTGCGTATGTTGAATCATCCCTGCAACCCTGGGATGAATCCCACTTGGTCAGGGTGTATGATCTTCTTGATGATCTTCTGCATTCTGTTTGCCATTATCTTATTAAGGATTTTTGTATCTATGTTCATTAGTGAGATTGGCCTATAGTTCTCTTTTTCAGTTGGGTCTTTCTCTGCTTTGGGGATCAAGGTGATGCTTGCTTCCAGGAAGGAATTTGGGAGTATTGCTTCCCTTTCAATTTCATTGAAGAGTTTAAACAGTAGTGGCAGCAGTTCCTCTCTAAATGTCTTATAGAATTCAGCAGTGAAGCCATCAGGGCCCGGGCTTTTCTTAGTTGATAAATTTTTAATTACATTTTCAATTTCCTTGTTTGATATTGGGTTGTTTAGAATTTTTAGGTCTTCTTCATTCAACTTTGGTAATTCATATGTATCTAGGAATCTGTCCATTTCTTCTGTGTTGTCCATTTTATTGGCATATAGGTTCTGGAAGTAGGTATTGATCATCCTCTGGATTTCTGCTGGGTCTGTTGTCATTTCACCCTTTTCATTCCTAATTGCATGGATTTGGGCCTTTTCTTTCCTTTTTCTGACAAGGTTGGCTAAAGGTTTGTCAATTTTGTTGATTCTTTTGAAGAACCAACTCTTGGCTTCATTGATTTTTTGTATCGTTCTCTTAGTCTCCATTGCATTGATTTCTCCTCTGATCTTTATAATTTCCTCCCTTGTATGAGCTTTGGGGTTGTCCTGCTCTTCTTTTTCTAGAAGCTTGAGGTTCAGCATCAGGTTGTTTAATTGGGCTCGTTCTGTTTTCCTAATATGCATATTCACTGCTATGAATTTCCCTTGTAAGACTGCTTTCATTGTGTCCCATAGATTCCAATATGTTGTATTGCCGTTGTCATTTAATTGAAGGAACTGTCTGATTTCTTCTTTAATTTCCTCTGTGACCCATTGGTTATTCATAAGTGTGTTGTTCAATTTCCACATGTTTATGAAATTTTCTGAGTTTCTTTTGCTATGGATCTCCAATTTCATCGCACTATGGCCTGATAATATGCAGGGGATAACTTCAATTCCTTTGCACGTAGTTAAACATGTCCTATGTGTGAGTATGTGGTCTATTTTGGAGAATGACCCATGTGCAGCTGAGAAGAATATGTATTCTGATTTTGTGGGGTGGAAGACTCTGTAAACATCTGTTAAGTTCATTTGTTCAAGAGTTCGATTGAGTTCTAGTATTTCATTACTTATTTTTAGTCTAGTTGATCTATCTATTTGTGAAAGTGGGGTGTTGAGGTCCCCCACTACAATTTTATTAGTGTATATATGACTTTTCATGTCTGTTAGTATTTGTTTTATATAGTTGGGCTCACTAGTGTTTGGTGCATAGATATTTATGATTGTCATCTCTTCCTCTTGGATTCTTCCCTTTACAAGGAGGTAGTGTCCTTCTTCATCTCTCTTAATCAGTGTTGCTTTGAAATCTACTTGATCTGCCAAGAGGATAGCTACTCCTGCTTTTTTTCGGGTTCCTCTTGCATGGAGTATTGTTTTCCACCCTTTAACTTTCAGTCTATGAGTTTCCTTTTGAATTAAGTGTATTTCTTGTATGCAGCATATTGTTGGATTTTGCTTCTTGACCCATTCTGCCAGTCTATTTCTTTTGATTAGTGAATTGAAACCATTAACATTGGTGGTTATAACTGAAACATATTGACTTGTCATTGCCTTGAGTTTTTCTTTTTGTTGGGTTGTCTCCCTTTACATTTAATTTCTTGTCATGCCAGATGAAGCCAGCAGTCATTCTGCTTTGCTTCCTGGGGTTGTGATCCTCAATGTCTGTTCCCAGGATATTGTGTAAAATTCTCTGGAGTGCTGGTTTGGTATTCACGAAGTTCCTAAGGTGCTCTTTGTCATGAAAGTATCTTTCTCCATCAATTTTGAAAGATAGTTTTGCAGGGTGCATCAATCTGTGTTTGAGGCTGTTTTCTTTTAGGGCTTGGAATATGTCACTCCAAGCTCTTCTTGCCTTCATGGTTTGTGTTGAGAAGTCTGCTGTGATTCTGATGGGCTTTCCTCTGTATGTGATTTGTTTCTTTTCTCTAACTGCTTGTAGAACTTTGTTTTTATGTTGAGTTTCTGGAATCTTAACAATTATATGCCTATGTGTAGATTTTTTTTTGATCAAGGCTATTTGGAGTCCTATATGCCTCACTTATCTGTATGTCAAGCTCTTTTCTCCTGCTAGGGAAGTTTTCTGCCATTATTTCTGTGAAGAGATTTTTTATGTCATCTCCACTCTCTCCTGTTTTTTCATTGAGCCCAATCAGTCTTATGTTATTCTTCTTTGCATCATCTAGCAGGTGCTGGATTGATTTCTCATGTTCCCTTATAATTTTGAAGCAATTTTTCTTTTCCTGGTCACTAATTGCAATCTTATCTTTTATATCTAAAATTCTGTCCTCACATTGGCTCATTCTGCTGTGAAGACTTTCAATGGAGTTTTTCATGTCCTAGAAATCTATTTGCATCTGTTGTATGGATTCCATTTGTTTCTTATGTTGGGATTCCATCATGTTCCTGAGCTCCTCTCTAGATTTATTAATCATGTCTTGCACTAGGGGCACAATTTCTCCTGTTATCTGAGAAATTATTTCTGATTTCATTTTTTCCAGATCCCCTTTTATTGCCAGTTCACTGGGTCCAGGTGGTTGAGTATCAGAGTATTCCATCTCATTTCCCTTTGGGGTTGCTGTAGGTGATCTGGAAGTCTGGTTTTGAGACTAATTTACATGTTTTCTCATTTCGACTGGGGCAGGAGGTTGTTAGCACCTGCACGGGTCACCTCCTCTGAGCTTGGAGAGGTGGGACAGGGGCCGGGAGCAGTGGTGGAGATGGTGGCCCAAAAGCCCTTTCCTGTGGGCTGGGAGCAGCGGGAGGGATGGTGGCCGGGAAGCCCCTTCCTCTGGACCAGGAGCAGTGGGATGGTGGCTCAGAAGCCCCTACCTCTGGGCTGGGAGCGGTGGGAGGGATGGTGGCCTGGAAGCCCCTTCCTCTGGGCCAGGAGCAGCGGGTCAGCAGGTGGCCCAAAAGCCCTTTCCTCTGGGCTGGGAGCAGCGGGAGGGATGGTGATTGGGAAGCCCCTACCTCTGGGCCGGGAGCAGCGGGACTCAGTACCTTGGTCTGGTGGTCTGGTGTCCTCTGCGTCTTTGTAGTGTGGAACCAGGTGGCTGTCTGTCTGCAGCGGGGTGATTCAGCATCTTCCGAGTGAACAGGGACTCAGGTAGGGCGTGGATGAGGTGATTTGTACAGCAAAATTAAGGGGATCAGGCTCATTCAAGATTATCAAGGCTAGAATAGCCACTGGGGGAAAAGGGGAGTTGGTTTGGAGGGACATTTGACAAATAAGACAAAAGAGATATTTCAAATATGAATGACTTGGACCATTTCTGTTGTATAAAAGAACACCAGAGACTGGGTATTTTATAAAAACAGACATTTACATCTTATAGCTCTGGAGGCTGGGCCAGCCCAAGATCAAGTGCTGGGAGGCTCATTGTCTAGACAGGGCCTGATCTCTTCTTCCAAAATATCACTGTGCTGCTGCCTGCTCTCAAGGAGAACAACACCGTGTCCTCAAAGGGCTGAAGGCCAGGAGGGCATAAGAACACTCCCTTCAACCTGGGCCCCTTATCGGGGTGCTAATCCTGTTTACGAGGGCTCTGCCTCCCAAAGCTGCCTCTCAAAGGGCACATCTCTTAATACTTTTTCATTAAGGATAAAGTTCCAACCTGAACTTTGGAGGGAACACCTTCATTGAAATCATAACAATGGAGATACGGCTCATAGTAAAGCCTGGAAATGCCAGATAAGTGGTGAAGTGGGACTGATTTTTGTGAAATACAGTAATAATCACTAGAATGAACAGTATTTGTAATAATTATGAAGGTATGTGGCAGAATGGATATGGATATGTATGCCTGTAGAGAAAACAATTCTTGAAGGACATAAACTAAACTCTTAATGTTTATTGGGAGTGGGATAACTAGACATCTTAAATTTTCTACTTCCTTTTAAAATGAGAATGGACTCTCTTTACAAACATGAAAATCAGTGAAGATATATTCATGGTCATGATTAGATGTGTAGGTATACAATGGTCACCAAGGGGTAATTTGCTTGATGGTGTTATATAGAAGGTGTCTTAGTCAATTTTTCATTGCTGGGACAAAATACCTGACAACTTAAAGGAGGAGGGCTTTACTTTGGCTCCTGGTTTCAGTCCAGCCTGCTCCAAGGCAGAAACAGAATGGTAGAGAGGCCTGGATGAGAAATTGCTCAACCCATGGCAGCAGGAAGCACAGAGAACCGAGGACAAGAATACACACTTTGAGGTGACATCCCCAGTGACCCACCTTTAACCAGGCCCCACCCCCTAATGGAACATTCAGCAATGAACTCAACAGTGGACTAATCCAGCAATGAGTATAGCATCCCCAGAGCCAATCACCTTCCACACACAAGAATTTGGGGAGCCAATTTAGATCTAACCTACAACAAAAGGTATAATCTTTGATCGTCTCACTCCCTTTACTGGCCTGTCAACAGGAGCTAGAAAGCATCATCCTTCATTCCTGCCAAGTTGTAGGAGACAACTTGTCAGGAACAGAGTAACAGCCAAAGTGGTGTCAGGGGTGGTCAGAGGCAGACTGGTAGATTTACTAGGGTGTTGAAGCTTAGTTTTTAGGCCTTTCTCTTGCACTAGTCTATCCTAAGACTTGGTGTGTTCTCTGGGTAGCCAGAGAAGAAGCATTAGTCCTAGATGTGTAGAGACAAAAAGTACTACTGGCCTGTCTGGGGATTATTCCGTACAACCTTGGGGTCCCCAATAGCTCTGACTTTTCTCCATATGCCTTTTATCAAACTGAAGAAGTTATGTTTCCTCCTCGTTTGTTGAAAGTTCTATTATGAATTAATGTTAGAGTTTGTCAAATGTATTTCTGGATCATGTGTGGGTTTGCTTATTGTATTAAAATGGTATATTACATTACTCTTGAAATATCAAATCAACCTTCCATTCTAACATTACATTGGCTACACCTAATCTTTCTGCATTTTTTAGTAGAATTATTCTTTGTATGCAAGTATAGAGCTAGATAAATTGGGTTTCTCCAAAATTGAGATAAGAGCCGTGTTATTATATTTATAGGTATATCTCAGAGTGTAGATAGAAAAATACTGTATTGCCAAAGTGAAAAAGGTATTCCTCCCAAGATGGCATGATGATAGCAAATCTTTTGTAGATATCACCTCTAGAAGTATTTGGCAATGAGTCTGCAACTTCTCTGCAGATCCAATAGAAATACAGATGAAGTCAGGTGGTATCTTTGGGTTAAATAAATCCTTTGAGTCTTAGATGCTCTATCTGTAAATCCCTCTGTAAAATAAAGCAGTGATACAATTTTCCTGAAAGGGCGATTGGAAAGACTGCCAATAAATATAAATGCCAATAAATGTAAAGACCACTTGCATCTGGCTTTGCACAGCTCAACAGTAGTAATTGGTAAGTCAGGCTTTTTGTTCTTCTCAGTTTGACTAAACCTTAAACAAGTGTCTTTCTTTTTTTTTGCTTAAATTCTTTTATTGGTACATTTTAGGTATACAATACATTTACATTTATCATTGGGTGCATGTACCTGTACATGATGTATCTTGGTTTTTATTTTTTCCCCATTCCCTGTCCTCCCTTCAGCTCCTCCACCCTTCCCTATTTACAGAGACTTTATTTCCATTTTTTCCTTTTCTCTTAATTTTTCCTTTCCCCTACCCTTACCCTTTTGGACCTTTTCTTCCTATTTCAAATTATCAATTATTCATTTTAATCATTTTAATCCTTATTTACACTTTCAATTTCTCACACTAGAGAACCTACTCGGTATTTACCCATGCGTGTCCTGTTTATTTCACTTAAGAGTATGGCCTCAATATGCATCCATTTAGCTATAAATGTCTCTAGTTTCTCATTCTTTATGGCTGAGTAGTACTCCATTTTATAAAAAAAAAAAAATTTTCTTTATCCAGTTTCCAGTTGATGGGCATTTGGGCTGTTTCCAAGCTTTAGCTATTACAAACTGTACCACTATAAACATGGGTGCACATATATCGCTGTGGTATGGTTCTTTTAATTCTTTGGGGAAGATACCCAGTAGGGGAATAGCTGGGTCAAATGGGACTTCCAGCCCTAGTTCTTTGAGGAATCTCCACACCGATTTCCACAGTGGTTGCACCAGTCTACACTCCCACCAAGAATGGAGAAGGGTTCCTTTCTCCCCACAACCCCGCCAGCATTTGTCGTTGGTTGATTTCTTGATAGCAGCCACTCTTTAAACCTTAAACAAGTGTCTTCTTGACTGTAGGTTCATTCCTTACATCATTTAACTTTGCAAATTTGCAACTGTAAAGTCTTTTTCTATCCCTTTGAAAAGTAAATTAAGTGATGTAAATTAAAGAACAATGCTTTCCAAATAATTTTATAATAAAAAGCAATTATGCTATGAAATTTAGATAATTTGAAAATAGTCTTGAGGAAACAAAAATTAGATAAAAATAGTAAAGCATAAGGCAAGGAATGATTATTTTTTGTTCCCCTACTGAGGGTAATATTTATATTTACTTTAAGATCTTGATATGACAAATGTTTTCCAGTTAACCGTTCATCTAAGAAAATTCAATTTATTTGTCCTGTTTCTGAGAACTCCAGCAGGCTGTAAAATAAAAAAAAATAATGAACACATCATACTAGAATCATTAAGCACGAGCTGTTGGTCTTTTAATTTGCTCTTTTAAAAAGCTTTTAAAAATCATAAAGCGCTCTGAAGATAAGGAAAGAACAGACCTTCAAGCACTCTTTTTTCAGTCATAAGTGATGCTTCAACTTTGCCCTCCTCCTCTGAGGCACATTCCAACCAAGTCTTAGAAATTAAACCCTAACCCAACAAGAGGCATAACCTGGTCTTTGGAACTGCAGCAAATCAATGACTCTTTTTCACTTATCCATCTAAGTGTTTTCTCCAGTTAGGTAAATAAAACATTCTACAAGGTGAATTAAGATCTGCTGTTATGGCTTCCAACTTAAACGTCCCCCAGAAGTTGACCTGTTCAGGCTTGGGCCCCAGTTCATGGCACTATTTGGAGATGGGCACTTTTAGGTGGTGTGGATGCATTGGAGGAAGCAGGTCACTGGGCACATGCCCTGGAAGGGCATAGTCGGACCCTGGCCCACTTCTCTTTTTGCTTTTTACTTCTGGCCACTTTGGTGTGAGTGTATTTGCTTCACCATTCCCACGGTTTTACTCTCCACCATGTTTGGCCTCACTTCAAGCCCAAAGTATCACTCCCAAGTGATCATGTACTGCCTCTAAAACTGTGAGCCAAAAATGAATCTTTTCTCCTTTAAGTTGATTTATCTTAGGTATTTTGTCACAGCAATGGAAAACTGACTAAAACACCTGCATTATTTTTCTAAAACCCATATTACTTTGTCATTGTGTATGAGAACAATGTATTTAGGATTGAAGAGTGGTCCTTATTAAACCTATTCAAGAAAAAAACAAGTCTAAAGGACCCCAAATCAAAGCATACTGTTTGCATAAGTGATCAAAGTTCTCTCTAACATTCTTCCTCTCCATGTACATTTTGGAAAATTACAGAAAGATTAGTAGACACTTGTAATGCAATCAATGCTGAATTAGGCTTACTTAGTCAACATGCTAAGTAAGCATTGAGGGCACCCGCAAAACAGACAAATCAGAAATGACTAAGAAAAGCTTAACTTTGATGGATTTATTCAGCATTTTGAAATACGCAAACAGAAAAAAAGCCATTTCAGTATTCATGTGAGTTTCACAACATTTTGAAAAAATTTTGTTTTGAATTATACATGGGGTCATTTTCACAATCTTTTCAGCATTCAGGACTTCTAAAATTCGCAATCCAGCCCTGGACACAAAAACTCTAAACACAGAGGGTAAAGGCATCTTAGATGAAAGCTAGTACCCTTACAACTATTTATATTGCAAAAGCTTTGCCCTTCTGCAAGAACATGCAGTTCCCCAAACACTAACCTCTCTTTACAAGGTTGTGCTTATTAGCTGGGATTTGTAGCTCAATGGCAACACTGTTCATCCTTGGTTCAATTCAGATTGTAATTTCTTTTTAAACTACCTGACCCTTATAATCATATGGTGAGTAGGTCTGATCATTCATCTTCACAAGGCCAAGTACTTGGTCTGAACACAGAGTCGTTTGTGTTTCTAAAGCCACTCAGCATCACGATGATCAGGATGAAAAAAGCTGAAGATTGAAAGAAACCCTTTATACAATGTTTTCATTGTCTTACTCGTTTTCTGGGACTAAAATTTCTGATTGGGGAAACAAAAGTCTTCCTAGAAACCAGGATGAGATTTTAAGAGATAATCTTTGTTTCTAATTAATGGTGGAAGCATCGACTACTCGAGTGTTTCCAGTGTTAGACTTTGCTGAATAAGATTTGCTTTTTCTCAGGGCCCAACACTTACCGAGCGCACAGCAAATGCTTATGGAATGAATGAATGACTCTTCCCACTACTGTGTTTTTGGCCCGAAGCTGTAAATATTTCACTGGTGTCTGCGTTCACTTCTATGGGATCACATGCCATACGTTGCCCTAACTGGATTACAGGTTGAAGGAAAGTCATAAACTGATTGCTTTCTGTCCATCTGTGAACCAATCCCTGAGGCAAAAGTAGTATGACTGACTTGACTGATTTATGTAAAAAGCAGTGCCCATCACCTCTGAGATAAGGAGGGAATCAATTTCATCTCTAAAGCATAGGTCTGCTAATCAAGAGAAGAGAGATACTATTCTAAAGAGAAGACAAGGGAATGTCTATTGGTCATGAATTCTTATTTTGAAAAAAAAAATCTGCTTGCCTTTATTTGACCTTCATTCTTGAAAGACAATGTCACTGAACTCTCTGTTGACAGTTGCTCTTTGTACTTTGAAGAAGGCATTCTGGTGGCGTTTGGCTTCCATTTTTCTTGACACTGAAAAGTCTCTGGTCAGTTTGTAATTTCTTTATAGAATATTTAATTATTCTGGCTGCTTTAAGATCTCTTTGCCTTTACTCTGAAGATTCATAACAATGGGTTGGTTACCTTTTATGTTTCTTGTTTGATGTATATTTTGTTTCTTGTGCATTTGTGTTTTTGGCTAATTCTGGATATTTCTCAACAATCATCTCCCTCCAAATTTTCTATTCTCTACTTTTGGGACTCTATTTAATCCATATAAGAACTTCTCATTCTATCCTTTAGGTCTCAATCTTTTGTTCATAATTTTTTATCTCCTTGTTTGTCTTTGTTGCACTAATGTTCCTTCCTGTCAAATAGTTAACAATTCCTTTAATTGTGATAAATCTGTTCTCAAACCAGAATTAAATATTTAATGACATTTCACATTTCATTAAGTTCTCTTTGGTTCTTTTAAATTTCTGCCTTTTAAATTATATACTTTATTACGTATTCATTTTCATTACTATATTATTCCTTTAAGCATTTTTATAATATTTTATTTCTATTAAGTACAGCACAACATTTAAACTTGAGTATTTAAATCTGCTGTTCCTCAGTTAAAGTGGCTTATTCTCCTGTGTGTTTGATTATTTAATCTACAAGCAGTAACTAGGGAAACTTTCCTTCAGAGGATTTTCATTCGCTTCTTGGAGCAGCCATCAGAGCCCACTGACTTGGCACTACTTTCATACTTTAAAGGATACTTGGTTCTAGCCAGGAGTCTTCAGTTTAGCTTCTTTACCTTGCCTGGTGTTCATGGCTTAGTCTGTCTTTTTTTGTTTCCTTACTACTTTGGTTTTAGCTCTATCATTTGTAACAGCTCTTAGCAATGATCTTGCTTTCTAATGAGCCAGAAAATCAACTAAGTATGTGTTTTATTTTATCCAAGAATTAATTGTATTCAGCAGGATTATTGAACATTTTAGCCAACCATACTGCCAGAAGCAGAAACCATCTATTTATTTTTTTAGCCAATTTTGGAAATTTGTAGTTTTCATGAGTTACTGTAATGTTTTTAATGTATTGATATTGTTTGTTTAGCCTTATTTTTTACATCTTTGCTGTATTTATGTCTTTATTCATATTTTCATTCATAATATGTCTCTTACTTTTCTTCCTAATTAGCTTTACCAAATTATGTACCTTTATTTAAAATAAGCCAACTTTTGTTTAAATTGATCCTCTCTACTGTAGCATTGTTTTATATTCTGGAGTCATAAACATTTTCTGTAAAGGGCCATAAACTTTTGAGATGAAAACTGCAGCAAACAAAATGAAAACATTCAACTGATGGCTTCGATAGCAGAATAGAAGGTAACAAACCCACACACGAAATCAGTCAAACTGAAGATTAAAAACAATAGGAATTACCCAATCTAAATAACAGACAGAAAATAAGCAGAACAAAGACAGCCAAAAACTTACCAGATATATTTCAGCAGGTGAAGTCAGTTTGTGGTACAACCACACCATGTAACAGTACTCAAACCAAAAAGGAAATACTGATGGATTTAATACAACTGGGATGAGTTGCCAAAGAGTTATGTGAATGACAAAGTCAAGCCCAAAGGCTACCTACAATTATGATTCCAATTATACAATATTGCTGAAATGAAAATAAAGTAAAAACCTAGACGAGATGATGGTTGCCAAAGATTAAGGAAGGAGTGGGGGGAGGAATGAAGTTGATATGAGTATAAAAGGCAATGTGAGGGATCTCTGCACTGGAAAATATTCTGTATGGAACTGTTCTCCACTGGATACATCAATGTCAATACCCTGGTTGTATGACAGTGTACTATAGTTTTCCAAAATATTCATTTTGGAGGAAAGTGGGTGAAAAAGTATAGAAGAGAGATCTCTGTATTATTTGTTACAACTGTATGTAAACCTACTTACTCAAATTAAAAATGTTAGCATTAAACACATTTTACACATTAGAGAAAAATGAATTGTATTTCAAATGTCAGTGCCCTTTCAAAGTATAGTATTGGTGATTTCCAAGACGGAACTAATATAAACAATATGACAAAAGTTATCTTAATAATTTTTGTATATGTTCCATTGCAAAATATGAAGTAACTATTAAAACCATAGTAACCTATAGGGAGGTTAAAACATTAAATTTGCCACTGGAAAGAGGTCAGATGTGGTTAGGCATACTGAAAACACCTTGAAATGAACGCAAAGGACCACAGCACCTAGGTTTGGAAAAAAATGCAATAAAATGTAATATATTCTCCAATAAAATTTGGCTTTGTGTTTTCAGAATCATTTGTAACAGAAAGATCAGTTTTGATCTGACAGCTTTTCACCAGCAAATCTTTAGTGATAGAAATTAAAAAATCAAGATTGCATCTTACTCAAGTTAAACTAATCTCTAATTTCTGGAAAATTACTTTTCTTTTTTCTTGTCTGGGTTACGTATTTCAGAACTACCATTAAACTGGTCGTATGAAATTTCCAGTATTAAAAAGTGAAACTAGATATCAGTAAGTCTTAGTTGAAGATAATTTCTATTTACTCATTAATGCTAATAGGTTTTGGAGTTAGCAACTACTATCTAACAGTACTTACAGTAAACACTTACAAATTTGTACTTTGGGTTGGCCAAAGTGAGGATTATTGCCCTTTCAAGTTTATTTAAAGACTGAGTGCAGTTCTAGAAGACTCCCTCCAAAACAAGCAGAGGTGTTATGCACGTAACAACTGCACAGGAAATCTGGTTTTGCCATCCACCACTTATATTTTAGGTGAAATGCCATCATTACACAAAACCTACAGGAATCCCTCTCAGAGTAATTATGTGACCAACCTCTTAAAAACCTGCCAGAAGAAAGAGTGTCTATAAAAACCTATTTAGTGTGACAGTTATTTAGTTCTATTTCTGTATTTAAATTCAGATTACTGGGAGAAAAATAAAATATTATTACTTTTCATGTTCACCAAATGAATCCAAAACAAACGTTTAAAATTGGCATGTTGATGCAGAATTTGAATTGTGAGAAATTAGCATAAGCCATCAAGTAGGCTTTCTTCTATAGCGCTTTTTCACTAAAAATATTTGCCAAGAAATAGGGCAAGGGTAAACTTAAAACATTTTAGGGTATATTTGAAAAGTGCTCTTAATGTGTTGGGTTCATTCTGATGAAATAGTAAAGTCAAACTCTTCTTTGCTCTTTCCCTTCCTTCTAACGGTCGGCCCTCTCTTGGGGGCCCAAGACACTCCAGCTCTGAACCCAACTACTGCCACCAGAACTGTTCCTTCTGGAGACTAACTATACACAGACCGTCACACAATTAGTTGGTTCTGTTTAGAAAACCATTGAACTCTACTTGAGACAAGAAAATAAAATTTAATTACTTAAGGGAAAATGGATAAACAAAAGCCTGGTCCTTAAAAGTATATGGTGCCAGGGCTGGGGATTTAGCTCAGTGGTTCTGGTGCCTGCCTCACAAGTGCAAGGTCCGAGTTCAATCCCCGGTACCAAAAAAGAAAAAGAAAAGTATATGGTGCCGATTGCAAGTTTTCCCAAGGGTGATAAATTCATCTTCATACATTCTTATTTGTATCTTCTTTCCCACACACCATTTTCTTTCTTTTTATAAAGCCAAGTGCCAAAATATAAGCTCCTTGAGGTTAAGGACTACATTCTTTGGGTTCGCTGTTTTGTGGTTTTGCAGTAATGGAGATTGAACTTGGAGTCTTTGTACTGAGTTACATTCCTAGTCTTTTTTTTTCAGTTTTTATTTGGACACTTGTTAAGTTGTCCAGATAAGACTGGAACTTGTGGTCCTTCTGCCTCAGCCTCCAAGCGCTGAGATTACAGGCATGTGCCACCATACTTGGCTGGTTAACTCTTAAACTCCATGTCCATGTGTGGAGCAGCCATGAAAAAACTAGCCCAAAATAAGTGCCAAATCAAGCATTTTTTAAGCAACTACTATGAGAGGGAAAGAAGGGTGGGTGGGTGGGGGCTGGTGAAAATTGCTAGGTGCTGGGCCCTGAATCTTGATAAATATAGATCTTGTGGCTGAAAACTTGACTCACTCGCCAACAGAACTGTGCTTCAAAGTTGTTTTTTTAAATAAAAGGACCTCTTAATTGAAGAAAATTGTTTCATGTGGTTTGTCCTCTGTACACGAGTGCTTCATCATTGCACTAGTCTGTCACCTCAATATCACCACCCTCTTCTTTTGCAGTTCTTCTGCACTACCGGAAAAGCAGAAACTCCATTTTCTAAAATCTGCTTTGCTTTCCGTTTCTAAGTTAAAGTTGGCCAACGAGAGGCATTTCCATGAGATCTGGAAGGCTAAGGACGAGAGAGGCCCTCCTTCCTCAAGGCTGTTGCAGGTCAAGCAGTGCACATGGGCTTCATAGCGGCTTCCAAATTTCTTGCAAGTCACCTACTTTGGAGCTATTAGCGGCAGACAGCTGGTGACAGCTCCTTGAGAGTGCCACCTCAGTGCTGCAGGCAGAGCGTGCTTCTGGAACTCTGAACACTCAGCGGCTCCTGGGCCAGCGCCTGGCACTCTCTCACTTCTGCACGGCAGTGCCGCTCTCTCCCACATTTCTCACACAAGCGGCTTCTAATTCCCCAATTAAAACTTGTACATTTACAATTCATGGAGTGGTTCCTGTTTTCCTGATTGGAATGTAAAAATATTTAAGAGCCAGACATAGTAACAAATGTGTGTAACTCCAGCACTTGGGGAAGTTTAGGCAGAATTGCCCAGCCTGGGCAATTTAGCGACTTAGTGAGACCCTGCTTCTAACTAACTAAAGATACTCGGGGATGCCACTCAGGGCAAAGGCCCTGGGTTCAATCTCCAGTAGGGTAAAATAAATAAATAAAAAAAAGCACTGAGGGGGAAAACACATTTTCTACCTCTCTGGTTAAGATAGAGAATGAGATGCTACTTCATGGAGTCTACTGACTTTTGGAGAATACAACTGAAGGAAATTAACCCTGTGTGTTTAGCATTTAGGCAGTTTCCTTCCTATCTTCTTTGCCACCGTATTCTGAGGACACATATTCCTACATACGTGGGGAAAATGATCTTCAGTGACTGATGAGCTATATTAGGGGAGCTAAGCAGAGATACCACAAATGTTGTCGAACTGGGACACTGTCACGCGTCTGGGTTGCTGCTGCTGTCAATTCAGTAAGTGTATTTTCTCCCCAGGAGGATAAGCTGCTATCACGGGCAGAAGAGGACTGGAATTTACAGGTTAGCTTTTGTTTTTATTAACTGAAATTGTGAAAACATATAATACTTTTTTTATTCGGGAAAGGAAGATGCCTGATGTTCTTTACCAGTAATGAGGAATTTTCATTAAAATGAACTGAAATGTCGGTCACCTCCCACCTTCCCCAATCAACTTGCTTCATTCAACTTTGAAATTGTAGTTATATTGCAGCAATCTGCCCATGTAAGAAATACATTCAGTTTTGGTTTTCATGAAATAAATGCTGAATAAATCACCCTTGTACTTGTTCTTAGCTATTAAGGTGGACAATGATTATTTTCTTTACACAGGTTTTATTTTTATTATGACATTAATTTCTCCACATTAACAAATAAAAATTACACCAACTACAAAAACTACTGTGCCTATCCCCTGCTAAGCCACAGACCTTTTTCATGGAATAGGAAGCCTTCAAAGTCACTTTTATTTTCATTATAGATTTGTCTAAAAAGACTAGTGTTCAAACACAACATCTTGCACACAAGATTTTACCATTTTTAACAAAAGCAGTGAAGACACTGAATGGTCCAGTGGCAGGCTGCTCCAGGCACAGTGTTGCTGGTCCCCAGTGCAGACGGTGACACACACGCCGTGTTGGTGGGCCCAACTCCAGAGGCTGCGTCCATGGTCTGTCTGTGGCGAGGCTCCATCTGTGTCCGTACACATACTTATTTTATAGAGCATCCCAGGCCGAATGAAGAATGTCACCCTCTATCAAAATGGCACCAGTTATTTTTTTTACTGTCCATCAAGGTGCAAAGCTGAAACACTTTCAAAATATTTAATAACCAGCACAACAGCCAGATAATCTCACTTGTCCTAGCTAATCTTCATCTGTGTTGTTCAAGGACCTCTTTTGAGCATAATGAAGTAAACATGTGATGGGAAAGTTCTTCAATTTGAATCAAACAAATTCAGACACACTGTCCAGTCATGAAAAATCTACATTTTATCTCCCATAGTGAGAACTGCATGTTTCAAAGCAATTCTAAAAATGACCTAAAGGAAAACTTCAGTATTTAAAAAAATTTGGCTATTCTTTTTCATTCAAAACTATTCATTTTGTGTTCCAAATATTTTGTGTGCATTTTTGTCTCGAAATTAATGCTGCTCAAAAGAATGCAAACCATTAAAGTTCCTCTTTAAGTCATCAATTGGTATCCCAGTTAATTTATAAATGTTTGTATTTCCAATAAAGGCACTTAAATGCCAAAGGTATTCTTTCCAGTGCTTTTGTTGTTAGCGGGAATTCACTGTGAAATAAACAGAACTAAATGCACTCGGCCTGTATGAGACTAAACATTTTATGAAGTAGAGCTGTGGGGGAAAAACTGAACTGATTTGTGGATACCACTGGTACCTGGTATGAAGCCAGAAGATGCCAGCAAGTTGCATTAAAAACTCACAAGGAAAGACTATGTCTGAGCAGGCCTGCTGGGCCAGGCGGTATTTGTATGAATTCTCTGCGCACCGCCCCTTCTGTTTTCTACAGCTGCCTTGCTCTGGCAACACAGTTTCGACTCACAAAAAATGTTTTTTAATGTCCATTTTGGAAAAAAAAAAGTTTTGTTGGCAAACAAAGCAGTTTCTACTTGTTAATGACAAAACTGTTAAAGATTCCCAAAATAAAGACTTTGAGCAGCCTGGTGATTCAAATGGATGCACAATGTACAACCATAGTGCACACAGCGACATTTAGCTCAGCACTGAAAAGGTGAAGTGAGCACTGGTGCCAGGACCCCCTCGTTCTCAGGAAACAGACCTATCCAGACACCTTTTAAAGCTTCTTTACTTTGGGTGCAAGGATACAATTTATTTACTTAATATTTCATTTGTTCCCATTTGAAGTCTCAGAGCTTCAACCATGCCTTCACTACCAAACTGCTGTATAAGAACATTATAAAATACAAACTACAAACTAAGATAATTCCCTTTACAGTATTCAGATTAGTGCATTAAAACAACTGTGATTTAAAAAGGCAAGTGAGTTAATTGGCAAACATCCAGTTTCTTTTCTAATGAAGGATGGTACAGAATGGCATCAAATGTAAACAATACATTTTAAGTATTAGGTGCTCAAAAACAATAATTGTGGGAAAGTTACTTCCTAAAAGTAAATCTGACCAAAGATACATACGTAGTCATTATTTTTTAAGCATAAGGGAAAGTCAATAATGGCCCACAAAACCAGATGGTACTGTTAAGATAGTTCAGTGGAATAGCAAGTTGGACTCTAGAATCCAAACAGAATAGAAATCAGTATGGAGTTTTTATATTCTTCCTCCAAATTACATTAAAACATTTATAGTATCTACACTTCTCCTAGTAAATATCAGACTTCAATGGCCCATACATAAGAACAATCTAGCCTTACTATTTTTACTCGGCAATCGACTACAAATGCTTAATATATACACATCAGAAGCACATGATATGCCCAGAAATTATTCATTGATTTTATTCAGAGAAAACAAGGGTCTTAAAAGAAATGCAACAATAAAAATGAAACAGATAATTTGTGCTACTGTGAGCTGAAAAATAAATACAGACAGATATGCTAATTTTTTAAATTACTGAAAATATTTTTTCTGCTGGCCCTAATCAAAATTAGATTTTAACTGACATAACATAAATCTGGTGCACGTTATACGGTGACAGAGAGATGTGCACAGAACAAGCATATCTTTAAGTTTACTAATTTCCAAAGTCAAACAAGTAAATAAATTCTAGATGAAAGGCATGTGCAATGTGGGCAGAAACCCTACAGTTATTAAATTAAAAAGCTTGACAGTTATGTTAGCAATGATACTTAGAAAAACTTTCAGTATTAGAAAATACCAAATTTAATCCAAAGGAACCCCAGATAATAATAACAACATGATTACAGGCATCTTTCTACATAACCTAGACAACGGAGTGCAGCGGTGTGGTCCTCTGTAACTTTAGCCTTTTAGTCCCCATATGATGAGAACGACAATCACAACAGCAATGACAAGGACAAAAATGATGATGCAGAGGGTTTTCCTGGATTTGCGCTGCAGATGCAGAAACAAAACACATGTTTACAGATTTAGTGAGGTGTCTCCATAGCAAATGAACAGAATCTGGTTCATCTCAAGAGCAAAATCAGTAATAGTTTATTGCCCTCAAATTTTTGGCTGTACTTATTGCTTCTCAAAAATCTCTACCACATATGGGGTACTATTCTTTCAAAAAATATTCTTGAAGTAATGCTGTAATTCAGTGGCCAATTTTAAAATATCGTTGGTAAGTTTTCTGGGGGTGTAGTTATGCTTCAGAGAAAAGACAAAGAAAAATAAACTTTATTGACTTAACAGACCGAGGTTACCTATGAGTGAAAAAAAGAACAGCTAAAAAGTTGATATATTTTTAAACATTTATCCAAAAGTTGCTCTTAAAAATGAGTCCTTTTAAAGGATCAGCAAGTAAAAATATTTGGCATCATTTACTGAAGTAAAATAGTTTAAAAATCATTCCTATTTTCTGGAAGCTGTTCAAGAATATCAACATACAATAAAAAACCAAAGAGTTAACAAATTTATAAAGCTATCATTCAAAACATAAAGGTTGCGTTTTGTTCCATTCTTCATTTCTTTAGTGGCTTGTGTATCTCACACCAACATGCAGGAATCCTTTTTCTTACAAAATAGAAAAATGTGTGAATTTACTTTGTGTCAAAAAGAAGTACTATACATTTTACAAAAAGATAGATGTATGACTCCGAAATTACCCTGAAAAATATGAATACTTTTAGTATTCCACATATTAATATTAATTTTAATTAATATTTAGTTAATATTGATTTTAATTAATATTTAGTTAATATTAATTTTAATTTTTCAAGTGGAAATTCCTCAAGTATTAAACACAATTTTGGGGGTTCAATATCAGCATGCACACATATTTCTCCCACAATCCACATGATTGCCAGAGAATGATGTATCATCCCTTTCTCAGGCACCGTGGGCACCCCACCATGATGTATCTGTAGCTCAGGGAGCACTTTCCCTAGGGTGAGGTAATGAAGTCTTTGGGTGCTACAGTAATAGCAGTATTGTTTTAATCACCTTTATTTGTACTCTCAATTCACCAAACTATTCAGAAACATCATGATTTTCAGGGCATAAATTTAATAGCAATCTTTCAAGTAGAATCACTTGGAAGGGTGCTTCCTTTCTTAGCACTTGTGTGGCCTTGTACTCATCTCTCAGGGCCTGTAGAAGTAAGTCTGGAGGCAGCTCCAGACCTACTTGGGAAGGTAGGTACCTTTTCCCCAGGGACAAGCCTAAAGGCTTGTCCTTCCACAAGGAAGAAGAAAAATCCAAAAGCAAAACAAAAAACCTGTAAACCCAATCACTGGTGAATCCTCTTACACACTAAGTTTTAGCAATTATATGCTAACAGTCCATACGTCTCTTGGCATTTATAGATTATCATGTATGTGCACAAATACATTGTGTGTGTTTTCAGCTATTCATGAGAGACATCTACAGTCCACGACATGGCAATAAAAATCCTGCTAAGCTGCATCTCTGACTTATATGCATGAAGCTGGGAAACGGGAGTCATTCTGTCAGTGAACATGTACCACTGAATATGCAGTGATGTGTCTGGTGAAAAAACAGCAGTGACATGAAAGGCAACCTCACGGGTTAACGAGAAAAGTGAAAAGCAACTGAAGATGTCAACTGCAGATGTTGACAGTATCTTAGCTTAGAAAAACGTAATGAGGTAGAGAAAACAATAATTATGAATGACAAGAAAAAAATTAAGCTTTAAAAGGAAAATCAAATGCTATGAGCCTGGTTTTATTCCAGTTGAACATCAAAGGTCTAAAATATTGTACGATACACGTTCATGTCCCTAATATCTGTATAGTGTTGGAAACACAACTTGTATTTGACATTATATAAGGACTCATTATTTCACACAAGTCACTTAAGAAACAGTCATTTCTGAAGAAGAGTCTGCAGAATGCTGACAGACTATCCATTAATGACACTCCAAGTTAATATCGTTTCCACAGGACCTGAAGAGATCTTTCTAGAACAAGGATCTCTGCCCCTTTAGTTAATAGTGGCATTGACAAAAGAAAGAAAAGATAAAAATGAAGGGTAAAAGATGGAGGGAAAAGGCTATCAAAGAGGATTCTGGGTTGGAATGTCACAAGGACATCCGGCCACCATCAGAAAAGCCTGGAATCGTCCACTGCAACCCTCAGGTCTCTTAACACTATCACACGCACTGACCTTCCAACCCGTGGGCCGCTAACTGCTTCATCCCAGAGAATTTCCCAGCTAAAATCACTTTTAAACTGGCTGCATATTTCTAACCTCTCCCTCTTCCATGAGACTGTAAAATTACCACCTGCAGCCACTTTAAACCTGACAATAGCCCAGCCAGTCTCACAACTCACACACACTGTAGGTTCAAACGCTTAAGTTTCAAGAAAACGTGTTACAGTTAACATTACCTGGTAATTTGCGGCCCTGGACAGCTGCTGATTTGCCTGCTGAACGTGGACTTCTGCACTTTCTACGTTGGCTTCTATGCTGTCTTTAAAATAAAACACACACACACACACACACACACACACACACAAACTGGTTAACACAGACTGATGCTCCAGGAACAAATGGCTAAATGTCATTCAAGATGGGACCACTGTGCTCACTATTCAAAGATTAATAATACTGCATCACAAAGGTGAATGTTTGAAGGTGGCTGTAATTCTTTATACTACTTCTCAGGAAATCCAAGCAACACAACTCAACTCCAGTTCTACCCCAAACAGTATCATCACCCTACAAATAGCAAATCGGGGTCAGCGCGAGAGCTTGTCTCCATCTCAACACAGTTTGTTTTAAATCAAGATCAGTGAGCATGAAGGGAGGTCAATCCCCTTCTTCCCATTACCCAGAATTCCCATCACATGACAACAAATGGTACCTTGAGATTCTTCAAAAAATATCATCCCTCTAGAGGGAAATAAAAAATGATCCAAATGCTAAAACTTGGATGGATATGTTTATAGCTAGTATTTCCCAATTTATTATTCCTTTGTCTTTGTAAACTCAATCTACTTTAAAACCATTAGAGTGTAATACCTATGTTCAACCAGTTTGCATTCTATGAAGGCCTAAGCCTCTGTTCAGTTCTAAGCATGTGATAACTTGGTAACTGTAGGGTAAAGGTGGAGACCGAAGACTGGCGCTTGTTCTGCAGCCATCAGCAAGCCCCCTCGGTACTGAAGCCCAGGCCCCACCATGGACGCACACAGCTTCTCCGGTGGCTGCTTTCCTTGCCATTCTCCTCTAACCTGGAGGTGGGGTAGGGGTCACTCTGTAGCATGAAAGACTTGTGTCTCTTCCTCCTCCCTCCCAACTCTCAGTTTTAAAGTTCATTCTATCAAATTCATCCTCCCCTCCAGGTTGCAGACATTCCTGGATCTCACGGTTGGTCTTTAATTCCTTGAGTATCTTAGCTCCAACTCACTGATGCTATGGTCAGCACTTCTCCTGTGATACATACTGGATTCCATTATCCCCTGGCTGAACTTTCTCACACTCTGGTCTCTACTCCTCCATCACATTTTCTTCAGACTCTCCATTACCCCAGCCGCTCTTGTCTATGGTCACAACCCAATGCCTGCAGCTGCTCCCTGATCACACTTCCAAGAGTCTCACTCTCTGATCACCATCTGCTATCATCACAGCTCAGTCTTTCTAATACCTGGTCTCCAACGATGATCCTATCACATTTTTACTTTGCCTCGCACACTCTGATTCTCCCTTCCTTCTTTTCCTAGACTCTGTGGGCGATCATTTAACATCACTGTCTTGATGCATCTTCAGTTCCCTTGCCCCTGTAGTTACATTTACATGACAAAAATCCATGCAGCTGAACACAGACGTGAAAAGAATAATCTTATACTGACTTATTTCACTTCAACACCTGATTGCTAAGAGCAAGTCTACCTCATTTCCCTAAAGAATGCAAGATTGTCATACTCTCCTCCTTTCCCCTCCAACTTCTTATTCCTCCTGTTCAGTCAGAAACTTTGACTTTGAGCTCACTGAGACCACAGGAATAATCAGAAGACATTTCTCCCTCTCCCATGACCTGATCTACCAAGCATTGCAGGGTCTGAGTGTTCTGGCCTCTGTCCTGCTATTAGGAACTGCACACACACCTAGCAAGAGCCTACTCTCCATCTGCACACTTTATCCCATTCCTTATCGTGTAACTCAAGAACTTCAGTCTAGTTGTCATCTCCTCTCTCTCATCATCAAAACTTACTGGCTTATATCCTCTCTAAAACTTCTCCAGGTACAGATTTCCCCACCTAACAAAAACGACTTAATACACCAGGTCAAAACCTAGTGCCACTCTTGAATTAACTATTTCTCTCACACTCACACAAAGCCTGGCAGTAAATCTTTTGGCTCCACATTTTTTAAATATGCAGAATTCCATCACTTCTCACGACCTCTGGGCTTCCACTGTGATCCAAGCCAACACAACTGCTCATCTAGATTACCCTTTCCAGTGCTCTCCTTGATTTTGGTCTTGTTGCTTTACAGTGTGTCCTAAACCCAGCAGCCAAGGGAGTATTCAAAACCAATGCCAGTTCATAACACTCTGTTCAAATTCTACTGTGATTTCACATTTGTCAATAATAAAAGTTCTTGCAGTGACTCAGGCTCCTATATGATACCATCCCCTGTAACCTCGTACAGGACTACCACCTTCCTCATGCTTGTATCACTCAACGAAAGTGCCGGGTGTGCTTCTCCCACAAGGCCTTTATACTGCTGGTCCTCTACGTGGAACATCTTATCTTCTTTGCTTTTGTGCTTCTAGGAAGGTATCACCAAAATCCCACCTTGTCAGTAACACCTGGCCTTTACTCCATGTAAAGCAGTAATGTTCTCTACTCCCAGCAGTCCCTCTGGCCTTATTTTCCACATAGCACTTATTATTATTTACATACTTTTATTTTTTTAAAACTGTCTCTTTCCCCCAATTATAAGAGACACGAAAGCAGAGTCTTTCATCTGTTAATTAGAGTTGAATCCTCAATGTCTAGATTTTATGCCTGGACATACTTAGCACTCAATAAACATTTGCTGGACATGTGAATGAACTGGTTTTTCAAAAAACATCTTACTCTGTGATCTATGGGGGCTACATATGGGGGTGAAAATGAACAAGTAACAGTTATTTTAAACTAAAGATGCAAGGATTTCAATTTAATCAAATTCAGAATACATACTGAATGTATTTCAGACATATAAATGAACAACTATATCCTTCATATTTTAAAATGGTAAAAATAATCAAAATCTTGATCAATGCTGAGTTACATCTTAATTGAAGGACTATTATATTTAAACTTACAAGGACGTTTCATAACTTTTTTGTTTTTTTGTTGTGTTTCTTTTTGGTTTTTTTTGGTACTGGGGATCGAACTCGGGTCCTTGTGCTTGCGCAGCAGGTGGCGAAACCACTGAGCTAAATCCCCGGCCCCCATAACTCTTTTTTTAAAAAAACAATTCCTTAAAAGATTCCTAGCATCTCAATTAACCTACCAAAATTTTATTAGCATAAACAATCAGGTAAATGGCTACCTACTCCATAACCCAAAGGCGAGATAGTATGCTCAATTACAAATACCACAAGTTTCCTTAAAAAGCCTTCGTGGAGGGGAACAGGGGTTGAAGAGAGGGTAGGGGAATGGGCAAAAAGAATTAAGATATAACATGAACAGGTACAGATTCTCTATGATGAATGTTATCATTATATATATCTCAAATGTACCGATTTTTAAAAAAAACAAGTCCTTAGCATGATAAAAATTAAATTGGGAGAAGACTGAAAGTGAAGGCCTTAGAGATTCGCTGGAATGATGGTACTTTACGTCTTTCATAGCCTCGGCAGCAGTAGGTTGATTTGGGACTTCTGAAATGAACGAAGCTGGTTGTTTTAACCACTAACATTAAAAACAAGGTCTGTCTTAGATAACGCCAGTGAGGACTCTTTACTGCACAGACTATGGCTTTGATTCCAGAGGAACGCAGAGACAGAAAGGAAGCAGCTACTCTTGCTCAGGAAAACTACAGCAGGTAAACCACATGTAACTTCCTCCTGCCCCAAGAAATCTAATTTAGTGGACTTACCTATCACATCTCCTTGTTCATGAATCATCGTTCCTAAATGTTTAAATATTTCATTAATATCCATAATATCAGCCTAAGACAAAAAGACATGTATTATTATATATTATTAGAAATTTAGTCCCCACACAACAAAAGGGGAAAATTAAAAAAACCCCAACCCACGCCTGCCTGGCAAGTGCAAGGTCCTGAGTTCAATCCCCAGTAGGGCAAAAAAACCACAAAACCAAAAAACAAACAAAAAAACCCCAAACTGTCTCTCGTATGATGCATTTAGATTTAATATGCAAATTTTGGAACTATCAGGAAAAGAATTCACTATAAGCAATCCTGACTAAAGAGATTTTGAACAATAGCCATCAGTTCTCTAAAATAAGTATATGCTATTAAAAATACAGGTGAGGCAGGATGGAAATGATCAAGCAGTATAGAAGAGTCATGGATTTCTGATTTAAACAAATCCTTTTGGTCTCTCTGAGTGTGTCTGCTACAATCTACTAGTTTTGTTACCGAAAGAATATTTGCTTACAAGAGTATAAATATTCTAATGACTTATTTCTAGCAAAAATTCATATATTGATAATTTAAAATGGTAAAGCATAAGGTACAAATTTAAAGTTTCACATTATTAAATTTGAATTTGCAATGCATTAGTGAATTTATAATTTTCACTACTGGATAAAGAATTTATAACTTTACTGAGTAAGGAAGTTATAAATTTACTTTTCTTCAATATACAACTATTATTTTGTCCAATTAAAAAGTAACATTGAAACATTCTATTCATGTGGGTGGGACAATCTACATATTTGTCACAGGCCTTCATTTCCCCATCTGTAAAGTGGCCATGATAATGACAAAGTTAAGAAGTCACAGAGCTTCTATGACGGCTGAGGTAATTAATAAAGAATCTATCCCTTGGGGCCTGGCACTTGGAAGGCTCCCAGTGCACTGCAGGCATTGTTAGCTATTATTAGCCCACTTTCTAAGAGCAAGGCAGTTTCCACAAAAACTATGAGTTAACAAATCCTTTAGGTCTCTCTGATATTATAAACATACTAAAAAGAAATAAAATACCTTTAAAGCCATTTACAAAGTCTTACTCATGCAGGCATGATGTGCGTGTACTATATGACATGGGAAGCAACCCAGTCTCTGGACAGACACTGATCTCCAGACTGATATTTTCTAATACTAAAGCGACTTAACAGAATTACAAAAAAAAAAAAACAGCTCAGGCAGGGAAAACATATTCTTTTATCCTAACACAGACACTAAAGATATTATTATTGTTCCAATTTATACATTAGAAATGCCGATAAACTCATAGTTTTCTTTCTTTCCCATCATTATCCAAGCTTGCGAGCATAAATACACTAAGATAGCAGCAGCCCCATTCTACAGGAGAGGCTTACTTCAAGCTGCCTGATAGAAGACTCTCTCTCGTGAATAAGGCGGAGGTCATCTTCTGTAATCTCATCATCCTGCACTTGCACTTGAGACTGTGTTTGGCTAAAAAAGGGAAAGAATATTGAGAAAAAAGCTGATATTCAAAACAATGGGAATTAATCCATATTTAAGAAATTCTAAATAGGATATACTGTTCTTCAAACTTAAGAGAATTGCTCACTTTAAAAAATGTGAAGAATTCAAAATTTACTCATTTTTATTCTCACATTATTTTATCTTATATAGGTTTAAATTATTATTTATTGAAAATTATATTTGGCAAGTGAGTTTCTTCTTAGCCGACTTAACTCTCACAAGGAAATAATCCATATTAAAAATTAAGTCAATAAATATTTGGATAATTTATTTTACATATCTTATAATAAAGTTAAACATTTTTCAAATTTATTACTTTTAAATTTATAAGTAATATAGGATATTTATGCTATGATATACTGAAAGCTTTATTTCTACTCCAGAAGCTATAATATCTAAAACTTGAAAAATTATTTTTGGCAAAGCGTAGTGGTGCATGCCTCTCAACACCAGCACTCAGGAGGCTGACAAGGAACTATTGCAAGTTCAAGGCCAAAGCTGCTTCTATACGGAGTCCCAGGCCAGCCTGGACTACAAAGCAAGACACTTCTCAAAACCAAACAGAACAACAGCAAAATACTATCTTCTGATAGATGAAATATTTATATTTCTCACCTTTCCCAGGATACAAGATTCCTTTCCTTTGAGTTGTCCTCAGGAAAACCGCCCTGAATAATTTAGTAACAGGATGGTTTAAGAGAGAGCAAAGAAAGCAAGGATAAGTAAAAATAAACAACATTCACATTTTACCTTAAAATGATCTAAATTTATTTATTTATTTGGGATGTACACATATGTGTGTATCTATGTTGTATGTGTAGACAAGAAGAGAAACTCTTGTTCTAATTTTCTAGGCTAACTGCTTCAAGTAATAATAAAATTATAGGGCCGGGGATTTAGCTCAGTGGCACTGCGTCTGCCTCGTAAGCACAAGGTCCTGAGTTTGATTCCCGGTACCAAAAAATAATAATAATAATAAAATTATTTTCTGAGTCGACAAGGAATGAATTCATTAAGTATTGTCAAGGGCCAAATAATAAATATTTTTATTTGGTTAAAATGTAATGTAGTTGTGGAACTTCTACATTAAAGAGTAAGAAAAGAACTTATGATGGTTTCTGAGGGAATTTAACATTAGATTATGTCAAAATTCCACTTTCAATCATCCTCTTATTTTCTCCAGGCCCATATTCAATACTCCTATCATATACACCGTGTACTCTGCTCAGCCCCACCGCATCTCCTCCACATCCAGCAGGAGGCGCTGTGTGCCTACAGTGGAGCCCCTTAGCGCCCACTCACTGTGAAAAACCAAGGTGATTTCACTGAGTTTTTGACAGGTTTCTATATTATACCTGTTGGTTCATGACATAGGCAAAATAACAATATATAAACCATTATCCATCTTAAAAATTGAGCAGAAAAGCCTGAAAATAAACATTCAAATACAGATTTCCGAAATATTCACATATCTATGGTTTAAAAAATCACGAGAGTAGATTTCTCTGGGACTCTGAGAGACTCTCAAGTTTGCTTTTACAGTGCTGTTGAAAGTACTTACAGACACTCTGGAACTGGCTCTTACTCGAGCAACAAATTCTTTCTCTCTCTCAGCAGCTTGCCTCTGGACCTTCTGAAAGTTCGTCAGTGCTGTTGTGAATTCGGCCACTAAGCGATCCTTCTGTATTTTCCTTTGTCGCTAGAGGAAAGCGGGGAGGAGTCTACTAGAATCAAGCTGGCTGGCTCTTTAATTCTAAAACTTTTACTAAATCCCCAATGTATTGATTCACTCTCAGTAACATTCTATGTGCTCAAACATTGTGTGCATGTACCTTGAGGCAAAGGGCTCATCTGGCTGGGTTTCTCCCCTCAAATTTCTGAAGCTTCTAGAAACTGGTTCATGATTATGAAGTTATTTTAAAGTAGTTCTTTTTGGGGGAAAGTAAAACCTTATACTCTTAGCTAAGTCATAACTTACTTCCATTACATAGTACACAAACAAATATATGTCCCTAGGCAGCTTTCCATGTTGAATGAGTGAGTGTGTGTGTTGTACGGAACCAGACCTGGAAAGCCAGGAAGCAATTACTAAGGAAGCATTTTCTGAGCACACACTTAATTGCACTTAATCAGAGGTGAAGGCAACTGCATGGAAATAAGTTTTGCTTTATTGAACCACAAGATACTACCTAAGTAAAATAGGATTTTTGTGTTCCTCAACTTCCTTTTCTAGCATCAGAGTTCAGTGCATCTGATTTCTTTCACATTCAATACGTCACCACGTGTCTTAAAGCTTGATACCTGGTCACTGGGGGTGGTGGGCAGAGATCCAAACTCTTTAATGTACTTATCTGTTTCTTTGGCAAGTTGGTTAGTATACTGCTGCTTCTGCTGCCTAAAGAGAGAAAACACACATTACAGTCAAACAACTGATAATTTTCTTTATGCTACAACTTTGTCATGTGCACCTCCCTGATGAACAGCCTCAGAAAAATTACTTTTTAGTTTTAAAGTATAAACCATAAAACTGCTTATATTATAAACTGGCTCTAAATTTCCTGTATCAAAACCTGATTTTCATACGCTATTTTTTTTTTTTTTTTGGTACCCGGGGATTGAACTTGGGTCCTTGCGCTTGCAAGGCAGGCGGCAGAGCCACTGAGCTAAATCCCCGGCCCTTCATATGCTATTTTTGATAAATATTATATAAAAAATTTTTCATTCAGACAGGGTAAATAAGCTTATAAATATATCAGTAGCCATCCAGAAAAGAGGATAACTGAAGTCAGTAGGGGATTTAATTGAGAGATGTTGGCTGTCTGGACTTTGAAGTCTGAGATACTGGAGATGTGGGGGCCTTTTATCTGTGTCCCACACTGAGGAGGTCAGTTGAGCAAGTAAGCTTTGTTGTCTTCCACTTGGCCCAGTTCCTCGGTCTTGGGCACATATGTCTTATTTCTTTATACGGACATTTATATCTTATGCATACTTTAAAACACAGAAGAAGTAATCATAGTACAAACTTACCATTATTTAAGCATGAGGCAGAAAAAATTAATAGCATTTCCTTGTAAGGGGATGTAAATTACATCCATACCTACATCTTATTAATATAAAAAGCAAAAAATATTTTTAACTTAAAAAATCTAATGCTGAAAAAAGTAAGCTTGCATCAAGCTGATGCTTTATAAATTACAACAGTGCCTCTCATGTATATCAGCTCTCTCGTTTTAATCATGTACTGGCCACACTAAAGAGATACTATACAAGAACATGCTTAAGTATCTCTATGGAACTACTAACAAAGACATATAAGCTATTTATACCTTTATTTACCAAACATCTTATCTTTGATGTACTTATTTAAATCTTTGGAAATGGTACTACAGTCAAAGTTCTAAAGGAGACCATAAAGTTCATGAATTGCTATTATATATTTCTTCTTTGCAATTTTCCTTCAATATACAGAAAAGTATAGTTACTGTTTTAACAGCATATTGATTTACTAGAATATGTACTGTACCATTTCATTATACCTGTTTTTTAACAAAAGCTAATGCTTTTTGAAATTCAAAGATGTGGGATTTAGGAGGATAGTTTATAGAGCTGGATACAGACCTAAACCTAATAAAAATCTGATACTGAAGAGAAGCATGAGTCCAATTTTTAAAAAGCTGTAAAACAACCAATTTAAAAAGCACAAGAAAGGCCAACTCAAGAAGTTTGTTTTGATAGAGTAAGCTAAAAACATCTGCTTACTTTGGGCAGGGTAAAAACTACATAAACACATGGTACAAATGTCTAGATGAGGTAGTTTAAAAATCTTACTAATTTTCCATTGTTTTCTCTACTAAGCACATACTACTACTAAAGCACCATAACAGTAACTTTTCTTTTTGTTGTTGTTAAGTACTTACAGCTGTTGCCTCAATTCAGGTGAATCCTGCGGTGTTCCAAGTTGATTCAGTGTCCTTTGTATTTCCACAGCTATAATAATAGAAATTAATGTGTAATTTTTACAAATGTTAGGGCTGTAGAGATAATTAAGTTAGAAACAACTAGGTAATTAGGCAGTTAAAAAAGAAAAACAAAGGGATAAGGATAAACAACACTAATTGAAAAAAACAAATGGTTTATTTAAATCTAGTAAAAAAATGGGTTATCAAAAAAATTATGTGAAACACTGTCATCTTCCTTATTTCATCAGGGTAGCAAATAAAAATAATGGCATAAAGAATTTTACCTAACTCTATTGCCATAAAATTTGAGAGGACATTAAGACAAATTATATATTTCATTATAATATAAAGTGAAACATTTCTAGTTAGTATATGTGGAAAATTTTAAAAATCATTTTCAATTATCTACAAAATAGTTGATCATTGAAAGCAAGATCATTAAAGGATGCTAAAACCAGAGACCATTCACATAACTTCAAATTATTACCACACAGATGACATTTAGGAGATGACTATATCACAGATGTATCTGTTGTTTAAAAAATGATCAAATTTAGCACTAACAATGAGACAAACTAATATGAATCTTCTCATAGGATGGGACGAGAAAAGTCATAATAGGGCTTATGTATTTTTTCCTTATTTAAATGTTTGGCCTGAATTAATTATGAGGAAAAGAAATCAGACTAATCTAGACCGGAATAATCTACAAGATAACCGGCCTGAACTTTTAAAAATACCAATATCACAAAAGAAAAAAAAATTCAACAAAGAGGGAGTGCTTCATTTTTCACTTTTTGTATTACTGAAGATCTAACTCAGGGTCTCGAGCATGCTAGGCAAGGGTTCCACCACTAAGACACAAGCCCAGCTCCAGGGCAGCTTTGCAAATTAAAGAACTGAAGCACTCAAAATGTTAAAACATCCAAAAGGTCCAGTGTGATTTTTTTTTTGTACTGGAGTCTGAATTTGGAAAAAGTATAAAATATGTTGGGGACAACTAGAGAAATGTGAATATATAAAAAAATGTATTAAACAAAAGTTGAAAAATGTCTGTAATTGTTGTACCCAGTGGGGTCACTGTACTATGTAATTTTACTTTTGTGTAGATTTCGAATATTTAAAGAATTTAAATCAAGAGTTCTCAATTCACGTTAAACTCGAAATCCAGCTGTCTATGTCCACTGCAGTGGACCCAAAGGAAGGCCTATAGTTTTACGCATGTATGGACATAAAATGCCAAGTAGAAATAAGAATGTAACCCATCTCAAAGAACTTGCACATTTCCAAGAACTAAAGAAGAGTATTCTCTTTATTTAGCTCAGTGGTGCCGGTGCCTGCCTCACAAGCACAGATCCCAAGTTCAATCCCCAGTACCAAAAAAACCCCCAGGTTTATTTATGTATCTTAAATGCCTTTTAGGTAGTCATTATTTATGGAATCAAGAGAATGATAAAATATTCCAAACCACAAGACCACTTTTGTCCACTGAGGATGAAGTAATAAACACTGCTTTTAAGTGAAAGCTAAAAAATACAAATACTGAAGAATCATACTGAAACAGTTAGTTTTGAAAAAATTTCTTCTTGCTGTTTTGAGGGTCAATTTTGCTTCTGTAGGATGGAGAGATTTTGTTTGTTGTTTTTTGGGGTTTTTTTTGCTATTGGGGATTGAACTCAGGTCCTTGCGCTTGTGCAGCAGGCAGCGAAACCACTAATCCCTGGCCCTGTTTGTTGCTTTTAATGATGGCTGTTCACAATTAGTTAAAAATTTTCTTTTTCAATCTCAATAGATTTCCCTGGACTGCCTTACAGAGGCTTAAAGCTTTTTTTTTTTTAAGAGAGCATGTTGATAATATGAAACATAGTGTGGCCCTCTGTAGAATAAAGGCAGGTGTTTATTTCAACTCTAAAGGATTTTTTTTTAAAGAAAGCCACATTATATGATGAAAACAGATTAATAAATGACAAGGAAAGCTGACTAGCCAGGGATGTAGCTCAGTGGCACAGAGCCTACCTGGCAAGCTTTAGGTCCTGAGTTCAATTACTGGTACCAAAAAAAAAACCAAAAAAAAAAACTGACTAAACATTTTTGGGGAAAAACAGAACCCTACCTCACATCATATAGCAAAATAAATTTGTAGTAAATTATTTATTTAAATATTAAAATTGAGGATTACTAATGGTGGAATACAGACTGATAGCAAAACTCGCTCTCTGGGAAGTGAAAGGAACAGACCTGGAAAACAAGTCAGCAAACAGCAAAAGGAGAGCTCCGGGAATCAAGAAAGAACTGACAGGAAATCTAGAAACCATAAGAAACTACAAAAATGGAAGACAAAGATGACCACTACATACTGGAAAAGGGAATGAATGATTCAACAGGAAGAGCTAAGAATTGTAAAAATCTATGCACTGGATATTGGTACACACAACCTCATGAAACAAAATCTACTAGACTTAAGACAGATACCAAAACAATCAGGGTGGGGAAATTCAAAACCCTTCTTTTACCATTAGGTCAATGAGACAAAAAGTCAACAAAGAAATATTAAAGTTAAATCATATCCTTGAACAAATGAACTTAACAGATATCTACAGAATGTTTCTCCTCCAACAGCAAAGGAATATACATTTTTCTCAATAGCACAAGGAACTTTTTTCAAAATAGACCATGTGTTAGGTAGTTGAATAAAGATAGAAATCAATAGCAAAAGAAGCCACAGAAACTATGCAAATACACAGAGATTTAAACAATACATTATTGAACAATCAATGGATTCCTGATTCAGAAGAAACCAAAGAAGAAAAGTTCCTAGAATCAAATGATAATGGAAGCACAATATACCAATACCTATGGGATACAATGAAAGCAGTTCTAAGAGGGAAGGTTGTAGCTGTAAATGCACAGATAAAAAGGATAGATCAATCTCAAATAAATAACCTACTGATGTATTTCCAGGTCCTAGACAGACAAAAACAATGCAAATCTGAAACTAATACAGGAAAGGAAATTATACAGATTAGAGAATGAAATTCAGACTAAAAGAAAACAATACAAAGGATCAATGAATTACAGAGTTGGTTCTCTGAACCAACTGAAGGATGGGAAGGGAATCTGTGGATGAGGGAAGATGGGAGGGCGGTAGAGAAGGGTAACTAAAAAAGGATCAAGATGCACTGTGTATGTATACAAATTCCCCCAAAATGAATGTGTATCACAAATATATACTAATAAAAAATGAGAAAAACTTGAAAACAAATGACTACATGGAAATATAAACACATACTTTATTATGTGATCTAATATATAATCTTAGAGTGAAGGATAAAATATTAGCTAAGCATAATACAAAACTAAAATCACAGAGGGAAAAACTGGTCAATTTGGCTTCATACGTTGTTTAATGTTATATGCAAAGCATGTACATATATTACAAATATAAATATATATTGAATATACACATGGAAGAACATGACGAGGAAAGAAATTAATATCCATAAAATTTAAAAATCTCCTATAAATTGGTAATATAAACAACTCAATAAAAAGTGCCAAAGGTTATAATCTTAAAATTTACAAGAGTAAGGGGCAGGGGATTTAGCTCAGTGGTTCTACCGCCTGCCTCGCAAGTGCAAGGTCCTGAGTTTGATTCCTGGTACCAAAAAAAAAAAAAAAAATTTACAAGAGTAAATAAACATATGAGAATTTCAATTTCATTAGTAATCAGCTTTTCACATATGAGACTGGTAAAAAGTAATGAAAAGTAAATGGGTGTGGCTGTTATTACAATCAAATGTTTAAAAACAAAGGTAGAGACTACATAATTTATAAGACAGAGGCAATATTCATAACATAGGAAGAACTAGGATAACTGAAAATGTCAGAAACTCCAGTAGAAAACAGGCCAAGCACAGGAACTTTAACAATATTCATGAATAAATTGCCAGCCAAAAAAAGACTAAAGGCTTATCTTGGAAAGAATAAATAATTATAATTTGTAAACATGGCCTAAAATTATCCAGCCTTTAGGAATTAAGGAGAACTGCTTCTGCCATGGCCAGTGGTGTCTAAGTCCACCACATGGTAGCGTCCTTATCTTTTGGGCAGGTACACTCAGCACACCCTACCCAGATGGTGACTCCAATTGTAGTGCTTCTCAGCACATGATCATTTTACTAGGTCAGGTCATCACAATCTCTGGGACCTTATAGACTTAAAGTGGCAAATACTTTTTGTTCTGTCATTTAAAAAATAGAGAAAATGAGAAGGGATTTGCTATCAACTGGGTGAGGCAGTCATGAGACTTCACAGGTATATATCACTCATTCTCTGCAGTGTAATTCAGTTTCAAGGATATTAACCATCTCTTAGAGATGCTTATGATGCATTTGAATTAGCATAACTTCAATATTAAAGAAAACATTCATGAAACATTAAAATTAGGAAGTAATTTTCAAATTATAAAAGTATTTATTTGGGCCGGGGATTTAGCTCAGTGGTTCCACCGCCTGTTTTGTGAGCACAAGGCCCCGTGTTCGATCCCCCGTACCAAAAAAAAATTTATTTAATCCTATTTCTATGTAGTAAACAGTTTCTTAAAGAAAAAGTTATCTAATATATAGAACTAGGATTAAATCAAAACGACGAACCTCTACAAGAATACACTGAACATGCTATTTTCACACTGCCCACAATTTTGACCTATTCACACCACACTTTACTTCCAGAAAGGTGACTTTAAAGATTGGATTACATTTTCCAAATCAGAAAGAAAACACTAATTCTAACAAATCAAAAAAAAAAGAAAAAGACTGCATTATTGTTTCATCAAAAGCAAAACAGTACCACTTGTGCCACTTCTGGAAACCCATTCTGCTCCACGTGGGTCTGCTGCCATCTAGTGGATTAGCACTTAAGAAAACGCCATGTTCCATTCTGTGGGAGAAGGGCGGGGAGAGGTGGGGCTCTGCAAGGTCACCACTGTGAGAACTCACTGGGAGCTAGGGAGTCCAGGATGCTGACAGGTGAGGGGGCAGGCTGCATGGCACCACAGCACCACAGTTCAAACAACTGTCTCTATACAGCCACAGGAAACACAGCTACCTTTTCTTTTATGAGAAAATACTGTTCCTCACAGAAAAAACATGGTTAGTAAAACCCTCAGATGGGTGATGTTGAGATTCCAGCTCAATCTCACCCTTATCACTCTGAGGAAGAAGAGTGTGATGCTGACCAGCAAGTAGATGGAGGTCAGATTACCTCATCTGGGAAACTTTCTCTCACTTCTTCCTGTGATCCACTGAAGATCTTCCAGCTGTTATTCTTCAACAGACAGATACAGAGAAACCACCTACTTCTCAGCTGGCATGAACTTTAACTGAGAACACAGGGAAGCAGCTGTACTGGATATAGTAAGAGCTCAGTAAACAAGGTCTAATGTACAAAGTAGTTTCTGTCTTTCTCTTGAAAGTCAGAAACGAACAACTATACTTATTAATATATTTTACTATCGTGCACCACGCTTGAGAGGACTATAATAATCCATGATGCCTATGAGAACTGTACAGCTAATGATCAAATAGTATCAACTAGCACAAGAGAGTTATATGCCATAATTAGGAGGGAAGAGTCAGTTATGTCTTGATAATTACATGTATCTAGCGGTTGCCTACAAGTGATATAATAGAAAAAGCACTAAAAAACTCTAAATGTTAAAAGAAACAAACTGTTTTAAACTCAAATCTTTTCTCATCAAACTCTCATAGTGTTCAAGGCCAGCTTGAGCTTTACAGTGAGTTCAAAGCCAGCCTAAACTGCACAGTGAGACCCTTTCTCAAAAAAAACCCCACACCAAAACCAACAAAAAATAACCTAAAATGATATATGAGAAACATTTTGGAAATGGCATAGATGTCCATCAGAATACAAGATGCTATATTACTCATGTTAGAAAGGTTCATTATAAAGCACAAGGTACTAAAGAAAATATATCATTTAAAAATATCTTTATCAGTTGAAAATATGTCAATTACCAATATAAAATGTTTTTAAAAATAAAGGTAGCCTATCTATTCCACTTACCAAGAAAAAATAAGAAAGGTGTATCATATTTCTAAAAAGCAGATCACAAGTGAAAAACTTCCTGAAGAACTGAAAGATGGCTACTAAAGTAACTGCGGCTGTCTTCAAGGTGCTCTCTACCTCCTCTCTGTCTTGTGACCGGAACAGGAAGGAGCCTATCCCCATGGGCTGCAAAAGCATGCTGCAAACTGAGGAGCCAGATCTAACCTTCTACAGGATGAGTCAGTCAGGCTGGCTCACTGGGGGCTCTGCCTCCAGGGCCAAAGTCCTTGCTACGCTGTTCTTGCTGCTAGTACAGAGCTTCTGCAGCCACAGTCTGCTTCTGCAAGGCAATCTCAAAATTACAATATGCTTAAGGTTCCCACTGGTTTTTCTTCCCAGAAACCTCAGGGGTAGGAAGGAATACAGGTCAACAAAGAAATTTAGGGCAGTGTGACACTAGGGTAGATTATTTAACAAAAGGTTAAATCTGAAGACATGGCTCTTAACAATAAAGTACAAAACGAGTCATCCAAAAACTGTGTATAAACAATAATTTAGATTTTTAGATGGCCAGTACATTACAAGCTATGTCTCTGAGCAAAGAAGTTCAATGCCCGTGCTTTATCACATGGACCCGCTCAGTTTACCTACTCTGATATGCAGACTTGCAGTAGAAGAAACAGGGCCTTTGGAGAATGTGACTGTTTAAGAAGCAAACAGATAACGGGGCACGGTGATACACACCCCTGTGTGATCCCAGCACTTTGGGAAGGTGAGACAGGAGGATCACAAGTCTGAGCCCAGCTTGGACAACTTAGCAAGAACCTGTTTCAAAATCAACAACAGAAAAATGGCTGGGAATGTAGCTCAGTAAAAAGGCCCTGGGTTCAATTCCCAGTGCCATCAAAAAACCAGAAAAAAAAAAAAAAAGCAAACAGGCAAGGCAGTGGTGAAGTCCTGCACCTTGCAGGACTTTCTAATGCTTCCATTTGTCCATGACCTCCACAGTCCCCACCACCACCACCACCACCACCACCACGGGGGACTGAAGCCAGGGCCTCTGCATTGAGCTACATCCCCACCTCTTTTTTATTCTGACACAAGGTATCACTAAGTCACTACATTGTCTAGGCTGGACTTGTAATCCTCCTGCTGCAGCTGAAATCGCAGGCACGCCCTACCTACTGTGCCAGGTTTATGGGCTTCCTTCTTCTCACCCACCAGATGACCCAACAATTCTGCTCATAAAGAAGCTGAGGGTTAGCCACGTCTCCCTCCTTGTCACCAGGGTATAAGGCAGGCTGAGCCCTAATTTCTGGTCAGTTCTCATTGCCAACATGCTACTACCCAGTTGGTTCTAAAGTGGATTTCTGCTTCCTGGAGGAACATAGCAGAAGCTTGTTCTCCTCTTCAACCAATATGAACAGATGCAGAAAAGGAGAGAAAAACTGTAAAGATCGCATTTTCATAAAAATTAATGGGGGAGGCAGAGCTCCAAATTGTCACCAGCAAATATTCATTACAGGGTGAACACCCCTAATCTGAAAGTGCTCCGAAATCCAAAACTTTTTGAGTGCCAACAAGATGCCCAAAGTAAAAAAATTCCGTACCATGAAACTTTTGTTTCATGTACAAAATTACTAAAAGTATTGTATAAAATTACCTGAGGGTTATGTGCATAAGGTATACTATATGAAATGTAATGAATTTATGTGTAGACTTGGGCCCCATCCCAACCAAAGTTGCACTATATATAAACAAATACTTCAAAATACAAACTCTGAAATGGGAACACTTGTGGTCCCGCGCCCTTTAGATAAGGAACACTCAATGTGTACCAGACAGAGATGACCCAGCCTGAGTGGAAGGGAACAAGCAGTCTGCCAGGGTAGGTGAGGAAGGAAGCTGACAGGCTGCTGACCAGACCTTTCCCTAAACGGCCTGGAAAGAAGTGCTTGTGCATGCTGGGACGTGTGAGGTGCCCCAGGACTGAAGCGGAAGCCCTCATGGCAAAAGCTAGGTTCTGGGCAGCACAGGAGGAGGAGGAGAGACAGTCCCTGGGACAGTGGAGGAGAAAAAGGAGTCCCTGAGCAGAGAACCAGGGCACTCTCTTTCCTGTGAAGGACTCTCTTGCCAGGAAAATCAGGCTCATTCCACAGAACAGCAAAGGGTAGACAGCTGTGGAAAACAGTGAAACTCCGTACAAAAGATATGGAGCAGGAAAAAAAATGTTGCTACAAAGTGGACAAAGTAGAAATTATAACTCAAAACAACCACAAAAAATTTATTTAAAAAAAACTCAATGAGGCAACTGCAGTTTTAAAGGGAGATTACAAAAAGAGCTCCTAGAGGACATGGCTATAAACCATAACAGTTATTTTCCAGGCAAGGATTGTTGAATAAAGTGGGCAATACCACACAACTAAAATCACAATATGTATGTGGCCCACTCTGTCCTGCTTTCCACCCAGGCCCAGCAGCAAGGCAGTGCTCAGTGTTCACAAATAAGCAGGGCTCCCTTGGCCTTTAGTTGAAGACCTACACACTCCAAATAGGAGAATAATAGCCCACAAGTTAGAAACAGATGCTGATGATGTCTATGGGCATCCTCTTTGACTGCATATGAAATCTGGACCAAACCCTCCCAGAGAAGTAGGTCCGTCCCATTCAGTACCACTCACATGTTACTGCATCAATGGTATCTTTAAACAGTGATTATGATAACACTAGGACAAAAAGAAAACTGGGAAAAATAAATGTCCCAAGACTTACAGAATACTATTTTGTATGATACCTGGGTTCTTTCAAAGCAATTAATAAAATAACTGACAACTGCTTTAAGATAAATCCTGCATGGAAGAGGTACAAAAAAGGCAATTACTCTTTAATCAAAAATAATCCTCAGGAATTGGTAAAAACAACACAAAGATCAAAGAGTGATGAGGACAAGAATGGTTAAAATCTTTCAGGAAACCAAAATTAACTGCCTCAGCCTAACTTCTGTTATCTGACTCCCTCAGAAGCACTGAGCCAAACAAAACAGGCAAGTGGAAGACTCACAGGGCAAGTGAATGGCCATTACACAAGGAACCACTACTGGATTTTAGTAAAAGAGAAGATACCCTCCAATACAGTTACTGAGCACAGATTATAAAAATGGTGAAAAAAGCTAATAAAAATTAAGACAATTTTTAAATAACTGTAGTGTACAAATACACATCAGCATCACACATTTTTATGCACACAGAACTCAGAGGATTAACACGTGGAGACAGCATAGATGGCGAGCTCTCCAATTTTGAAACACATATTCTTAGGGTAAAATGTCCATTAGTGAAGGATTGATTAAATGATGAGTGGCGCATCCATATAATGAAAAATATGTAGTCAACACAGAGGAGAAAAAAAGCATGCAGAAAAACCCACACAAACAAAACCAATGACAAAAAACCCCACAGATAATATGACCTCGCTGTCATAAAAAACACTGTCATTCTTTATGAAACATTAAAACTTTTTTCTCAAACACATATTTTAGTAAGAACACAGGAAAAAAGTAAACAGTAATAGTACTTTAGTTTACTGAGACAAAAGCATTATAAAGATAGGTTAATGGGAAAAAGAATGACTAGAGGAAACAAAACAGTAGGTCAGGCAAGACACTTCCAAGGAAGTGACTTTTGTACTGAGGCCTGAGCACTAAGAGTCAGTTACAGGCCGACCTAGAAGACGTGTGTAGCACAGACAGAACAAGTGCAAAGGCACTGAGGTAAGAGTGAATCAGTTTACTCGAGAAGCGGAAGGAAGGTCTATGTGGCTGGAGTGCGGTGGTGGCAAGGAGGAATGGCAGGGTGCACAGGTGGGGAAGGAGCAGATCCCAGAGGGTACTGTAGGGCTTGGTAGGTTCCACACTGATCCTAATGTGCCACGGAAGTCATGGCTCGATTTTCAGCTGTAGGATCACAGGATCTGATCTACAATTTTAAACTTGTCTTGGTTACTATGTGGAGGACACCAGGGCTAGGCAGGAACAACAATCTGCAGGATGCAGAAATTGAAATAGCAGCAGCCTGGCCCTGGGTGGTGACAGTGGAGATGCAGAGAAATGGACAGATCTGGAATTCAGAGTCTACAGGATGTGTACTGAGACTGAATATATGGAGGGAGGGCACCCCCGCCAGGGTGTGGGGTTTGAATCAAGAGTAGGAAAGTTTGGGCCAGGAATTTAGCTCAGTGGCACCATGTCTGCCTCGCAGGTGCAAGGTCCTGTGTTCGATTCCTGGTACTGCAAAGGAAGGGAGGGAGGGAGGGAGGGAGGAAGGGAGGGAGGAAGGAAGGAAGGAAGAAGGAAGGAAAGAAAGAAAAGAAAAGAAAAGAACAGTAAAAGTTCTTATTCAAGGCAGAAGCACGGAGATGGTTCAAAATAGGAGCAATCAGAGATAAAATTTCCTGAAGCTCCATAGAGCCATCTCTTACAGATTTACTTCACAAAATGAGTTCAGTCAGGTTCAATCATCAATAGCACTCGTGCTCAGTCATGTAGGGAAAGTCACTGGAGAGAAAAGTGGTCACTTTCTGTTAAAATCCACTTGGATAGGATACTAATTGTAACCATGTCTGTACTTTATTATATTACACCTTAGGCACAAGAAAATTACAACACTGAAATCAAAACAACTAAGTTTTTCTCCTCAAATATTTTCAGATGTGTGACTTCAGAAACAGATATAACAGACAACATTTTAGGAGGGGAGGGGCAAGTTTTCAACTCTTCTTTTCTGCTATATACTGCTTACTCATCCCACCAATGAGAAACCAGCCTGCACTGCTGACTATGGTCCAGTAAATTCACTAATGTCTCAGGCCTGGAGCTTAAAAAAAAAAAAAGGAAGAAAGAAAGAAAAGAGAAAAAGAAAAAGAAAAGAAAAGAAAAGCTTACCTGGGCACCAAAGAGGGAAGTAGATCATACTAGCTTTCTTTTTTGTGCAGTCATGGGTTAAGATGCAAAAATAAAAACCCCTTATACCAGACCATAATTAAAAGAACTGTTCATTCTTAAGCACAACAAAAGGGACCACACTTTATAGACTTTTGATTTCATCTCAAAATCCCAAGAACATACAAGGATAGGGGCCATGTACTGAATCTTCTCAATAGACTAGCTAAGTACACACACAGTGTGCCGAGTTACTTAACAACACAGAAAAACCTACAGTATATTTTTGAACTCTAGAAAGTCTGTTTTGAATGAATATCTTTAATCTATAGGACACAAATTATAAAAAGAAAATCCACTATCACCTGCCTCACAAGCACAAGGTCCCGAGTTTGATCCCTGATACAAAAAAAAAAGAAAGAATCCAACAAAAATATTTTTCAGTCACTTCTTAACATTTGTAACATAGGGTTAAGTCCACATTTTATGCCTCCTTAGAAAGCTCTACCTTCCCAAATTTTCTGGAAAACATACACACAGAGAAGCATATGTGATAAATTATAAATACCATAGTAGAAACATCTGCATTTCTGAATTCTAACGTGAAGACTGTATATTACCAATGGATCTGTTCAGTTTATTTCCCCAGGGCTAACCTTTAGCCTTCCTCCATTTCCTTTGTTCAGATTATTCATTTAAAAAGTACTTACTCAAACGCCAGGATTCTCATTAGCACTAGTGTAAGACTTTATTATATCTACATATACATGGAATATTTTATCTCAAAAGTCTATGTTTCATGGTCATCTGTTCTCATTTTTACTTCTCAATCTCCTTTAATTCATAATTTTGTTAATTCTGACATGACTTGCACCAGAAATTTTTGTGTCCACACTCTCCCATCTCCTAATACTTAGAAGAGTACATAAATCTTGATGTAACTCTAGCTAGTCTTGTGAATGGCTGTTTCCATTATGGGATCTTATGAATATGTATTATGGATACAGATATGACAACTGGCTTCTTAATAACAAAGAAGAATAATACTGCATATTTTTGAAGAGCTTTCAGAATTCTTGCCTATTAAAATTGGAAGAGACTATAATCCAGCCCACCAAATATATACACAAGAAAATAATGTTCTGAATAATTAAGAGCTCCCTCTATTTGGATCTGATTTCAGGAAATGTACGTGAATGCCATATAGCTTCTGTGATTAGAAATTTTCCTACTGTCCAATGAATTTCCTATCTTAAGTACAGTCTCAAAAACTTGAGTCTAAATAGGGAACTGCACAGTGAGCCACAATGAAATAAATCTATAACTAAAGTGGGCAAAAATTAAAAGACTGTAAATGTTGGCAAGGACATTAAGCATTATCAACTCTGATACACTGACTGGTTGGAGCAAAACCTGGTACAACCTCTTCAGCAAGCTGTTTTGTCATATCTACTACAGCTGACCATACACATAACTTACAACCCAGCAACCCAAATCCCAGATAAATACACAGAACTGAACAACATGTAAGAATATTCAGAGAAGCACTGTTTATAATAGCAAAAAGCAAATACAAAACAAAAAATGGAAATACTACAAATATCCACCAATAATAGAATTGTGGAATGGTTGAATATGGAATACTGTTAAGTGAAAATAAATGACCCACAGCTACACAGATAATCCTGCAAACACAAGAGAATGAAGCCCAACACAAAATAAAATACACTTCAGAAGCCAGGGAAATTGTACAAAGATGTTGAAAGCCAAGAGACTGATTATCTTTGAAGGGCAAAGAAGGAGCATAAACATGAGAAGGGTTTCAGGAGGTTCATGATGTTCTATTTCTTGATGTGTGATGTTTTGGTGCATAATTCACTGATTATCCATATTTTGGGAAATAATTAATACATACATATTTCTATTTTTAAAAAGCCTTATAAAGCCCTAATTTCTATTTTAGATTTTGATACATTTTTTCTTTTAAACACATGAGTTCTCTCTGTGTTTCCTAAAGATATTTTTCTCTATTGTTTGTATTCTGGCCAAGGATGAATGTTACATGTGAAAATATCCTTCTCTGGTTTACTCACAAGAGAGGCTCAGACATTTCAACCCCCGAAGGTTTGCTCAGCCTTATGCCATACATCACTGGTAGGAGTTTGTCTCAAAGAAAATAGAGATGGTTGATAAGAGACGGGAAATGGGTGTACATCTCACTTCCGAGTATTGCTAATAAAAATGTTACTTTGGAGCATCTCAACTCAAAGCTTGAGAAATGAATCTAAGCATTTCTTAGACGCATGGGATAACAGTTTTATCTGCATGCCGCAGTCCCCCGGGGATGGGTGCCTGGAGCAGCTGGGTTACAAATGACTAGATGCCACGCGAGGCCTGTGATGGAGGGAGCATAACGTCTACTCCACAGGCACAGGATGGAGCACTGGTAGCACAAATGCCTTATCGATTCCATGACAGAGTTAGCAGTCTCACAGGATAAAAATATTTGATTAAACATTTTAATGCTTCACAGAGGAATCCATGATAAAGTTCTAGTATGCTATACAGTATCTATTTAACTTACTTAAAAGCTATATTATTTTAATACAAATATCTATAATATGTAATTATAATTTTTATTTAATTATAATCATTTATCTATGATATATACCTATTACATACAGTATACATGTAAGCATTTACAATATTTGAAGATTTGTTTAATATAAATTATAAATTAATATAAATTAATTTCTGTTTTAAATTCTTACTAATGAAGCAAATTCATAACACTATAGATTATCTTTAACAAAAAGTGGTTTAGCAACAAACCAAAAAACATTTAACTTTAAAAATATTTTCTCATTTATTCTCTCCTTTGTAAAACAGAACTGCTAAAATGTAATACTGGTAAAGAAAAACAATTTCTAATATTATTATCTTTTATTCTTGGATTTTTCTAAGATCTAAAAGCTTTCCATTTTTTTGTGAGATAAACTAGACCACACAACATAATACTTTATAATCAGTCATTTATCTGATCAAGACTAATAGGAAAATTAACTTTTCCCACTGCAGCTTTCAGGAAGCCGTTAGCTGTGACTAAACAGACACCCACATCCTACCTACCTTCCAGCACCCCCTCTGTAGATTCTGTTGTGAAATTAGATAACTGGTACTCACACAAATTCAAAAGATGCAAATGTTAGTGACGAGAAGAACTTAAGTGTGTACAAACTACTTCTTATTCCATCCCATGTACCTAGTATTATTAGCATCACCAGATGGGGGAAAAGTGAAGTGAAATTTCACACTTCCGCCTTTCACATTCATGCTGCTTTCTGCAGAACCCTTGCCAGGAAGGTATACTGGTTTCACTAAATTCGAAACCCCAAATCTCAAATGTGTACTCAGCTTGCTCTACTTCCTCTCGTATGTTCATTCTCTCAATGGTCCAAACCATAAGCAGTGCAGCCAATGTCTTCTTTCTATAAACTTCTAACTAGTGCCCATCCTGTTCTCTATCTGATGACTTTGCTTCATATTTCACATAAAAACAGACCCACTCAGAGAGAGACTTTCTGCCTTTGCCACCGTATTTCTATCTTGATCAGAGACAGCAATGCGTATTCCAGTGGACAAAAGGCAAACCACTCACTAGCAGTTTGTTCCCAATTTCCTCTAATCCACTTGAGCATGGTGGTACAAGCCAATTCTCAACAGACTTCTGTAACAACCAACTTAATACCCCTACCATATCCCTCAAGTGTATTTTCTAAGTCGCAGCCAAAGCAATCTTTTCTAAGTTCAGATCTGATTGTGGCCCCTCCCTGCTTAAAAGCTTCCTATGATTTCCACTGCTGCCTCTCACTCTGAAATTTAAAGTCCACACACAGCCTACTCAGCCCTGGGTGACTCACGCAGCTTCTTCCTGGGCTTCCTCCCCAGAGCTGGGTACTCGGACCGCTTTAGTGTTTTAACACTACCCGTCCCCTTTGTCCGGAACGCTCTTTCTCTGCTCTACTCACCAGCAGGCCTCCTCGGGCGTTTTCAGGGCCCACTGCCCCACGGGAAGCTACCATCCATTTGTTTTCATGTCACTCTCACCCTTTTTTTCCATATGAAATTGTGTTGTTTGCTAATTTTTTAAAATACCATCTATTGCTCCCAATTCCATTATAAAGAATGTGAGAGCAGAACCTCATAGATTTTGTTTACTGCTAGATTCCTATTGTCTGAAATGTTGTAAAGCAAGTAATAAATGCTCAAAGAATTACTTGTTCAATGAATCAAGACAATCTAAAAGTTAAAAGTCACTTAGTCTGAACCATCATTCCAATGTTTAAAACTCGTAATAACAGTCCTGAGATGTTCTGACCACTATTCCTGATCACTTAGCAACAGCGCTCTCACTCCTGAGGGAAACAATGCTATTCCTTAACCTGGCCTGTTCAAACCCTTCCTCCTTCTCAAGGGGAGGTCTGTCTGTAGCTTCTAATGTGTGGAGGCCCCTACAGTCCCGCAGAACATGCAGCTTCTGCATCACACATGACAGTGCTTCATTGATCTGAAGACGGTGACTGCACCTTCTCTTGGCTCAATGGCCCCAGTCTGAAGAGCTCTACACGTGGGGTAGTTAAGGGATCCTCCTGTGCATTCCAAGACCTCCCTCAATCACAGTGTTGTCTTATACTTAGTTACCAACCAGGCAATGAACATCCAACTCTGGCCCAATTTGCTACTTCTTGTCTGGTTGGATCAAAGGATCTCTCTTTTAGCAGCATGATTTGATCTAAGGCACTCTTATCTCTGTCCAGTTCAAGCTCACACACAATCTCCAAACATGTGCCTTTTATGCTACCTCCTGCTGACCACTTCCAAAAGCTTACTACAATACAATCATTTCTCATCCTCTTCTTAAAACTCCCCATACCATTCAGCATTCCCTCCCTTAACTATTCTTGGAGGAAGGCTTTTGGCTCCCTTTCTTGCACAAGGTTTTGATTTTCTCCATGTGTAAATTAAAATTGTAAGCTCTCTTAATTTTCACAAAAGTACCTACAATCACCTGAGGCAGACCTGCGATGTTTCTAACCAGCAACAAGGGAACCATGAAAACTAGAGGCTCTTCTGTGACCATCACCAGAATAGATCTGAAGCTGAAGCAGAACAGACCTCAGACAAACCAGAATAGTCTTTGGTGGACCATCCCTACATGGCCCGCTAGAAATGCCATGATACTTAATACTATTCACTTCCTTGCTGCTCTAAGACAGGGCAAAGAAAACATGAATTGCCCCATACCAAAATATGGGGTAAATTAAATGGCTGTATACAGTGACACATTTCCGGAACAATTAGTTTTTATACCTTTTCCCTCCAAAACAAACTGGCATCTCATGTAAACCATTCAGATAGGTAAAAACTGCTGGGAGCTTCATGATTAGGAAAATATAGTATGGTGTTCTGAAAACATTCTGTATCTCAACAGTACATTAACATTTTGGTAAAGAGAGTCGCCCTAAGGCTGCAAGCTAAAGAATAAAACTGTATTATATCCTCAGATTTCTGGCAATGTCCTGATGGCTAAACACTGACGGCACAATGCCTAGGATAATCTATGGTACGTGATTAGTTGTGATTTAGGCATCAAAACAAAATAAAAAATATGTAGGCTCAAATCTGCCACAGGGACATTTCTTTAATTTGTACATATATTCTGAGGAGTAACAATTTCTAATAAAATGTCACACTGGATCATCAGTTTACTGACATGTTGTTTCTGACAAGTGTAGCAAGGGATAATCTGTGGGGAATCCAAGTAATCGTCTTCTATAGCGTCTGTCTTAATAGATGAAGATGTCTCCTCTTGCTATGGTTCAAATGTAATTTGTCCCTACCACAAAAACTCACGTAAGGCTTGGTCCCCAGAGTGGTGATGTTGGGGTGTCTCTAACAGGTGGGTAGATCATTCAGAGAGATTAATGTTTTCTTGATCACTCAGGACTGGATTGGTCATTATGACAACACACAGTTGTCAAGTGTGTTTGGCTTCTTCAGCTCACTCTCTCCTGCATCCTCTCTTGCTGTGTGATCTCTTCTGCCATGATGCTCTCACCAGGAGCTGGGCATGTGCTGGTGGTGCTAGGCTTGGACCTCCAAGACTGTGAGGTAAATCACGTGTTTCCTTTATAACCTCAGCCTCAGGTATTCCGTAACAGCAACACAAAAAGGACTGAAATACCTGCTTTGTGCACCTCTGCTCCTTAACTACATGACATGCATTTGCATTTACAAAAGTAACCTCATCAGAATCCCGTAAGATATTTTAATAAACGTATGTCTCTTGAGCTCTTCATAGTGCTCCCCAGTTCCAAACCTATGGGATTGAGTCAACAAGTCTCTAATTTCATAGAGAACCAGAAGTCTTAGAGCAAATACAGGTATCTACTGTATTTACTGTATTATCCTTTTAAATCTTTATTTCATTACTGAAATAATGTATTACATGCCTCACTCTGGTACTTTACAGAAAAATACACAGTCATCTCTATTATAATTATCTCATTCATTCTAGAGTTTTGGTCTTTGAAAATCTTTTTTTAGAGAAATGCTCCTCCCTCCCTCAACTGCCAGAGCTATCTGTTCATGAATGTCCACCAAGTAATATTTGCCTTGAAAGCTATGATGAAGTTGATCTGAAACTCAACTTACAACTCTGCGTGATCTTCTGGATGTTGGAAGAGATGCGCTGGGCCAGTTGGGCAGGGTCCCCACCAATCCCTGGAGTGTAAGACATGGCTGGCTTGCCGACTCGCCAATTTCATCAGATGCTGGTAGGTTATGCAGGTTTCCAGGCAGTCACCTGAGAAACACAGAAGTCACATAATTGTTTTTAAAGTTGCTGGTTTATATTTTCTGAATTAGAGGGTTACTCACTCCTCTGCAAAACTCTTCAGCCATCAGCAAAACTCTTATTTCTATAAAAACAAAACTGGTTCCTTGAGGATAGAGTTGTGTTAAATACGCTTAACAATCAAAATAAGATTCAAGTTGCATATTTCCTTTGAAAACTTCTTTGATCTCCCTAAGGCAGATTATTAAGTCCCATTTCTATGAGTAGTTTTAATTGTTTATATATTTTCTTCCTAACAAAACTGTGAGCAACTATAAGGCAAGGCTCACATGCTATTTATCATTCTCCAACATTTAAAATAACTCAACATAAAACAGTTAAATATTAACGGAACACAGAGATCAGCCTATTCCCAGAAATTTCATTGTATCTAATATAACACACAAGAGGAGCTCAGGGTCCCTAATTTTCATGGGAAAGGTTAAATTTCAGATAACAGAGCCAAGAGAAACAGCATCCTATAAAACACCCATCAGAGTTTCTTCACAGAGCAAGGAGAACAGTGACTCTTCTCTTCCAGCAGCCAACATCTTAGGACAAAAGGCAAAGCTGGGGTACTGCTACAAGAGGTAAGAGATAAGCACTGCCTTCTTCAATCCACATCACACCACTCAGGGTTTGAGAAGAAGACTGTAAAAGGATGCTTCACCATACAGGGCTGTACACTGCAAAGAACCTCAATTAATCTTAGTCATCTCTACAATGAGCACGAGAATATTGCAGCGTTGTCAGCAATCTATTTGTAAGCCTGCTCTCTATTAAGATCCTGCCCCATGTCCACTACTAAATGAAGCACTGGGAAGATACAAGACAAAATAGAAAACTATTGTTCAAATCAAGGTTGTCAGGCCAGGGATGTAGCTCAGTGGCACTGCACTTGTCTGGCAAGTACAAGGTCCTGAGTTCAATTCCCAGCACTGGAAGAAAAAAAGCAAGCTTGTCATTTAGGAGAAAGGATAAAGTTAATAGTGTAAGCCAACAAAAAATAATACAAATCAATAAAAGTCATGCGCTAGGCAAAAGTGACAGGGACTACAAAAAATGAAAAATCACTATTGCCCCTGTCTAGAAAGCATTTATGAAACAAAAACTTAAGCTCTGGATACTTGGGGATGACTATTATGGAGAACAAAGGCCAGAACACGGACACTTAGGCAGACAGACCTAGAATACGTGAAAAGAACACACACTTTTACCAAAGTAGGGAGATTCTCAGCTGGCTCTGGATCAGATGATGCATGGCTGCGATAAGTGGGAAGCCACACCGAAAGGAAAGGAGAGTAGTAATGACCTAATATTTCGCAAATATCTGTGAAATGAGAAGTAATTCATGTTGACTGTCTAATTTTCACAATCTCTCCAACAGAGTAGGTACCATTATTACTGTTTTAATGATGGACTGTGACTTAAGATTTAAGTAAAAGGTTCAAGGTAACACAACCCACCCATTAGTGGAGGTGGGATTCAGCTCCAGGGTTCAGATTCCAAAGCTATTCATGCTTGCTACCAGGCAAAATACATGCCACAAGAGGCGGGCTCCTGGACCGGAGTTTAGTTTCAATATGTTGCAAAGAAATCACTGGAGATTTCTAATAGGGGACAGGAGGCCAAGAAAGACACCAAAGTCCAGAAATGCTTAAATAGTATGTATACACAATAACCTACACATATGCTCCATATTCTTCCATCTCTAATCCCTTATAATGCCTAACGCAATATATATGCTATGTAAATAGTTATACTTATTGCTTAGGGAATAATGATAAGTAAAAAGAGCATATACTTTTTTTCTTTGGTACTGGGGATCAAACTCGGGTCCTTGTGCTTGCGCAGCAGGAGGCGAAACAAATGAGCTAAATCCCCGGCCCCAGCATATACTTTTTATACAGATGCAATTAAAAAAATATCTTCCACAAGTAGTTGGTTAAAAGTACAGATGTAGAACCTGGAAATATGTAGGGCCAACTGCATATGTCTTTTTCCTAAGGGACTGTGCTGGCAGGAAGTACAACAGCTGAACTGCCACGACTAGACCAGTATTGGTTCCACCCCTGGAACTCAGGCCACCGAAAGTCCTGGGAGCTTCGAGATGCTATTCATTCCTCTTCCTTATTCCACAGGTTCAGTTTATCTCTTTGAAACCAAACTCTAGGTTATAGTCCCCAAATCGAAATCATTAAAGGGCAAATTCAAACCTCAACTCAGACAGCTGAATTTTTGCAGCAGTGTGGCAGGAACAAACATCCTTCCAGGAAGCCTTGGACCTGGACCTGGAGCCACCTGAAGAGCTGCGGCCCTGACAGAACAAAATCACATCTGGAGATTCAATCAGACCAACACGATTTTGAACAACCTACAAACCATCAGTTGGATCTGTCAACTCAATAAAGAGTCTTACTAAGGTGTAATTCACATAGCACACAATTCATCCATTTAAAGTATTTAATCCAATGGTTTTTAAATACAATAACAACGTTGCGTTTAATCAACACCAAATCACTTCTAGGACATTTTTATTTCTCTAAACAAGAAGCTCATACTCATTACTAGTCATTCCTCATTTCTCCTCAACCTCACCAGCCATAGGCAAATATAATCTTCATGTCTTTATAAGTTTGCCTATTCTGAACATTTTGCGTGAATGGAATCATATAATATGTGCTCCTTGTGACTGGCTTCACATATGTTTCTTTTCACGGGTCATTCTACATTGTAGTATTCCTCAGTACTTCATTCTTTTTTATTGCCAAATAATATTCTACTCTCTGGGTAGACAATTTATTCTGGGCTCAATGACATCTTCCCTCTTTTCCCTCTGTTAACTAGATCTGGCTTATAGCCAACACAAACACACTATGAATGAGAAAATAGTCTTTCTTATTAAGTATTCTCTTGGTGGGAAGGGCTCCCCACACTTTAACCATGGACAGGAATGAGTCTCACATCCAGGTCTCCAAGCCACACTCTTCACTCTCTCTTTAGTTTCTGCATGTCTTTGAAGCTATGAGAACTCACCAACTGCCTGTTCAGCTGCCAGTAAAACTGGCAACTACAAATCTCTTCTTTGGGCAAAACATTTAGCATCTGAGTCTCTGCCCAAGGACTAAGTGCTTTTCCACCTTGCACAGCAAAGGCACGATGTTCTCTTGCACCTGCAGGGCCTGCGTCAGAGCTGCACAACACATCAGCACCTGTGGCTCCTCTCTCCCTGCAGAGAGCATCCCCAGAGTCCTGCCAATTCAGGCCCGGAACTGTGGCCCTGGAGCTCATGCATGTCTGGCCCAAGTCTTCTCACTGTCTTCTTCAAGCGAACCTTCTTCCTTTCCAAAGAACCAACCAATTAGACACAAACATAACCACTTTTCTTTATACTTTTACTCAAAAAACTAAATCTGAAAAAGTTCCTGCTAGTGAGATAACGGAGCTTCATTCATCCCAAGAGCTGCTACTCTTCAACTGTCTGGAATTTCTTAGACACAGGTACAAGGCAACCATCTCAGTTCAGTCCTGAGTGAAGAGGGAAAAGCAATTTGCTAAAGGACCATTTCCTGTCATTGTACCTTTTACATTTCCTTTCTCAGTTAATTCTTACAAGGCTATGAAGTAGGTACAATTATTATTGTGATTTTTCACATGAAGAAATTAAGACATAATGAGAATAAGTAACCTGTTTAAGATGAGCAAAACAGCTAAAATTTGAAACTAAGTTTTAGGGCTTAGATTTTCTTAAACACTAAGCTACACTGCCTTCTGTATAACCAAACTAAGGACAAGAGATCTCACTTAACCAGAAAAGCCAAATTTACCACCTTTCTGCAGACCCCATAAGAAATTTTTCTATCTTGATTTCTAAAATGAGGAAACAGGTTTAGGATAACTACCATGAGCGATGAAAGTAATGCACTGAACAGGATCTTCCTTTTCTGAATTATTCTGTTAATAAATGATATCTAAAAGGCAACAATGGTTCGTTCTTTAGATGAGATATGAGAATAATAAAGGGCCCAAATGGCTAACTTTTACTGAAAACAAAACAAAACAAAACCACACACAAATGCACAGATAAATAGCTAACTCAAAGCTGATTTTAAAAATTTATGATTTTTGCATGTAGGATAAATTAATGTTACATTTTTTCAAATGTTTACTTTCTATACTATCTCCAGGAAGTAATCCAAGCTGCTATACACCAAAATACTTTTGTTGAAAGCCCATTCAGCATTCCTAATGTCACTGCTCAAAATAGCAATTACATAATTCATCATCTATACCTGCAGTGTCTGATGGAGCAGCTGCTAACTACATGGAATATAAAATAAAAATTAGGTTAAATGCAAGTCACACTAATCACTTTCCAAGTGTTCAACAATTTTATGTGTTCAGCGTCAATGGCTGGCATGTAGTCTGTTTCCACCACTGCACAAAGTCCTGTTGGTGCTCAATTCAACATCTTTCTGTGAAGACACAGAAACACCACCAAGAGATAAAAGGCAAGGGAATCGAAGCGCAACACTCACAATGAGAGTTTCTTCTTCAAGACTGCTTCTAAAGAACAATAAAGAATGAAAAGAGAATTTCAATACAGAATCTCCACTGTCAAACACTACTCTCCAGCTACTACTGGATATATTTTAGCATCCTTAAGACTTCCAGTAAACATAAACCTCATGTTTTATAAATCTAGCTCGGCCAAAGAGGTTTCACTTTCAGTCAGGAGCACAAGCATAAAATACTGGAGTTACTTGGCTATCTGTAGAATTGGTGTTGAATAAATGTTGGTAGAATGACTGAATAAATGTTCTACTTCCTGAGAAGACACACCCAGCCTGAGAGTAAATAATACCATTCCATAACACCGAATTCCAGTGCCTTCTTTCAGATCTGACTGATCCAGGCAAACCTCGGCCTTAGATCTTTCTGGGTATGATCACCCACCTCCAGAAGGCTCTTCCCATAATCTCCATGGGACAGGCTTTTTCTCCCAGCAAGGTGCCACCGCATGCTGAAGACGCCTGATCCCAAAAGGAAAGTCACCACACCTCCATTTTCTGCTACTCTAACTTATGCTTCCCAACAAACAGCACTATTGAAAATGACCTAATTAGCATATTTGTCACCTGCACCTCCCTCAGAAAGGCAAACAGGAGAGTCCATCCAGTGCCTAGCAGAGGTAGATACTCAGGGAAGGTCAGGGTGCTTGGTCCACAACATGAGTGCTCTCTACCCAAAAGACATCAAGGGCATCCTTTAGCTCAGCTACTCCAGCAGCTGAACTACTACACTACAGCATTTGGCTTTAGTTCAAAGCACCAAGGATCTTCATTTTCACTCTTGCACACATTAAACTTTCAAATTACATGGTACCATGGCGAACTTTACTCAGACTTACTACAGATGTTTTATATACTTTACTTTTCCACCACCAGCACTGGGATAAAGTCTGGGACCACAACCAAAATGAGGACAAACTTGGTTAATAAGAAGCAGCTTAAGTAACATATCTGAAGGAAAATGACAGAGATGTTAATGAGTTACTATGGTACCACATTAACTGTGACAGACACTTTCAAACTACAGCTTATTTCTTAACAAGTCACAAGTCTGAGGCCAACTTCTCCAAGAGGCCTGCAAAGCAAAGGTTCATCCACGGCACAAGACACAACATTTTTATCAGTCAGGGCTGGTGTGTGGCTCAGAGCACACCCAGGCCTAAGAAACGTCCACCTCCCACATTACCAAACAGCACAGCCTTTTATAATTACTTCCTTTCCTTCAAGGTTCTGGGCAAGTTTGAAGTTACATGTAATTAGGCAGAATCTAGTGATCTGAAGTGATTAAAACTCAAGGTATGTCCAGAAGATCCAAGCAATGTAAAAATCTGAGGGACCGAGAGATGCAGGGAAGGGACAGCAGGGTGGGGAGGGAAAGGGAAGTAACAAGAATGAAGATGTGTTGTGGACATCTACTGAAGCCCAATGATGAATGTATCATTAGGTACTGCAAACATATTCTACTAAAAATAAAAAACAGATGAAAATAAATTTAAAAAATAAGACATGCCTGCACACAAGCACAGAGAGAGAGAGGCACAGAGAGAGACAGCGAGAGAAATATATCGCATTCTCGCAGAACGGCACTCCCCTTTTAATCTGAATTTAAAGTCAGTAACCTAGAAAACAAAGGGGAAGTGGGAGTTCTAAAAATATTTTATGCATTTTGAAGGTCTTTGTGTAAAGCAACTAAGGATGTGTACGAAGAAGGTCAAAGAAAGTTGGCGTGTCCAAGCCTGCAAGCCCGAGAGAAACCCAGCCACCGGGAGCCTCGGGTCGGCGGCCACGTCCTCCGCACGACGAGCGCGGTGAGCTTTCTCCATGCAGGCGTGGAAAAGAGGAAGAGGTCGGAGGGCGGCGCGGACGGGACCAGAGCGTCCGGCGGGCTGGGGACCCGGCGACCCCGGCCCCGCGGGACGCACATGGGGACCAGGCGACCCCGGCCGCGGGCCCCGACCGCGCAGGCGCGCACAGCACCGGGTGGGTGGGGGGGCGTGGGCCTGGAGCCGCGCGGGCCGCCGCCTCGCCTCAGCCCGCAGCAGCGCGCAGGGCGGTGGCTCCCGGGCCCCGCGCATAAACGGGGAGCGACAGCGTCTCCGGAGCGCCCAGTCAGCGACGCTCCCCTCTCCGGGATCCTCTTACCCCTACCTCCTCGGTTTCCTCCTCCGTCTGCGGTCACAGACACCCACAGGCCGCTCAGCCCTGGGAGGCAATTCTCAGCTGACAGGCGGCGGCGCGATGACGCCCAGTGCGCATGCCCTGGACACAGCCCAGGGAAGGAGGCGGGCCTCTCTCCCCTCCATTGGTCCATAGGGCTGAGTGACAGCTATACTGTCCCGCCCCTCTGGTGACGCGCTAAGTAATGGAATTACCAGCAAAATTGTACAGGAGCTGTTCTTTGAAGCTTCGCGAACCGAATGGTTCGTGGCGAATGCCTGCGCGCAAAGAGAAGAGGAACTGCAGGGTAGTTATCTTCTTTATTCGATGAAGCCACCCTCTCTGGGCTTTTGTCTTCACCCCGCCTTATCAGTCATGCCTATACTGTTTCTTAGACTATACAGCCACATTTGAAAATGCAAACACAAAGACTCAACCCTAGCAGGAGCCATGAAGGAATATGAAGTCACTTCCAGGTCCTTTGGTAGACAAGTTTTTGTAGCACGTGCGAGCCATTTGAAGCATCCTTGAAACGCAAGGTAGTTTATACAGGGTTTGAAAATGAGCAGAGAACAGAGAATGTTCCAATAACCATTCAAACATAATGTAATGGTTAGACGAAAAGTGTCAATTGCTTCCGGTGATAGAAATACCTCACCAAATTAATTAGAAAATAAAGTGGCTTGTGTAAGACCAAGGGCCTTACCAAACGCTCCGAGGAGCTGACTGCAGCGACGAACACCTGGGAAGGAACACACCGGACAAGTTGGAAAATAAAACAGACCTTTATTAGTCTGGCCAGACGGCACTCCCAAAGCAAAATAGCTAAGAGAGGCAACTGGCTCAGAGTCCGAGGCTGTTTTATAGGGGGTTGAGGGGGAGGTTAACATGTAGATTTACGAAAAAAAGGAACAAAGGTTAGTGGTCCACTGTCACGTACTGATGGTCAGCAGACACATTGATGGATTGTTCTACAGGTAGTGGGCCCGGGGAACATTCGTTCTCCAGACAAACAAGGGGTTGAGTAATTTTACTTAGGAACTTTGTTTCGTTACAGATTCTATTATCCCAGAACTAACAAGCACATTTTAACCATTAATTTACAAGTACAATAGAGGCTAGGGGAATAATTGATTTTGGAATCATGCAGTCCCACAGCTTGGCCTTTGCCTATGTTAAGGCAACATTATTTTCTTAAAGGAGCATCAAGACATCATATCAGAAGTCCAGATGCATTTAAGTGGCAAAAAATACTAGAATATTTTGAATTGATACTACATGTGCAAACCGTGGATTGTTCAGTAATGTGCATGCATGCGTTCATAACTAAGGTCAGGGTTATACTCTACCTCTCCTGGAGTGAGAATGGAGAGAAGTGGTTGTTTGGGTCCAGCCGAGGACACACACCCTTCTAAAACAGTGTGACTCAAGTAGAGCCGTGGTGGACTTTTTGTTTGATTTTTTTGCTTTTGCACTACTGTGGGGTCAAATCTACGGCCTCCCCGTTCTAGGGAAGCATTGTATCGCTGAGGTACATCCCCAGCCCCTATGGTGTATTTTTAGGAATATTGGCTCAATATAGTCAAATTATCTGCTTTTTTTTTGGTTCTGTTTTGAGACAGGGTCTTGCTGTGTAGTCCAGGCTGGCCTCGAACTCACTATGTAGTTGAGGATGGCCTTCAAGTCCTAGTGATCCTCCTGCCTCAGCCTCCCAACTGCTGGGATTACAGGCATGTGCCACCACATCTGGCTTGCTTTTTTTCATGATATACTGGAATTTCATATTTTCATGTGAAAACTCTCCTTTTAAAAATATTCTTATATTTTAAAAAGTCTGTCATCAGACATAATATAAAGTTCACTTTGTAACAGGTAGAGTGTTGACCATTAAAGCTGGAGAGCTCCTGGCCAAAAATCTAGTTCAGTCTCTCACTTCACCGATTAAAGAAACTGAAATGCCAAAAATGGCTCAAAGTCAGAAAGATAATTGTAAGGAGAAGCATTAGTCCAAATATCCTAATTAGAATCTACAGTACATCCCTGTCATATCATTCATTCGGAAAATTTTATTGGGAGCCTGGTGTGTGCCGGGTACTGTGCCACACACTGCAGGAATCAAAGCGAGTGAGATGCAGTATTTCTCATCAAGGAGTGCAAGGAGCAGTATCCTTTTCAGGACACAGTAAGATGTGCCACAATAAAGGTTTGTATAAAGCACAGTGGAAGATGTGGAAGACCAGAGAGAAGGGTATCTTCTCCGGAGGCAGGAAAGATTCCGAAGAGGAAGTATAAACAGAATGTTGAAAGATACATCAGAGTTCTCTGGAAGGCAAAATGGGAAAGGATATTCCAGACAACATCAAAAGTGCGGAAGGCAAATAGGGTTCTTATAATGAAAAGTCTCTGCATCACGTGAAATGACTCGCTAATAGTGGTTGAAGCATTAAAGGATTTTAAGCAAAGGTATATGGTACCAATAATTCCATAACATGAAAAAAAGAAAACCACTGGGGAAGCGGGGGAAATGAAAGGCAAATAACACTGAGAATGAAGGCAGAAAGAAAGACCATTTAAGAGTGCATTGTGTTAATAGCATCCCTCAATAATGCCAATATCAAAGATTTTGAAGGACTGCGCTAAGGTAAATACAGTGGAGAGCACAAGGCAAAGCAACTGGATATGGAGAAAGAATGAAAGAGAAGATTCCTAATGGTGTAACTTAAACTGAACTGGACAAGACAAACCCCTCTGAGATCTCAGATTACTAATAAATCACTTGCAGTTTGAGAATAAATGTGGTAAAGTGAAGGAGCAAAATGATAATTTAGCACTGGACATGTTCTTTTTGAGATACTGGGGAATCTTAAATGTCCATGTTTGAGACATCAATATACTCCCAGTACTTCAAAATATGAGCTGAAATTCAAGATATAGGCCTGGTTGAAGCTATGGGAAGAGTTGAGCTAACTCTAAGTATGGAATGTTGTGGATTTTTTGTGCTTAAACACTGGACAGAGGAAAAAAATCCTGGAAAGAAGAAATCAGAGGAATAGGAAATAAATAAACCAGGAAAAGGTGAAGTACAAATTTTTTTTTAAAATTCAAAAAGAGTAAATGGTCCATGATGTCACTTGTCACAGAAAGTTTAATTTAAGGAGTGGAAGTCGTACATTGGATGTGAGAATTAGGAAGTGGCTGCTGAACTCAGGAAGAAGCTTTTCAGCAATTCAAGGAACTGTCATACAAGGAACTTACATTTGTGCGAGGTCTAGTGCACTTTCCAAACATGCTTTTGTGTTAACTTTACTAGAACCACAGGCAGTGGGAAGAGAAGGTCAGATGCCTTATCAAAGACCCTGAGGCCAGGTGTCCTTTTCAGGTTGTCCTGCTAGTTACTGATTATATCAGGACCAAATCTGGCTGTGCTAATCCTGCTCCTAGACTTGTTCTAATTTGTTGTATTTAAAAATGTTATAAATGGATTATTTCCCAGTCTTTTGAAGACTTAAGAATAGGATTTCACAACTTATATTTAAGAGTGTGTGTGTCTGTGTGTCTGTGTGATGGTTTAATTCTAAAAGGATTCCCCAAAGTTTCATGTGTTTGGAAGGTGACTAGAACACGTGGTACTGTACTCATCAGTGCATTCACCCATTGAAGAATTCAGTAGCTTGGGCCAGGGATTTAGCTCAGTGGTTCCGCCGCCCGCCTTGCAAGCGGGAGGATCCGAGTTCGATCCCCGGTACCAAAAAAAAAAAAATTCAGTAGCTGAGTGTGCTGTTAGGAAATGGGGCCTGGTTGGAGGTGGGGCACTTGGGCTGTCACCCGGAGAGGTATATTCTTGTCCCAGGCTCCTCTCGTCTCTCTTTGCTTCTATGATATGAGCAGATTTCCTCTATCATAACCCTCTGTCATGTATGGCTTTTGCTTTAGAGCCAAGAGAGATAAATGTCCAACTCTACTCAACTTCTTCATCCTGACCAGCTGTTACTGAGCTGTTTGAAATGTGAACCTGAAACCAGCATTCAGGCTTCATGGCGTCCATATGATTGCAGCATGGCCCAAAACACACTGCTTAGTGATCAGAGAGCTCCAGTGGGGCAGGAGTGGGAATTGTGTAGGTGGGGATAGGAATCTAGGAATTGGTCTAGGGAAAAATCTTTGAGAAACATATTTGTGAAAATTCACAGATCACATTTACAAATTAAAGGTTCTGAGAAGTAGTTCAGTTAAGAAACAAGTATTATTGTAGGCAGCTAAGTTAGATAGAAATAAATATACAGTCAGAGAAGGAAAGTCAGCACAAAAATAAAGACATCAGAATCGTGGCTTGAGGAGCATCTGAAGAAGGCCAGGCCTCAAGATGAAGATGCAATGGCCAGGCCCATGTGCTTCCCTAAGAGATAAACAGCAACTTGAAGTTGTACTGTAATTAGCACCACCTGGTCCAGTAAGTCCAGACTGATAGGCATCAGTCACCCAGGTGAATGAACTGAACATCTGGCCATCTGCATTTGTTCATTCCAAGTACACTTGCTATGTGACTCATTTCTTTATTGGGTCAGTCTTATCTAAGCAGCTATATGTTGATTGTAGTTGGACCCACTTTGTTCCCACGTTGTGACTTTGCTGTATAAATTACCCTTGATGAAGGGCCTCAGTGGCCATCCCATTCAGGACTACTCTTGGAAATCAGGAGCTATTCTTTGATCCTTATTTCCAATAAAACGCTTCTAACTTCTTCCTTTGGTTCCTGACTTCCTTCCTCAATGTTGTGGGACCACGAACTTGGCACATTTGACATTTAACAGGATGAGAATTATAGTTCTCCTATATCAGTGTAACTTTCTTTTGCTCAGTATTTTTGAATGTGTTTGGCTGTGGAAGTTATTTTACACTTAATATCTATGAAGACTGTCCATATACATTATGGAGAATACTGCTATCAAAATCAAGTCTAAATGCCTTATCATGGCAAAGGAGGGTGACCAGATGTCCACTTTGCCTATGACAGTCCCTTGTTGTTCCAGCAGCCTGTATCTAAGCACCTCATTCTTTCTCAAAAGTACTGCAGTTCAGATGATACAATACAGGGTCACTGTATGGGTAAGATCCACATAGGCCAAATCCTGACTTACTCTGCATCAAAATTATGATTTGGAGCATGCTGGCTTAAAGAACTTCTGCAGCTCTGCCTGATCTCACCTCCCACCCCAGAGCAATTTAACTACACACCATGGGTTTTATTGTTTCTGCACTTTGCTCATGTAGTTGTCTTTAATTATTATATATTCTCTATTCTTCCTCATTGTTAAGTAAGCATTTTAGTTTGGAATAACTTTAAACTTACAGAAGAGTTGTAAAGATAGTAGAATTCCCATACACCTCATTCAGATTCTGCTAATGTTAGCATCTTATATAAGCATGGTGCATTTATCAAAACTGAGAAATTAACATTGCTACAGTAGTATCAACTAACCTGAAGACTTGATTCAAATTTTATCATTCTTCCATTATGTCCCTTTTTGCTCTGGATTCCAATATAGGATACCATGTTGTATTTATACAGCACATTTCCTTTGTCTTTGCCCATCCATAAAAGTTTTCCAGTCTTTTCTTATTTTTCATGACCTTAACACCTTTTAAGTGTATTGGTCAGATATTTTACAGAATGTTCTTCAACTTAGGTTTTACTTGATTAGATTAGATTACAGATGTTTGGGAAGAATACCACAGAGATAAAATGTTTTTATATCCTGTCATGCAGAACATGATATCAACACCATCTATTCTTGATGTTAGCCTGGACCTTTGATCAAGGTGGTATCTGTGCATTTTCTCCGAAGCAAACTTACTCCTTTTCCATTTTCATACTACATTCATTAGAAAATCACCAAGTTCAGTCTACAGTCAAGGGAAGCACAATCAAGGGTAGAGAGAAACATTAAAAATTGATGGGCATGGGCCAGGAATTTAGCTCAGTGGTTTCACTGCCTGCTGCACAAGTGCAAGGACACGAGTTCAATCCCCGGTACAAAAAAAAAAAAAAAAAAAAAAAATTAATGGGCAGGCTGGGGATGTAGCTCAGTGGTAGGGTGCTTACCTAGTGTGTGCAGGATTCTGAATTCAATTCCCAGCACTGTGAAGCAAAACAAGCCAAATATATGGGTATATGTTGAAACCTCCACCGTAGTTAATCAATATTTGGGGAGAAAAATATTTTGAGTCTATGAACATATTTTTTTCTCCTCAATGTTTTGTTTTTTTGGGTTTTTTTGGTATGGGGGATTGAACTCAGGATCTTGCGCTTGTGAGGCAGGTGGTGGTACCGCTGAGCTAAATCCCTGGCCCTCTCCTAAACTTTTTGACCACTAATTTAAGAATTCATCAGAACATTTTGAGCAGTATTTATCAGTGCTGTTGTGTCCTAAAGGTATTCTTTAAAAAAAATTCCCTTCAATGCTTTTGTAAGGAGGATTTGTCATTTCTTCTATATTTATTTTTCTATTATTTTTTACCAGTGTTGAATTGTGGATATTTACTTTATTCTTTAGATTATGATTTTCCTCTCAAATATTCCATCACTCAAATTTTTTTCATATTGGCCCCATATCCTTTTTGTAAATCCCCTTTTAACTCTTTTCTTGGTAAAAGATGCTCCATGTTTAACTTCCAACCTTATTTTTCCTGTTCCAGTTCCAGAATCATTCATTTTATTATAGAGCTCTTATTCCTTTCATTTAAAAACAGTATTTAGAAACCAAGATCTGGACTCTAGACTTCTGTTGTTTCTTGGCTGTGACTGCTTCTATGCCCTTCCAGGGAATAAAGCTAGGAAATAAATGTTTATCTATAAATGCATGCATATGCACATATCTATATTTGGTTCCATTTGGGGGAATTATGAATAAAACCTATAAATATTTGAATATAGGATTTGGTAAAAAAAATAAGTTTTCTGTATGTTGAGTAAACATCTAGAAGTGAGGTTGTTGGGTTTCATAAGTATGTATTTAACTTCTGTTGCAGGATTGTTTTCACAGTGGCTATATCACTTTGTATTCCTACCAGTAATGAATGAAGATCACTGTTGCTCTCGAAAATTCTTATTTTTAATACTATCAAATTAGAACAATCTATTCTCTATCAGTGGTATTCCCATCTCATTGTAGTTTTAACTTCATTTCCATAATGATGTTGAGCATCTTTATTATGTTTATTTGAAATCCATACATCTCTTTTAGTGAATTGTCTACTACAATCTTTTACCTATTTTTTATTGGATTGCCTTCTTCTTGTTGAGTGTTAAGGATTCTTTCATATTGTGGTGCTTTATCAAATATATCACTTGCAAATATTTTCTCCCAGTTTGTATGTAGCTTGTATTTTCATTCTTGTAACAATCTTTCACAGAGAAAAACATTTTTTTTTTGATAAATTCTTTTTTTTTTTGGTCCCAGGGATCGAACTCAGGTCCTTGCACTTGCGCAGCAGGCGGCAAAACCACTGAGCTAAATCTCTGGCCTATTTTGATAAATTCTAATTTATCAAATTTTTCTTTTGTGGATCATGTTTAAACTCATCACCCAACCCAAAAGTACACATATTTTGGGTAATTGGCACAAATACATAATTAATTAATTCTTAATAAGTAATTAATTCCATTTACTTCCCCTCTCCCTCCTTCAATCCCTCCATCTTTAGACCCCCTTCCCATTTGCAAAAGATCTAGCTCTCTGTTTCCTATTATCTATCTTTTATTTTGTTCTTTAAATTATTTATACCTTGGATTTCTCATATAAGAGAAACCATGCAATATTTAAGCTTGTGCATGATTTATTTCATTTAACACTGTAGTTTCAAGGTGCATTCATTTTCCTACAAATAACTCTAATGTATCTTTTTTTATGGTGGAGTAGTCGTCCATCGTGTATAAAATACCACATTTTTTATTCAATGATCTGTTGATGAGCATAGATAGATTGCTTCCAGGATTTAGCTATTATGAATTGTGCTGCTATGAACATGAGTATGCTTATATCACTGTAAATGATGCCTTTAACGCTTTGGGGAACATACCTAGAAATGGAATAGCTGGGTCAAATGTAACTTCTATTTTTAGTGTTTTAAGGAATCATTTTAGATTTAAGTTCTCAGTTCATTTTGAGTTTATTTTTTGTGTAAGTTTCAACCATGTGTCAAAGTTTTTATTAATTTATTTATTTTCATGTGACTGTCTAATTATCCCATCATCTTTGCTGAAGATTGTCCTTTCTCCATTCAATTGTCTTTGCACTCTTGTCAAAAATCAGTTGACTCTGAGTCTATTTCCACGTTTTGTATTCTGTTTCATTGATCTATGGGTTTTATATTTTCTCTAACAACAGGCTGTCTTGATTTCCAAAGCTCTAGATTAAGTTTTTTTAATTTATTAGTACACATTTGAAGTACATAATGATTACATTCCTTGTGTGGAGTGGTACATGTACATAACACATCTTAGTTATTTTTTTCATCCCTTTTTCCTTCCCTTCCATCTCATTAGGTCCCCTCCCCTGTTGAGAAAGATCTATATCCTACATCTATCATTCTTTCTTTTTTTGGGGGGGATGTCTTTATTTGTACTTTGGGTTTTTCATATAAAATAAACCATGTGATATTTAAACTTGTGTGTTTGATTTATTTCACTTAGTATTATGGTCTCAAGGTGCATCCATTTTCCTACAAATGACTCAAGTTTATCACTTTTTATGGTAAAGTAGTACTCATACTAGAATATATAAAGTACTTAAAAAGTTAGACCCCCTAAAATAAAGGACTCCATCAAAAAATTGGCAAAGGAAATGAATAGGCATTTAGTTCTAAGAAGTACAAATGACCAATAAATACATGAAGACATACTCAACATCACTGGCCATTAGAGAAATGCAAATTAAAACAACACTGAGATTCCATCTTATTCTAGAAAGAATGGTCATCACCAAGAAATCAAATAATAAATTCTGGGGAGTATGCATGGGGAAAAAGGAACTCTTCTACACTGTTGGTGGAAATATAAATTAAAACAACTATTATGGAAATCAGTGTGGGGATCCCCCCCTCCCCACTGCAAATTGAAACTAGAGTAATTTTTGACATTAGATAAGAGTTTTAATATTGGAGAAAGGCCAAAGTTTCTTGGCCTTTCTCCATTGAGTTTAGAGGCAGCTAGTTTGTATTTACACAATCTTGCTGAAATTTTGACTGGGATTACATTGAGTTTATCTCACTGGGAGAACTGACACCTTAACAAGATTGAGTCTTTGAATCCATGAACACAATATGTCTCTATATTTACATACTTTTATTTTTAAATTTTAATTTTATTGGTACAATTTAGGTATACATAATGATCACATTCATCATAGGGAATTTGTACCTGTACATTATGTATCTTGATTCCTCTTTTTTTCCCATTCTCCTTCCCTCCCTTCAACTCCTCCTCCCTACCTTATTTACAAAAGCCCCATTTCCATTTTTTCCTTCTTTTTTCATTTTTTTCTTTTGCCTTCTTTCATTTCCCTTTCCCACCTCTCTTGTTTCCCCTTCCTTTTGAACAATTTTTTCTTCTTTCACATTTGGTGAATGAAAAAAAAAAGATGTGGGTTTTCTATACAATGGAATTATTAGCCATAAGAAATGATAAACTTGAGACATTTATAGCTAAATGCATGTACCTTGAAGCTATACTCTTAAGTGAAATAAATTGGACACATAGGTGCAAAGTGTAAATATCTCATTGTCTCTTTGGAGTAACATGTATTTTCTTTTTTATTCAGTGTTTTGTGATTTTCAATATGCCGATCTTGCAAATATTTCCTGAGCCATTTGTAATTTATTCATTTAACGTGATACTATCAAAAATGTATTTTTTAAAATTTGAAGTTCCTATTCATTGCTGCTATCAGGAATATGATTGACTTTTGTATATTCATTTTGTATCTCATGACCTTAGTAAACTACATTATTAGTTTGAGGATCATTTTTGGATAATGCTTTGACATTTTCTCTATATGTGCAATAATATAATCTGTGGATAGAGATAATATTATTTCTTTTCTTATCTATATGCATTTTATTGCTTTTTCTTGCCCTGTCTGTATAGCTGAAACTTTCAGTATGATGTTTAATAGTAATAGTGAGAGAGAACTTCTTAGGAGAAAAGCATTCAAGTTTCTCACCATTAAATAAGATGACAACTGTAGGTTTTTAAAGACTCACTTTTATTTAGCTGGCTGAGAATTTTTGTCATTAGTTGACGCTGAATTTCTTTTCACCTTGGAGAAAGGTTTATCAATGCTACCAATGTTTTGAAAAAGCTTTTGGTTTCATTGATTTTTCTCTAGTATTTTCTTGTTTTAAATTACATGTATTTCTTCTCTACTTTATCATTTCCTTTCTTCTACTTGCTTTGAGCTTAATTTGCTGCTTCTCTTATCTAGTTTCTTTTATCTAGTTTCTTAAGATGGAAGCTTAAGTTACTGATGGGAGATCCTTTTTTCTAATATAAGCATTTATTGCTATACATTTCTGTCTGAACTTTCCTTTAGCTATGTCATATACATTTTCATATGTTATGTTTTCACTTTCATTTAGCACATAATATTTTAAAAACAACACTTGAAGTGTCCTCTTTGATCCAAAGACTTTTTTAGAAAACGTTTTTTTTCTGATACTAGGGATTGAACGCAGGGCCTTCACATTTGGCTACATCTCTGTCCCCTTTTGAAAACACTTTGAGAGTCTTTTCAAGTAGCTAAGTTTCCCAGACTGGGCTTGCACTTTAGATCTTCCTGCCCCAGCCTTCTGGAGTTCTGGAATTACAGCCTCGTGACACCATGCTGGCTTTGAAATGTGTTTTTACATTTCAGGGTTTTTTTTTGGGGGGGGTGCTTTGGGTATTTTTCTTTTATTAACTAATTTTCTAGTCTAATTTCTGTAATTTCTAGCTTCTAATGAACAGGATTCTATGATTTCTATTCTTTTAAAAATCTGTTAAGTTTTGTTCAATAGCCCAGAATATGAACTATAAATATTTTATGTGCACTAGAAAAGAATGAGTAATGCTGCAATTTGGTGGAGTATTTAAGCCATGCCGTTTAGTTCAAGATGGTCAATAGCTGTGGGGACCTTACTTATTTTCTGTCTACTTGTTTCATTAATTGCTAGGAAAAGAGCATTGACATTTCCAACTCTGAATTTGTCCACTTTTCCTTCTCAACAAGAATTTGCCTCATGTGTTTTGAAGCTCTGTTATTATGTGAACACACACTTAGTATTGTTACATTTTCCTGGTGAATCGACAGCCTTTTAATTATGTAATGTCCCTCTTTACCCATAATCATCTTTATTCTGAGATCTCCTTTGAAGGGATCATAGCTACTTTAGTTTTCATTTAATTAAGGTTTACATAGGTACATCTTTCTTCACTTTTAGGCTTACCCTATATTTACATTTAATGTTGAGTGCTTTGCACTCAGCATACAGTTGTATCTTGATTTTATTATTCTATCTTACAATCTTTATCTTTTAACTGCATGTATAGATCATGTACTTTTTTTGTTTTGTTTTGTTTTTTGTTTTGGTACTGGGGATTGAACTCAGGACCTTGCACTTGCTGAACTAAATCCCTGGCCCTAGATCATGTACTTTTAAAGTTATTGGTATGTTTAAATTAAGATATATCATATTCAAGTTGGGATGGTGGTGCATACCTATAATCTCAGCTACTTGGAAAGCTAAAGCAGGAGAATCATGAGTTTGAGATCAGCTTTGGCAACATAGTGAGACCTAGTCTAAAAAAAAAGAGAAGAATAAAGTTGTACAATCTTGCCCATTATTGTCTATTCAATTTGTTCATTATTTTGCCTCATTTGCTTTTTTCCTGAGCTTAAGAATTTTAAACTTATTATATTTTACCCTCACTATAGACTATATGAACTTCTTTAAAAATGATATATACCTGTTTGTAAAATTAATCTACATCTACTCTCATGTTACATGTTTGTAAGGACAGCATGTTCTCAAGTCTTTCCTCTCTTTTTTGTGCTATTATTGTCATATATTTCATTTTCACATATACAATAAAGACATTTTACATTTTTATTTTGTTAGTTACTTATCTTTAAAGTAATTTAAAATATGAGGAAATACATTTACTTTATATTTATATCTTCTATTTCTGAATCACTTCAATTCTAAGAAAGTGGAAGTCTCCAGTTGTAACTGGAGTTCTTCATTCTTTCCAGCTCTACCAGGATTTGCCACCTAGGTTTGAAGCTCTTTGGTGAAGAGAATGCATTTAGGAAGTTGAAGTCCTCTGAGGGATCCCATCCCTTCATCAGGACAGACTGACATCAGCCTGTGGACTGATGGGAGAAGCCATGCTGTGCTGTAAACTGGACTCCAGAGCTTCCTTCCCTGTGGGGTCTGACCAAAGCTAGGCTCCAGTTGAGACAACATTCTTAGCTTTTTTCTCAGCATCCAACTTTCCTTATTCCCCTTTTCCTGTGAACATTCTTCTTAATTCTTTTGTTTCTCACCCCAGTTTCTATTCTAGAAAGATGAACTAAGATAACACACCAGAAAAACTAGCAAAACCTCAAAATAGACAATTTTCACAAATCTTAGTCCAAGTTTTCTAAAAAACTAAGCCTAAGGCAAACTTTCTATATACTAAGATTTTACAGTAACCTTAGAACAGCAAAAGCAAGGTAAAAGCGTGAAGCCAGAAAGGAGGAAGAGCAAATACACAGTGGTGTACTCCAAGAAGACCTGGCTTAGTCTTTTGGGACCATGACTTGTAGCATCATGTAGGCAAGCTTTATTGAGTCACTGTATTTTAGGACAGAATTTGGAAGGGTATGAGGGAAAGGAGATAAGAGAAAGGTATGTACTTTTGCCTCTTTTTCTTAACTTGATTCCCAGGAATTAAAGTACACTTATGGGGTATTAAGGCCTCCTACACTTCTGAAAAATTTAAAAAAAATGAATAAATACTCCCAAGCCAGGCGTGGTGATGCATGACTGTAATCCCAGCACTCAGGATGCTGAAGCAGGGAGATCACTGTGAGTACGAAGCCAGCCTGGGCTACATAATGAGTTCAAGGTCAGCCTGAGCTACGTAGTGAGATCCTGTCTCAAAAAACCAAATAAATAAACATTCCTTAATATTTCTTATCTAATCAATCTGTTTCAATCATTGAGTTTAGGATGACAGAAAAATGCCCATTCACATCTAAATCTCTAAGTGAGCTGTGTTAGCCAGGCTTTCTGGAAAGTCATAGAAGAAAGAGAAAACTGTCCATTGAGGTGGGAAGTGGGAGAGAAGCTGTAGCACCTGGGAATCTGATTGACTTGGAAGGGTGTGCTGGCTCTGTGGTGGCTCGCAGTAAGTGCACGGATGAAGGCCTGGTGGAAACCCAGCCTCAGGGTAGGGGAGGCCAAGACACCCAAACATGCTAATAAGGCTGTGTCTGGTGATGACTCTTTCTGACTGAAGTCCTAGAGGCATCTGGGATTAAGCGTATCTGTGGCATTTTCTCAGTTACACAGGAAGGACCTAACATAGTCAATAGCTACATTTGAAAACAGAAGTACATCAATAAAATTAAAATAAAAATAAAGCAAGCTGTTTTGACTTGTGAAATATGAAACAGAGCTGGACTAGTAAGGAGACACTTCATTGAAAAGTTACCCCAGTGAGGGAAAAGATTAGTACAAGAGGGAAAACACTTCGATCATAAATTTGTGAACGTCCCATTGGCTAGGGTGACGGATTCTCCTTGGGTAGAGAGGTGTAAACAAGATTAGAGGGCCAGGGATTTAGCTCAGTGGTTCTGGTGCCTGCCTCACAAGTGCAAGGTCCGGAGTTCGATCCCCGGTACCAAAAAAACCAAAAAAACCAAAAAACCCCAGCAAGATTAGAAAAAGCTGGGTGTGGAGCAGTGGGATGAAGGACGACAAGATCAGAGAGTAGATCAGAGAAGCCGTTCCGAGGCCAGCTGGTTTTCAAAAAGAGTTAGAAGGGGCTGAGCCTCAGCTGCCTCCCGCTGAGGATGGACCGAAATTCAGGGGCCCAGGGAAAGAGGGAGTCTCAACTGGAGTTTGAGTCGTAAGTGTTGGTTCTTACTGATAAGCAGATACCAGCAGTTCACCTAATTACTTTTCAGCAAAGAAAGTGAGTTTGGAGAGTCTGTGTCTGTCCTTATGATGTGAGTCGTTCTGAGTCATAGAAGGAAGGGTGGTTCTTTGCTATTTTCATTGTCAAGCATACAAAACATGGAGGGGTTTCTTTAGCCATCGCTATTTTCCAGGATCAGAGGCTCAAGTGAAATACAGCGTGGCCAGAACTTGGAAATGGCTGTGGGAGAAAGAGTGATGATCTAAGTGCTGACAAAGGGTAGACGTGTGGGCAGTGGCACTGTCTTAGAGTAGGGCAGCTCCGTAACTTCAGCCTTTCTGAAGCTTGTAAACGTAATGGACTCACTCTCGAGCCCATCAGCCCCACATGTAGAAATCTATCCTGTGGGAACCCTTGGACGACTGTGCTGAAACAACACATCACAGTATTGTTGAGATAGCCAACATCTGGGAACAGCAACAACATCTGCCAAGGGGACTTGTTAAGGACATTTGCACACATCTAACAACAGAACATCATATGCCCACTAACAGAGAGCAGAACATAGTACGATGGTTAAGTGTTCTCTGAGTCAACATGCCTGGGTCCAACCCCTAGGACTAGCACTTACAGACATATGATCTTTGGCAATTCACTTACCATCTCTGTCCCTCTTTTTTCTTGCCAGGAAAATGCATACACTTCTCAGGCTCAATGGAAGCATTGTAAGAATGAACACATGTAAGTGTGTTGTACCTGGAACAATGTGATATAAATATAGTCACATAGCTCATGTTGTTAGATTTTTATTATTGACATCCAAAGATGTCTGTCATGTGTTAAATATGAAGTTCCAGTTACAAAACAAAATATGTGTTATGGTATAATTTTTGAAAAAAATATAAAGGAAGAGAAAAACAGTAGCTGGAAGAATATGCATATAAACTTTGTAAATTTTTACTATACCTATAGTTTTTCTTTTAATGTAGTACATGGGGAACCAAATAAGACCACCTCCTATTTGAGAAGAAATAAAAGATATTCAGAGGATCAGGGTGTGGGTAGAGTGGGAATACCAGAGCTCAGGTTATTGCTGGCCATGGGGTAACAACACTCTACTCGCTGAAGCTGAAGAGACAAGCATTTCCACAGATTCAACTTGTGGTCAGATTACTCTAGACTTAGTTCTTAAGGGCATAAATATTTTTAAAAGTTGAAAGGCTTCCTACAATAGTTAATCAGCTAATCTACAATGTTAAGATCAGGAGATAACTAACTGAGCCTTGGCCATAAATTATCCTAGCTATGATCCAATTAACATTCTCCTCAAAACTCGCTAAGCCACTCTCCTTCTGTGGGTGATCTCTCTAGAGGGGACCTGGAACCCCCAAAGCACTGACTTTGAAAGAAAGAAAAGGAGACAGCCTGGGGGATGAACAGCAGTTTAATTTCTCTGGCACTATTCGACAATCACAAAGGAAAGAAGCAAGGCTTTTATACATGTAGGAAAGCAGCTTAGTTATTCTGGCTATTGTCTTTCTGATTTTAACCTCTGATGATAACCAGTGACTTTAAGTGACTCATAAAAGCTACAGGTGAATTCACAAGTCCCCTGTTTCCATTCACCAATCCCGTACATCAAAGAGCACACCGCAGCCCTCTTCTTATCAGGTAGTATCAAGAGAGCAGGACGACTTTAGCCAAAATCAAGCCCACCCACCACAAACATCACAGATGTGCATAGTGAGTCTTATCTCTCTCATCACCTGTAGAGTCATTGTAGAGTCATTGGGTCTCGGTCCTCTGATCCCAGAAACTGGTAAATAAGAAAACAAGGAAAACCTGTTTTTGTCCCGTGAGACTTTTACAACGTCTCAAAGTTTTCTGGCATTCTTTTAACAGACTTGTGGAATTTCCCAGAAACGACTTAATTTTCTTAGTTAACAAACTTCTTGTGATCAATTCTTACAACTAGATAGCTGAATTCTACAATTTCCCACATCCTTCCAAATTTTTTTTTCTTTTTAAAAGTCACTGATATCCTTTCCATGTCTCTTGAGAAGTCATTGAACTGAGGATGATTAAGAAAAGAAGCAACTAAAATTTCCATGCCTTCGAATAGACTGTGAGAAGGTGTTAAGATGCCAACACGGTTCAGATCCTAGTTCTGCCAGGTAGTAGTCTCTGCACTTGAGCAAATTACTGAAAAGTCTGTGTACCTCAGTGTACACACGTGAAGTAGAGATTATGATAATACATCACGGAGTTGTGACAATTCAGTGAGTTAAATGTAAAATGTTTGTTAAGAGTACCTACTGCCAGGCAGGTACTCAATATATATTAACTCTCATGGACAAGACAGAGCTGTCTGCACACATGGTGGTGTTGCTTCCGGAAGGACCCCAGAAAGGTGTTTATGATTCTAGGCTACAAAGGCAGAAGAATCACGGAGATATGGAGGTGGCAGTGGTGGAGAATCATTTTCTCTGGTTCCCTCTCTCCCTCTCTTTGTCTTTCTATCCCTTTTTTCCTCGCCAATCCATTTCTATCTGTGAATATGACCTCCTCTCGTCTTACATTACCTCATTTTATTATTTGGAACTTACATTGGTTTAAATGATCTTCTATAGTCAATGGCAAGATTAAACTAAAAAAGCGTTATAGATTTGTGTTTTGCTGATGACCGTGAAATTAACAAAGACATATGATGAGCACTTAGGATTATAACCTGTTTTAGTTGGAAGAATTGCAAAGATATTGTGTATGGATCACATATATAGATAAGACCATCAAATATGAGGTTAGCACTCTTTAGAGTTGGTGACTGGCACCTGGGGTCAGCTGTTTTACCTACTATAAACCCACCATCAGGACTATAAGCTGTGAACATCTTATCAAATAAAAGGGAAAGGAACCTGAAACAGCCAAACCCTAATAAATACACGTGTAAATGCCTTGTGCTCATAGACTCTGAGATTACGTACAGGGTCACACAGATGAGAAACCTGAATGCCACTTGTCCTAATCAATTCAGTCTAACCTTGCCTGGAACACTTGAACACTTGACGGGTCTTCAACCAGCTTGGCCAGAGGCCCTCTCCTCTTCCTCCTGGGTGTGCTCTGCCTCTTTCTAGAACGCTTATCTCACGGTGCTGTGATTGTTTACTTTTCCTCTCCCAAAGCAGACTATGACCTTATTCAGGCCTGGGACTTTTGGCGTTATCTACATTCTTGGCACAGGGGTTGATGCCTGGAGGAGAAAGTACTTGGCAAGTGTTAGTGGAATGAGCATATCTGACTTTTCTAAATTTAGAGCTCTTCCTCTTGCGACATTGCTGCTTCTGGAGCTGTATTTCTCCAACAGTGGTCTGTGGGGTGTTTAGGACTCTCGGGGGTGCTTTATCTGAACATCACATTCAGATTTCACTTCAGATCTGAGGATGAGGATTTCTGGGTAAGAGGATCAGGAAATCTTAGGCACTTCATGTGATTCTAACGAAGACAACCAATTCAAAACTTCCTTTGAGTGATTTTTATGAAAGGTGGCTTGGAAAGGAGAGAGTAGTCAGCCAGTCAGCTGCATGGCTTCAAAGTGTTTGAAGGTGTGGGTTCATTTTTAGACAGACACTTCCCTGTTTGATTTTGGAGTTCTGTTTGATCAGGCCAGTATTGTTCATATTGGCCACTAAGGGGCAGCAGAGTACAGAAAAGCAAGAGTCCTAAATGGAGTGGAGGAGGGGTTACCTTTCAAATAGTCCTGTAACAAACGTTAAGAAATCATGAGTAGGATGTTCCAATCCCCTTCCTACTTTTACCTACTGGTGTAAGGATCTTATTTTTGAGCATCATAATTTGTATTGTTTTTAAGTAAACTATTTCTATATTATGGGTGAATTTCCCTCAAAACCAACATGTTTGGATACATGGTTTTTATTTTGTTCTCTCTTCTTTTTTAATCAAGGAAATTATTCTAACTAAAAATATCTTCTAACATTGATAAGCCAAGAAGTAGAAACTCTAAGTTGTTGAACATATTATACCATTTGAACTATGTGACGGAGGATTTTGTGTCAATAAGATTTTGCTCAAGAAAATCTAATGATAGAAATTTCAGAATGATTATTATATCTAACTTGTTCATGTCTCATAAAATAAGTCCAGAATCTCAGACAACATTTTTTTAGGCCATTGTGTAGAATTTTAAAATCATTAATTAATTTTCATGTGATCTTAGAAAAGCAACTTCATTATTTTGTGTAACAAGTAGTAGGTGCCTGAAACACAATTCGTAAGAAGTTACCCTTCCCTTAACATTGGTTCCTTGGGTGGTTAATGACGCCAAATAACACTCAAGTTCCACATGTCTCAAATGAAAATGCTAACCCTTCCCACTACCTACCTTAACTATCTTCTCCATCAAGTTTTCTAAGCCAGGATGTGGACGCTGTCCTGGAATTGTCATTATTCTCACCCACAGCATCAAGTCCACTCTCAGGTTGCTTTAGGAAGAGATTTAACTCATTAGAAAGGTGTAGAGAAGAACTCAGAATCTAAAGGAAAGCAGGAGATTACATCCAGAGAGGAATCAAGTAAAGTTTCACCACTGAGTCATCTACTTAGAAAGCTGCCAGGGGAACTTTCCATCTTCTCTCCACTCTGTCACCATGGCCATGGGGGACTGTCACCGCAGCTGCTGTGAAGAGTGTCTGACTTATGCTGTGTGCACTGCACCTGCAGGTGCTTCACGGCATCTGTAAGCACACCTCACCTGTTGCAGAAGGAAGGTACAGAAAGAGGATCTTGACGTCTCCTGTCTTAGAAAGAATATTTGGATATTGAGCAATCAAATTAACATGTCTCCTACAATCCACAGTTTCTCCTTTCATATTTACACTGAAATGCTTTTTTTCTCTTCACATAATAACTCCTCATATAACCCAAAACATAGTATGCAAACAAGTGACAACTCACACCAATCAGTTATTGCTTCTACCTCCAACTACCTGATTTCTAGGTGGCACCTACTCCTCCACTAGTCCTGTTAAAATCTTCTTTAGATATTCATAACTTTTAAGCTAAATTATACAAATAAATACCACTAGTACACCCTATAGAAAGTAGTGAGATAGAAAAAGATGAAAGAAATGGAAAAAGTAACTAATATATAAATTTAAAAATTAAGAAATTGGGAAAATTACATTAAACGGACAATCCTCTATTTTATGATTGGCTATGGGCTTACAGTTTACATTTATTTTTCTTTCCCCTTACCTAGTCCATTCTCCTTTTGCATTCAGTCAGCATCTCAGCTGTCAAGTTTCTTTACTTGGTAAGGGTGCTTCATTCCTGAGAAACTGGAGGCTTCCACAATCCCACCTTTATTGGGTTGTGAAGTTATTCCTTGTAACATTTAACATCCTCTTAACATTCATAGGTTCTGGTCATGAATTCTAATTGGGCCACAGTAGCAATCCAGGATTGTTGTTTCATCAGCAAATATCTTAAGCCCTTTTTATGTCCATTTGGCCAATGGCATTAGGAACCTCAGATGGCCCCATGGGAATCTCAGCTTCAAATTCAGTGAAATTATTGGCCAGATTCACTACAATTAATATGGAAATATTCCTTTATTGGCTGACAAATCTCTAAAGTGGCAAAGACCTCATTTACTATTATGAGAATAAATTTTTTTCAAGTGGGTTTGTAGGAGAAATACCACTCATATTTCTACTCTTGACTTTAAGACTTAGCTCTTGGCTCAGAGGCTCATAATGTGATGATAAGGTAAATAGCATTGCACGCTGCTAGGTGGGAGAGTGCATACCATATTACTCAGGACAACACCCTACCCACTGAAGTTGTTTGCAACTAGCACTGGAAGTCTTTGCTAGAAACCCCAAAGCCTACCATCAGCGTATTATTTCACTTCTTACAACATAATTTCTTTCTTGATCAGAAACAAAGTTGTGTAAGTACTGTGATGTAAATCGGATATTCAGTGGGCTACTGATGGTGGTGCTGAGGGAACATAGCAAGCAACAAAGTCAGTTCTAAGTTCCTATAATTATCAATTCCACAATAGCACGTTCTGTCTCCCCCAGGTGGATGGAGTTCACTGTACCTTGCTTAGAGATGTGTGGCAGGGCCTGTTGCTGTCCAATTATGGATCCAGGAGAACCTGCTTAGTTTCCCTCTCTGCTGCTATGGCCACATGGTTCATTAAACCACTGACTGAGCACTGGTTTGGGTGGGAAGTGAGATTAACTGACATCTTTAAGTGGATCATCTTGCAACTCTGCTGTTAATCAGTTTCTCTTCAGGTATGTCTTTTTGATAATGTTCACACAGAACATAGTTATCTTCTTGAGATCACTCTAAGAGGTCTGTCCATATACCGTTTCCTGAAACTTCCTAGCCACAAAGCCTTCCATTGTGATCCTTCCAAGACTGATCATCCAGCCAAATCAATACAGGTCATGAGTACAAATTCGTTCCCCCCCCAAAATCAATTATTCTAGGTGAAGTGTGCAGATAATTCCTTCTTTTTATCAAGTAATTAGAAATACCACAAAGGCAGTACAATATAAGTGTGGAAGGATGACAGAGCAAAAACATTGTGCCTCACTTTGTGGCAGACACAAATTGAAGTGGCTTATTCTTAAGAGTCAGGGATTGCATTTTGACATGTCCCAGATTGCAGCATTCCCCATGATTTTCGTTAAGTGGCACACTCTTATATTTTCTTTACTTTTTTTTTTTTTGGTGTTTTGAGACAGGGTCTTGCTATGCAGCCGAGGCTGGCTTCAAACTCACAGTGATCTTCCTGCCTCAGCCTCCCAAGTGCTGGGATTACAGGCATGTGCCACCATATCCAACTAATATTCTTATATTTTCAAGTTTACCTTCAGCCTTTGAGATATATACATATATATGTATCTATATGTATCTATATATGTATCTATATATGTATATATATATCAAGGTGAGTGGGGTACCTCCTACTTCCTGTTTAACATATTCTTTTAACATAGGTCATGAGTGTATTTTTCCAGCCTCATGTCCTTTGGGACAACAGGTAAGCTATTTCTGATAATCTGTGACAAGCCAAATTCTCAAATAATTTGAGGAGATTACACATCAGGAAGACAGTCAATCCTGAAAAGTAAGATCATGGGATAGAGCTGAGTACAGATCTTGACTGTGTGATCCTAGATAGTTGTGGCAATTAATAAAAGGAAGGAAAATAAACAAGATGAGCAAACAGGACAACTGATCTAAGAATACACTCAAATAACATAGAAAACAAAAAATATTTAAGCAATTCTTATTAGTATTATAGAAAGATTTAAATATGAATTACATACACAAAACAAAAGTTGCCTGAAATGATAAAAGAAAACTGAGGAAACAAGGAAAATTGCTTGGAAGTTCAGTACGTGATTCCTATGCTTCTGCTGATTACAGAGCAAGATCCAGTAAGTGTGACTTCTGCACACCACACAAAGAAATTATAAATTTTGGATATAACCAAAAGATTGCTACCCCAAACACTGGAGACTGAAAACAAGTAAGAATGGGTAGGATACACTGGAAGAAAAATAGTTCCTATTTTCATGGTTTTGAGGAGAACTTCCAGCATCACCAAAAGTCTGAAAAAGGGGCTTAGAGGAGCTGCTTATTATCATATCTCAGCAATGCGGGCTGGTGGTACTCGTGTGTTTGTGTTCTTGCTAAGCAATTACATCTGTGGAGAATCTTCTATTTTATTAATTAAACTCCATTTAAAAAGTTTTTCTCTGGGTGGAAATGTAACAGATAATACCAAGTCCCGTATTTTTATTATTGTAAACCAGTATTCTTAGATTACCTCACATTTTCTTTGTGTGTGTATTAAAGGATCATGCAGACGACGCTAATAGGAGAGGGATATTTTCGGCTGCCATGGCTCTTAGGTGGTCTCAGAGAGAGGGCTGGAGTGGGGTGGGGTGGTCATAAAGATTGGCAGAAATAAATATATGGCATAGGCACAGGTGCAAGAGATAGCCCTGCCTCTCCCTTCTCTGCTCTCCCCTCTCTCCTCACTCACCTCTTTTTTTCTTGTCTTTTCCTTTACACTTTGATGACTGGAAGGGTTTGGATACAATAAGTGATCATTTGTTTAAAATATACAATTAGTTTTCTGGTCAGAAAGCAGAGAACCAGTACATCTTTGGAGCATACTGGTCTTCACTTCTGAGGGGAAACCAGCAGAAGAGCAGTTATAGCCACTCAAATGTACTGTACTTTTATGTTCAGTTTTTGTGCTCAGGCAAATCATAAAGTTACAAAATGTGAATGTAGATATTATGTGCTATGCTTTGGCAGGATAAATTATAGCACTATATTGAAAAGAGGATCTTGAGGGTTTTTGCCTTTGGACTTGTCATGGCCAGGAGAGGAGAGTTTTGCCCAGCACAGAATCCGAATTTCTGCTGTGGGAAAGTTTTGCTTTGGTGAGGTGGTGGGCATTTGAGGGAGGCTTGTACAAGATGATGAATGGAAGAGGATGAGATACTAAAGAGTCAGCTTTTGAATTGCTTTTTGTAAAAAAGGGCTTTTATTTGGAAATAATTTTAAAGCTACAGAAATTTGCAGAAAGTCATAAAAGCATACTTCAGTTTTATTTACTGATATTCACCTAGTAAAATTTTATTCTATTTGCTTTAACACTTATTCTCCCTCTCCGTCTTTATCTTTATGTGTGTGTTTTTTTTCGGAATCATCTTAGAATGAATTGAGCCCTGAACATTTCCATGACCTAACAGAGACAGAAACCTTTCCCCACTACCATCCCTAGACCAGTGTGGTCCACTGGCCTGGTATTGTGCTCCATTTTAGTGTCACATATTTTTTTAGTTGTCTTGCCTTTATTCTGGGACAATTCTCTATTCTTTTACAACACTGACATTTTTGAAGAATATTACCTCACTCTACCCTTCCTTTACCTTTAATACATAAGATGTATTATGTGGGCTTGTCTGGTTTCTTCACGACTGGATTTGGGTTAGCATTCCTCACCGTGAGCACACACACATACAAGATACTCTACCTCTCAGGCACGCTATCTTTATTTCCCTTATCATTGTAAAGTATTAATATGCAAGAGGTGGCCATAGTAGTGCTCATTACTATTCCAGTGTCTTTGCTTCTAGGAAAGGGTATGTTCTGAGGCATTCAATGACATTGAAGACTGCTATTTTCTGCTTGAATACAGAGATCTGAGGAAAGAGGTCACTGTCTTTTGCACAACAGCATCATTTCTTGGGTGCTAAGAAAATATGATTTCTAAGTCTTGGGAAGACAGAGACCTTTCAAAGGTACTTAACCTCTCAGGCAGGGCATTGCCTATGGTGGCCTTGGTGAGACCCCTGCAGGCATCTGGGGGAAAAAGCAAATGATGTGGTGGACCTTACCAGAGGCCTGGGACAGAGAAGGAGAATACAGGAGGAGCATCAATGTGGTTTTATTGGGAACACTGATTTGGAATACAATAAATGCACTCACCTGGGGAACCCTAGAATAATGTTTTTCATCAAACCAGCGAGGGCTCATGAACAAAAAGGAAATCGAAGTTAAAATGAATTTATTTAAAACTCACAGATGAGGGAAGCCTGGAAATACCAGGATATGTGTGTGTGTGTGTGTGTGTGTGTGTGTGTGTGTGTGTGTGTTGTATGCTATGCTTTAGCAGGGTAAATTGTAGCTTTATAATGAAGTCAAAATTTTGACACATTGATATCTCACAGACTAGGGAATCCTATTACCCAGAAAGTATGGACATAGAGATAAATGACACCCCCCATGTGTGTACATGTAACTTTTCCTAAGATCCTGCACTTTTAACAGAGCCCAGTTGTATTACATGCAGTACATGGTAATGAAAGTAGCCCAGTCTTTAGCTTGAAGATTAAGATTTAGATGAAAGGTTGCATTTATTTATAGTCAAACAAATCAACAATTTGTTTTTCACTTGTTAAGTGAACTCTATAAACTTCTCTTAGACTGCATACTTGGTACGAGAACAAACTCAGACATGTAGAGAAATCAACTGGTCTCTATTTGAATCTTGGATGACAGCACAAATTCACACTACCAGGGATGTGGCTAGCTTACCACGCTAGCTGTTGCCTCCTCCTCGATGGTAGGTTTAAAACTGTATTGCCTCTTTAAGGATTGAGAGGTGAGTTATTACTTATTTTAAGAAATTCTCTTTGGGTTTAGATAGTTAAAGTTGGCTATTAGCCTGAAGAATACTTTTATATGAATTATATTAGCATCAATTTGATAAGAATAGTTCTTCAAATCATTTTAAATGATTTACCTGAATCACAAATAAGTAAAAAGGAAACAAACACAAATTCTGAAAATGTAAGCAACAAAAGGAATGTATTCCCAAAGCATATTTAAAGTTCTTATGAGTCAGTCCTTCCTTAGTCTTCACACTTGATACTTCAGAGATTTAGAGATTTTAATTTGAAGGAGATGTAATTTATTTTTTGCTTCTTGAAAAAATGGACTCTAGTTTGTCACTACAGCTGAAGTGGCCACTCAGGGACATATCTTTGTAAATAAAACTCAGCCTTTGAAAGTCCAATTGTTCAACTGAAGTGGTTACAGATGAGACTTTCAAAAGGTAAAGTGATGCACAAAATGGCTTTTCTAAAGATTAGCAAAATACGTCCTATTATATATACATTGGACTATATGCATTGCCAGCCATTTATTTAGCCATATATTTGACTGTATTTTGAATGACTCTCTGCAATGAATTTCTACTCTAAATGCATTTAAAACTTGGAAAGAATTTTTGAAGAGCTTAAAAGGTTATAGATCATATGCTAAAATTTGCTGTAGAAGTTATTCTCATTTTAACTAGAGATTCTTTCCTCTCCCAGAAGGCTTTGAAATTGCCATCTCTTTTTTGTTTTAAATTGCTGAAGTCGGGAATTCGGAAACTTTAAAATAACTCAAACAAGAAGGCAATGGTGAGCAATTTCTCCCAAGCTGATGCTTTGGAGCTCTGCTATGAGAATGTGAATGGATCCTGCGTTGAAACCTCTTATTCCCCAGGCCCACGAGCAATCCTGTATACAGTCCTTGGTTTGGGGGCCATACTAGTAGTGTTTGGAAACTTACTTGTCATTGTTGCGATTCTTCACTTCAAGCAGCTGCACACACCTACAAACTTTCTGGTCACATCCCTGGCCTGTGCTGACTTCCTGGTGGGAGTCACTGTGATGCCCTTCAGCACGGTGAGAGGTCGGTGGAGAGCTGCTGGTACTTTGGGGAGAGTTACTGTAAATTCCATACATGTTTTGACATATTCTTCTGTTTCGCCTCTTTATTTCATTTATGCTGCATCTCTATTGATAGGTACATTGCTGTAACAGACCCTCTGTCCTATCCAACCAAGTTCACTGTATCGGTTTCAGGAATATGCATCATTCTCTCTTGGCTCTTTTTGGTCACATATAGCTTTTCTATCCTTTACACCGGGGCCAATGAAGAAGGGATTGAGGAATTAGTAGTTGCTCTGACCTGTGTGGGAGGTTGTCAGGCTCCCCTGAATCAATATTGGGTTCTGCTTTGTTTTCTTCTGTTCTTTCTACCCACTGTTGCCATGGTGTTTGTATATGGTAAGATATTTTTGGTGGCTAAGCATCAGGCTAGGAGGATAGAAAGTACGGCCAGCCAAACTCAGTCCTCCTTGGAAAGTTACAAAGAAAGAGTGGCAAAAAAGAGAGAGAAAAGCCGCTAAAACCTTGGGGATTGCTGTGGCAGCATTTCTAGTCTCTTGGCTACCATACATTATTGATGCAGTAATTGATTCTTATACGAATTTCATAACTCCGCCTTCTGTGCATGAGATATTAGTGTGGTGTGTTTATTATAATTCAGCTATGAACCCCTTGATATAGGCCTTTTTTTACCCATGGTTTCAAAAGGCAATAAAGCTTATTGTGAGTGGCAAAGTCTTAAGGAGTGATTTGTCAGCAACAAATTTATTTTTGGAAGAAGTAGATATAGATTAAAAAGATAACCACAGGGACTTCAAAAGTGCAGTTCAAAATGCTTAGTTTATAATAAAACTGTAAAGTTTTTTTAAAGAAAGTAAAACCATCAGCGCCGTCTACTGCAGAGGTCTGACATCTTCTTAACATGTTGCAGAGAAACATTTCTGGAAACAACATGTAACTGAAAGGAAACTACTGTGTTTTTACCACTTTACAGTATCATCATCTTGAGTATTTTCTCTTTCAAATAGAAATTCACTCCCTCTGTAATGCTGCTCTTGAGTCAGCCATTCCGTGCGGTTGCCACTTGCATGTTTCCAAAATCATCTTCTTTTTCATGTGTTCTCTTTAAACTGCCTGTAGTACCAGAATGAACAGTAAGGACCTTTCTATCTGGAGTGGCGACATCATCTGTATTGTTAATTTTGCTAGGTAGATGGCTTCATATTGCTGAAGTTGACGGAGAAATCCAGCATTAAGATTAATACAAAATCTTCTTTCTTGCTCATAAGCAAATGCATCTCTGTACTTCATCCCAGAGGTTCCCATAATTATGCAATAACAGAGGCAACACTTCTGGAGGTCCCTGCATTTCCATGGACAAGAACTTTCCTTCCAGTTTGTAAGCTCACATCAATAAATTCCTTAGTCATAGGGAACACCGGATTAGCTGCAATATCCAAGACTAAATAGCTAAATAGTTGTTGAAAATTTGGTTTAATAAAGTTTGCTTCAATATTTTGTCGTATGCAAATTCTATGAGTTATTCCATGTTTCTGTAGTATAGGTAGCTTGTTTTTCATAGCAGAAGAATAAGGGCCTAAGCACCATCCAGGTAAAATTTCCTGCATCTGTCAGAGCTCTCCTAGGGCAGGTCCACTCCTCGGCTAGTCCTTTCACTGAGGGAGCAAGGGGAGCTCCAGCTTCACGTCCTCCAGGGCCCGGGCCTCGAGCGGGCGGAGAGGGCGGGGAGCTCCGGCGGGGCGGGGCGCGGCGCTCGGAGGGCGGAGGGCTCCCAACTGACACTCGCAGGCCAGGGCGCCCCAGCGACTCTGGTGGCGGCGGAGGCGGCAACCGGGAAGTGGAGGTTTGGAGGGCTCCTGCTCGGCCGCCAGGCTGCAGCCGCTGCCCTCCCCCCCCTCCCTCCCCCTCCCTCCCCCTCCCTCCCCCTCCCTCCCCCTTCCCTAGTCTCCGCGCCCCTGGGGCACCCAGAGTCCGGCACGGACACCAGCCTTACCGAAAGTATTTTTTAAACAAATGGATGATCAGTTCTTCTTTCTTCTCACCCATCAAATAATGATCTATTAGTTTTCTACACTTAAAAAAGTCTATCTCTCATTTGTTTTTCTGAAATACAAACATTTTAATAATGAGTAGTCAAGAAAAAGCTAGTTTTAAAAGCCTGTTGAGAAGATTTGGTTAATGTAATTTTATATTTGGGCCGGGGATTTAGCTCAGTGGTTCCGGCACCTACCTCGCAAGCGCAAGGTCCCGCCCGAGTTTGATCCCTGGTACCAAAAAAAAAAAAAAAAAATCTTTCTATATATTTAATGAGAAAAAGTGTTAGAGCATGTAAACTTTCTTAATAATGAATCTTTCTTATTTGAAGTTGGAATACATGAAACAATTATCTCAGAGGTTTATGTGCCTGGCAAGTTTATCTTTGAAAACAGTCTCTTTATCTGCAACGACTGTCTGTAAAATAAAGGCCCACAGCAAATATGCAAGATCAAACTGTTAAGGTTAAATCCCATCTCACCACGTACTAGCTTTCACTTGGTTAAATCACTGATCCTGGGTGTCTCATTTACTTGTAAAATGGAGATGATAAAGGAATATTCTCATTAAGGTTTTAAAGTAATAATGACCATCATGTAAAATGGGTTGTAAATTTTGAAACAAAAGATTTAATAAAAATGTTACTATATTTCTTTGTAGTTTATTGATGTACACGGGGCAAAGAATTTTATAAGGATGTTTTATTTAAGACACTTTCAAAACATGCCTTTAGAGATTGATTTTCCAAATTCATGCAGTCAATCCTGCTAAGCAAGAGGACCACTTGAGTATCATACACAGTGTTGGAAAATATATTGAATGTGATTAAAAATTGGAACTCTAGAGGAGCTGCAGTGTTGTGAGAAGAGCCACTTGACACATTCAGAAGTTGGTGAGAGTTCAAAAGCAAACCCTTCACAGTCAAGTAAAAATTTAAAGTCTCCAGGAGAGACAGCAAAAATCCAAATAAGTAGATTAAATATAGCTACAAAAATAAAAGCATTTTCCTATAAAGATCTTCCAGTAGATTCCTATTATGTGATTTTTCAGAATTGGCATTTTGTTTCTCTTACTGGTAATACAGCAGACCCTTGATTTATGAACTCAATTCCTTCAAGAGGGCTGATTGTAAGTCAAGTTAGTCAGGCTCTCAACACAGCCTTCAAAGTCTCTCTCCTGTAAAATTTTAGGCCACATTTTCTTCTAGGCAGATCTCAGTGTCCTTAGAGACAATGACCCAGGATTTCTCGATTAACCCCACACAGGAAAGGATGTTGTAATGTTCCTTCCAGAACTCTTGAAGGGTTAAATCTGTATGTGAGACCATGTGGATGCACAAGTGGCCAGCATTGAGGTCATAACTCAAGACTTTGTTCATAAGTTAAAACTAAAATTCCAGACATAACCCAAGTTGTTCATATGTCAGGCTGGTCTTAACTCAAGGGTCCACTGTATATGAAAAAGACTTCAGGCAAAAACATTCTGGTGCTAGTAATTGGAACTAAAGCTGGTTTTACCCTAATGATAGGGAGCCTGATATTTTTTGTCCAGTTTGCCACAGTTAGGTTGACCGCTGGAGTACAAGCAGGGTGACAACATGAGACTATATTTATTGGTTGTTATCATGCCATTAATGTATTCATTGCCTTCTAATTTTCTAAGCCCAATCCTCTATTTATGAAAATTAGTTCTGTCAAAAAAGGTTTCTACTCTCCTATTTACTTATACACGCTTGAAGACTCACCAGAAAACTTTCCCACTCAAAAATAAAGTCCAATTTAGCTCTGTGTTGAGCCCTTCAAATCATAACGCAGCATGTGAGTGAGAAGACAGTGAACAGAAATGATTAGCAGGGCTTGCCTGGCACCATATCGATAAGGGCAGCCTCACAAGATTTCAGTAATTTAGGGCCATCTTCTGGTTTTTACTAGACTGGCAGGGGTGTGGCAGGATGGGGGAGAAATGAGTAGCAGGAAGTTCAACCATGTAATGTTCATTGTTTCTCTGCCCCTGAGGCAGCATTCCTGACACTTTTCAAGTCCTCAGTAATAAAATTGAAAATGTGTCACCCATGGTATTCTCAAAATTATTTTCCTGAAAGAAAATTATATATATAAATCATTTCTAACCCGTAGCCATTTCTGAGATAGGTGCTTACTCACTATTATGCTCGTCATATGTTAGAAAAAAATTAAAATCTTATTTGGAAATCAGTGAGAGAAAAATACTACAACAATATCAATCAGTGACTCCACAGAAAAACACAAGAAAAAAGAATAATAACGTGTATACACAACGACTTTAGCACCATTTAGCTTCATTGTACAAAATACTATAAATACAAATTTAAAAATGACTTTTTTCAGTAAACAACATTAGAGAAGGGATAATGTAAAATTATAGCATACATTGTCTATACATTTAAAAATACAGCCATAGGATTATGGGGCCTGCAGCATTCTAGGGAAGTGAAATTCAATAATTCTTCTTTCCCCAGGTTTCACATTCTGCAATTTCACTTACCTGCTGTGAACTTCAGTCAGAAAATATGAAATGAAGGATTCCAGAGAAAAATTCATAATTTTAAGTTGAGTATGTGGTGTACATGCCACCTGCCTGCTACTTAGCAGCCATCATGTTTATAAGATGTACTGTTGTGGTCTCACAATGCTTGTGTTCAAGTAAGCATTATTTTACTTAATAATAGCTCCAAGGCTCAAGAGTAGTGATGCTGGCAATTCACATATGCCAAACAGAAGCCATGGAGTGCTTCTTTTAAGCCAAAAGGTGAAAATTATACAGTTTAATAAGGAAAGAAAAAAATCACATGCTAAGCAAGGTAAGATCTATGGTAAGAGCAAATCTTCTGTAAAATTGTAAAGAAGGAAAACAGAAATTTGTGGTACTTTGCTGTTGCACTTCAGATTCCAAAAGTTACAGCCACAGTGAGTGAGAAGTGCTTAGTCAATCACCTTACTTTATCTCATCCTATGGGCACTGCATAATCTCACATTATTGCAAGAAAAAGAAAAGGTGAACACAGTAAAATAAGGTATTTTGAAACAGAAAGAGACCATATTCACATAAATTTTATTAAACTATAGAGCTATAATTATTGCAGCTTATTATTAGTCATTGTTATTAATTTATAAATTAAACTCATAAGTTTTTGTGTACAGAAAATAACACAAGAGAAATAGGGTTCAGTTTCAGGCATCAACTGGGTGTCTTGGGGTGTATCCTTTGAAACTAAGAGGGGACTATTTGACACTGTTTTTAAGTAACAAAAACTGCTGAGATAAGCTGCAGAAGTGAATTACACACTATGATAGATAATTAAAGTCAACTGCAGACTGTAGAGTGATCATCATGCCAATCTTTTTGTGGCAGACTATTCCCCTTACAAAATTTCTGGGCAGTGTCTGTATTTACTACATGACCCAAGGCTGAACTACTAGTCCTACAACATTGTGAGTGAGCACTCCAATATTCTTCCCAGTTATTAACCAGGAGCAGCTTATCTGCTGTCCCCAAATCTCCTGTGAGGTGCAAGAATTGAAGGAAGAGGGAAGAATAGTCAGAGAAGGGTAGCAAATAAATGGATCCTTGGGTAGTGTCATCACAACTGGATGTGTCTGAGAGGGGCTGACTTGTGTCACCCAAAATTGGTATGTTAAAGTCCTAACCCACAGAGCAACAACCTTGAAAGAAATAATTACATTTAAATGAGGTATCTGGGGTGTGCACTAATGCAGCATGACTGATATCAGTGTATGAAGGTAAGACAAGGATATAGACACATAGAGGAAGAGAATGTGAGCATGCAGTTAAAAACAGCCATCTGCAAGCCAAGGAGAGATTCTTTCAAAAGAAACCAACACAGTAACACTCACATCTTGGATTTCTAGCCTCTAAAACTGTGAGGCAATTCTGTAGTTTGATCACCCAGTTTGTGGTACTTTGTTATGGCAGTACAGTATTGGAGGAGAGAAAGGGAAAAAATATACCCTTTGAAGATAAATGACAATTGCATACAAAAGAGAAGATCATTGGAGATTTCATTACCCCCCCAAAAAAGAGATTCAGAATTCAGCAAATTAGAAGAAATTAGTGGGTGTGTCAAGGATGTATACAAAATGTACAGGCAAGTGACATATATAAACAACATCACTATTTATTATTTAATGCAATACGTATCTTCACAATGGTTTAACAGTTTACTCTCCTAAAGCTGTCTAATTTGAAAAATAATATACCTCCTCAATTTTGAGTTGCATTTATTTCTTACTTAATTTCACTATAAATACTTAATTCTGAAAATATTGTTAATTTTCTCAACTTGTACTTACACTTACTCTGAACCAAAACTTGTGGCTGATGAATGTCCCTTTAAAAATTCTCTGCTTAAAATGAGTTGTATGGCTTTCCTAAACCAAGGAAAAAATAAAGCATAAATCAAAGGATTCATCGCTGAGTTATAATACGCACACCAACAGCAAATCTCATAGATATAGGCAGGGGTAATAAAGCCCATATAAGAATCAATTACTGACTCTATCGTATATGGTAACCATGAGATTAAAAATGCCACCACTGTGATACCCAGGGTTTTAGCTGCTTTTCTCTCTCTTTTGGCCACCCTGGTTTTGTAAGAGCCTAAGGATGATCCTTTTTTGCCTCTAGCATTTTCAATCTTTTTAGCCTGCATTCTGGCTACCAGAAAAATATTACTGTATACAATTATTATAACACAGATAGGTATGACAAGTAACAGAAAATCTACTAAAACCCAGCCTTGATTTATAATGGGCTGACAACCTCCAATGCAGTTGAGCGCACTGGATAATTCCTCCAGCCCATCGTCATTGACACCTGTGTAGAGCATGGCACCAAAGTACATAATGGGCAAGATCCAGGAGACACCGATGCAAATGCCTGACACAGACACCGTGAACTTGGTGGGGTAGACCAGGGGGTCAGTAACAGCCATGTACCTGTCCACGGAGATGAAGCACAGGTGCAAGAGAGAAGAGTAGCAGAAGGCCACATCACAGCATGTGTGGAAAGTGCAGAAACTCCTCCCGAAGTACCAGCAGCTCTCCACCGACCTGACCATGCTGAAGGGCATCACAGCGACTCCCACCAAGAAGTCAGCGCAGGCCAGAGAGGTGAGGAGGAAATTGGTTGGTGAGTGCAGCTGCTTGAAATGGAGGATGGAAGTCACGACCAGGAGGTTTCCTAACACAGCCAGTACAGCCCCTAAGCCAAACACCACATAGAGAAGCAGCCGGGGCCCAGGTGAGTAGGGGGTTTTCACGCAGGAGCCGTTCACATTCGGGAAGCAGAGCTGCAGAACTGGAGGTGGGGACCGGTTGTTTTTCATGGTACTGCTTATATGTGCGGAAGTTCTGCCCTTGATTTTCAAAACTGAGTAGGATTCTAATCCTACACATTAACCAGTAGTGTGACAGAAGGAATTCTCAAATATTATCCCTAATATAATATTTCCATTTTATGATAAATTCCAAAAGTTTAAAGAAAAAGTCCAACAAGCGTAGCATTTTGCAGACGTATTGTGACAGATCTCAAGTAACAAATACCTTATCTCTTAATTGGATACAATACCCTCTTACACAGAAATAACATCTTATAGTTTACTTTTACCTCTAGAATTTCTCTGAGCAGCTCACTGATGTGGGACGCGATCATGCATTTGGCATCCTGTAGTTTTATATCTAGGAATATGTGGCCTGCAGTACTGCCTAAAGTATGGAGTTCACTCAGATCAACAGATGTCACCCATGGCAAAGTCCCTCGATAGATTCCCTGTAGTGCAAGGTGTGAACATGTAAGATTATTTTCAATGGTGATTATTAGGAAAGTCATTGGACAAATAATTCTCAATTCTATATTACATTTAATTACCCTTGTTATTTCAGGCCAAAGATTTCTTTATCCTACCTGTACAGACTAGAATCACTCTTATGTTCCCAACAATGCATGACTTACGGACTTTATTGAATTTTTATTATGAAGAGACACCATAATCTGACACACAGATTATAAATCAGACGCACAAGTTTAAATATCACATTGTTTCTCTTGTATGAGAAACCCAAAGGGTAAATCAGGAGCACAACAGAGGATAGATATTTGGAAGTAGGAAGAACATGATCAAATGGAAAGGGGAACAGGGAGGGGGGGAGAGGGAAGGAAAGGAAGGGAAAAGGAAAAAGAGAACCAAAGGGAAAAAAATGGAAACAAAGCTTGCGTAAATGGGGAGGGCAATAAGGATTGAAGGGAGGGGAGGGGAATGGGGAAAAAAGAATTAAGATACATTATGTACAGGTAGAAATTCCCTATGATGAATGTGATCAATATGTATGACAAATATGCACTAATAAAAATAAAGTTAAAAAAGATCCAATAGGGTGCAAGCTTTAAAGGTCAACTTGGTTGCTTCTATCTTGTTAAGAAACATATCTGCGTCTGGAGTGGATACCACAAGCAGAAAAGATAAAATTCAGTGGGGGGTAAACATGAGATTGATGAACTATGTTGCAAAAAAGCATTAAAAAATTGCATAGAGACAGCACATTGATGAGGACCCCTGTTCTCTCAGGACATTGTCACTAGGAGCACACCTAAAACCTGTCTCCATCCCTGAGACAAATGAACAATGAACCCTTTGAATACACAATTATTTGTGATTCTTGGGAGTTGGTCCTTCTACCTCTAATGTTAAAGAAACATTGAAAAAGAATTGTGGGGGGCAGGGGATTTAGCTCAGTGGTGCCGCCACCTGCCTCGCAAGCACAAGGACCCGAGTTCCATCCCTGGCACCAAAAAAGAACAACAAAAAACCCCAAAAACAGTGTTGGAAGAATTATGAGGAGGAAGTAGGAAGATGGGAAAGATTCTTTGGGAGCATTCCCAACCTTGGAATGATAGAGCAATGCAGAACAAGGAAAAGCATCTTCAGGCTTACTGAAGACTAGTTCACCTCCAGCAGTGGAAAGGTAAAACATCAGAGAGATTTGTGAACTTGCTTTGCACATTATAAGGAGTGAAAGGTGTCTTTATTAGTCTATCTGGCCATCTGATAGCTAACCAATAAAATTAACACTTAACCAAAAATTCTTTTATATTTCTCCTAATATCTTCTGAAGGTCTGATTTTGTAAAATGATGTCAATTGCTTGTTTAGGCAAAAGCTTATGCCAAGCTCTGTCAACTTCAACACTATTGACATTGGGTTCTAATAACTCTTGCAAATAGGGAGCTATTTTATAGGTTTTGTGTCAGTAAAATTCCCCATTTGTGCCAGCCAAAAATGTTTCCAGATACTGACAAATGATCTCACGGTGTAAAACCAACACTCATTGAGATCATTGTTTTAAGCATTGAAAAATTACTCAGTGATTCCTGAAATTTTGATAGAGAAATAATTTTATACCTTCCTCCCATCATTCTGAGATTTATTCCTTGATTTACCTACTTAAAATATACTTAGTACATGTCTTTAATGGGTAATTAAGTAATTAATAAGATACATGATCCATTTCTCCATGAAGCTTGAGATCTTAGGAGTGTAATGTGGAGGTTAAGATGGAGTTTCAACTGTATTGGCTTTGGGATCTGTCCTGGGGATTGGTGAAGCACACTTCTAGATATGCATGGGTGGGTCAAGGAGGTGTGGTCTTGTGTCTATATCTGGTCCTTACCTCTTTTGCATGGGCTCTCTTCCTCTGCCCTGCTTCCCAGCTGCCATGATTGAAGCAGCTTTGTTCTACCACACATGCCTACCATATTTATTCCTTGGAGCTAACTGATTGCAGATTGAAATTATGAGCTAATTTAAACTCTTCTCCTTTAACTTGTGGATGTTGAGTCTTGTGTCTCACAAAAAAGAAAGCTAATACAGAAAATTTGTACCAGAGAAATCCTAAATGTGTCATTGCTGTGACTACCTGGCCATGGTTTAGAGGCCTTTGGAACTGCTTGCAGGAGGAGTTTGGAAAGGTTTAGAGATGCTGGCTAGAGAACAATTAGAATGCTATAGTGACCTGACAGGAGATTCTGGTCAGAGCTCAGAGTAACAAAATATCAGTAGGAATGCAGACAGTAAAGTCCAGGGATAGGAGGTATCATTGGGGTAAAAGGACTCCAATGGGAGATGAATAAAAGCCCATGTGTGTTGTGCTCTGGCAGAAAATGTGCCTATATTTTCCCCATGTCCTGAGACTTTGCAGAAGACTGAGATAAAGGGGATTGGATTGATTAATTTGGCAGAGGAAATTATATGACAGACTAATATTTAGGCTGTGGCATGAGTACTAACTCATCAGTACTGGCTGCTTCTAGCCAGATTTAAAGTGATAATCAGGGCCAAAAGGCAGAACAAAAAATTTGAAAAAACTTAAATTTTGGCTTCACTTGGTGTAAAGTTGTGGCCAAAGGAGGTGTGGCTGCTGAAGAGATCAGTGTCAATGAAAAGACTCCAAGTACTTTGTACAGGGACAAGGAAAAGATGCCTTGAAAGCGTCTCATAAGTCAGACTCCACCCATTGCAGGTTCAAGGGTGCAAAGGTTTCAACATTTCTTTGAGAAGAGCATCCTTAGGCCTGTCAAGAAGGACCTCTAGGAAATTGATTCCTAGAGATTCATTTCACCATACCCAGAGATCCAGGCACTCAAAGACCACTGTAGCCATGGTCCAAGGGTGCCTGTTACTGCTTCTGTTGACAGCAGAACTTGGTGTATTCCATGTGACCCTGGTCTTACTGGGATACAGAATGGAAAACTTGTGCAGTCCAGGTGACTACTTGGATTTCAAAGGAAGGCTTTGACAAGAGTTGTTGAGAGAGTAGTGGATGAAGCTGTGGGAATGGAGACAGTGCTGCAGTGGAGGGTCCAGGAAATTAGAGATACCATGAATATGGAACATCACTGAGGAAAGCTACAGGCCTTGAATGGAACCAGTGCAAGAGAGAGGCAATATGGGCTGCAACCAGCAAGACCATAGAGGCTTGTTTAAACTATGAGGTAAAAGCACGCAAGCTGTGTGAGAATCGAATGGTTAAACAAGTTTAGATTAGTGAAGCCTATTGTCTGGCCATGTCCTTCCCCTTTCCCCAAGAAAAACTGCCTAGCCTTGAGATAGCTCCTGGCCCAAACTGCTATTCTCCTGCTTTTTCCTCTTACACTGATATTTTAAATAAAAGCCAGAGAGTTCTTGGCTTGATGGCTTTTTCTTCTCTCAGAGTCTCCCTGATGGCTGGGCACTCTTGGTGGAGAAATAGCCCCTCTGGGTCTCTCAGTGTCTAAACTAAGTCTTGTCTCTGCTTAATCGTTTTTCATCTTCATTGTGACACTTTCTTATTTCTCATTTCCTTCCCTTTTCCTGCTTCTATTACATAAGAAGAAAGAAAAATTAAAGGGCAAAAGAGCCAAATAATTCTATACAAATTAGTTCTGCAATGGCCTCCACCCTTCACTTGGTGCACGTGGCCTCTGTGTACTAAAACCCAAATCATGTGCTCCATACACCACCAACCTGACTCCTTCAGTAATCTGTGCAGGAGCACCCCATGCACCAGGATCCTGGAGCTTGTGATTATTCTGGTTTGAACTCTTCAAACATCTTCCTCATCTCCCATGGAAGGTGTCAGAGACACTTGGTGGACCTTTAGGTGGGGCATCTGCAGAAAGGGCTGAGCCTGACAGCCTTCCACCTGTTCTCTAGGCCACCCGGAATAGCACCTTTGCCCACTGCATAATCACAGCATCTGCTTCCTTCCCCTTCTCCCATCAGTCCACTCTTGCTCTCTCCAGTCTCCCCACTTCTACCTCCATCTGCCCAAGATGAGCACAGGGCAGGTCCCCAAGACTACTGAATAAGGAAAGTGAAACAGGGAAACAGATTTGGATCTTTCTACCATTACTTCCTCCAATGGAATGGTCCCCAGATGCAAAAGCCCACGTGGTTTCCCCTCATGGACAGACTAATCAGGAGTGGGAAGCAGGCAGCTGGAGTGGCTCACCCACATCATGGTCCGTGTGGTGAGCAGGCTTCCCCGGGGAGTGACCCCCACCTCATCACCGAGTCTTCATCCCTACGGCTGTCGCAGAGCATTGCCGCCCAGGCCCCTTCACTGTGGGACATGAAAAGCACTTTTGTCCCACGATCACTGTGCTCTTCTTTCTATTGCTGCTCCATTCTGGAGGGGGTGGGGCTGCATGAAGCACAGGAGAAGGGGGAAGGAGTGGAAAACTGGACGGAACCCTTCCCTCCTCCATGTCCCATGTCCGAGGTCTGGATGGCATCAGAGCAAGAAAGATGAGAGGAGAGATGACTTCAAAGTCTTAATCACAATTAGAGGGGACTTTGAATGGGCTTTAAATCTGGAAGTTGAGGGGAACGCTTTGAGATCTGCTTGGATTATTATAAAAATGGAGAAAGGATTAATGGAGTAAGTTTCCTTGCTGGAGTAAAGATAATAGGAGAGCCATTTTATGTTTTTTATGTGCTGGACTTAAAATATCCCATAACTGGGGACACATTCAATGGACCACAGTTCCTAACTAGATGGAGGGAAAGATGGCCCTGATGACTAGAGTCTTATTCTTTAGGGTTTATTTTCTTGACTATTTGAAAAATTCCCATCAGGCCACATGGAGATCTCATTCAGTGTTAGAAAGCCCATAATTGAAGTACCGTGTAATAATCTCTATTCATCCTTAAATTTCCCCTATATAAGCTTACATGACCAAAAATCAATTTATTCTTGAAGTTTTCCTCAAAATGTGATCACTTAATTTCTGGGTCAATATTCAGATTTAATATCCAACACTAAAAAGTAGTGTGGCTCCTTTGTCAAAGATGAGGTGGCTGAGTGTGTCTGGAGTTGTTTCTGGAGCCTAACAGAACATTCTTGTAAGGGGGTGGGGCCTAACAGAACATTCCATTAAGGGGGCAGAGCCTAACACAACATTCTTGAAAGGGGGCAGAGCTTAACAGAACATTCCTGATAGGTCACTCAGTTCAAACAGCTGCAAAACATTTTGATCCTTTGGGCACGAGCACTGCCCAGCAGCACAAAGTGTTTACATTCCTGGAACAAAACATTCTGAGGAAAATAAAATGGAGTCAAGGCAAGTAAAAGGCAAGGGCTATCTTATTGTGTATTTTTGCTCTAACACCAGACCTACATAATGAGACCTTGCCCCCCAAAAAAGTAATTTCACATGGAACCTTATTAACATATACAACTAATACATGTTAATACTTTTTTAAAAATGTGTTTTCAAAGTGTCGGGGAATTTAGCTCAGTGGTTCAGCCACCTGCTTGCAAACGCAAGGACTTGAATTTCCAGGAAGAAATTTGGGAATATTGCTTCCCTTTCAATTTCATTGAAGAGTTTAAACAGTAGTGGCAGTAGTTCCTCTCTAAATGTCTTGTACAATTCAGCAGTGAAGCCATCAGGGCCTGGGCTTTTCTTAGTTGATAAGTTTTTAATTACATTTTCAATTTCATTGGTTGATATTGGGTTGTTCAGAATTTTTAGGTCTTCTTCATTCAACTTTGGTAATTCATATGTATCTAGGAATCTGTACATTTCTTCTGTGTTGTCCATCTTATTGGTGTATAGGTTCTGGAAGTAGGTATTGATGATCCTCTGGATTTCTGCTGGGTCTGTTGTAATTTCACCCTTTTCATTCCTAATTGCATGGATTTGGGCCTTTTCTTTCCTTTTTCTGACAAGGTTGGCTAAAGGTTTGTCAATTTTGTTGATTCTTTTGAAGAACCAACTCTTGGCTTCATTGATTTTTTTGTATCGTTCTTTTAGTCTCCATTGCATTGATTTCTCCTCTGATCTTTATAATTTCCTCCCTTGTATGAGCTTTGGGTTTGTCCTGCTCTTCTTTTTCTAGAAGCTTGAGGTTCAGCATAAGGTTGTTTAATTGGGCTCATTCTGTTTTCCTAATATGCATATTCACTGCTATGAATTTCCCTCGTAAGACTGCTTTCATTGTGTCCCATAGATTCCTATATGTTGTATTGTCATTGTCATTTAATTGAAGGAACTGTCTGATTTCTTCTTTAATTTCCTCTGTGACCCATTGGTTATTCAGAAGTGTGTTGTTCAATTTCCACATGTTTATGAAATGTTTTGAGTTTCTTTTGCTATGGATCTCCAATTTCATCACACTATGGTCTGATAATATACAGGGGATAACTTCAATTCCTTTGCACTTACTTAAACATGTTCTATGTGTGAGTATGTGGTCTATTTTGGAGACTGACCCAGCTGAGAAGAATGTGTATTCTGATTTTGTGGGGTGGAAGACTCTGTAAACATCTGTTAAGTTCATTTGTTCAAGAGTTCGATTGAGTTCCAGTATTTCATTCCTTATTTTTAGTCTAGTTGATCTATCTATTTGTGACAGTGGGGTGTTGAGGTCCCCCAATACAATTGTATTAGTGCATGTGTGACTTTTCATGTCCATTAGTATTTGTTTTATATAGTTGGGCACACTAGTGTTTGGTGCTTAGATATTTATGATTGTCATCTCTTCCTCTTGGATTGTTTTCTTTACAAGGATGTAGTGTCCTTCTTCATCTCTCTTAATCAGTGTTGCTTTGAAATCTACTTGATCTGCAACGAGGATAGCTACTCCTCCTTTTTTTTTTTTGGTTCCCATCGCATGGAGTATTGTTTTCCACCCTTTAACTTTCAGTCTATGAGTTTCATTTTGAATTAAGTGTGTTTCTTGTATTCAGCATATTGTTGGATTTTTCTTCTTGACCCATTCTGCCAGTCTATTTTTTTTGACTGGTGAATTGAGACCATTAACATTGATGGTTATAACTGAAACGTATTGACTTGTCATTGCCATGAGTTTTTCTTTTTGTTGGGTTGTCTCCCTTTACATTTAATTTCTTGCCATGCCAGATGAAGCCAACAGTCATTCTGCTTTGCTTCCTGGGGTTGTGATCCTCAATGTCTGTTCCTAGGATATTGTGTAAAATTCTTTGGAGTGCTGGTTTGGTATTCACGAAGTTCCTAAGGTCCTCTTTGTCATGAAAGTATCTTTCTCCATCCATTTTGAAAGATAGTTTTGCAGGGTACATCAATCTGTGTTTGAGGCTGTTTTCTTTTAGGGCTTGGAATATGTCACTCCAAGCTCTTCTTGCCTTCATGGTTTGTGTTGAGAAGTCTGCTGTGATTCTGATGGGCTTTCCTTTGTATGTGATTTGTTTCTTTTCTCTAACTGCTTGTAGAACTTTGTTTTTATGTTGAGTTTCTACAATCTTAAAAATTATATGCCTATGTGTATATTTTTTTGACCAAGGCTATTTGGAGTCCTATATGCCTCACTTATCTGTATGTCAAGCTCTTTTCCCCTGCTAGGGAAGTTTTCTGCCATTATGTCTGTGAAGAGACTTTTTTATGTCATCTCCACTCTCTCCTGTTTTTTCATTGAGCCCAATCAGTCTTATGTTATTCTTCTTTGCATCATCTAGCAGCTGCTGGATTGATTTCTCATGTTCCCTTATAATTTTGAAGCAATTTTTCTTTTCCTGGTCGCTAATTGCAATCTTATCTTCTATATCTGAAATTCTGTCCTCACATTGGCTCATTCTGCTGTGTAGACTTTCAGTGGAGTTTTTCACGTCCTGGAAATCTATTTGCATCTGTTTTATGGATTCCACTTGTTTCTTATGTTGGGATTCCATCATGTTCCTGAGCTCCTCTCTAGATTTATTAATCATGTCTTGCACTAGGGGCACAATTTCTCCTGTTATCTGAGAAATTATTTCTGATTTCATTTTTTCCAGATCCCCTTTTGTTGTCAGTTCAATGGGTCCAGGTGGTTGAGTATCAGAGTGTTCCATCTCATTTCCCTTTGGGGTTGCTGTAGGTGATCTGGAAGTCTGGTTTTGAGACTTATTTACGTGTTTTCTCATTTCAACTGGGGCGCGGGCCTCTTAGCGCCTGCGCTGATTACCTCCTCTGAGCTGGGTGAGGTGGGACAGGGGCTGGGAGCAGCGGTAGGGATGGTGACCCAAAAGCCCTTTCCTGTGGGCTGGGAGCAGCGGGAGGGATGTTGGTGGGAAGCCCCTTCCTCTGGACCAGGAGCAGTGGAATGATGGCTCAGAAGCCCCTACCTCTGGGCTGGGAGCAGCGGGACTCAGTACCTTGGTCTGGTGTTCTCTGCGTCTTTGTAGTGTGGAACCAGGTGGCTACCTGTCTGCAGCGGGGTGATTCGGTGTCTTCAGTGTGACTCAGGACCTCGGCAGGGCATGCACAGACCTGCCTGTCTGCATCGGGCCGATTCGGCCTGTTCTGTGAGACTCAGTACCTCGGCGGGGCGTGCACAGACCTTCCTGTGTGCAGTGAGCTGATTCCGCGTATTCCGTGAGTCTGGGGACCTCGGTAGGGCGTGCACAGACCTGCCTGTCTGCAGCGGGCTGATTCGGGCTGATTCTGTGCGAACCAGGACCTCATTAACTCATCTCTTATGCTAATTTAACAAAGGTACTGACTGCCCCAAACAGTGTTCCCTCAGGGAAGTATGGAGTTTAATTATTGCAAACCTCTAAAGCCCCTAAGATTGAATCCCATAGTGCAGAGCGAGGCAAGTAAGCAACTTTTAAATAACTATTGTGTTCATGCCAAAGTCCAAAATATGCCCTTCTAATGTGCTGTCCATGGATGTTTTTATAAAATAGAATTGGAAATAATATGTGTAATTGTAAATCTTTAAGAATTTCAAGGCCACAGTGTTCAATCTGATTAATTTTTGGAGATTGTCTTTTCATTTTGTGAGAATTGTTTATTAATATTCTCACATCAAGGGTCACTAAGACTCTTTCAGGTAAACGGTTCATGCCTTCCTACTCTGATTTGTGTTAAAGAACTAAAGTGCAGTTGAGCAGTAATACCTAGACTCTTTCAAGTTTAGTCTTAATAATTCCAATTTGGAAAAGTGAGAGAATAAATGTATTTTCCTCATGGACTTAAAGAAAAGAGAATTTGGAATGGAAGTAATATCTTCTACATTTTGTTTCTTGGGTTTTGTTGTTGTTGTTTAAATGAGAATAACTGGAAAGTTTTTTAAAATATAGAAGAATTTTCAGAACGAGGATATTCTAGTATATGACACTATTTTACCATTGACAAATTTCTTTGTCCCCTTAGAAGCTAGATGAGAACTCATCTTAGTCTTTTTTTTTTTTTTCTGACAGTTTGCCCAGGTTGCCCTGGTTGGGTGAAAAGGTTCCTCCCAACTCAGCCTCCCCAGTGCAGGGAAGAGAGTACTGTGCACCCACCTGGCTTCTATCTTTGCCTTTGATAAGATTTTTCTGACATATAACTTCTGGACATTTTCTGTAAGAAAATTTATTAAATTAGAATTTCCTACTTTTAATATTTTATACTATAGAATGTAAAATTACTTTCACTTTGGTCTTAAGAACATGCTCATTGCCTTGAAGTAACACAATATGCTGTGTTTTAATAATTTCCAGTCTTACAGAGCAAAAAATATAATATGTCAAATATAATGATGGAATTGCAAAGACAATAAATATATGTTCATAGTCATACCAGTAATTTTTTCATTCCTCTATTTATTTGTAAATTGTCCACTTGAATATTAGAAACATTTTCTTTTTATCTTGAATTTTCAAGAGCACTTTAAAGATCAGTTTTTCATTGTCTGAATTTAGGATGTACAAAATGATGCTTTAATATACATATACAAAGTATAGTGATTCTTAAAGTTGTTTCACATACACATCACCTTCCTTGTTAATGCCTCCTTTTTCAGGGATTAGAGTATCTGCACCTTATTGTTATTTTTAAAATGATAATAGTACTTTGAATGATGCAGCAAATACTTTCTCGTGTTTTGTTGTATTTTAACACTGTTAGTGAGGTTGCATTAGATCTGCATACATTCAAATGCAATGTAGAAGTGCAAAGGAAACTATACTAAATAACAGAGATAATGCTGATGAATATGTGAGGTAAAGGAAAATTCTGGGATTCATAGTCACTGGAATTGATCCTGTCAGTAAACTAAAGAAATCGTAATCAGAAGCCAGGAAGCAAACTAATTAAAATCGGCTTCATTCACTTGGAGTCTCCTTGGAGGCCTCAACTTATTGTCCAGAATCCTATTGGAGTAAGTTTTGCCCGTGTCAGTTTCCTGGACTCCCCCGGCCTCATTTCTGGTTCCTCACAGACCCTGACACTGAAACCTTTCTGCACTCCCAGCCCTTTGGGTTGGCACCAAGCCCTGGTGTCTGTTTCCTGCCCTGCCACCTGGCACTTCTGAATTTTCTTGTTTCCCTGAGTACCACAAGGCTTGGGTTGTGTGCTGGTCCATTTTGTGACACTTGCACACTCTCTTCCTTTTCTTGAATGGAATGTCCCTCTTGTCCTCTTCTTCCACACTCAAAGCCCATGGACCAGCGCCCACACAGGGGCTCTGTAACAACTTCCTCTTCCAGGAGAAGAAACACAACCAGAAGAGATTTTCCTGTCCAGTCTCTCCTACTTCTGACTACAGGAATAGCAACTGGGAAATGAAGTGAATAATGAGCAGGTGGTTTACTGAGAACAGATCTGGACAAAGGGAAAGGCTGGTTCCAGAAGCCGTGTGCATAGAAAACCTAGTGAAGAGTGAGGGAGTTTGCAAGTTCCCATTTCCAGTGTAGCTCCTGTCCTGAACAATCGGCAAGTGCTGCTGTGCTGCCTGGTGGTGTTCTGTGTCTTAGCTCACCTTTGCCTTCAGGGCCCAGCATGTAGGAAGCCATGTCAGGGTGGCTCGCTAGGTTGTGCAGCTCTCTGATCCTGATGACAGAAGCTGCCGGGCTCAGACTGGACGTTCTCATACTCTTCCTCTTTCTTGCTTTCTGTCCCTGCACATTTTTGGCTGTGCACAGTGCAATTTGAAATATGTTATCCACATGTAATCCCTCAAAATTATTTTCTTTGATGAAAATACTGTATAAAATGCATTTTCCTTTGCTATTACTGACACAATACTTATACAAAATTATGCTCAAGTTTGTTAGAAAAGAACTAAAAGCCTCATTAGAAACCAGTAGTGCTTGTGTAAGTTCAATTAGTGAATCCACAGGTAAACATAAGAAATAGGATATGCACCAATACTCTGTATAATTTAGTTTCATTGAATAGAATACTCTATATAAGTCCCAAAATGATTTTAGTAAGTCAACAGTATAAAATATTTCAGAAGGAAAAATGGAAAATTATACCATGTATTTTTTATACTCTTTTAAAAAATTGTCCGGGTTTAGCTTACTACCTTTTAGAACTATAGCTCTACCCCTGACATAAAAACAGAGATTACAGGCATTTATTGTCCTATAATTGTTAGTGTATTTAAAGTGTAAGTGTACTTGGTGATTCTGAATTATATTATGAATATTACCTAAGACAATTTACTACTATATTCATTAAAAATTCTATATGTGAGACATCTGTTTCCAGTAATGATGAAATAGTTTCCATAGATCAATTCTCCCAGTGAGAAAGTCTAGGAGGTCTGGAAAATGTATTTTTAAAAATCTTTAAAATATTAGACACTTATAAAAATATTCAAGAATTATTCATGATGGAGGAAAAAAGGACATTTGGAGAGGTGAATTTGAAATTTAGGGTGACTTTATTTTACACAATTTGCCAATTCCAGATGAAACACATGAATGGATGAGGAGTCAGGCAGAGCTTTGACAACCTCCTTAGGTTAACAGGAAACAGTTAGAGTTTGGATCCTAAGGAGAAAGATGACCCGAGGCCACACCGACCACCAGTGCTTGTGGTTATTAGGCCCTGCAGCCCTAGGATTCCCTTCACATCAGAGGACAGCTTCTCTTCACATTGTCTCAGTTCTATGAGGATGATCAGAATGATCCCATATTGCTACTTCCCCAATCTATATGCCATACGCAAATGCAATCTGTCTCTGAGGACGATCATATCATCTCAGTCCTCCAATTATGAAACTAATTTTTCATAAAGCATGTATCCAACTCAATAAAATAACCAGGAACAAAAAGACTCAAGATACCTGTGTGGAAACCACAGAAATAATAAAACAAATAATAATAAAAATATAGAAAACTCATGATGTACAATGATGGATTTGAATAAATTTCAGGATTTAAAATAACCATACTAAGCATATTGAAGGTAATATTCAAATTTGGAAATGTCAATAGAGAAGTGTGAATCATTTGGAGATTGAAGTTCTAGATCTGAAAATTATTGCTCTCTGCTTCTCAACCACACAGACATTGGTTATACAAAAGTCAGAACGTACAAAAATATTTTCTGCATGCTGCCTGGCCCTGGTTCTTGACTTCCATAGTTAAAAATCGATGCCAAAACTCAAGTATGGTGGGACAAACCTGTAAGCCCAGTACTCTGAGAGGCTGACACAGGAGGATCCTGAGTTTGAGCCCCATCAGAGCAACTGAGGGTGTAGAGATCAAGTCTAAAAACAATAAGTTTAAAAAACAAAAGGGTTAGAGATGTAGCTCAGTGAGCTCAGCATGAAGGACCTGGCTTCAGTCCCAAGGCTGAAACACACCCACCCTCCCCCCATAAACACAGTGTGCCCCCTGAACTTCAGAGGATCTTCATTTGCCCTGGTAAGAGTGAACACCACACCATTGAGTGTGGAAGTGCCCGGAGAAGCTGAGTCTTTGCACCTGGGCTGCAGACAGTGGAAACCACAGCACCAGGGGATTGGACAGCTGTAGAGGTGGCTCTGTCATGGTGAGTTGTTCAGTGTGAGATCAAGGGAATCTGAGGACATGTGACAAATGCCCTAATAAGAAGCCCAGGGGATAAAGAAGAACCCAGAATTAAAATTAGAAAGTGTTGAATGGGGACAAAACTATGACAAAATAAAGTGTAGCAAATATTGGGGGATACAGAGAGGAAGTGATTGACTTAGGCTATGATGACAGAATTCACATCAAACTATCCACCCTTGAAAGCAAAGATGAGAACTCAGGCACATAAAACAGTATTTACAGCACTGGAGAGCAACCCCAAGAGCCTAGAATTGTTGGGCCAATTTTACAGAGAAGGGAAATATGTTAAGATGAATTGAACCTTCTGCAAGGATTGTGTGTATCTGTGTGTGTGTTTGTGTGTATGTGTGTGCGTGTGCATGTGTGTGCGTGTGTGTGAATGGAAACTGAACCCAGGGCCTCACTCATACCAGGCAAGAGCTCTATCACTAAGCTACATTCTAGTCCTGGGAAAATTCCTGCATTCACTGCAGCATTTATCCCTGCTCTGAGAGACTAAGCGGAACGTGGTGGCCAAATGCTGTCATCAGATTCTGGTAGCTGTGTGTTGGGCAGGAAGGCGTGGCTTTTATTTTAGGAAGCAAAGCTGCCTGTGTTGGAAGGCCAAGTCCCAGAGAAATAAGAACTGTGGAGAAGTGAGTGCTGGATACTATGTGGCTCCTGACCTTAAAATGTTTCCTCAATGCTAAACTGCTCAGTGGCAGAGAAACAAAGAATGCAATTGCTCAGAAGCTGAGCAGTGCTTAGCAGCCTCACACAGCTGAGAGGCAAGAATTGGGAGTTCAGGGTCAGTAACAAGGGACAGGCTGAGGTAAACATGCCCGGATTTCAATGGATGCATCAGAATCAGGGAAAAGTGGGAAGGAGCCCAGCCATCGCACACTATGCAGTCTGAACAAAACACATTACAGTGACTGATCTGCTCATAGTCGCCCAGGCTGCTGCAATCTCAGTCTTCTCTGGGAGAAAAAACCTCCATAATTGCATACTTAATTAGTGGCACATAGCAAAAATAACCAGTCATTTCTAGGACCAAATAATTGAACAAGAAGTGGAAAGACCGATCCCTATATGATCTTGACACTGGAACTGACAGATATGTACCTTTAAAAAGAAATGTGCACAGAAAACTGAAATCTATAAGGAATAAAGAGCTCAATTACAGCCTCGTAGCAGATTAAAAACTGAAAGAGGATTAATGAACTAAAATAGCTAAGTAGAAAATACCCAAAGAACTGCTCTGAGAAAAAAGATACTGGTAAGTACAGAAATAGCAAGTTTCAGGCAAAGCAATAAAAAAAGGTCTAAGTATGTACAAGATGAATCCCCAAAGTATAGAGTAGAATGTGTAGAGCAGAAGTAACAATGAAGAACCAGTTTGACTGATTATTTTCCAACACTGATGAAAAGCATCAGTGAGACAGAGACCCTTGATAGAGGAGCTGTTACTTGATGGAAGGTTCAATGGAGCGTCTGTCCAGGTTTCTGGGCTCTACCAGAATTGGATAAGACCAACAGAAAGGCAGTGAATATGTTCATTTATTGGAGGTGAAAACGAATATGCTCTGCAAACTGAGATTTAGCTGGAGAAATATCCCACAGCAGACCAGAAAGTAGAGGGAAAGGCTTCTTTTATATCCAAAATTCCTGAGTTAGCTTCCCTTCATGTAAATGAGGCACTGGGGCTTTTGTCCTATCAAAACTCATTTGGCCTGGTGCCGGATTTAAACTGCCCTATGGAAAGACTTGCTTGGCTTCCCACCAGATGTAAATAAAGGACCAGGAACAGTTCCTCTTGGTTGGTTGTGACCACATGGAAATGAAGCATTGTGAAGAGAATCTTCGGACTGGTCCTGTGAATATTGCCAGATTCAAATGAATAATTGAATATAGCGCTTCTATGATTGGTCCACAGGACTCAGACAGAGCATGACATCATTATGGATCCTGTGTTCTATGCATGTCCTCTCTTTTGTAGGAAATATCTTGTTGAAGCGGTGGTCTGTTTCTTCTTAGTAAAGGAGAAAATGAGTTCTCTCCAGGAGGTTTTCCCAGGATGGGCCATGGGGTTGCATGATGGTGGTCTTAGGTTGAGAGGGGGAAGTCTCTCATGCTGCTGCTGTCTCAAAGATGGGCAGTCTACTGGCTGCTATATTTTGATGATGTTTGCATTAAAACTAAGGTCATCTCTTTTGATTTGCACACTAAAATTCTGTCTTCTGATTGATAGGAGCTACATATGTAGAATTCTTACCATGTTTTAGGAAACAAATATCTGTACAACTGATTGATCAAAAAACTCTAAGATAAGAACAATGATTGGGATTCTAAGAATATTGGTGTGAAATACCAATATCTGTGTCCCTTGAAGTCATACTGATTTTAGAAATATCAAGTGATTGTGATGAAACACAATTTGAATGAGAAGTGCAGAATATTTTCGGTTTCCTGGAAAGACAGAATAGTTAGCAGGAGGCTGAAGAGTGATGGAAAGATGAAAAGTTGGAGCTAAAATTGGAAAGAAAAGTTTGACAGTAAAATCTCCAGTTCTTGGCTGAGCACACTGAAAATGAAAGGGCTGGGAAAGTAGATTTCTCTAAAACAAAATTTCTCTATAGGGAAGGTTTTTCCTCTCCATTCCCATTCAAGGCCAATGCTGAGCAAGGTTTAAATGCAACTCCTGTTAGTTTCTGGGCATAGACACAGGTGGAGAGAGCCCCTCTGTAAGCTCAGCTCAGCCTTTTCCTCCTCTTTGGTCAGCTGAAGTGTGAGCTAGAGGGATGCTGCCACAGTGGTGGTGGCAACATGAGCTCTGGGCTCCTGCAGAATCTTTGCACCCTGTAGCTTTGCTTTGTTTGGTCTCATAAGTAGCATTTCCATTGGAGGATCCAACAAGACCTAATTTATAATGGGGAGTTTCACACCTATAACCACCTGATGTCATATGATCAAATATTTTATTACTACCCTGGCTCAGTAGCACAACAATGGACATATTTCCAGAAACTGCTTCAACCTCCACTGAAAAATAGTATGGCTTTGCTCCAGAACCCTTGAGGACAGCTCTACATTTTACCCATGGAGCCTACATCACGTGTTTAATGCATTCTTTTCTGCAACTAATATTTCCACCACCATAAGGGCCCTAATTTGTATGGCCCTTGTACTGTAGCCTCATCCCAGTAAAGGGTTCTATCCTATTCCAGGCCTCACACAAAGCTGGAAGATGTTTTTACATGGACTAGAGTGGTATCTTAATGTGTGGAATATGTTGCCTCTAAATCCTGAAATTGTCTTTCAGGTATCTGCTTCCTTCGTTGCTCTAAGAGACATAAGTTGTAGTCATTTTGTCCTTTATTTTTAAAGAGACATCTTTGACTACTCTAGTGAAGTAGGGGCCCCGTGCATCTTCAGAAGGCCTTGCTCCAAACTGCTATCAAACATGCATCTCAGCAAGGTCTGCTGTGTGCTAGGTACCAATCGCTCATCCTATCTGATTATCATATCATCACTGTGATGAGTCCATATGATGGAAAACATGATACACACAAGTCCAGACCCCTTTCTTACCCAGATCCTTTTCTTAAAGAGAGATCTGAATAGAACTGAGCAGTATTTCTGAGTCTTCCACAAAGGCACAATAAATTATAAAACTATCGTTTTGTGGATGGTGATATACCATATCAATGTATACAAAAGATGTAGGTTGAGAGCACATAAAACAATAAAATGTTGGTAACAAAACATAAAATGTTGGTACAAAACTGTTTGAGCATTAGACAGTTATAGAAAGCAGCTTCCCAATTGTACAATTTAAGCTTAATTGTCAATTTGATTGGCTTGGAAGCCACCCATTAGAGCACATTTTTGTGTGTTTCTGTGTTGGTCATGGAGACATGACCTTGGGGTCCATATCTGGTCACTTGCCTCTTTCTCTCTGGTGCTGTTCCCCTGACCTGTTTCCTGGTCCACATGAACTAAGCAGTTTTGTTCTGCTATAGTCTTCTCCAGTAATGCTGATACTCTGGATCCAGGAAACCCTGGACCAAATACCCTGAAACTCTGAGCCAAATCAAACCCTCCCTTTTTTCAAGTTGTGGGTGTCATTTTTGGTGTCATAGTGATGGGAAAGAAACTAATACAGACAATTTGTACCAGGAAGCCTTGTAGATTTGGGATAGTGAAGCCCTAGAATATTGTTGGCAGAAAATGAAGGGCGATTCTGGTCAGAGCTAAGAAGACCAGAATGCTGATAGGAATGCAGGCAGTAAAGGCCAGGTTCAAGAAATTTCTGTCAGGAATATGGAGTTGATTGGGAAAAGGACCAGAATTCATGCGTCTTACAATATAGCAAAAATTTCTTTACCTGTGGTGAGACTTTGCAGGAAACTCCATTGAAGAGTAGTGGACTAATTGATCTGGTGGTGGAAGTTTCAAGGCAGCCCAACATTGAGGGCTGGCATGATTCCTGCTATCTATTTTAGCCAGATTCGTAGTGAGAATTAGTCAAAAAGTATAGCAGAAAAATTTCAAACATAAATTTTGGTTTTACAAGAATCATTTATAAAATTGGGACCAATGGAGGTGTGGTTGCTGAACAAACACTTATCAGAAGAAAAATGGCCAATAAATATATGAAAAAATGTTCCATATTTCTGGCCTTTTGAAACATTCTAATTAAAATAACACTGAGGTTCCATATACTTCAGAGACAATGGCTATCATCAAGAAGTCAAATAATAAATTCTGATGAGGTTGTGGGGAGAAAGAAATCCTTGGTGGGAAATGTAAACTAGTATAACATCTATGAAAGTCACCATGGAGATTCTTCAAAAAACTAACACTACCATTGTATTTGATGCGACTATTCTCCTCTAGGTATCTTACCAAAAGTTTAAAAAATCATATTACAGAGATACATGCATAACTATGTTTACAGTAGCCCAGTTCATAATAACTAAATCTTGGAAGCTACCTGCATGTCCATTAGCAGATGAATGAATAAAGAAATTGTGGTATTTCTACTCTATTCTGCCATAAAAAAGATAACTTGACTCATAGGAAAATGGATGCAACTTGAGACTCTAATATTAAGTGAAATAAATCAGACACACTGTGCAAATATCACTTTCTCTTATATGAGAAACACAAAATACAAATAAAGAGCAAAATCAAAGATAGATAATAGGAAGTAGGGAGATAGATGTTTTTCAAATGGGAAGGGAGTAAGGAAGTAAAGGAGTGGGGATGGAATGGAGGGAAAGAGAATGAAAAAAGGATTGAGATGTGCTCTATACAAGTACCAACTTCTCACAGGGAGTATAAACATGATGTAATCCAAACGTGTACTAATAAAAAATAAACACTGAAAAAATCTTATTTTGAATAGATCCAGTATATACATGAGAAAGCAAAGCCACAAGAAACACCTCTAACCCTCTAACTCCTCCGAAGCTGATCTCATGGACACAAAATTAAAAGAAGCTATAGGCAAAGAATTCAAAAATCAAATGGCCAAAACTTTTGAAGAGATAAAGAAGGAACATATAAGCAAATGCATAAAATATTTAACAAGCTGAAAGAGGACTTAATTAATAAAGACCATTTCTAAAAGATTACAAAGTATTAAAGAAATAAAGCAGAGAAAGACATAAAAATGTTTGAATATTTTTTTCATTGGTCCATGTTTGCAGTACATAATGTTTACATTCCTTGTGTGGAGTTGGTACATGGATGTTACATAATTTGATTCCCTTTTTCATCCTCTTTCCCTTTCCTCTTTTCCCCTCCCTTCATTTCTTGATCTCCTTTATTTGAGAAAGATCTATCTCCCCACTTCCTACCATCTAGCTTTTATTTTGCTCTTTATTATAATTTGGATTTCTATATAATTTATTAAAAGTCAAGGGTAGCACACTCGACTAATGTGATAACAAGGTAACAGAAATGGAAGACAAAATGAACGTAATAGAACACAAACTTAATGATGTCCTAAAAAAAGAGACAACATACAAATTGGATGCAACAGCTACCAGATAACTCAAGAAAAGACTAACTACCCACAGAATCAATGAAATAATAGAAAAATTAGAAGATGACTCAAAAGGCATAAAAATTATTTACTGAAATCATTGAAAAGTTTCCAAATCCAGGGAAAGGATGCACTATTCAAGTACAAGCACATATAGTCATGAACAGAAAAGAACCACTCCATGACACATCATAATAAAAAATTTTATCAAAAGGAGAGAGAGAGAGAGTACTAAAAGCTGTTAGAGGAAAAATAGCAAGTAACCTATAAAGGCAAAGCCATCAGGATAACTGTGGGTGTCTCAGCACAATCTTTAAAGACCAGCACAAATCTAAAGAACCTGGAGAAAACATTTTCAAGATCAAAAAGAAAATAATTTTCATCCCTGATTCCTTTATTTTGTAAAATGTGCATTCAAAATAATGGAGAAATAAAGATGTTTTATGACAAAAAATAAGTTAGAAAGAAATACATGACCACTAATGCTGCATTACAGAAAATACTTAATGGAATGCTACACAGAGTCGGGGAGGCCACCAAACCAAAGAGCCCAAAAGAAAGTAGACACGTACCTGGGGGAGCTGTTAAACAAAAGGAAAAAAGGAGAAAGAATCAGCACTGGAAAAATGTTGCAATAGCAGAATTCAACCAATACCTTACAGTAATAATTCTCAATGTCAGTGGTCTCAACTCAGCAATTAAAAGAAATAGACTGGCAGACTGGATCATAAACAAAATGAAACACACATTGCCTACCAGAGAATATCTCAAAAAGAACTACATAGACTGAAAAATGAAAGCATGGAAAATGATTCTCTAATCAACCAGACCCCCAAACAAGCAGGAGTGTCTATCTTATTTTCAGACACAGATGATTTCAAGCTAAAACTGATCAGAAAAGTCAAGTATTGTCACTCTATAACTGATAAAGGAAATAATTAAATAGGAAGAGATAACAATTATAAATATCTATTCACTGAATGTCAGTGCACCCAATTTCAGAAAACAAAAGATCCTGGACTTCACAGGACAGATGGATACTAATACTCCCCTCTCTCAATTAGGTCAACCAGAAGAAAAAATCAACAAAAAAATGCTAGAGTCAAGCCACACCACTGAACAAAGACTTAACAGATATCTACAGAATGTTTTATCCAACAACAGAATACAGATTTTTATCAACAGCACATGGAATCTTTTTCCAAATAGATCTTCCACCATAAAGCATGATTAAATAAATACAAAAGAATTGAAATAATCACATGCATTGACTGGATCATAGTGGAATGAAGCTAGAAATATAAAGCAAAAGAAGCCACAGAAAATATGCAAAGTATTAAATAATACATTATTGAAAAATCAGTGGATCACAGGAGAAACCAAGGAAGAAATTTTAAAAAGTTCCTAGAACCAAATGACAATAGAAAAATGATATATCAACACCTATGAGACATAATAAAAGAACTTCTCAGAGGGAAGGTTATAGATGTAAAAGTGCACATGAGCAATCCCAAATAAATAACATCATGATGCATCTCAAGATCCTAGAAAGACAAGAAAAGCACAAATCTGAAACTAATACAAGGGAAGAATCAGAAAGATTGAAGTGAAAATTATTGAAATTGAAATACAAAGGATCAGTGAATTAAAAGTTTGTTCTTTGACACAATGGGAAAGGGATCAGGCAAAGGGGAAGATGGGAGGGAGAGAGGGAAAAGGAGGAGAAAAGGATCAAGATGTGATATATGTGTGAAACAACTCCCACGATGAATGCATCTACTGTATATCACAAAGGATACCAAGCAGATAAATTTTTAAAAAACACAAACAAATGATAAAAGGGAACAAGAGCTTATCTGAAGGAGTTTTAAGAACAGCAAGAGATTCGTTAATAAATATTTCTTACAAACATGAAAAAGATGATATATAATAATCCAAGCAAACAATGCACTTTCAAATTCTGAACAAAGGTTTGTTAAGACACATATTACTTTCATCTCAATTGTTTGAAAGCATCAAATGCCATCAGCAAATTAGAAGGGCACATATTTGGCGTTACCATAAGCACAGTAGTTATTTAAAGTGTCTCACTTGCCTCACCTCGCATTATGGGATTCAATCCTAGCAGCATTAGATATTTGGATTCATTAAGCTACTTTCCTGAGGGAAAAGACTGTTCAGAACATTAGCCTAGCTTGGTTTAATTGGGATAAGAACCCTAATAAAAGGTGGCAACCCGACATGCATCAGAAAACAGATTATTCCTTTTGAAACCAAACACTGCTCACATATGAAACAGTAGGTAAGAAAGAAAAATTTTAAAATAAAAATAAACAGCATTTTATGCAATAATGAAAGTTGACTACCTGTGTAGTAGGAAGAAAATACTTTTATCAGATGTGGACATTAATTGGTTTCTAAGTATTGGATGAAGGTATAAAGAAAAGAGAAAAAGTTATTAGCTTGATCGCAATTAAGGAGTATTTTATATTTTCTGAGGATTTTTGAAGACAGGAATTACACACTTGACTGTTGAAGATGACTCCATTACCAGGTACAGAGAGAAACATGAGCGGTGACCCGGCCCCTCCTGCAGCTGTCCAGCTGTGCTATGAGAACTGGAACGGATCCTGTGTCAAAGCTCCATACTCCCCAGGACCCCGCCTGGTTCTGTACCTGGTGTTTGGCTCTGGGGCTGTGCTGGCTGTCTTTGGAAACCTGCTGGTGATGACTTCAATCCTGCACTTCAAGCAGCTCCACTCCCCAGCCAATTTTCTGGTCGCCTCTCTGGCCTGTGCTGACTTCTTGGTGGGGACGACTGTGATGCCCTTCAGCATGGTCAGGTCTGTGGAGAGCTGCTGGTACTTTGGGGATGCTTATTGTAAATTCCACTCTTCTTTCGAAGGCTCCTTCTGTTACTGCTCTATCTTCCACCTGTGCTTTATCTCCATTGATAGATACATCGCTGTCACTGACCCTCTGGTCTATCCAAGTAAGTTCACGGTTTCCTTGTCTGGCAAATGTGTTGCTTTCTCCTGGCTGCTTGCTGTTATCTTCAGCTTTTCCCTTCTTTACACAGGAGCAAATGAAGCTGGGCTGGAGGAACTAGTGAGTGCTCTCACCTGTGTGGGAGGCTGTCAGGTTGCAGTGAATCAAAACTGGGTCTTGATTGATTTTCTATTATTTTTCATCCCTGCACTTGTGATGATAACTGTTTACTCCAAGATTTTCCTCATAGCTAAGCAGCAGGCTAGGAAAATTGAAAGTCTGAGCAATAAGACTGCAAAATCATCAGACAGCTACAAAGGCAGGGTGGCCAAGAGGGAGAGAAAAGCTGCAACAACCCTGGGAATCGCAGTGATAGCATTTCTGATTTCATGGTTGCCATACTTCTTGGATTCCATCATCGATGCCTTTCTGGGTTTCATCACACCCACATATGTGTATGAGATATTAGTTTGGATTGCTTACTACAACTCAGCAATGAATCCCTTGATTTATGCTTTCTTTTACCCTTGGTTTCGAAAAGCCATCAAACTAATTGTTACAGGCCAAGTGTTCAGAGAGAATTCCTCAGTGATAAACTTGTTTCCTGAATAGGTTTTTGTTTTTAATGAGGGTCTGAAATGCATTTCATAGTTCGCACACTATTCAGAGACACATGAGCATCCATGTTCATGAGTCCTAAGGTAAAATTCTTGAATATGGTTCATCTTTGATCCTGGCCAAATCCAGGTTCCATTCAAGTGCAACATGTTTTGGTAAATATAACATTAAACCCAATTTACTGAGAACAGCATCACCTTGGCACCAAGTCAGCCATTTATCACTGTGATCTTGGGCTACACAGGTTTCTGTGAGCTTCTTAAATGTCAGGGCAATAACCCTTTCCTTATTGTATCCCTGAGCATATTTAACAGGAAATAGATATAAGACCTCCTGTAGCATATTTTAAGTTGCGATGCTTGGCTTTGATTACTTTATGTAAGTTTAATTCCTACATATATATCCTCTGTCTTGTAGCATTTCCTTAATATAATATAAATGTACTAAAATAACTTGGAAAACTGATAACTCTGTTCAGAGGAGCCACAGGGACAGTCTGCATTGCTGGTGGTGGATTTGTGTATTGAAAAATATATTAGGGTCAGGATTAATAAATCAGGAGTATATCTATTGATTAACATCAACTCCATTGTTTCCAAAGGAAGAGAAAACTGGTGTCATGAATGAAATATTCACATGCTCAGTGAGCTTTATGGTACTGCACTGGTAAAAAAATTATATCACATTCAGAAACTTTACAAGTTATTGTATGTTCAAATTAGAAACTATAAGATCCTTACAATTTAACTACATTTCTATATTAATTTATTATTCAATTTTTGAATTGTTCCAAATTTTACAGAATTTTTCAAAGATATACATGAAAGTATAAATCTACATTATTTTCAAAGAGAGAAAGAATACTGAGATAAAATATATAATACCAAGAGAATAACAGGGGTGGAAAAATGCATTTCAATAATGGGGGTCGAAAACAACTGAGTTATGTAATTTGTGACATACTTTACTCTACAGGTAATTAGACAGGAACTGCTTTTGGTGTTCAGATTAGAGGGCCGCGTGTCCTGTGAATAACATGAATTAGCTGCTGGGTTCTATTCTGGATTAGTTTCTGTTTCTTTTTTTATTCAAATATTATTTTAATAGTTTTTTTTCTTATGAATCAGTTCCAAATATACTAGAATTCAATCATCATGGTCTTAAACTTTGTATCTTGCAGTCAAATATACAGGTTATGTATAGTACAAACATTTCCTTGTATCAATGGATTAGTTTCTCTTAGTCACCAAATTTTATCCATTCATTTATTTTTGGTTCTTTTTACCTGTTTTATTAATTTTTATTTTTATTGTTACATGTTCATAGTATGTATTGATTACATTCCTCTTGGGAAGTTGGTATATGTACGTAACAGGCTTTATTTCTTTCTTTTTGAACCTCTTCTGCACCCCTTCCTCCTCCCTCCATCTCTTTGCAAAAGGTCTATCTCCCTATTTTCTATTGTCCATCTTTCATTTTGCTCTTTATTAATTGTTGGGTTATATAAGAGAAACCATGCGATATTTAGGCTTGTTACACGCACCACATTCTAAATTTCAAATCATCATATCTTTGGGGAAGGAAAACATTCAAAAATGTTCTTGATATTTTGTCTAATTTCTATGCAGTCGCACATCAATAATATTTATTATTAGCACATGATTTCTTCTATCATGAAACAATTTCTTTCAATTGCTAAACCATTCCTCAGATATTGTATTATTCTGATTTTACTGTGTTTTTGAGAAACTCTGTCTCTTTATGTGATTTACAGGTGATTAAATGCACCCCAGATGGATGAGTGTCATTTACTCACAATTCTTTTGTTCCCAGGTTGAATAGCATCTGTTTATATTGATTCTAGTGGTTTCAATAACAGTAACTGTTTCTAAATAAAATTAATGTTAAAAAACTGCACATATGCATGCTTTCAGTATGTTCCATGCTCTTTGGTGTGTATTAGTTTTCCTGGCATAATTATATTATCTCTCCAAGAAGACTTGTGAAATATAAAATACATTTTTCTAATTCAATTCTTTTACTATAGAAGTGATAGGACTGAGAGATCGAGTCCAGATTGTTGTCTATACACAGCAAAGGATTGCGAGAATACACTCAAAGGTAAAAAAAAATCAACATTAAAAAAGCAGCTACATATATGGAAACTAACAAGCTGGATGTGCTCAGTGGGTGCAGTTTTGCACCAACAGAAACAACAGGAGACTCAAACAGGGAAGCACATGTGTCATGACAGCAGGTGAATAAGAAGAAAGGGATACATCCAGCGTTAGCATTTAAAAAGTGTGCACCCCACCCCAGGTGCCTCTGAGTGGATCTCTCTGGACATGACTTCCAGAAAGGACTGACAGGATGCTGAGTCATCTCAGGGCTTCTAGTACCCCTGATTCTCCCACAGTTCACTCTGCTTTAATCACATGCATGACACACACTTGCTATTTGTGAATCTTTCAGGAAGTTTGAGTGAGGAAAAAGTTACTATAGTTCAAGCTGTAGGGTCTAACACACGTGTTCTAGGCTGTAATTTTAGATATTTCCTGGTTATTTGATATTCTTCTTTCTGCCTCTGGCCCAAATTTAGGTGGATGCAGGAGGGGTGGACCCAGAGCCCCAGTTACGGTACCTGTACTAGAAGGAGTTCATAATACTTGCATTCTCACATTAATAATAGATTTTGAATTCTGTCAAAAATCTCTCACGAAGTTAAATCATTTCTCTCTAAACTTTCAGGAACAGTAAACTTATGAGAAGTAACTGTGCCCTAAGCTGTACTTAAGCAACCTTTCTGGCTCTTGCCCTTGGAGGCTTTTAAAAATTTCCTTTTACACTTAGCTGAATGCAGCGTCTTGAGTATTTTATCATTTACCACTGTGCTCGGGATAGGTACATTTTATTTGAAGCTGTAGATCTGTCTAATTTCAGAAAAACCATTCTGCTGGATTTCTCTAAATACACTCAACACTCTTTTCTCTAATTGCCATTTCTGGGACTTAGAATTTTTCTGGAGCTCTGTTGGAAAGCTCTTTCCTCTCTGGTTACTTTCTATGTGTGTTGGGTGCTTTCTTTGTCTGCTTGGTTTCTGAAATCAACTTGATCTCCTCTATTTTCAGATATGTGCTTAGGGATGTTTCAGTGGAATTTCAGAAATAATATAATAAATCTATGTGACTAATAGTCGACTTTCAGAAGATATGTATCTATTCAGCCATCGCAAATGTTAAAATACTTAAATGCTCATTAGTTATGGGAAAATATCTTATAACATAGGTCCTTGTGCAACATGGCTTCTTTCTTCATACTTCTCTTACTGCTTTAGGATGCAGAATCTGGCAGAACAAGACAATTCAAAGGAAGGCATCTCAAGGCCTTGCTTTAGCTCTCAGGATACTGTACATTTTGATTGCCCATTGTCCACATCTTGTACTATTGTTTTGTGGTGTTTGAATGCAGAAACTGAATACTGATCTAGAAATCACGTGATCACAGCTTGCATTGAACTTCATTAACAATAAATTTTCTCATTGATAGTGTAGTAAAAAAAAGAGAAATTTAAGAAGACTATATCTCATATTACTAAAATATTGTTTATTATTTACTTTCTATTAAATGAGATATCTCAAAATGTATGATAGTACAGTGTAAAGTAGTCTTCAAATTATTACCAAAATGTTGAGGAACTCAATTCTAGTGTCATGAAATACATTGTTTGCTCTAGTTGTACTGTGAAGCCTGACCTATTAGATATTCCATTGATATGGGACAGGCTAAATTCCCTATGTCACAAACACAATGCAGCAGAATCATTTTCTTTTCCTTCATGCATATCTGCTCTGTTGACTCTCCCTTTCACACCTTTAATGACCCTTTGGGATATTTTACAACCTTCCCTTCAATTCCTACAAATTTCTAGCTTTAATGCCTCCTTCAAAATCCATTCTAATTAAGATTAAAACTTAGAAATATTCCACAGTTTAGTGCTACATCTTTCCCGCCCATGTTATCCAGGCCTAGGTCCTGGGCCCTCCACAAGGGAGGGGTACACTCTTGGTTTTTCCTCTTCTCTCCACTTTCCTTTGATTCTGGCAGCCCCACAGCATCCAGAATGGAACAGAAATGTAATAAAGAGAATATCGACAGTGGGGAAAGGTATTTATCATGAGTAGTAGCGTTCTCACCTTGATGAGCAATGTCCACAGTGTGGCAGCCACACAAACCTAGGCTCTGTGAGGAGAGTCATGTGTGACTCTTTGTGGGAAGCCTGCCCCCTGCACAGGCCCTTGATGTGAGTGAGCCCCTCCAGGCCACTCCTTTGCACTCCTGTCTCTCTCTTTCCATGGGACAAAACAGTATGGGCCTTTGTATTTGAGGTGATATTGCTCAGGGGATTACACCTGTGAAGAAGGTATGGATGACTCAAATTTTACTCCCTAATTAAGCCTCCTTACAGAGTAATATATCTCTGTACATCTGAAGCAGAGAAAAGGTAATACTGGAGAGTGCTGGGGAAGGAGAGTGGATTGTCCATGGGAAGGGCACAAAGCATCACTGATCCACAGGCCAAAGATACATGAGAGCCCTGTGGCCTAGAACAGAGGTAGAAGGCAAGACTTCTCCCTCCCACAGGCTCCCCAGTGAGGGTCCTCCAAGATTTCCTCTTGCATCACACATCCTTTGGAGAGGATGTTGGAAAAAATCAAAACAGCACGGAGCAGTCACAGGCTTCAGGCAACTAGAGCATGTGGATGCTGAGTACAGAGGTTGCTGTATAGGACTGTCCTCATTAACACTGACTTGATTGTGATGCTAACTACTGCAAGGCCAAGACCACCAAGGGAAGACAACAGGAAGACCAAATTTGGCTTCAAAGTAGCTCTTCGTTTACCTTCTACCTCTTCTTCTCCCTATGGAGTAGAAACAGAAAAGGAGGGTAGAATATGAAGTAAGGCACCATACATTTCCCTTTCCCTAAATCAAGATTTTTAAGCCTATGCCTGGCTACTGGAGGTAATGTGGAAATCATAGATATTCATAAAGATAAAGGTTGAAGTTGTAAATAGACATTGAACAAAATTGAGACTTGCAACTCTCAGTGTGACTGGACATATGAATTATGGCTCAGAGGCAACAAATACATGAAAATAAATTTGATATAGAATATTTGTAGGATTAGTATAAACAAAATTTCATGTTCCTGATCATCTAATACTAAGTATTTTATAGGCTGTTAACTATATTTCTAAAGAACAATTTACCAGTGCAAATGAACTAATTAGTGAATGAGGTGCGAACAGACTCACTTATTCACTGTAAGAATCCAGTAGAATTGCTTGGACTATTTATCTGTCATGTTGATTGAGTGTGATAAATGTCCACTGCTCTGTGTTTACATTAACACCCTGCCCTTCACTCTGACTTTGGCTCCCTAAGCCACTTATTCAGAGACAAGTTATACAACATTTCTCTCCCTTTTCTCTCATTAAGCATCTTCTAAGCCTGGGGACTGCTTAGAGCACAGGGCATCATTAGCACATCTTTCTCTTATGTTGGTCATGATGAGGAATATTTCCCATGCTCAGTCCCTGGGGAGATGGTAGGGTTAGTGGGGTCTTACTTTATGAATATCTTTGAGTCACTTCCTCCTACAAAGTAAAGGTCAGTTGTGGAAATGACTCAAACAACTTTATCTGATGTAAGAACAAGAGTTTACTGGTAAATCCTATATCAGGCATCAGAATCATAAACTGCTGCAATTAGGACTTCAACACAAGCATCATCTTCTCCTCTAAGTGCTTATGAGAATTTCATTTTTATTGTATATTTGTTTGTTTGCTTTTAATCCTGGGGATTGAACTCAGGACCTTGGGCTTGCTAGGGAGGTGGTGGCACCACTGAGCTAAATCTCTGGCCAGAGAATTTGAATCCGTAGATCCTCTTCTCCACACACTCATCTCAAGTTTGTTTTCCTGCCAACATCTCAAGCATCATGAGAACACAGATCACGTTATCCTCAATACATTATATTCAATTACAGGCAGCAACTAGACATGATTTGAATACATCAGTTAATTAATAAATCTGAGACTGAGGGTGGGGTATATACAGTTTTGCAAAGTCCTGTTTATATGTACAACAAGGGGAATTTGCTATGTAAATTGATTCTATAATTCCAGTGTTTGTGGTAGAAATAATACATTAAAATTTATATTATATTTCACATATCTCAATTCTAAACTGAGTATTGAATATAGCTTTGTTTCCTTGTTTTAATTTAAGGAAAACATCTTTAATATATTCATGTTGATGTGTATACATTTTTATATGATTTTTATACACAGTGAGTTAAACAATAGCAGCTTTGGCATATTTGGAAACTCTGACTTAGAATGATTAACATATCCTGAATGGCACATCTTACTGTTTTTCAAGTATTTTAGTCTTGTTTTGCAGCAGGACTTCACAATTCTCCAACTCTTCCTTTCCTCAGTAGTAATTGCATGCTCTATTCAGAGATTGTGGAAGCTGCCAAGGGTATTTCCCAACATGCATTTCCCCTTCCTGTACTCAGCAAGAATTAACTCTTGTTCCTTAATGGAGTAAAAGTGAGCAATAAAGAGCTTTAGCAACAGAAGTTTGGGAGTTCATTGAGGAAAGAGTGGATAGAAGCTATTTCTGTAGAAGGGCAATCTAATCTCAGACTGTGGCAACTCTAATAGCACAGAGCCTTGGGAGGTGACCTCAGAGCTTTTTGTCTAGAAGTCGGAGCAATTCCACAGTCTTCTCAGATGCCTGGTGCTGTAGACACCTGACCTCCAGGCTGACTGAGTCCTGGATCCAGGGTCCTGACCATGACCTGGGGAGGGAACTGGTTGAGAGTGGAAATAGCATCTCTTCCAGTATCAATGCCAATTTCAGAAATATAAGAGAGTTGAGAAGGAGAGTGTTTGAAAGATTTCTGGACAGTGATTTTTGTTACATAAAGAGAAATGCAGAGATTGGCAAAGGAAATGTAAAAACAAGAGTAAAGTGAGGTGTTTTGGGCTAGTTTTTGCTGGAAAAAGAGAAAATCAGGGAGAATATTTTTCAGATCCCAGTCTTTGACATTATATTTCTTTTACAACTGGCTCTTTCTGTAGCTATGAAAAGGAGGCTGAGCCCAGCACATCAGCACCAGCCACAGGGAGCAGAGTCCTGTGGCTGAGGCATGAGCATCCTGGGAGGAAGCTAACTTCTCAGTAAGCCTGGAAGGAGCACCTCCCTTTCTTGCAGAGGGAGAGGGGCTGTTAAGTTTCTCCTTGAGTTATAGAAATGCACTGCATTGTATTAGACACTAAAAAAGAGCTCTCACTGCTACCAGTAAGAGGGCCCAGGACATCCTCCAAGAATGCTACTCTAGAGAAAAAAGGGAAAAGGAGTAAATTTTATATTTGCTCAGACTTATTTCATGTACATGGTGAAAAGCAACCCTATAGACAAATATACGTGACTATAGAAAATAAAATTATATTTATAGCAAAATTGAGTGTGTTAGTTAAATTTTTATCTCTCACCAATGTATTTTTATTCTACTCCTTTGAATACACTGACCACTGCATGAATCCAGACTGCTTAGACAGGTATACACAGGTAGTCAGTTTTATCCCTGAGAAGATGTCTCATACTGCTCCATACATGATTCCCATGTGACAGCTACTCAAGACTTTGAAATCCTGGTGATCCATATACCTTATCTCAAATACTTGGCCTACGTTGACCTTTCTTTCTCCCCCCCGACATTAAGTTTATTGGTACATTGTAGGTATAAAATACAGTTACATTCATCATTGGGATCTTGTACCATTACATGAGTATGTTTGTTTTTCTTCTTTTCCCCTTCCCCTGCCCTCCCTTCACCTCCTACCCCCTTCCCTATTTGCAGACTTTGTTTCCATTTTTTCCCTTTTCTCATATTTTTTCTTTTCCCTTCTTTCCTTTCCCCTACTCCTCCCACTTCCCCTGCTCTCTTAAACCTTTCCTTCCTATTACACAATATCAATTATACATTTAAAAAATTACAATATCAAGATCTAGGAGACATTACTACAGATTTTACAGAATTTAAAAGGATAAAGAAAGCATATTACAAAAATCTATTTTGAAATAAATTTGACAACTTCTAAGAAGTACTTTGGAGGACAAATTAATGAAACTAACTCTGGAGGAAATATAAAATTTGAATAGAACCTATTAAAGAAAGCATATTCCTAGCTTGAAAACCTACCTATATGACAACAACAGGCTCATATACATTTTAACTGATAAATTATATCAAACACTTAAAGTAGAAAAACGAAGGAACACTTCTCCCCTCATTTTAGCAAATCAATATTGTGCTAATCCTAAAACTGGATAAAGATAATAGAAGAAAATGTATGAACATAGATAGAAATTTGTTTAACAAAAAAAAACTATTAGAAGTCAGATCTGGCAGTATGTAGAAAATGGTTTTATTATAGAGATGGCAGTGTTGGTTCAGCATTGGAAGATCCACCCTCAAAAGTCATCATTTTAACAGAGGAAAGGGAAAAGCCATATGATCCTGTCACTAGTTGGAGAAAAAGTATTGGACTAAATTCTACAGCTGTTCAAGGTAAAAGCTCTCAGGAGACTAGGAATAGAACAGAACATTCTCAACAGATCAAAGACTTGTACTCCATATGTCGAGCAGAAATACCTTATATAAATGGAGAAGTTACAATGCTTTCTCCCTAAGGTGGAGAACAAGGACAGATATGGCTACTCTTCATCTGTCCATTAAACTTTGAAACATAGGCCTAAACCAAAATAGTCTGACAATAAAATGACACAATTAGGATAGGATTGGCAGGGTAGAAGCAAAATATTTATATATAGATGAAATGATAATCTACAGAGAAAAAACTAAGAAATCTCTAGGAGCCCCGAGAACTTGTATTTGAATTTAGCAGGATTAGAAAACATAAGGTATCTATAAAAATTCAGGTCTATGTATACTTACTATAAATGAAGAATTGGATATTGAAATTTAAAAGTTATGTAGGAGTACAAAGGACCTAGAAAAGTAAAAAGAAAAAGAAAAAAAAAACAGTGTTGGAAGATGTTTAGTACCTAATTTTAAGACTTCCTCTAAAGCTACAGTAAACAAGGCAGTATTGGTGTAAGGAAGGACATATAGATCATTGGAATAAAACAGAGAATCTAGAAATAGAACCACACATATATGGTCCACTGAGTTTTGAAAGATTATATAACATTAGCATTTTATGGAATATAAACTTAATTCAAGAGCTGAGGAAAAGATAGTGTTTTCAGCAAATGACACTAGAACACCTGGTATCCGTATATAAAAAATTAACCTCAATCCTTTATTTCCATACATAAAAATAACTTGAAAGGATCTATGAACCTAAATATGAAAGACTAAAACTAGAAAACTCTAAGAAGAAATTATAAGGGAAAATGTTTATGAATTTAGGGTAGGCAAGAACTTCCTAGGATATAAAAACATGAAGTATAAAAGAAAAAAATTGATAAATGAGATTCCATCAAAATTTAGAACTTTAAATGCCATTGTTAAAATGAAAAGTAGTCCTTAAACAGACCATATTTACAATGCATATAACCTATGACCAGAATATATAAAGAACTGTTACATTTCTTTAATAGACAACTGAATTAAAAAGTAGACACAAGAAGATGATAAATAGCCAGTACAGCACAAGGAAAGGTTTGCAACACTAGAATCAGAAAAATGCTAATCAGTACAATAACAAGATTGAATTATCCACTCATTAGGGAGATGAAGTTAAAAGTTTTAAAAGCCTTGTCATGACATTTTTGTTGTTGTTGGATTCTCTCGCTTTCTGTTTAATTTGTCATTTCCAATGGATTCATTCTGCTGAGCTTCTTGGGGTTGTGATCCTCACTGTCTTTTCCTAGGGTATTGTCTAAATTTTTTGGAGTGCTGGTTTGGTATTCATGAAGGTCCTAAGGTGCTCCTTATCATGAAAATATCTTATTTCTCCATCAATTTTGAAAGATAGTTTTGCAGCATACATCAGTCTGGGTTGGAGACTGTTTTCCTTTAGGGCTTGAAATATGTCACAAGCTCTTTTTGCCTTGAGGATTTGCATTGAGAAATCCACTGTGATTCTGATGGGTTTTCCTTTGTATCTGATTTGTTTCTTTTCTCTCACTGCTTGCAGAATTTTGTTCTTCTGTTATATTTCTGGAATCCTAACTATTATATGCCTATGTGTAGATTTTTTTTGATCAAGTCTAGTTGGAGTCCTATATGCCTCACTTATCTGTATGTGAAGTTCTTTTCCCCTGCTTGGGAAGTTTTCTGCCATCACTTCTGTGAACAGTTTTTTATGTCATCAGCACTCTCTCCTGTTTTTTCATTGACTCCAATCGGTCTTATGTTATTCTTCTTTGCATCGTCTAGCAGCTGCTTGATTGATTTCTCGTGGTCCCTTACAATTTTAAAGCAATTTTTCTTTTCCTGGTCACTAATTGCAATCTTATCTTCTATATCTGAAATTCTGTCCTCACATTTGTTCATTCTGCTGTGTAGACTTTCAGTGGAGTTTTTATTCTCCTGGAAATCTGTTTGGATCTGTTTTACAGATTCCATTTGTTTCCTCTGTTGTGATTCCATCATGTTCCTCAGCTCCTCTATTTTTTTTTTATCTGTGACCTCTATAGATGTATTAATCATGTCTTTCACTATGGGCACAATCTCTGCTGTTATTTGAGAAATTATTTCTGATTTCATTTTTCCCAGATCCTCTTTTGTTGCCAGTTCAGGGAGTCCAGGTGGTTGAGTATCAGATTGTACCATCTATATTCCCTTTGGGGTTGCTGTAGTTGATCTGGAAGTCTGTTTTTGAGGCTTGTTTACCTGTCTTCTCATTTCCACGGGTCACCTCCTCTGCCCTGGGAGTGCAGTGGAATGGCAGTGGGGAGCCTCCTCCTGGGTGCTTGGATTGGCTCACTTCCTCTGCCTGTTGACTTTTCTTTCTGGATAGCTTTCCCCTCTTTCACCATTGATCTCTATCCTCAACCCATTAGATCCAACACAAAGAGCCCCTCATTCATAGTTTGCCTATGTATACAGGATACATCAGTTATCCCTCATGTTCTTACTTTAACACAATCAACACATGGTACTTTTTATCTGTTCTCATGCTGGCATCTCATCTCAAAGTTAGAGAGTAAATAAAATATGTGGCTAAGACTTTATTTATTCAAACATTTTATTGAGATACAGATGACTAACCAAGAGTTATGGTGGGAGATTGACTTGGTTTGTGTGCTCCCAGGAGGTGACTGGAAGACAAAATTCCAAAGAAAGAAGTTCAGGGAGGAGGAAAAGGAGAGAGGAGCGCAGGTGGGGACAGTGTGGACTGAATGGAAAGCAGCCAGTGACCAGCAACGTGAGATCTACTAGCAGAAAGAAACTATAGTAAGCAAACTATAGTAAGTCCATAACTTACAAACATTCCACTTATGAACTTTCACAGGTGTACTGTAATAGACTCTTTTTTTCACAGTACAGTCGAATCTTATTTACCTACATTTTCTTGGAATGAAACTCATTTGTGAGTTTCACACTTACATTAATACCGACTATATCAATGTAATTAAAAAAATGTTAAGTAGTCATCACCAAAAAATGTAAAATATTCACTAGGAAAAGTAATAAATATGTTAAATTATTACTTATAGGAATTACTTTTGATACACATTTTAAGCATCATTTTGGAAATTCTGAATTTATACAATTAAAAACATATGATAAAATGATTTTGAAAAATCCAAACTAGAAACCCATTAATAAAGTAGACAATTTGAAATTATATGAAAGAACAAATTACAAATACAAAAATGAAAATATGTTGATTATTTTCATCCATCCATAAATATGAGTCAAAACATGTTACCTTCATGTGATCCCCAATTTGGAAAATATTAAAAATATAATAATATGCTATACTGACTAAAGGGAATGATATGTTTGGAAGTTCCTTTATTCAATAGCAAACATTAAAATTGATTTTTTCAAGTAGAAATTATGTCTGAATTTTTAAAACCTGGCTTTAAAATAAGTCCGGAAATCATTCATCAGAAAAATCTTTTTTTTTTTTTTTTGGAACTGGGGATCGAACTCGGGTCTTTGCGCTTGCATAGCAGGCTGTGAAACCACTGAGCTAAATCACGGCCCTCATCAGAAAAATCTTATCAAAGTCTAAAATGAGTTCTGTCCTAGAGTTCTAAGAAGTAAAGTAAATTTGTCAAAGGTAGAGTCATGTGTTAGAATCTCTGAAGATTCCAATTCTGAAGTTTTTTTATATATTTCATTTCTAATATTTCTAATAATTATTATTAAAACAAACAAAACAAAAGGCTTGGAACAAAATTTATTTCTACTCAACTTTGCATGTTTATTTCCATGAGGAAAATGCCTTGTATTCTACTCTCATAGTTAATTAAATCAGAACTATAAAAATGAATGCTGCATTGTTGTAGATATTACGATATGACTCTGCACTTTACTCTTTTAACACAAAACAATTCAGAAAGGGTAAAGGCCTTAAATGAAGCCCAGTTACTGAAAGCCATCATGAAAACCATTGATAAACAGTTCACACAATGAAGAGAAAGCCATCTCTAACGATTAATCAGAACAAGCAATATGGGTTACAAACTCTGAGCAAAGGATTCTCAGAATAGCTATTCTTTCAATTACTATTTCATGGAAGATTAAATGTCATCAGCAAATTAGAAGGGTATAAATTTGCTTTTGATGGAAACACAATAGTTATACAGAAGTTCCTCACTTGCTTCACCTTGGACTGTGGGGATTCAGTCTTTGAAGCTTTACATATGTGCAATAATTAAGCTATTTTCCTGAGGGAAACAAAGTTTTTAGGGCATTGCCCTAGCTTTGTTTAATTAGGATAAGAACCCTAATAAGAGACAGCAATCAAACAGGCATCAGATAACAGAGCATTCCTTTTGAGGAAAACACTGCTCAGAAGGGTAAAAGCAGGTAATAAAATATTTTTCAGATAGAAATACACAGCATGGTACTTAATATTGAATGTTGATTAGTTGTATATTATGAAGGAAATAATTGTTTTCAGATGAGGACAATAATTAGTTTCTAAATATAGAAATAAAGACCTTTTCTTCCCATTTTATATTAAGAAAAGGAAAAAATGCACTCATAATTATTGAGTATTTTATATTTTTGAAGTCAGCAATTGCACACTTGGCCGTTGAAGATGACTCCATTACCAGGTACAGAGAGAAACATGAGCGATGACCAGGCCCCTCCTGCAGCTGTCCAGCTGTGCTGTGAGAACTGGAATGGATCCTGTGTCAAAGCTCCCTACTCCCCAGGACCCCACCTGGTTCTGTACCTGGTGTTTGGCTCTGGGGCTGTGCTGGCTGCCTTTGGAAACCTGCTGGTGATGACTTCAATCCTGCACTTCAAGCAGCTCCACTCCCCAGCCAATTTTCTGGTCACCTCTCTGGCCTGTGCTGACTTCTTGGTGGGGACGACTGTGATGCCCTTCAGCATGGTCAGGTCTGTGGAGAGCTGCTGGTACTTTGGGGATGTTTACTGTTAATTCCACACTTGTTTTGATGGCTCCTTCAGTTACTGCTCTATCTTCCACTTGTTTTTTATTTCTATGGATAGATACATCACTGTCACTGACCCTCTGTTCTATCCAACCAGGTTCACTGATTCTGTATCTAGCATTTGTATCACCTTCTCCTGGCTGCTTGCTGTTGTCTACAGCTTTTCTGCTTTTTACACAGGGGTAACTGAAGCTGGGCTGGAGGAACTAGTGAGTGCTCTCACTTGTGTGGGAGGCTGTCAGGTTGCAGTGAATCAAAACTGGGTCTTGATTGATTTTCTATTATTTTTCATCCCTGCACTTGTAATGATAACGGTTTATTCAAAGATTTTCCCTCATTGCTAAACAACAGGCTAGGAAAATTGAAAGTCTGAGCAATAAGACTGCAAAATCATCAGACAGCTACAAAGGCAGGGTGGCCAAGAGGGAGAGAAAAGCTGCAACAACGCTGGTAATCGCAATGATAGCATTTCTGATTTCATGGTTGCCATACTTCATCGATTCCATCATTGATGCCTTCCTGGGTTTCATCACACCCACATATGTGTATGAGATATTAGTTTGGATCGCTTACTACAACTCAGCAATGAATCCATTGATCTATGCTTTCTTTTACCCTTTGTTTCGAAAAGCCATCAAACTAATTGTCACTGGCAAATTGTTCAGAGAGAATTGTTCCTCAATAAACTTGTTTCCTGAGTAGGTTCTTTCTTTAAATGGGGGAATTAAAAGAGATTCACAATAGACATACTACAGAGTTAAGAAAGATGATCCGTGTTCCAGATCTCTTATTGTAAAATAGTTTAATTATGTTTCAACTTTGACCAGACCAAATCCAGTCTAAATTCACGTGCAATGTTGCATGGTAAATGTAATTTTAAATCCGAAATTTAATAGAAACAGCATGATTTTGGGGCCAACTCTGCCATTTACCACTGTGATCTCGGGTTACTGAGATTTCTCTGAGCTTCCTTATAGGTCAAGTGTATAATCATTTCCTAGTAGTAACCTTGGGAATATTTAGCAAAAAGAAGACCTACTGGAGAATCTTTTTAAATTTGGAATCTTGGTGTTTTAGTTTATATAGGTTTAATCCCTGGATATGTATCCCCTCTCTTTTAGTATTTCCTTAATAAAATGTAAACGAACTACAAGAACCTTAAGGAGGTGATGGTTCTTTGCTCAGATGGGCCATGTAGAAAGGCTGCAATGTCTGGTTTCATTTCCATTGTTTCAAATGGAAAAGAACATTGGTGTCATAAATGAAAACATTCACCTATTCAGTGTGGTTTTTTCCTGATACATCAGAAACTTTACAAGGCAGTATATGTTTAACTAAGGGATTTTTAATCTTATTTGAAATTAATTTATTACTTATATGAAAATATAAATGTAAAACATATTCAAGAGATGAAAGGACACTGATGTAATAGAGTATATACAAAGTTAATATCAAGGATAGAAAATACATTCATTAGGACCCTCAAACTCAGGTCCAAAGCAAAAAAGTACACTGAATTAGTTTTGTAATTCACAAGAGATTAAACAAGTCAGGTAATTAGAGATAATTGCTCTTAATGTTAAAACTAAAGAGCAATTTGTCCTGTGAAGTATGTGACAAAGATACTGGGTTTTGTTCTAAATTAGTTTGTCACATTTTAAAACTCAGAGCCTCATATATTTGAGGAAGGAACAAATACATACAAAAATGTTTTTGTATTTCCTCTAATTTCTATTTAGTCACATCAGTATTATTTATTATTAGCACATGATTTCTTCTGTTATTGAATAACTGCTTTGAATTGCTAAACCTTTCCTAAGATATTGTATTATTTCTGATTTTACTGTGTTTTTGAGAAACTTTATCTCCTTATGTGACTTACAGATAATTAAATGCATCCTACATGCATTAATGTCATTTACCTCCAATTATGTAGTTCCCAGGTTGAATACCATCAATTTATTTTGATTCTAGTGGTTTCAGTAACACTATTTCTAGATAAAATTAATAGTAAAAAACAACACATATCATGCATTCAATGTGTCCAATGCTCTTTTGTATATATTTGTTTTCCTGGCATAATTATATTATTTTTGCAAGAAGATTTGTGAAATATAAAATCAATTTCTCTAACCCAGTTCTTCTTCTGATGAAATGGCACTATATTCTCATTTTAAAACAAAGATGTTGGTATCTGATGAATAATATAAAGCTTCATTCTTATTTTCAAAAATATTTCAGACATCTAGTTCAGTATACTTACATTTGCGTTTCTTTTTTCATAACTGTTCAAATATATTAGACAAATCAATTAATTTTACCACATCCCTTCTAAGATCAATAGAATGTTCTGGCTATCTTTATAATTATTTAAAAATTTTCATTATGAAATGAAATACTACTGCTTTCATTAGTCTCTGGGAACTACTCTGTGATGTGTCTAGAATATGACTCTTTATTTCATTGAATATTCATTGAGTGATTCCAGTCATCAATCTGCGGTTCTAGAACCAGAAGGATATGAGAAAAAAGGAATTTCAACATCTGGACCCATCTCTTCCACAAAATGCTTATGTTCTTCCCATGTACCCTTGCTATGTGACCATTTCCCTATTGGATCAATATTAGCTAAGCAGGTGTACTTGTAATATTATAGGTTGATTGTAGTTTGACCCACACTGTACTCACATTGCGATTTTGTTGTATAAATTACCCCCAACAATGGGCCTCGGTGGCAACCACTTTTGGGACCCCTCCTGTTTCTCAAGAGGTTTTTCTCAATAAATCTTTCCTACTCTTAACTGTCATTGTTCCTTAGAAGTCATTCTTCAATTTCAGGGGACACAAACTCAATACATCTGGGATCTAGCATGTTTGGAATTGTATTTCTCCTATATCACTAACGCATTATGATCTGCACTCTAATGATCTCTTTTGCATGTTTATTTCCTAAAATAAAAGAATGGCATTGCTTTTCTCATCTTTATGCCTCCAGCAGGAGCCTTCCACTATACATGAAACATAATTGTCAATAAAAGTTCCTGGATAAAAGGTATACATTGCCCTTAAATATAGAAATATTTTAATAAATTTTAGAATATGCATAGTTTACGTAAATAAATTCTCTACACATCGTTGTGCATCATGATGTTATGGTTATGAAAGTTGAAGAGACTATAAATGTTGCATTTGTGATATTTTACTCTGAGCATTCATGTAACTGAGTTTTATTTGACCTGTCTCTGGAAAGAGGTTCCCCTAACAGTAGAGCATTAGTTATTGAATTCAAGGACAGAAAAATTCACAAACCATGAATGTTATATTTTCCACATTCTCTTTACCATCCGACCACTAAACTTATGGTAGAATGATAAAATATTACTACAAAAAATACCACTGGAATGATCTAAACCATCCATTTTTAGATGCAGGGGAAAGCTCAGTCCAGTGGTGAAGAACCCATGGCACATGTACTGCAGCGGGCATGCAGAGCCCTCTCTGCAATGCCATCACAAGTTGTATGTGTTGTTTTTTCTAAACTAAAACCTCAGTATTCAAGTTTAATTACAGTGTTGGGATTTTCCAATAAATAACTGGGTTTGGGCTTGTTGGGGCACTCAGTCTCCGAAAGTTTCACCATCACTGGCTTAGTCGATCTAAGTTGGTCTTCTAAATACATGCAGAAGGTTGGCACATTTCAGCAGTATGTGACTGTCTATATGGCCAAGGCCAACCTTACAGGAACAGCGTGGACATTCACCCTTGCCTGCTCCAACAACTGATTATAGTATAACCTGTCCTTTCTGAGCATTGTCTCGACTCGCCTCCCTTAGATCAGGCTGGCCTGGACTATAGACCCGTGACTGTCTGCTCTCTTGCTCTAGTACAACTATATACTGAGTTTATTTCTAAGTTAGTTATGAAGGATTTCATATTACTTGACTTGAAATTTTATTTAGAAATACATTTTCAATACGTGTCAAAAAATACCTCAGAATGCATTACATTCCAGAAACAAGCATACTGATGAAAAATTTGACATTAATATGATAATGATTCTTTTTCTTGCATTAGCTTCCTTTGGCTCTTGTCCTTGGAATTTTTTAAGACTTACTTTTTATACTTAGCTGAATACAGTGTTTGAACTTTTTCATTTGTCCTTTGTGTGCACTGCATAGATACTTTGTATTTGAAGAATTACACCCCTTTAATTTCAGAAGAATCTTTCTCCAGGATTGCTTTTATTACATTCATTCTTTCTTACTTGCTGGTTGATATTTCTGGAACTTAGAATTTATCTTTTGTTCTATTGGAAAGAGTAGCTCCTACTTCTCTGGCTCCCCCTGTATGTGTTGGTTTGTATCCTTATCTATTTGGGTTTTTCAATCAACGTGACCCCCTTATCTTTCAAATATATGCTTTGTCACCTACGAAATTGCAGGAATATTATAATAAAACTATGTGCCCATTTAGCTTGATTTTCAGGTGGTATATACCCATTTAGCCATTGTTAAATGGTTGAAATGCTCATTAGTTATTGGAAAATATCTATTAACTCAAGTCTTCATCAACCTGGCTTATTTCTCTACACCTCTCAAATTGTCTTAGGATCCAGAATCTATCAGACCAAGACAAGGCAAAGGAAGCATCTCAAGGCATTGCTTAGCTCTCAGGATAGTGTTGAGTGTTGAGTCAGGATAACTGACTATTGCCCACATTTATGCTATTGGTTTTGTAGTATTTGAACATGGAATCTGAATACTGACTTAGAAATCAAATGTTCACATTTTGTAGAGCACTCCATCAACAATAAATTTTCTTGCGAGGCATGGTGGCACACACCTGTAATCCCAGCACTTGGGAGGCTGAGGCAGGAGGATTGCCACAAGTTCAAGGCCAGCCTGGGCTACATAGTGAGTTCAGGGCCAGCCTGAACTACAAAGGAAAACCCTGTCTCAACAAACCAAAACAAACAAACAAAACTAAACAAACAAACAAACAAAACTAACAACAATAAATTTTCTTTTGGATCATACAGGCAAAGATAAGGGAAATTTAAGAAGAATGAATCCAAAAGTAATAAAATATTATTTATCAATTACTCTTGTTTATTCATTAAGTTTATTTGTACATTTTATGTATGCAATTACTTTTTATTAAATAAGTGATATATCTCAAAATGTATGATAGCATAGTATGAAGTATTCTTCAAATTATTGGCAAAGTCATAAGAAATGCAACACTAATCATGAAATTCATTCTTCTCTCTAGTTGTATAGAGAAGCACGACCCATTAGATGTATCACTAGCATGGAACAAGCTAAATTCCATACATCACAAACACAAAAATCTTTCCCATTTTATCTCTTCCTTCATGTAAACTTGCTCAGGTGTCTTTCCTTTCTCCATCTTTAACAACCCTGTGAGTAAGTCCCATAGCTTGCCTCTCCATTTATGATTTTAAAAGTCTCTCAAAATCCATTCTAATTCAGAATAAAATTCAAAAATCCTACCCAGTTCAGCACTGTATCATTCCTGCCCATGCCATCTAGGCCCAGGTCAAGTTACCTAGACCCGGGAGGGCATAGTCTGAGTTTTTACTCTTCTCTCCACTCTTCCTTTCTTCTTGCAGCCCCACAGCCTCCAGAATAGACTAAAAGTGGAATAAAGACAGCATTGTTATTGGGAGAAAAGTTGTTATCCTCCCTAGTAATGTAGCAGCTTTGATGAGCAATGTCTGCAATGTGGTACCCACACAAGCATAAATTCTCTGATGAGGTCCATATGTTATTACGTTGGAAAAATCCTGCCCAGTGCACAGACTCATGATGTGAGTGAGCCACTCCAGTGGACCTATTTACATTACTGTTTAAATTTTGTCTTGAGAAGGAAACAATATGGGCTTTTGTATCTGGGATCAAATGGTCCAGGAGAATTCTCTATGAAAAAAGTAAAGGTGATGCAAGTTTTCGTCCCAGTTTGAGCCTCCTTATAGAATAATATATCTGACCTACCTTGTTAAGTTTTAGCAGACAAAAAGAATTGGAAGGCATAGTGGAAGGAGAAAAGACTGTGCAAGGAAGGAACTTACACTCTCATTGGTGCAGGTGGCAAAGATACATGAGTTCCGCATGAGTTTATGTTTCAAAGAACACAGGTAAAGCAAGACTTGAACCTTTTCGTAGGTGCCCCATTAAGGGTGCACATAGAATTTATGAGACATCACATGCAGGTTGCCAAGGATGTTGGGAAATGTCAGGTCAGCACTGGCCAGCTACAGCCATCCTGCCACTAGAGAGTGAGGATGCTTTCTGCAGAGAGTGCTGTGCAAGGATTGTCCTCACTAATGCTGACATGACTGGATACTGAGTATGGGAAAGCCAAGTCCACCAGTGAGGGCTACATGAAGATTAAATTTGGGATAGAATTATTGTCACCTTTTTTTAATCTCTTCTCATTATGGAATAGAAGAAGAAAAGGAGTATGGGATCTGAAATGAAGAAGCAGACATTTCAGCTTTCCCTAAACAAAGATGTTTATGCCTACACCTGGCTACCAGACATACTGAGGAGGACATGGATATTCAAATATTTAAGGATTGAAGTTTTAAATTGAATTTGAAAAAGTGAAAATTTTCAACTGTCAAGGTAATGGGACAGTACGAATTATGACTGAGATGCAACTAAAGGCTGAAGAAAGATTTACTGCAGACTATTTGAAGGATCATTAGAGCAAACATAATTTCATATTGTTTACAACTTAATACAAAGTCTTTTTTGGCAGCTAACATATTTCTAATAAAAACTTTTCAAATGCAAATGAATTATGTAATGAGTCTGGTGAGAAGTGACTCATTTGTTCATTAATTTGAAAAACTTCTTAGACTATTATTCAAATTGATTGCATGTGATAAATGCCCATTAGACTTCATTTACTTTTAGCACCTTGTCCCTACTCAGAGTGGCTCCCTCTTGCCTCTAATCCAGAGACAAGGTACATGACATTTCTCTCCCTTTCTCTTAATAGTTGTGTGAACTTGGGCATTACCTAGGGCACAGGGCATCATTAGCACATCTTTCTCTTTTGTTGGTCATAATGAGGAATATTTCACATGCTCAGTCCCTGGGGAGATGGTCTAGTTAGTGGGCTCTTACTTTACCAATGTCTGCGAGTCACTTCCTCCTCCAAAGTAAAGGTCAGTTGTAGAAATGCCTCAAACAACTTTAGCTGATGCAAGAATAAGAGTTTATCTGTAAATCCTATCTCAGGTTTCAGAATCACAAACTGCGGCAAATAGGACTTCTGTTTAATCTTGGTCTGATCTGTTACAAAACCACTCACTGAAGATGCTTTTAGGAGCAACAGGGGAAGCATTTTTAGCATCCTTAGGTAGACCATCCAGTTACCTCCCAGCTCAGCACTGGGGACAGTGCTCTAGATTAACACCAAATGTGAGAGTATAAATCTCCCTTGATTCCATTATTGAATTTTGATGATATAATAAAAAAGTACTTGAAATTTTACAAATTTTGAAGCAGCTTTTTGTTTACCCAATTTCAGAGCTTCTTCTTCTACATTTGGTCATCCTTGCGCTTTTGTGCTAACACCTGTACAATGCTTATGACAGTGGTGGCAAACCTATGGAGTGAGCATTGTTGTGTTTTTCTTTAAAGATAAAAGATTTTAATGTATGAGCTTTTTTTCTAAACTAAAATCTCAGTATTCAGGTTTAATTGCACCATTGGCACTTTGCAATAATATGTGGGTGACAGTTTGGGTACTCGGTCTCTAAAAGGTTTGCCATCACTGGCTTATGGGAAATTGAATTCATAGATCCACTTCTCCACATACTTGTTTTAAGTCTGTTTCCCAAGTTCTTAAGCTTTCTATGAATAGAGACCACATGTTACATTCATTACTTTATACTTAGTGACAGGAATTCACTAAATATGATGTCAAGTGATAATTAATAAATGGATCTTAAAATGATGGAAATGTAATGTCACTTCTCCACTCAAAATGGCAAGGATTACTATATACTTTTTTATTTTTTAGAACAGTGGTCTAAATGGCAGTTCATTTTGGACCTAAACATTTGTCAATGTTCAGAAACACTTTTGGCTGGCATAACTGAGAGGTTTTAAGGGCATCTACTGGAAGGGATGGTACCATAAGCCACAAAATCTATGCAACTTACTCCCCAATCCCATTCACAACTGTTATAGGAACTTAAACGTCAGTAGTGCTCAAGTTGGGAAAGCCTGACATAGAAGTTTGCCATCTAAGAAATTGGTATCATTTCAGCAAATCAGACATTTAGAAAATATTAGGAGGAATATGGAAGAATATTAGGGTAAGTGCTATTTTTATCGAGTAGTGATTGGATGGACAGATGGATTAATAAAAATACCTTTAACTCTTTCTAATGTGCAAAGAAAGTTCTGAAGTTGCAGCCCTGCATGGCCAGCATCTTGAACACCTCTTTGGCAAGGCTGGAGATGCTTTTCCTTGCTCTGCAGGGCTCCAACATTCCCAGATTGTGAGCCCTCCCAAGGAATCCCCTTCTGTCTTCTTGCTCCTACTTCCCCTTGACATTCCTTTAACATTAGGGACAGAAATATCAATCATCAGTAACCACAAAAATTTTTCATTCAGAGGGAACACTGTCTCTTTCTTAGGGGAATGGAGACAAGCTGCAGGTGTGCTCCCAGGGACAGTGTCCTGAGAGGACGGCTGGTGTACTTCCTATCAGCACCTCATCAATGTCACTGCCTCTAGACATCATGCAGTTCTTTAGTGCTTTCAAGCAACACATTTCATTAGCCTCAAGTTTCCCCCACCGCAGGTTATCTTTGCTGCTTCTGGTAGCCATTGCAGAGGCAGACATGTTTCTTAGCAGAAACGACCACAGGAGGTCAGCTGACTGCTCACAATTCTCTTTTGATAGCAGAGAATGCTGTCATATTCTATGGCCAAGGGTGCAATTCCAGAATTAATTTACAAAGTAAATCCCCTGTATTATACATAAAATAGGACTTTTCAAAAACTTCTCTAGTGTGAGAAACTGAAAGTGTAATTAAGGATTAAAATGATTAAAATGAATAATGGATAATTTGAAATAGAAAGAAAAGGTTCAAAGAGGTAGGGGTGGCAGGAAGGGAAGGGGAGAGATCAGAGTTACAGGCTGGAATCTGGAAAGAATCCTTATATAGATTGTGTTTAAAACTATAGGAAGAGATGTAGATAGAGACTAGGCTGGAGCTCATCAGGGGCTTGGGAAGGAAGAGTCACTGAGATCAAAGGAGAGAAGGGTGTGTTTCCAGAAGAAGCACATGCAGCTATGTACAGTACACAGTACTCCATAGTGTGATAAATGACTGTTAGTGTTTTAGGTACTTATCATAACATGCTGTGCTTTTCATCCTTTAGTGCATAATCCTACTTATATAAAAGAGTTTGCTGTAAAGCAGTGTGCTGCTATGCCAGTGGTAGCCTCATGAATCTCGTGTTTAACTGCATATTTGGATAATATCAAGGGGCCATCACAGATGACTGATGTATACCTTCTCAGTTTGCACTTAGAAGTTGGCACTCTGTGTGGTACTTTGCCATACACACAGATGAAATTGCCTAATAATGTATTTTTCAGATTATATTTCCATCACGTGCCACATGATGGTATTGAAATTTAAATTTTAAAAAATTTGGCCTATGTGGAGTCTACTAGCTAATTAGAATTTTTCTCCAGACCATTACTTGTTCAATATTAGCTATGAAAATCTTTCTAAAACAAACCATATCCTTTGATGTCTTGTTAATGCTTGAGATGTTTTTTAAAATTATATAGAAAAATATTTAAGTACTTTTCAGTTTTGCTTTGGTTGAGTTCTATTATATTTGAATATTATTATAGTTTTTTTCCCTTGCATTGCTTTTCTTTGAATAATTTTAATATTTGTATATGTATGTGTTTAGTGAATGATAATAAAGTTATACATTTTTAAAAATTAAAAAAAAACTTAAGTATAGTCACATAGTCTGATTGCCTAGACTATTTCATAAGATGTGTTAGAGAGATTTTTGGTTCCTAGTTAAAATATGTTTTGCAACTGTATTACCTTTTCAACTATAAAAACTTCTTATTGCTTTTAAATGGCTCCATAACATTCCATTACACAACTAGAATGTAATATATTTAAATTATTCACATTTATTTATTGTTTATTGCAATTATTCATTGAATCATCCAGTGACTATCCTTTTCATTGTAATTACTCACCTGATTCTTCTAAGGTTATTTACTAGAAAGAATTGTAGTATTAAGTGACATGTGTGATTTAAATTTTATTTGAACTTTCTGATACTTGTCAGTAAGCAGACAGGAAATCATATTTTTCAAAGATGCATATAATCCCTCTCAGCTCTTATTGGAGCTCAATTATTCACACCCCAATTTCTGTCACATATTAGTAATTCTTCTAAAATGTAATAACTTGATGTATGTTTATGAGATGTTGTGTTGCATTGGATTTCTGGGATTTTGATTATAATGTGTTGGGTGAGGGGTGGAGTTCTTAAAACATAATTAAAGTATATTCACAAATGCAGTTTAAGTGTATGAATCATTTCCCCATGATCCATGTATTTACTAAGTATTGCAAAAGTGTACTAAAAAGTAAATTATTAAGAAACACAAATCCATGGTAGAAAGAATGAAAAGCTTATCTGAAGGAGGTTTTGTGACACTATGAGAACAATTAATAAAAATTCACAATTATGAAAAAGGTAGTGTACAATGATTAATTGGAACAAACAATATGCTTTCAAATTCTGAGCAAAGGTTTGTCAGCACATCTATTATTCCCATTTCCATCACAAGAAAACACCAAATGTTATCAGCAAATTAGAAATGTATGTAAGGGATGGGGATGTAGCTCAGTGGCACGACGCCTGCCTAGCAAGCTCAAGGTCCTGAGTTTGATTGCGGGGGGGGGGGGCTGCAATTTAAAGTCTTACTTCCTAACCTTGAACTATGGGATTCAATCTTAGGGGAATTAGATATGGGAAATTATTGCACTGTTTTCCTGAGGGAAAAGTATTTAAGTAGAATAAGAACCCTAATAAAGGTGGCCCTCAAAAATGCATTAGAAAACAGATCATTCCTTTTAAAGAAAAACACTTCTCAGATATGAAGATGTAAGGTAAGAAAGAGAAATATTTTTAAATAGAAATGAACAGCATTTCATATACTAATTAAAGTGGATTACTTGTGCATCTGATAATTTTATCAGATGAGGACATTAACACTGGTAAGTGCCTAAAAAGCTATTGACCTCCTCACAATAAGTGTATTTTATGTTTTTTGAGGATTTTTGAAGGTGGAAATCATACAGTTGGCCATAGAAGATGTCAAGTACCAAAAGAAAATCATGTCCAGCAGTGACCCAACCCCTCCTTCAGCTGTCCAGCTGTGCTATGAGAACTGGAATGGATCCTGTGTCAAAGCTCCCTACTCCCCAGGCCCCCGCCTGGTTCTGTACCTGGTGTTTGGCTCTGGGGCTGTGCTGGCTGTCTTTGGAAACCTGCTGGTGATGATTTCAATCCTGCACTTCAAGCAGCTCCACTCCCCAGCCAATTTTCTGGTCGCCTCTCTGGCCTGTGCTGACTTCTTGGTGGGGACGACTGTGATGCCCTTCAGCATGGTCAGGTCTGTGGAGAGCTGCTGGTACTTTGGGGACGCTTACTGTAAATTCCACTCCTGTTTTGATGGCTCCTTCTGTTATTCTTCTATCTTCCACTTGTGCTTTATCTCCATTGATAGATACATCGCTGTCACTGACCCTCTGGTCTATCCAACCAGGTTCACCTTCTCTGTATCTGGCATGTGTATCTCCTTCTCCTGGCTGCTACCCATTGTTTTTTGCTTTTCCCTTCTTTACACAGGGGCAAATGAAGCTGGGCTGGAGGAACTAGTGAGTGCTCTCACCTGTGTGGGAGGCTGTCAGGTTGCAGTGAATCAAAACTGGGTCTTGATTGATTTTCTATTATTTTTCATCCCTGCACTTGTGATGATAACTGTTTACTCCAAGATTTTCCTCATAGCTAAGCAACAGGCTAGGAAAATTGAAAGTGTGAGCAATAAGACTGCAAAATCATCAGACAGCTACAAAGACAGGGTGGCCAAGAGGGAGAGAAAAGCTGCAACAACCCTGGGAATCGCAGTGATAGCATTTCTGATTTCATGGTTGCCATACTTCTTGGATTCCATCATCGATGCCTTCCTGGGTTTCATCACACCCACGTATGTGTGTGAGATATTAGCTTGGATCGCTTACTACAACTCAGCAATGAATCCCTTGATTTATGCTTTCTTTTACCCTTGGTTTCGAAAAGCCATCAAACTAATTGTTACAGGCCAAGTGTTCAGAGAGAATTCCTCAGCAACAAACCTGTTTTCTGAGTAGGCTCTTGTTTTTGATGAGGGGAATTGAAAAGAGATTCACTATAGATTCATCAGGGAGAAAATAAAAGATAATCCACATGGAAGATCTCTTATTGTAAAACAATTGAATTATGATTTAACTTTGATCCTGGTCAAATCCAGGTGAAATTCAAGTGCAATATTTCTTGGTAAATATAACATTCAAACCAAAATTAGTGGAAGGGACATGAGCCACTCTGCCATGTATCACTGGAATTTGTTATCTGGGGCTACTGAGGTTTCTCTGAGCTTCCTTATATGCCAGGTATATAATCATTTCATAGTTTATCTGAGAATATTTAACAAAAAATTAGATATGAGATCTACTGAAGGATATTTAACAATTATGAATCTTGGCTTTTATTATTTCATGTAGGTTTAATTCCTGGATATGTATCCTTCCCTTGTAGCATTTCCTTCATAAAGTATAAATTAACTAAAAGAAACAGAGCTGATAGCTCTTTGTTCAGAGGAGACAAAGAGAAATGCTGCAATGTCTTGTCAGATTTGTATATTGAAAAATATGGTAACAGAGTCAGAAAAAATAAATCAGGAGATATTTCTATTAATATCGGTTCCATTGTTTAAAATGGAAAAGAACATTGATGTCGTAAATAAAAACATTCATCTATTCAATGAGTTATTTTGCTGGTAAGTATTGCATTTACAAAAATTTACATAATGCTCAGAAACTTCACAAGTTACTATATGTTTAAATCAGTAATTTTAAGATTCCCTCTTATCATTTAACCTTAATTTAAATTAATTTACTTCCCACTTAATTTGGAATTGTTCTGAACTTTTGCAGTTTTCAAAGATATACATGAAAATATAAATCTAAAACATATTCAAAAGAAAATAAAAGATTGATATGAAGGTTATAACACAAAGCAAATACCAAGGGTGGAAAATACATTTCATTAATGCAGTTCCAAACTACCTGAATTATGTGATTCACAGCACACTGCACACACCTGGTAATTAGAGATAAAGTGCTCTTTGTATTCAGGTTAGACGGTCACTTGTCTATGAAGAAGTTGAATCCGCTGCAGACTCCCTTGTAGATTCCTTTCTCTTAGACACCAATTTTTACTTACTTACTTGTGTTTTGTTTTGTTTTTTCCTTTTGTATCAATTTTTATTTTTATTAGAACATGTTTTCAGTACATAATGGTTACGTTTTTTCTGGGGAGCTGGCGCATATACGTAACACACATTGATTCTTTTCTCCTCCTCTTCTGTCCCCTCCTTCCTCCCTCCATGTCTCGATCCCCTTCCCTTTTACAAAGAGCTATCTCCCTCTTTCCTATGATATATTTTTTATTTTGTTCTTTATTTATATTTTGAGTTTCTCACATACAAAATCATGAAATATTTAAGCTTGTGACAGACTAGAAATTTTAAAAAGCATAGATAGCATTATACCTTTGGAGAAGGAACAAAAGCATACAAAATGTTCTTGCCAGTTTTTATAATTTCTATTTAGATACACATCAATACTATTTATTAGAAGCACATAAGTTCTTCTATTATTAAATAAGTGCTTTGACTCTGAAACCTTCTTTATATACTATACCTTTTCTGATTTTATTGTGCCTTGGTGACACTGTATGTTTTTATGAAATTTACTGAAAACTAAATGCACATTGGATACCTTAGAATTCCTTGCTCAAGATTCTTGAGTTTGAAAGTTGAATACTGAATTTCTTTTCATTCTAGTATTTCAATATGAGTAGCTTTTTCTAAATCAAATTAATAGAAAAAAGCACATATGCACTGTGTCCAATGTTCTTTTGTTTATATTCATTTTTCTGGAATAATTATTAGTTATTTCCCCAGTAAGTACATGCCACATAAAAAGTAACTTTCCAATTTTGTTCTTCTAGGTATAGAATTGTCATATGTGCTCATGTTAATGCCAACTTCTTTCTGGATTGAAAAGGCACATTGAATATCTACTTCACTATTCTCATAATTGTTTTTGTTTTTTGTAACCTTTCAAATATATTAGACAAATCATTTCATTTTACCATGTCCATTCCAAGATCAGTGCACTGTGCTACTTTTATAAGTATTTAAAGCTTTCATTATAAAAGAGAAAGTACTTTTGTTTTCATCATTCTCTGGGAACTGCTTTGTGCTGGGTTTAGAATGTGAGCCTTTATTTCAGTGAACGTTGTTGAGTAATTCCAAAGGTAATGGGTGGGTTCTAGACCCAGAAGGATATATCAAGAAAGGAATTTAAATCTTGTAAGAATTATATGTTCATTTATGAAATATTCATTCTGTGCATTGGATTTCTTTAATTATAATAACTCATTTAATCTTACAGCCACCCATGAAGTGGGCAATATTATTCCTTCTACTGAGAAAAGTGAGGTATAAAGAGGTCAACTTTCAATGTCCAACATCACGTATTTAGTAATCAGAGACTGAGATAACTCCCAACTATCCTCCCCCTCAAAAGGGAATAAGGCCCAGCATTTGTGGATAACTTGCTTAGAGATTTTTTTGAGCATGCACTTTTTATAAAAATGATTCTATTGGAAAAATATAACTACAATAAAGAAAACTATAAGCAAATTTTATACGCAGATATCAACATCAGGGTGGAATACATTCTTCATTATAACATTTTTTTCAAGTTGTGCTGAGGCTTGAACCCAAGGTCTTCACACAGCTACATCCCCAGAACTTTTTAAAGTTTTGGTATCAGGACAGGGTCTTGCTAAGTCATTCAATTGCCTAGGCTGGGCTGCAACTTGCAGTCCTACTGACGTAGCCTCTTCAGGTGTTAGGATTATTGGCTGTCATCTGTAATTCGTAATTTAAAAATATTTTAAAATCATGTTTTTATCACACGTGATTTTTTTCTCCTGAAACTCCAAGCAAGGTCATGCAGATAAACTACATTTTAATCGCTGAGGCATGATTGGGCCACACATCACACAAAACCCCGCTCTTGCTCCTTTATACTGTCTGACCATTGGCTCCTTTGAGCGTCTTCTTCCCAGAAAGACTGGCACATTCCCATCGCAAGGTTCACCTAAGCATTTGTAATGATAAATTGAATTTAATTCTTTTCCATGAAAACCGGTTCATTATTTTGAATAAAAATGTGGTTGTTTATGAATTGTGCATACTTTTAGTAGATAATGTATTGAATACTAACCTTGATATTTCCCTTTATTTTTCAATGTTCAAAACAGAAAATACCTTTCTATGCAGTCTCCCTCTTTTCAGGAACCACACTGTGCAGTCTGTCATGTTATGTTCTGCATTCTAGTGATCTGTTTTGCATATTTATTTTCTTAAAAAACTGTTATTTGAGGAATATGCTTTTCATCTTTATGCCTCCAGCAGGAACTTTCCACTATACATGGAACTGTCAATAAATGTTTGCTGAATGAAAATCGTGTATTTACTTTAAATATAGAAATATTTTCATAAATTTAGGAAGAATATGTCTATTTACATTAAGTGAATGTGATTTCTTACAGATCCTTATGCATCAAGGTGGTTATTATCAAAGTTGAAGACATAATAAATGTTAAATTTGTGGTATTTTACTGTGAGCATTTATCGAACAGCGTGTTATTTAAACTGTCTTCTGGAAACAGCCTCTTTCTCTAAAAGTGGAGCATTGGTATTGAATTCAAGAACAGAAAATTCACAAACCATGAATGTTATATTTTCCTGCATTCTCTTACAACCAATCATTAAATTTATGGTAGACTCACAAAATATTAGTACAGAGAAGTCCCTTCAGAATGATCTAAGCCATCTTTTGTTTAGATGCAGGGCATAGCATAGTCAATGTAAGACAGCATGTGCATACAGGGAGGGGGCTTTATCTTGCTTAGTAGCGCTGTGGCCTTGATGAGCAGTGTCCACAATGTGGCACCCACACAATTATAGGCTCTGAGATGAGGTCCACAAGTTATTTCTTTGGAGGAAGTCCACCCACTGGGCAGACCCTGATGTGAGCAAGCCACCCAGTGGACACCACTGCACTCCTGTTTAAACTCTGTCCATGAGAGGCCCCAGCATGGGTTTTGTATCGGGTTTCACACTGTCCAGGAGACAAGCTCATTGCAGAAGGCACTGATGACTTAAGGTGTAGTCCATATTTAGACCTCCTTATAGACTAGAGTTCTTGAATTACCCCTGTGTTAATTTTAAGCAGCCAAAAGGTGGAATTGGGAAGCACTGTGGAAAGTTAGTGGACTGACTGGGGGAGGAGTTTACACTGTATGCCTGAGTTCCACTTGGCCTAGAAAATATTTGGAGAGAAACATTGGACCTTCCAGTAGGTGCCCCGTTAAGGGTTCTTCTAGAGCCTGCAGGGATCGAACACAAGTTGGGGGAGGGTGTTGGAAAAGGTCAAATCAACACTAATCACTCACTGGCATCATTGCATGAAGAGACTGCTGTACAAAAATTGCTCTTGTTAACACTGACATGATTGGATTCTATGTACTGAAAGGCCAAGTCCACCAAGGGAGGACTATGTGAGGACTAAATTTGCTATGCATTATTTTCATCTTGTCTTCTCCTCTTTTCCCTATGGAATAGAAGCAGTGAAAAGGGTGGAATAGGAATTGAAGAAGTAGACATTTCCGTTTCCCTAAAGCAAGGACTTCTGTCTAATCTTGCTCTGATCTGTTCATTGCAAAACCATTTACTGAAGATACTTTTATGAGCAATGGGGGAAGCATTTTAGAAGCCTTGGAAAGAGCCTCCAAAGCATCGTGTTCTTTTTTTTTTCCCATTAAGTTTATTGGTACATTTTAGGTATACAGTACAGTTACATTCCTCATTGGGGTCTTGTACCTTTACATGATGTATCTTGGTTCTTATTTTCTTCCCCTTTCCCCTGCCCTCCCTTCACCCCCTCCACCCTTCCCTGTTTACAAAGACTGTTTCCATTTTTTTCTTTTTCTCATAGTTTTTCTTTTCTCTTCTTTCCTTTCCCCTGCCCCTCCCACTTCCCCTACTCCTTTAGACCTTTTCTTCCTATTACACAATATCAATTATACATTTTGATGCTTATTTACACTTTTAGTTTTTCACACCAGAGAAACTATTTGGTATTTACACATGTGTGTCCTATTTATTTCACTTAAGAGTATGGCTTAAATGTGCATTCACTTAGCTATAAATGTCTCTAGTTTCTCATTATTTATGGCTGAGTAGTACTCCATTTTATTAAAAAAACTACCTCTTTATCCAGTCTCCAATTGTTGGACAATTGGGCTGTTTCCAAGGATTACCTATTACAAACTGTGTCACTATAAACATGGGTGAGCATATATCACTGTGCTATGATTCTTTTAATTCTTTTGGGAAGATAAACAGCAGAGGAATAGCTGGGTCAAATGGGACTTCTAATTCTAGTTCTTTGAGGAATCTCCATATTGATTTCCACAGTGGTTGCACCAGTCTGCACTCCCACCAACAATGGAGAAGGGTTCCTTTCTCCCCACAACCCCACCAGCATTTGTTATTGGTTGATTTCTTGATAGTAGCCATTCTTTCTGGGGTGAGGTGGAATCTCAGAGTTGTTTTCATCTGCATCTCTCAAATGACCAGTGATGATGAACATTTTTTCATATGTTTATTTGCTGCTTTTACTTCTTTGTCTGAGAAATGTCTGTTCATTTCAGATGCCCATTTTTGAATTAGGTCTTTATATTTGGGAGGTCTGATTTTTTGAGTTCTTTATATATTCTACATGTTACACCCAGTGAGAGAGAACCAACCAGAGACCGATATTAAATCCACACAGGAGTTTATTTCCAGCCGGGATCCAAGCCAAGCATCTGACTCAAGCCTTGGCTGGGGCTTGACAAACAAGTTTTATACACCTTTGAGGCCAACAGTTTCTAGGCCCCCCTATGGGATAGAACTAGTAAAGCAAGCAAAAGCTAGGGAAGTGGAACGTCCTGCTGTTAGAACATTTGTAAAACAATAGTTGATTAATTGTCATTTCTAAAGAGACTTTCTAAGGGGAGGAGGTTTCTAAGCTTCCTCCTTCTGAGTTCATCTAAAGGTCAGGCAGGTGGGCCAAGCAGCAATATGGAGTCTGTCTTGCTAACTAGGGTCTTTCATAGATAGTAGACCTTTGTCTGAGGAACAGCTGATAAAGTTTTTTTCCTACACTGTACGTTGTCTCCTAGCTCTGTTGGTGGTTTCTCTTGAAGTGCAGAAGCTTTTTATTTTATTTTTTTCTAAAATTCGTTTATTGGTACATATTAGGTATACAACACAATTACATTTCTCATCTTGTACCTTTACATGATGCATCTTGGTTCTTATTTTTTCCCCATTCCTAGCCCTCTGTTCACACCCTCCACCCTTCCCTATTTACAAAGACTTTATTTCAATTTTTTCCATTTCTTATCATTTTTCCTTTCCCTTCTTTCCTTTCCCCTGCCCCTCCCACTACCCCTACCCCTTTGGAGCTTTTCTTCCTATTTTGCATTATCGATTATTCATTCTAATCATTGGTACATTTTAGGTATACAATATAATGACATTCATCATTGGAGATTTGCACCTTTACATAGTCTCTCTTGGTTCTTATTTTTCACCCTTGCCCAGCCCTCCCTTCAGCCCCTGCATTCCTCCCTATTTACAAAGATTTTGTTCCTATTTTTCCATTTTCTCATATTAATCCCATTCCCTTCTATCCTTTCCCCTAGCCCTCCCACTTCCTTCCCCTTTGCCCCTTTTCTTCCTATTTCATATTACCTATTATACATTTTAGGCCTTATTTACACTTTCAGTTTCTCACACCAGAGAAACTATTCAGTATTTACACATGTGTGTCCTACTTATTTCACTTAAGAGTATCGCTGCAATGTACATCCACTTAGCTACAAATGTCTCTAATTTCTCATTTTTTATGGCTGAGTAGTACTCCATTTTATTAAAAAACCACATTTTCTTTATCCAGTCTCCAGTTGATGGGCATTTGGGCTGTTTCCAAGTTTTAGCTATCACAAACTGTGCTGCTATGAACATGGGCGCACATATATCATTGTGGTATGATTCTTTTAATTCTTTGGGGAAGATCCCCAGCAGTGGAATAGTGGGGTCAAATGGGACTTCCAGTCCTAGTTCTTTGAGGTATCTCCATACTGATTTCCACAGTGGTTGCACCAGTCTACACTCCCACCAGCAGTGGAGCAGGGTTCCTCTTTTGCCACAGCCCTGCCAGCATTTGTTATTGGTTGATTTCATGATAGCAGCCATTCTTTCTGGTGTGAGGTGGAATCTCAGTGTTGTTTTCATTTGCATCTCTCAAATGACCAGTGATGTTGAACATTTTTTCATGTGTTTCTTTGCTATTTCTACTTCCTTGCCTGAGAAATGTCTGTTCATTTCAGATGCCCATTTTTGGATTGGGTCTTTAAATTTGGGAGGTCTGATCTCTTTAAGTTCTTTATAGATTTGAAATAGTAGACCTTTGTCTGAGGAACAGCAGGTGAAGATTTTTTCCCACATTGTGGGTTGTCTCTTCACACTGCTGGTAGTTTCTCTTGCTGTGCAGAAGCCTTTTAATAAGAAGAGATCCCATTTGTTGATTGTTTGTGCTAGTTCACGAGCAACTGAGGTTTTGTTCATAAAATCTTTTCCTACACCGATGTCTTCAAGGGTTCTACCTAACCTCTGTTCCAACTGATTCAGAGTTTCTATTTTAAAATTTAGATCTTTAATCCATTTTGATTTTAGTTTAGTGCATGGTGAGAGATATAAGTCTAGTTTTAGTCTTTGTCAAGTTGAAGCCCAATTTTTCCAGGACCATTTATTAAAGAGGCTATCTTTCCTCCAGTGAGGGTGTTTGGCTCCTTTGTCGAAGATGAAATGGCTGAGTGTGTCTGGCATTGTTTCTGCATCTTCTACTCTGTTCCACTGGCCCTCAGGTCTGTTTCTTTGCCAGTACCATGCTGTTTTTATCACAGTAGCTTTGTAGTACAGTTGCAGGTTGGGGATTGTGATACCCTCTGCCATGTCTCTGTTACCTAGAATTGCTTTTACTATTCTGTGTCTCTTCTTGTTCCAAATGAATTTTTGGATTGTTTTCTCAAGGTCCATGAAGTATGCTGCTGGGATCTCAATTGGAATTGCATTAAATCTATATAGCAGTTTTGGAAGTATGGCCATTTTCACTATATTAATCCTTCCTACCCAGGAGCAGGGGATGTCTGTCCATTTTCTGATATCATCTTCAATCTCTCTCTTCAGATTGCTGTAGTTTTCAGAGAAGAAGTCTTTGATTTCTTTCGTTAGGTTGATTCCTAGGTATTTCAATTTTTTGGACGCTATTGTGAATGGAATTATTTGCCCTATTTCTCTCTCAGTGAGTCTGTCATTGGTGTAGAGGAAAACTATTGATTTTTGTGTGTTGACCTTGTAACCAGCTACTTGACTGAATTTGGTTATTAAGTCTAGAAGACTTGTGGTGGAGTTCTTGGGGTCTTCTATATAGAGTATGATGTCATCTGCAAATAATGACAATTTGACTTCTTCATTTCCTATCTTTATTCCTTTTATTTCTTTCTCTTGTCTAATTGCCATGGCTAATATTTCCAGAACTATATTGAACAAGAGTGGTGATAGTGGACATCCTTGTCTTGTTCCTGATTTTAGTGTGAAGGATTTCAGTTTTTGACCATTTAGTATGATGCTGGCTGTTGGTTTTTCATAGATGGCTTCTATCAGTTTGAGATAGAGACCATCTATTCCAATTTTTATAGAGTTTTTATCATAAATGCATGTTGGATTTTGTCAAATACTTTTTCTTTGTCTATGGAGAAAATCATATGGTTTTTGTCCTTGGCTCTATTAATATAGTGTATTACATTGATTGATTTGCGTATATTGAACCATCCCTGCATCCCTGGGATGAATCCCACTTGATCAGGGTGTATGATCTTCTTGATGATCTTCTGCATTCTGTTTGCCATTATCTTATTAAGGATTTTTGCATCTATGTTCATTAGTGAGATTGGCCTATAGTTCTCCTTTTCGGTTGCATCTTTCTCTGCTTTGGGGATCAAGGTGATGCTTGCTTCCAGGAAGGAATTTGGGAGTATTGCTTCCCTTTCAATTTCATTGAAGAGTTTAAACAGTAGTGGCAGTAGTTCCTCTCTAAATGTCTTGTAGAAATCAGCAGTGAAGCCATCAGGGCCTGGGCTTTTCTTAGTTGATAAGTTTTTAATTACATTTTCAATTTCATTGGTTGATAATGGGTTGTTTAGAATTTTTAGGTCTTCTTTGTTCAATTTTGGTAATTCACATGTATCTAGGAATCTGTCCATTTTGTCTGTGTTTTCCATCTTATTGGCATATAGGTTCTGGAAGTAGGTATTGATGATCCTCTGGATCTCTGCTGGGTCTGTTGTAATTTCACCCTTTTCATTCCTACTTGCATGGATTTGGGCCTTTTCTTTCCTTTTTCTGACAAGTTTGGCTAAGGGTTTGTCAATTTTGTTGATTGTTTCAAAGAACCAACTCTTGGCTTCATTGATTCTTTGTTTCGGTCTCTTAGTCTCCATTGCGTTGATTTCTCCTCTGATCTTTATAATTTCCTCCCTTGTATGAGCTTTGAGGTTGTCCTGCTCTTCTTTCTCTAGAAGCTTGAGGTTCAGCATCAGGTTGTTTAATTGGGCTCGTTCTGTTTTCCTAATATGCGTATTCACTGCTATGAATTTCCCTCGTAAGACTGCTTTCATTGTGTCCCATAGATTCCGATATGTTATATTGTCATTGTCATTTAATTGAAGGAACTGTCTGATTTCTTCTTTAATTTCCTCTCTGATCCATTGGTTATTCATAAGTGTGTTGTTCAATTTCCACGTGTTTATGACATTTTTCGAGTTTCTTTTGCTGTAGATCTCCAATTTCATCGCACTATGGTCTGATAAAATACAGGGCATAACTTCAATTCCTTTGCACTTGCTTAAACATGTTCTGTATGTGAGTATGTGGTCTATTTTGGAGAATGACCCATGTGCAGCTGAGAAGAATGTGTATTCTGATTTTGTGGGGTGGAAGACTCTGTAAACATCTGTTAAGTTCATTTGTTCAAGAGTTCAATTGAGTTCTAGTATTTCATTACTTATTTTTTGTCTAGTTGATCTATCTATTTTCATGTCTGTTAGCATTTGTTTTATATAGTTGGGTGCACTAGTGTTTGGTGCATAGATATTTATGATTGTCATCTCTTCCTCTTGGATTTTCTCTTTATGAGGATGTAGTGTCTTTCTTCATCTCTCTTAATCAGTGTTGGTTTGAAAACTACTTGATCTGCAAAGAGGATAGCTACTCCTGCTTTTTTTCAGGTTCCTGTCACATAGAGTATTGTTTTCCACCCTTTAACTTTCAGTCTATGAGTTTCCTTTTGAATTAAGTGTGTTTCTTGTATGCAGCATATTGTTGGATTTTTCTTCTTGACCCATTCTGCCAGTCTATTTCTTTTGACTGGTGAATTGAGACCATTAACATTGATGGTTATAACTGATATGTATTGACATCATTGCCATGAGTTTTTCTTTTTGTTGGGTTCTCCCCCTTTATATTTAATTTCTTGTCATGCCAGATGGGTTCATTCTGCTTTGCTTCCTGGGGTTGTGATCCTCAATGTCTGTTCCTAGGACATTGTGTAAAATTTTTTGGAGTGCTGGTTTGGTGTTCACGAAGTTCCTAAGGTGCTCTTTGTCATGAAAGTATCTTATTTCTCCATCAATTTTGAAAGATAGTTTTGCAGGGTACATCAATCTGGGTTGGAGGCTGTTTTCTTTTAGGGCTTAGAATATGTCACATCAAGCTCTTGCAGAAGCTTTTTAAAAAGATGAGATCCCAGTTGTTGATTCTTTGTGGTAGTTCCCATGCTGCTGAGGATTTGTTCATAGTTTTTTTCCTATGTTAATGTCTTTGAAAGTTCTACCTAACTTATCTTGCAGCAAGTTTAGTGTTTGTTTTAATGTTTAGATCTTTAATCCACTTGGACTTAATTTAGTGCATAGTGAAAGATAGGGGTCTAATTTTATTCTTTAGCAAATTGAAATCCAGTTTTTCCAACACCATTTATTAAAGAGTCTATTTTTCCTGCAGTGAGGATGGTTGGCTCCTTGATCAAAGATGAGCTAGCTGAGTATGTCTGGAGTTGTTTCTACACCTTCTAATCTATTCCACTGATCCTTGGGTCTGTTTCTTTGCCAATACCATGCTGTTTTTATCACAGTGACTTTGTAGTATAGTTTCAAGTTGGGGATTGTGATACCTCCATCATGTCTCTGTTGTCTAGAATTGCTTTTGCTCTTCTAGGTCTCTTCTGGTTCCAAATTAATTTTTGGATTGTTTTCTCTAGTTCTGTGAAATATGTTGTTGGAATTTCAATCAGAATTGCATTAAACCTATATACTAGTTTTGGAAGAATGGCCATTTTCACTATATCCAGGAACAAGAGATGTCTTTCCATTTTCTTATATCCTCCTCAATCTCCTTTTTCAAAATGCTATAGTTTTCAGTGTAGAGGTCTTTTGCTTCCTTTGTTAGATTGACTCCTAGATATTTCATTTTTTTGGATGCTATTGTAAAAGGAATTATTTCCCCAATTTCTCTCTCAGTGAGTCTGTTATTTGTGTACAAGAAGGCTATTGATTTTTGAATGTTTACTTTTTATCCAGCTACTCTACTGTATCTCTCAATTAAGTCTAGAAGTCTTTTGGTGCAGTTTTTTGGGCATTCTATGTAGAGTATCATATCATCTGCAAATAATGACAGTTAATTTCTTCCTTTCCTATCTTTATTGCTTTTATTTCTTTCTCTTGTCTATTTGCTGTGGCTAATGTTTCCAAATCTATATTGAATAGGAGTAGTGATAGTGGAATCCTTGTCCTGTTCCTGATTTTAGCGTGAAGGTTTTCAGTTTTTCACCTTTAGTATGATGTTGGCTGTTGGTTTTTCATAGATAGCCTTTATCAAGTTGAGATAAAAGCCATCTATTCCAATTTTCTGTAGGGTTTTAATCATGAATGGGTGTTGGATTTTGTCAAATGCTTTTTCTGCATCTATTGAGATGATCATATTGTTTTTGTCCTTGACTCTGTTAATATATATTACATATATTGATTTACAAATGTTGAGCCATCCTTTCATCCCTGGGATAAATCTGAATTGGTCAGGGTGTATGATCTTCTTGATGACCCACTGTATTCTGTTTACCAGTATCTTATTGAGGATTTTTGCATCTATTCATTATGGAGTTTGGCCTGTAGTTCTCTTTTTTGGTTAGGTCTTTTTTTTGCTTTGGAATCAAAGTAACACTTGCTTCCAGGAATTAATTTGGAAATATTGCTTCCTTTTCAATTTCACTGAAGAGTTTAAAGGGTACCGGCAATAGTTCTTCTCTAAATGTCTTGTAGAATTCAGCAGTGAAGCCATCAGCACTTGGGCTTTTCTTCTTTGGTAAATTTTTAATTATGTTTTCAATTTCACTGATTGAAATTGGGGTGTTTAGAATATTTATATCTTCTTCATTCAACTTTGGTAATTCATATGTATCTAGGAATCTGTCCCTTTCTTCTGTGTTTTCCATTTTATTAGAGTAAAGATTCTCAAAGTAGGTATTGATGATTCTTTGGATTTCTGCTGGATCTGTTGTGACTTCACCTTTTTCATTACTAATTGCATGGATTTGAGCTTTTTCTTTGATTTTTGATAAGGTTGGCTAGGGGTTTATCAATTTTATTTATTCTTTTGAAAAACCAACTCTTTGATTCATTGATTTTTTTGTATTGTTTTCTTAGTCTCCATTGCATTGATTTCTGCTCTGATCTTTATAATTTCCTCCCCGTGTGAGCTTTGGGTTTGTCTTGCTCTTCTTTTTCTTGGAGCTTAAGATTCAGCATTAGAGCTTGCTCTGTTTTCCTAGTGTAGGCATTTACTGCTATGAATTTGCCTCATAGAACTGCTTTCATTGTGTCTCATAAATTCCTATATGTTGTGCTGACATTATCATTAAGTTGTAAAAACTATCTTTCTTCTTTAATTTTCTCTGTGACCCATTGGTTGTTCAGGAGTATGTTATTCAATTTTCATGTGTTTGTGAAGTTCTTGTGGTTTTTTATGCTATTAATCTCCATTAAATGCACTATCATCTGATAATATACACAGGACAAGTTCAGTTCCTTAGCGTTTACTTAAACATGTTCTATGAACTAGTATGTGGTCTATTTTGGAGAATGACCCATGTGCAGCTGAAAAGAATGTATATTCTAATTTTGTGGGGTGGAACACTGTGTAGATGTCTGTTAAGTCCATTTGTTCAACAGCTTGGTTCAGTTCTAGTATTTTGTTGCTGATAATTTGTCTAGATGATCTATTTGCGACAGTGGGGTATTGAGGTCCCCCTCTACAATTATATTAGTATTTATTTGGTTTTCCATGTCCCTTAATATTTGTTTTGTATAGTTGGGGACATTAGTATTTGGTGCATATATATTTATGACTGTCATCTTTTCCTCCTGGATTGTTCGCTTTACAAGGATGTAGTGATCTTCTTTGTCTCTCTTAATTATTTTTGGTTTGAAATTTACTTTATCTGCAAATAAGATAGCTACCCTTGCTTTTTCTGGGTTCCTCTTTCATGGAGAACTATTTTCCATCCTTTTACTTTCAGTCTATAAGTTTCTTTTTGAAGTAGCTATGTTTCTTGTATACAGCATATTGTTGGATTTTCCTTCTTAATCCATTCTTCAAGTCTGTTTCTTTTGATGATTATAACTGGTATGTATTGACTTATTATTGTCATGTTATTTTCCTGTTGTTGGCTCTTTTATATTTTCCCCCTTCTCCCTTTAATTTCTTACCTTGCCTGATGAAATATTTTGGATTTGCTCTGTTGGGCCTCATGGAGTTGTGACCTTCATTGTCTTTTTCTAGGATATTTTAAAAAATTGTTTGACATGCTGGTTTGGAATTCATGAAGTTTCTCAGGTATTGTTTGTCATGGAAGTATCTTATTTCCGCATCAATTTTGAAAGATATTTTTGCAGGATACATCAGTCTAGGTTGAAGGTTGTTTTCTTTTAGGGCTTGAAATACCTCACTTCAGGCTCTCCTTGACTTGAGGGTTTGTGTTGAAAAGTCTGCTGTGATTCTGATGGGCTTTCCTTTGCATGTGATTTGTTTCTTTTCTCTAACTGCTTGTATTTTGTTCTTCTGTTGGGTTTCTGGGATCTTGATTATTATATGTCTAGGTGTAGATTTTTTTTGATCAGGGCTAGTTGGACTCCTATATGCCTCACTTATCTGTATGTCAAATTCTTTTCTCTGTTTGGGATGTTTTCTGTCATTAATTCTTTGAACAGTTTTTTTTTTATGTCATTTGTACTTTCTCCTGCTTTTTCATGGACTCCTATCAGTCTTATATTATTCTTTTTTGTGTCATCTAGGAGCTGTTGGATTGATTTCTCATGGTCCATTACTATTTTTAAGAGATCTCTCTTTTCATGGTCACTGACTGCCATCCTGTCTTCTATATCTGATATTTTGTCTTTAGATTGGCTCAGTCTGCTTTGTACATTTTCAGTAGAGTTTTTAATCTCCTGGATATCTGTTTGAATCTGTTTCATGGATTCAATTTCTTTTGTATGTTGGGCATTCATGGTTTCTGGTTCTTCCCTATGCTGGCATGCATGGCTTCCATCATGGTCCTGAACTCATCTATTTTTTTATCTTTTCATGTTCTAGAGTCTCTCATCATGCCTTTTATTCTGCTCACCATCTCTGCAGTTATCTGGGAAATCATTTCTGTTTTGAATTTTTCTAGAGTCTCTTTCATCTGTTTTGTTACTTCTTGTGCTATCAGTTCAGGGTGTCCAGGTGGTTGACTGTCAGACTTTTCCACCTCTTTTCACCCAGAATTTGCCTTTGGAGAGCTGGAAGACTGGGTTTGTTCCTTGCTTAAATGTTTTCTCATTTCTATTTTTGTTGTTGGTACTGTCCTTGGTTTAATTCCTGGGTTGATACTTCAGTATTGCTTATTGTAAGTATCTTTGTTGCTTGTATTTAGAACCCTTATGGAATGATTGCTTCTCAGAGGTGTCTTCCAGGTATAGCTGGTCTTCAAGTTTTGAATCTCTAATTACTCTGGGGCAATCTCATTGTCATTATACCAGGAAGGACAAGTGATTAGATTAATCACAACACCTTAGCCCAAGTGATACAATCGGCAACAACAATAGTATCAAGCACAGCTTAGAAAATGACAATTTGTGGTAAGTATTAATCTATCACCCTTAACCATGTGAATTAAATGAAAATTGAGGACTAGACCAAAATATGTTTATAGTGAACAAACTCTTCAATATAGCAATTTTACCCTTTGGGATGGAAACTTAGAAGGAATAAGGCCTTCTTTCTCTTGTTCACTTCTGTTCTATCTTCTGGAGCTCAGGACCATGGCCTCCATGATGCCCTGTGCCTCTGCAGTGTGGATCCAGGTACAGGCACAGCCAGGAGGCCAGACGTGGGAGGGGCACTGGGGTGGTACTGCAGGTGTCCCCACATCTCTGCTCCTCTCCAGTCCACCTGTGGCTGGGAGGCGCAGATGGGGGTGGGACAGTGCCAGAGGCTCCAGGCAGCTCTGCTCCTCACCAGTCCACTCCTGGCTGGGAGGTGTGGATCAAGCATCATGATTTTTGTTGATCAAGCCCAGTCAGGAAAGTGTAAATTTACCTGGGCATGGTGCCCGTTGTTGACTAAGCCCAATTATGAAAGTATAAATTTACCTAGTTTCTTCTATTAAGTTAGAGAATATAGTTAAAAATCCTTATAATTATACATATATCAAAACAGCATTTTTGTTTAACACAATTTTGGGAGTTGTTTTTGTGTGAATCACCCCATGATCATGCTTACTATATACGATGACAAGCATTGTCTTTCACCTGTACTGCGCTTATCCAAATTAAATTCATAGATCCACTTCTCAACTTACTTTGTTCAGGTTTGTTTCCTCCCCAAGACCTCAAGCTTCATGATAATAGATATCAAATATTTCATTCATTACTTAATACCTGTCAAAGTCATGCTAAATGTTTTCAGTAGATGTGCTAAATAATAAACAAATCTGAGAATGATGGGAGGACATATAAAATCATTCTTCTGCCTAAAATGACAAGTAACACTGGATAGTTTTTTGTTGCTTAGAACAATGGTCTCCATGGGGAAAGGGGTTGATGTTGCACCTTGAGATCAATGTGCACCTTCACCAATATCTGGACATTTTTTGGATGGCACACCCAGAGGATTTCACTGGCACATGGTAGCAGGGATGCTGCTATAAGTCATGGCACATACAGAGAAGCCTCCCATTGGTAGTTGTATGACTAGTGCACATGTAGAGAGTGTGGGTGCAGGCTTCTGTTTGAGAGACCTGATTTAGCCATGTGAAGAGCAGAGAAGTGAATGTAGGACACTGTGCTGTTTCTGCCCTCGAGCCCTTTTCTGAATTCTGATTTCAGGCCAGAGCACGAGAAACAAAGGAAAAAGCAACTCCTGTGAAGCTGAGCAGGGATGAAGGACCTCACACAGCTGGAGGGCAAAAATTGGGGTTCACTGTCACTGCCACAGAGTAAGGACCCCAGTAAACACCCCAGGATGTCACAAAGACTTCTGAGTAAGAGAAAAATCAGAAAAAGATGAGCCTTCCCCAAGATCTGAGATCTGAATGGGACACAGCACAATACCTGCTCTGCTTCTACTCTGCCAGGCTGAAGAAAATTAAATCCTGTCAGGAAGAAAACAGTACCACCAGACTCTCCATAATTTGCTTATGTAATTGCACATACTCAGTAAAAATAAGCAGACATTTCATGAGGGAGAAGTAAATGATTCAAACACTGGGTGGAAGAATGATCCTCACCTTATGTGGAACTAACAGACATGGATTTTTAAAAAGAAATTTCACTGGAAAATAGAAATCTAAAAGGAATAAATGGGAATTCTAGAACTGAAAAAATATATTACTGAAATAAAGAGCTCTGTTACAGTATAACAGCAGATTAGAAACTGGAAAAGAGGATTAGTGAGCAAAAGCAGGAAAGTAGAAAATACCCAGAGGACAACTCAGAGAACAAGTTTGGAAAATATAGAGGACAATGTGAATCTTAGGGGACATAAGGAAAACTTCTTAGTAAGCACAATATGATTTTAAAAGCACAGAGAAAAATGTGTAAAACAGAAGCAATATTTGAGAACTCACTTTACTCATAATTTTCAAACACTGATGAAGGCATGTAGACAAGCTGGATATAGAAGCTGGTCAAAAATGCTTGCTACTATTATGATGATTCTTGCATTAAAATTGTCAGCTAGGGCCAGGGATTTAGCTTGCTGGTTCTGCCACCTGTTCCACAAGGGCAAGGACCCGAGTTTGATCTCGGGTACAAAAAAAAAAAAAAAGAAATAAAATTGTCAGCTACTTTGTACACTTGAATTTTGCCCTGTGAGTAATAGAAACTGAACATTGGCTTTTTTGAATTCCCACCATATTTTTTGCAGCATACAGCTTTGCAATACTGATTAAAATCCATAAAATACGAACCATGACAAGCATTCTAAGAAAATGGCCATGACATGGCATCCATGCCCATGAAGTCTAATTGATTTCAGAAATATCAAATGACTGTGATGAGACAGAGTTTAGATGACAAATGTGGAATGTTTCCATGTCCATTAACAAATGCAGAGTAATTGGCAGGAGACAGAGGGGGAGATGGAGAGCTAAAAAGAAGGAGAAAGAACTGGAAAGAAAAGTTGATAGAGAAGATTCTCTGGGTCTCAGATAAAGGAAAAGAAAATGAAGTGGCTGGAATAGTACAAGAAGGTTGTTTAATTAGTCTCTAGATTTTCTTTAAAACTGGAACCAGTTATACTTTGGCTCTGAAATCTGAAAATATCCAAGCTAGCATTCCACTAAATAGGTGTCTGAAGTTCGTGCAAAAGAGGTCAGCAGATTCATAGTCCTTTCCAGGCCTGGAGGGGATGCATTAGCACATCATGGGAGTTTAGGAAGCTATGAGCATCTTTTTTCCATTGTGAGAACCTGGCCTTGTCATAGAAGATGAAGCCTCAAAGAGAGTCTGGATTTTCTCACATGGAACTAGGCTGATTATGCCTTGCTCTGGAATCTAGATTTAGCCTGAGAGAAAAGAGCAGGGAACCCCCATTTTCTGAGCTTAAGTATAGTGTCGTGCAAGAGTAGATCTCAAAAGAGAATTAAGAATCAGTTACTCAAATATCTAGGAAATTATGTATAGCAGCTCTCAAGTTTGTGGTACATGACATTTTTACTTGCTATAAAGTATTTCCAAATATTAATCATAGGATAAAATCTAAAGTGTTAGTAGAATGTAAAAGACTATGCACAACTTTGAAACTTTTCCTGGTCTTTTCCTGCCTTCCATCAATCCTTCTAAACCTGGCTCAAAATTCATATCCTCAGTGAATTTTTTCATACACCTCAGGATATATTCAATGCCTAGTGTCATTGTTGCCTTTACACTTTTATCATGTGTTCAGTTTGAAGTGCATCATATTGTTATCATTGTTTTTGATTGTCTCTTCTACTATAGGGAGACCACCCTACATGTGGGGTACGTGTACATCCTGTTTATTTGTGAACTTAGAAAACAATATTATAAATAGATGTCCAATTAAACAAAAACTAACATAAATGTAGAAAGCATGAGTCAGTGGACTGTCATTGCAATTAGGGATGTCCTAGAGAACTTACCCCAACCACTATGAATATTAGAATTCTTGAAATGCTTCTGTTTTCTTAAAGTAAATACTTAAAGTATTTAAGTAAAACACTTAAAGTATTTAAAGTAAAATCTTAAAGTAAATACTCTCAAATTTCATTATTTTTACCTTTTTGAAGAGATTATTGTATGTACAGATCTCTTACATTTTCAATTTGCCAAGAACTACTTTCAGAAATTAACAAATTTTTACTTTATTAATTTTTGCTGCATTTTATCAAATATTTATAAAACTGTGTTTTCAGTCTGTTAAAATAATGCTTAATTATATCAGTTTTTGTACCTTTTAAAATTAAAATTGAAATGGATATAGGACAAGGCATGGAGAATATATTTGATTACTATTGGATATTCAGTTTAGAGAAACTTCTCCCCTCAGGAAATTGAAAACTCTTCTGTGTTATGCAATTGAGAATGACAGAACTTCTGCACAAGCACATAGAAGCGCCTTGAGCAGGTGCTCACCTCCTCATTCAGCTCTGAGCCTCTGCTTCCAGAATGTGAAGGGGTCCTTTATAAACACTCCCTACTTGCCTGAGCCCCAGATGATTTTCTATGTGGAGTTTGGATTTCAGGCTGTACCGACTGTGTGGAGAAACCTCCAGGTTGTGACTTCCATTCTTCATTTCAAGCAGCTTCACTCAGCAACAAATTTTCTAATTGCTGTAATGCCCTTCAGCATGGTCAGGTCTGTGGAGTGCTGCTGGTAATTTGGAGCTAAGTTTTGTACCCTTCACAACTGCTGTGATGTGGCCTTTTGCTACGCTTCTCTCTTCCACCTGTGCTTCATCTCCATGGACAGGTACATGGCTATTACAGACCCCTTGGCCTACTCCACCAAGTTCATGGTGTCTGTGTCAGGCATTTCCATCAGTGTCTCCTTGATCCTGCCCCTGTGTATAGTGACATCATGTTCTGCACAGGTGTCTATGATGATGGGCCGGAGGAATTAGCCAGTGCCCTCAACTGCATAGGAGATTATCATCTTATCAAAAAATGGATTGGATTTTGGTAAATTTTTATTGGATTTGGATTTTGGCAGATTTTTCTATTGTTTTCCATACTTACACTTTGTATGATAATTTAATACAGTAATATTTTCTGGTCACTAAAAACAGGCTAAAATGATTAAAAGTTTTAGAAGCAAAATAGAATTATGAATTACTTCAAAAACTTATGAAGATTGGGCCAGGGATTTAGCTCAGTGGTTCTGGCGCCTGCCTTGCAAGAGCAAGGTCCTGAGTTCGATCCCCGGTACAAAAAAAAAACTTATGAAAATGAAGGTGGTCAGGACAGAGAGAAGAGCATCTAAAATCCTGGGGTTTACAGTGTTAGTATTTTTATTTCATTGTTATTGTTATTCTATATTATAATGTTAAGTGAAGTAAATCACACACACACAAGGTTAAATATCACATGGTTTCTCTTATATGAGAAACACAAAATATAAATAAAGTGCCAAATACAAGATAGAAAATATGAAGTAAGGAGATAGATCTTTTGCAAATGGGAAGATGATCAAGAGATGGATGGAGTTGGGAGAGAGAGAAGAGAAATGGGGACATAAAAAACTGAGAAGAGTTATGTACATGTACTATCCCCACAAGAAATGCAATCATTTTGGAATACAATATGAGAATACTGAAATGCTCAATAGGTTGAAAAGGGTATAAACACCAAAACATAAGCAAACACAAAGACAAATTACAGAGAAAAAGAACCTAACTAAAGAAATCTCCACAATAGTAACAGAATTTCTCTACCCTGAGTTATCTCCAACCTATAGTGCAAAAGCAATATAAATATGAGAAAGTAAGGCAACATGATGCTACTCCAAGCCCCTAATTCCTTAAAAGCTGATCTCACAGACACTAATGCAGAGAAAGCTACAGGAAAAGAATTCAAAAAACAAACGGTCAGAATTTTTGAAGAGATAGAAGAAGGAACATAAAAGAAATGCATAAGATGTTAACAATCTCAAAGAAGATTTAACTAAACAGGTACAGGAACTTACCAATAAAATATTCGATTAACTGAAAGAAGAAAAAAGCAATAACCCAAATGATTTAAATAAGACACTCTAAGCTATGAATAACAATTTCTAAAAGAATTAGAAAGTATTAAAACAAAGCAAGCAGATAGATGTAAAAAATTTAATTAAAAGCATAGGTAGCAGAATTGACCACTGTGAGGACAGGGTTACAGAAACGGAAGGCACAATGGATGCAGTAGAACACAAACTTAATGGTACAACACAAGCTGGATGAAACAGCTACTAGATAACTCAAAAATCAAAGATGTAACTCAGAATTATAGAAATAAAGGAAAAATTAGAAGATGACTCAAAAGATATAAAAAGTTATTCACTGAAATCATAGAAAATTTTCCAAATCTACAGAATGACTTCAATATTTGAGTACAGAGGCATTTAGAATCCCAAATAGTCATGATCAGAAAAGAAATGCTCCATGATACGCCTAATCAATATTTCAGAAATTCAACAAAAGGAGAGAATATTAAAAGCTGTTAGACAAGTAATTGATAAGGGCAAGCCCATCCAAATAACTACATATTTCTCAGCATTAACCTTAAAGGCAGAGTCTTGAGAGTTTTCAAGGCCTAAGAGAAAACAATTATTGATTCCAACTTCTATATCCTACAAAATTACCCTTCAAAACCGATGGAGAAATAAAGACTTTCCCTGACAAAGAAATCCTAGAGAAACACATACCACTAAAACAGCATTGCAAAATATACTTAAGGGAATCCTACACAAGGACTGGGAGCCTCAGCATCAAAAAGTCTAAGAGAAGTATACATGTAAATGGCAGAGTAGTTAAACAAAAGGAAAAAAAAGGAATCAGCACTTGAGAAGTAATGCAACAGAATTCAATATAAACCTTATGATGATTCCACTGCTCCCAGCGCAGAGAGAAGGTGAGCCAATTCTAGTGCCCAGGAGGAGGATCCCAAGCCACCATTCCACCACTTCCAGGGCAGAGGAGGTGAGCCACGTGGGCAGCAGCAGCAGTCCCCTCCCCATGGAAATGAGAAGACATGTAAACAGGCCTCAAAAACAGACTTCCAGATCACCTACAGCAACCCCAAAGGGAAATGAGATGGAACAAGCTGATACTCAACCACCTGGACTCCCTGAACTGGCAACAAAAGAGGATCTGGAAAAAATGAAATCAGAAATAATTTCTCAGACAAGAACAGAGATTGCACCCATAGTGCAAGATGTGATCAATAAATCTAGAGAGGAAGCAGATTAAAAAATAGAGGAGCTGAGGAACATGATAGAGTCCCAACATAGGAGACAAATGAAATCCATAAAACAGATACAGATTTCCAGGAGATTAAAAATTCCATTGAAAGTCTATGCAGCAGAATGAACCAATGTGAAGACAGAATTTCAGATATATAAGATAAGATTGCAATTAGTGACTAGGAAAAGAAAAATTGCTTTAAAATTGTAAGGGACCACAAGAAATCAATCCAGCAGCTGCTAGACAATGCAAAGAAGAATAACATAAAACTGATTGGAGTCCATGAAGAAACAGGAGAGAGTACAGATGATATAAAAAACCTGTTCACAGAAGTGATGGCAGAAAACTTCCCAAGCAGGGGAAAAGAACTTCAAATACAGAGAAGTGAGGCATATAGGACTCCAATTAACCTTGATAAAAAAAAATGTAAACATAGGCATATAATAGTTAGAATCCCGGAAACCCAAGAGAAGAACAAAATTCTACAAGCAGTGAGAGAAAAGGAACAAATCACATACAAAGGAAAGCCCATCAGAATCACAGCAGACTTCTCAGTGCAAAACCTCAAGGCAAGAAGAGCTTGGATGCCCTAAAGGAAAAGAGCCTCCAACCCAGATTGATGTACCCTGCAAAACTATGTTTCAAAATTGATGGAGAAATAAGATACTTTCATGACAAAGAGCACCTTAGGAACCTCATGAATACCAAACTGGCACTCCAAAAAATTGTGGACAATTTCCTAGGAAAAGACAATGAGGATCACAACCCTAGGAAGCCCAGCAGAATGAATCCATTGGGTGTGACAAATTAAATGCAAAAGGGGAGACTCCAACAAAAAGAAAAAGTCATGACAAGGCTTTTAAAACTTGTAACTTCATCTCCCTAATGAGTATATAATTCAATCTTGTTATTGTACTGATTAGCATTTTTCTGATTCTAGTGTTGCAAACCTTTCCTTGTGCTGTACTGGCTATTTATCATCTTCTTGTGTCTACTTTTTAATTGGGTTGTCTATTAATGAGCTGTAAGAGTTCCTTATATATTCTGGTCATAGGTTATATGCATTGTAAATATGGTCTGTTTAAGGACTACTTTTCATTTTAACAATGGCATTTAAAGTTCTAAATTTTGATGGAATCTCATTTATCAATTTTTTTCTTTTATACTTCATGTTTTTATATCCTAGGGAGTTCTTGCCTACCCTAAATTCATAAACATTTTCCCTTATAATTTCTTCTTAGAGTTTTCTAGTTTTAGTCTTTCGTATTTAGGTTCACAGATCCTTTCAAGTTATTTTTATGTATGGAAATAAAGGGTTGAGGTTAATTTTTTATATACGGATACCAGGTGTTCTAGTGCCATTTGCTGAAAACACTATCTTTTCCTCTGCCCTTGAATTGAGTTTATATTCTATAAAATGCTAATGTTAAGTAATTTTTCAAAACTCAGTGGACCATATATGTGCGGTTCTATTTCTAGATTCTCTGCTTTATTCCAATGATCTATATATCTCTCCTTACACCAACACAGCCTTGATTACTGTAGCTTTAGAGGAAGTCTTAAACTTAGGTACTAAATGTCTTCCAACACTGTTTTGATTTTTTGTTTTCTTTTCATATTTCTAGGTCCTTTGTACTCCTACACATCTTTTCAATTTCAATATCCAATTCTTCATTTACAGCAAGTATACATGGACCTGAATTTGTATATATACCTTGTGTTTTCTAATCCTGCTAAATTCAAATACAAGTTCTAGGGACTCCTAGAGATTTCTTGGTATTTTCTCTATAGATGATCATTTCATTTACATATAAAGATTTTGCTTCTACCTTGCCTATCCTATCCTAATTGTGTCATTTTATTGTCAGACTATTTTGGTTTGAGCCTATGTTTCAAAGTTTAATGGACAGATGAAGAGTAGGCATATCTGCCCTTGTTTCCCACCTTAGGGAGAAAGCATTGTATCTTCTCCATTCATATAAGGTGTTTTTGCTGAAAGTATGGAGTACATGTCTTTGATCTGTTGAGAAGGTTCTGTTCTATTACTAGTCTCCTGATAGCTTCTACCATGAACAGCTGTAGAATTTAGTCCAATACTTTTTCTCCAATTGGTGACAGGATCATATGGCTTTTTCCTTTTTTCTGTTAAAATGATGACTTTTGGGGGTGGATCTTCCAATGCTGAACCAACACTGCCATCCCTATCATAAAACCACTCTCTTAATTGTTTGATATAATTTATCAGTTAAATTGTTTATGAGCCCGCTGTTGTCATATAGGTAGGTTTTCAAGCTAGGAATATACTTTCTTTAATAGGTGCTATTCAAATTTTATATTTCCTCCAGAGTTAGTTTCATTAATTTGTCTTCCAAGGTACTTCTTAGAAGTTGTCAAATTTATTTCAAAATAGATTTTTGTAATATGCTTTCTATATCCTTTTAAATTCTGTAAAATGTGTGGTAATGTCTCCTGGATCTTGATATTGTAATTTTTAAAATGTATAATTAATATTGTGTAACAGGAAGAAAAGGTCTAAAGAAGCAAGGGAAGTGCGAGGGGTAGGGGAAAGGAAAGAAGGGAAAAGAAAAAATATGAGAAAAGGAAAAAGATGGAAACAAAGTCTTTGCAAATAGGGAAGGGTGGAGGGGGTGTAGGGAGGCCAGGGGAAGGGGAAAAAAATAAGAACTAAGATACTCATATAGTGGTACACGATCACAATGATGAATGTAACTGTATTTTATACATAAAATGTACCAATAAACTTAATGGGGGGAACCTTATGATTATAATAACTCTTAGTGACAATTACCTCAACTAACCAATCAAAAGACAGAGCCTGGTTGAATGTATCAAAAAACAGAATGCAACACATATTGCCTACGGAAGTCATGCTTCATCCAAGAGGAAGTCCATACACTGAACATGGAAGTTTAGAAATGGATAGTCATTCAACCAGAGCCCCAAAACAAGCAGAAGAAGTGGCCCTATTTTTGACAGTAATGACTTCTAGCCAAAACTGGTCAGAAGGTGCAAAGATGCCCACTGCATACTGGTAAAAGAAACAATTCAACATAAGATAAAAGTTATAAATATCCAAAAATATTATAAATATCTACTCACTGAATGTTAGTGCACCCAGTTTCATAAAACAAAATCTACTAGACATAAAAGGACAGGTCGGGCCCAGGATTTAGCTCAGTGGTTCCAGCGCCTGCCACACAAGCGCAAGGTCCCGAGTTCGATCCCCGGTACCAAAAAAAATAAAGGACAGGTAGATACTAATGCAGTCATAGTGGAGTACCCCAACATCACCCTCTCACAATGAGACAAATTAGAGAAAAACAAGGAAAAGAAATGAAAGCAGTTCTCGGAGGGAAAGTTACAGCTGTAAATGCACACGTAAAAAGAATAGAACAATCCAGAACAAGTAGCTGAATGATGATTCTCAGAGTCCTAGAAAGACTAGAGCAATTCAAATCTGAAACAAATAGAAGGAAATAAAGAAAGATCAAAAAAGAAATTAATTACGACGAAAAAGACAATACAAAGGATCAATAATGAATCAAAAATTTCTTTGATACGATGGGAAGGGGACAAGCACATGTGGAATATGGAAAGGAGTGAAGGAAAGGGAAAGTAAGAGAATAAAGATGTGTTATATGTTTGAACAATTCCCCATAATGAATGTGTTTATTATGTATCAAAAATACACTAAATTATTTTTTAAAAAAATCAGCGCTAGTAGGGAAGAAGTGCTTATCAGAAAGAGATTTAGAGAGAACATGAGAATCATTAATATTCATCTCACAAACATGAAAAAGGTAATGAGCAGTAATTAATCAGTATGCTTTTAAATTCTAAGCAAATGTTTGTCAGGACACATACTATTTCCATTTCTATTATGGAAAAACACCAAATGTTATCAGCAAATTAGAAGGACATATATTTAGTTTTGGCATAAACAAAACAGCTATTTAAAGTGCTTCACTTGCCTCACCTTGCACAATGGGATTCAATCTTAGTGATATTAGACATATGGAATCATTAAGCTGACTTCCTGAGGGGAAGGATGATTAGGACATTATGCTGTCTTTGTTTAATTAGGATAAGAAACCTAATAAAAGGTGACACTCAGACTTGCATCAGAAAATACACCATTCCTTTTATTGAAAAGCACTGCTTAGATATAAAGACATAGGTAAGAGAAATTTTTTTAAACAAAAATAAATAGCATTTATGTTACAATGAAAGTTGATTACCTGTGTATTAGGAAGGAAATAATTATATCAGATGAGGACATGAATCCGTTTCTAAATATGGAAATAAGGTATAAATAAAAAGAAATACATTATTGACATACTTGAGATTATTGACTGTTTTATATTTTTTGAGGATTTTTGAAGAAAACTACACACTTGGGCATAGAAGATGACCATATTCTCATGTTTCCAATGAGAATCATGAGTGGTGGTGAAGCAACCCCTCCTGCAGCTGTCCAAATGTGCTATGAGAACTGGAATGGATCCTGTGTCAAAGCTCCCTACTCCCCAGGCCCCCGCCTGGTTCTGTACCTGGTGTTTGGCTCTGGGGCTGTGCTGGCTGTCTTTGGAAACCTGCTGGTGATGACTTCAATCCTGCACTTCAAGCAGCTCCACTCCCCAGCCAATTTTCTGGTCGCCTCTCTGGCCTGTGCTGACTTCTTGGTGGGGACGACTGTGATGCCCTTCAGCATGGTCAGGTCTGTGGAGAGCTGCTGGTATTTTGGGGACGCTTACTGTAAATTCCACTCCTGTTTTGATGGCTCCTTCTGTTATTCTTCTATCTTCCACTTGTGCTTTATCTCCATTGATAGATACATCGCTGTCACTGACCCTCTGGTCTATCCAACCAGGTTCACTGTTTCTGTATCTGGAAAATGTGTTGCTTTTTCCTGGCTGCTTGCTGTTGTCTACAGCTTTTTGCTTTTTTATACAGGGGTAACTGAAGCTGGGCTGGAGGAAGTAATAAGTGCCCTCACCTGTGTGGGAGGCTGTCAGGCGGGAGTTAATAAAAACTGGGTCTTGATCAACTTTCTATTATTTTTCATCCCTGCACTTGTGATGATATCTGTTTACTCCAAGATTTTCCTCATAGCTAAGCAACAGGCTAGGAAAATTGAAAGTCTGAGCAATAAGACTGCAAAATCATCAGACAGCTACAAAGACAGGGTGGCCAAGAGGGAGAGAAAAGCAGCAACAACCCTGGGAATCGCAGTGATAGCATTTCTGATTTCATGGTTGCCATACTTCATCGATTCCATCATCGATGCCTTCCTGGGTTTCATCACACCCACATATGTGTATGAGATATTAGTTTGGATCGCTTACTACAACTCAGCAATGAATCCTTTGATTTATGCTTTCTTTTACCCTTTGTTTCGAAAAGCCATCAAACTAATTGTTACAGGCCAAGTGTTCAGAGAGAATTCCTCAGCAACAAACCTGTTTTCTGAGTAGGTTCTTGTTTTTGTTTGGGGGAATTGGAAAGAGATTCACACTAGACATACTAGAGGGAAAGTAAATTATCATTGATGTTGAAGATCTCTTAATATAAAATAATTTAGTATCCTTCCACTTTCCCCCAAGGGAAAACCAGGCCAAATTAAGGTGTAGTATTTTGGGTAAATATAGCATTAAAATCCAAATTTAATGGGAAGTCATAATTTTGGAGTCAAGTCTTCCATTTATCACTGTGATCTTGGGCTACTTAGGTTTCTCTGAGCTTATATGTCAGGTGAATAACCCTTTCCTGGTAGTATCACTGAGAATATTTAACATTATATATATATATATATATATATATATATATATATATATATATATGAATTACAGAAGAATATTTTAAATTCTGATTCTTATATTAGTTTTTATAAGTTGAATTCTGGATATATGCTTTCTATTATAGCATTGTCTTAATAAAATATAAATTAACAAAAGAATCTTAGAGATGTGATTGTTCTTTGTTCAGAGGGGCCATTTAGAAAGGCTGCATTGAAGTGTGTCAGATTTGTGTATTGCACAATATGATCAGAGGGTCTGGAAAAATAAATCAGGTGGTATATCTATTAATTAATATTTGTGCTATTATTTACATTGAAAAAGAAAACTGGTGTCATAAATAAAAATATTCACCATTCATACTAGCTTTTGGCTAATAACTGCACTCCCTAGAATATTGCATGAATTTAACAAACTTTAAAAATTATTGTATGTTTAAATTAGGAATTTTAAGTTTTTCTCTTATGATTTAACCTTATTTCTAAATTAATTTATTACTCAATTAATTTGGAATTGCTCTAAACATTTATAGAAGTTTTCAAAGATATGAGTGAAAGCATACATCTAAATACATGCAAAGGAAGAAAGAACTCCACCCTTAAAGCTAATATCAAAGCTAACATCCAGGGTGGAAAATACAATCATTCACACAATTCAAAGCAACTGAACTGGTTATGTAATTCACAACATATTACACACCCCAGGTAATTAGTAAAGAATTGCTCATTGTATTCAGATTTCAGGGCAGGATGTTTCATGCACAGCAGGAATAAGCTGCTGAGTTCTCTTCTGGATTAGTCTCTCTTGGACACCAAATTTTATTTATGTTTTTATTTTTTGATATTTTTCCTTTTATATTAGGCTTTTACTTGTCCGGGTACACATTTGTGGTATGGGATGGCCCCTTCCTCACGGGGAGTTGCTTCACACACAGGACTCATCTTTATTCTTTTCTTAATCTCCTTTTGCTCCTCTCCATCTCCCCACCCCTGTCTCTTGGCTCCTCTCTCTTTTGCAGAAGCTCTTTCTCCCTATTTCCTAGCATCTATCTTTTATTTTTGGCATTATGTATATTTTAGATTTCTCATACAAAAAAAACACACTTCAGACAGACATCAAATTTTAAAAATCAGCATCACATCTTTGGGAAAGGCACAAATACGCAAATAAATGTTCTTGCTATTTTCTATTTAGATACACAATAGTCTTTATTATAAGCACATGATTTCTTCTAATGTTAAGTGCTTTAAATCGGTAAAGCTATATTTATATTCTCTACTCTTTCTGATTTTACTTGATTGGGAGAAACTGTCTGTGTTTATGTGATTTATAGGTAATTAAGTTCACCCTGCATGCCTTAGTATAATTTACTCATGATTCTTCAGCTCCCACACTGAATATTGTGAATTTTTATTGATTCTAGTGGTTTCAATATAAATAACTTTTCCTAAAGTAAATTAATAGAAAAAATACATATACATTGAGTATGTCCAATGTTCTTTTGTTTATATTTGTTTTCTAGGCATATTTATTACTTATTTTCCCAATAAATACTGTTAAATAAAAATAATCTTTTCTAATTCTATTTTTAAGCTATCAAATATCAAATGTCTTCATTTTAATACAGAGATGTTGAAGATATCTGATGAATATTATAAAGTTTCTCTCTGGATTGAAAAACTACTTTGAACATCTAGTTCAATATACTTACAATAGTCTTTGTGTTTTCTAACCTTTCAAATATATTATAAAACCATTTAATTTTACCATATCTCTTCCAAGATCAATACACTGTTCTATTTTTATGTCTTTAAAAACTTTCATTATGACTGAGAAAAATACTACTGTTCTCATTATTCTCTGGCAACTGCGTTGAGCTCTGTCTAGAATGTGAGCTTTCATTTCAGCGAACATAAATTGGGATTCTAGTAGTCACTCTATGAGTTCTGGAAACAGAAGGATAGAACAAAAAAGGAATTTAAACCTTGTAACGATTATATATAAATATATATATAGAATATTTATTCTGTATATTGGATTGCTTTACTTATGATAACTCATTTAATCTTTACAACAACTTGTTAAGTAGGCAATAGTGTTCCTTTTACTGAGAAAAACTGAGGTATAAAGAGGTGAATTCTCACATCCAAGGTCACATATTCAGTAATCACAAGTGAATATTCACACCTCAGAGTTGAGAGTGAGAGAGATTCCCCCTAAATGTCCTCCACCTTGAAAGAGAAGATGCCCAGGCACTGCACATAACTTGCTTAGAGGTTTTTTGAGCATGAAGTTTTTATAAACATTACTACACAGGAACAATATGATTGTTGTAAAGAAAATTATAAATAGTGCTCTACAGACAGACATAAACATAGGAGGAAATAACTGGTTAGTTACAACTTTTGTTTTGCTCTGTGGTGAGGGCTGAACCCAGGGCCTTCCCACAGAGCTATATCCCCAGTACTGTTTTTTAATTTTCATTGTGAGACAGAGTCTTGCTAAGTCACTAAATTACCCAGGCTGAGCTCCAACTTGCAATCATTCTGATTCAGCCTCTCAGAATACTGGGATTATAGGCTGTCATTCATTTCTCTTCATTTTAAAATGTTTTAAAAATGTTTTTATTGTACAAGTTTTTTCACCTAAGACTCAAAGGAGGACATTTTAACTACGGAGGCAAGACTGGTCCACTCCTCAAACTGAAGTGTGATCTTGCTGTTCTACACTGTCTGATCATTTGGCTCCTTTGCACCTCTTCTCCACCACACGACTGGCACATTCACATCCCTTTATTCTCCTTAGTATTGTGATGGTACTAATTGAATTTTAACTGTTTTCTCATGAAAACAAATTCATTGTTTTAAAAAACACGTGATTGTTTATGAATTGTAAATGCTTTTAGTAGCTAATGTATTTAAAACTACCTTAAAATTTTTATTTTTCCATGTACCAAAGTTTAAAAGAAAAAAAACATGTGAATGTATTGTTATGTAGTGTCCCTCTTTTTGGGAACCATATCATCCATCCTATCATATTTTGATTCAGATGTTTTGCATATGTATTTTCTTTATAAAAACTATTCCTTCAAGATGTCCTTTCTCTTTTATCTTTAAAATCAGGAACAAGACAAGCACATCCATTATCATCACTCCTGTCCAATACAGTACTTAAAACATTAGCCAGAGCAATCAAGCAAGATAAAGAAATAAAATCCATAATGAGGAAAAGTAAGAAGTCAAATCATCATGATTTTCTACACTGAAGACTCAAAGGCCTCCAGCAAAAGGATTCTAGATTTAGCAGCCAAATTCAGCAATATAACAGGATATAAATCAACACATTAAAATCAAGAGCAAGGACAAATGGAATTTCTAGTTTCTGTTTTTTGAGGAATCTCCTTACTGATTTCCATAGTGGTTTTACTAGTTTACATTCTCACCAACAATGGAGAGGGGTTCCTTTTAAAGACATCATGTAACAGTGATACATGAGAGATAGGGATGTAGCTCAGCAGCACAGGGCCTGCCTGGCAACCATGAGGTCCCTAGTTCAATCCCTGGTATCAAAAAACAAAACAAAACAGCAATACATGTATACACATCACATGTTTATAGCAGCACAATGCATAATATCTAAATCTGGAAGCTGTCTATATGTCCATCAACAAATGAATAAAGAAAATATACTATTTACACACAATGGAGCACTACTCTGCCACAAAGAAATATGAACTTAAGTGATTTGTAGGAAAATGGATGTGGCTGGAGACCATAATGTTAGTGAAATAAATCAGACACACAAGCATAAATATCACATGGTTCCTCTGATATAAGAAACCCAAAATATAAATAAAGAGCAAAATTAAAAGGTAGATAATAGGAAGTAGGGGGATAGATCTTTCTCAAAGAGGAAGGGGATTAATAAATGGAGGGGGTAGATGGAGGGAAGGGAAAGAGAATGAAGAAATGAATTAAGATGTGTTATATACATGAACCAACTCCACAAAAAGAATAGAAACCTAGGTACTGCCGACATGTATAGAAAAAAAGGGGATGAAGAGATGGATGGAGGCCCAGGAAGGAAGAGAAGGGAGAGGGGATGAGAAAGTTAAGATGTGTTACGTACCTGTATCAACGTAAAAATCACGTACTATAAGCATACTAATAAAAATCAATAGCATCACTGTACATCAGTAATGAAGTCACTGTAAAAAAAAACTAGTAAAAGAATATCACTCACAATACCATCAAGAAAAATTAAATACTTAGGAATTAACCTATCCAAGAAAGCAAATGACCTCCACAACAATAACTATGGTAATCTGAAAAAGGAGAATGAGGCGGACGTCAGAAAATGGAAATATAATCCCTGGTCCTAGATAGGCAGATGAAAAATAGATAAATGGGAATATTTCCAAAATTAATAGGTAGATTTAATGAAATCTGAATTAAAATACCAAAAGTATTCTTTACAGAACTAGAGAAAGTAATCCTAAATGTGTATGGAAGGAGAAGAAACATAGAGTATCAAAATCAATCCTGGGCAACAAGAGCAAAACAGGAATCATCTCAATCCCAAATTGGAAACAATATCACAAAGTTACAATGATAAAATTAGCACATTGCCGCAGACATATAGATCAATGGAAGAGAGTAGAGGAAGTAGAAAAAACTCGGGAAATTTTAGCCATCTTATTTTTGATGAATGGTCCCATACACTGGGGAAATATAGCCCCTTTAACAAATGGTACTTGCAAAACTGGCTATCCACATGCCAAAGATTGAATCTAGATGCTTATATCTCACCATCTACAAAACTAAAATCAAAATGGAACAAAGATCTAAATGTTCAAACAGAAACAATCTGCACAAAGAAAAGCAGATAAAACTCTTGAAGATATAGATGTAGGCAAGGACTTTCTCAACAGAAACCCAGTGGCACAAGAAATAGCACCAAAAATCAACAAATGGGATCATATCAAATTAAAAAGCTTCTACATAGCCAAGGAAACAACCAACAGTGAAAAGACAACTTACAGAAAGGGAAAAAAATTTTGCCAGCTACTCCTCAAACAGAGGACTAATCTCTAGAATATACAAAAATCTCAATAAAATCAGACACCCCAAAATAAGACCCAATTAAAATGAGCAACTGACTTAAGGTCCTGAGTTTGATCCCTGGTACCAAAGGAAAAAAAAAAAAACCAAGAAAGAAAGAAAAAGAAACTAGAAACATTTATAGCTAAGTGGATGTATATTGAAGCCACACTCTTAAGTGAAATACATAGGACACACATGTGCAAATACCAAATAGTTTCTCTGGTGTGAAAAACTAAAAGTATAAATAAGGATCAAAATATATAATTGATATTGTGAAAGAGGAATAAAAAGTCTAAAGGAGTAGGGGAAGTGGGAGGGGTAGGGGAAAGGAAAGAAGGGAAAAGAAAAAATATGAGAAAAGAAAAAAATGGAAACAAAGTCTTTGTAAACTGGGAAGGGTGGAGGGGGTGAGAGGAGGGCAGGGGAATGGGGAAAAAATAAGAACCAAGATGCATCCTGTACAGGTACAAGATCCCAGTGATGAATGTAACTGTATTGTATACCTAAAATGTACCAATATACTTAATGGAAAAAAATGAGCAACTGAAATGAATAGACACTTCTCAGAAGAAGAGAATAAATATATGAAAGGCCAATAAATATATGGAAAAATGGTCACTATCACTGGTCATTAGAGACATGCAAATAAATCAATCAATAAATAGCACTGTGATTTCATACACTCCAGAATGAATGACTATCATTAAGAAATCAAATGATAACAAATGTTAGAAAGGCTGGAATGAAAAAGAAACACTTCTATACTGTTGGTGGGAATGTAGACTAGTACAACCTTTATGAAAATCAGTATGGAGACTCCTCAAGAAAAAAAAACAACTAGAAATTCCATTTGACCTAGCTATTCCCCTTCTAGATATCTTCCCAAAAGAGTTAAAGACATCATATTGTAGCAACACATGAATATCTATATTCACAGCAGCACAACTCTAAATAATGGAAGTGATCTATATGTCCATCAAGAGATGAATGGATAAAGAAATGTGGTATTTTTACACAGTAGAGTACTATGCTGCCATAAAGAATGATAAATTTGAGTGATTTGTAGGTAAGTAGATGCACCTTGAGACCATAATGTTAAGTGAAATAAATCAGACACACAAGTTTAAATAATACATGGTTTCTCTTATTTGATAAACACAAAATATAAATGAAGAACAAAATAAAAGATAGATAATAGGAATTAGAGAGATAGATCTTTCATAAACAAGAAAGTGATAAAGGGATGGAGTAGGGAGGGGCTGGAGGGAAAGGGGATGAAATAGATCTGAGGTGTGTTATGTGCATGTACCAAGTCTTCACAAGGAATGCAATCATTATGAAATACAACGTGTACTAATATAAAATAACAACTGAACAAATATTAAAAAGAATAGGTTGGAAAGGGGTGTAAATCAAAATATAAGCAACACAAGGACACATTACAGGGAAACAATCTAACCAAGAGATCTCTACAATAGTGACAGAGTTTCTCTACCCTACCTTAATAGATCTCCAACTCCTAGTACAAAATACAAACATTAGAATGCAAGTCTACAAGATACAACCCTAAACCCCTATTTCCCCAGAAACTGATCTAATGGGGCACTAAAATAAAGGAAACTACAGGCAAAGATCAAAAATTGCTTTTCAAAATATTTAAAGACATAAAGGAAGAAATGTATAAGCAAATGCATAAGACATTTAAAAAGCTCAAAGATGTTTTAATTAAACAGATAAAGGATCTCACCAATCACATGTATGACAAACTTAAAGAGCAAACAATAACCTAATTGAGTCAAGTAAGGCAATACATAACATGAATGACAAGTTCTAAAAGAATTAGAAAGTATGAAAAGAAAGCATGCAGAGCTAGGATGAAAAATTTAATGAAAAGCATGGGTAGCTCACTTTCCCAACATGAGGACAGAACAGAAATGGAAGACAAGGTGTATGTAGTAGAACATAAACTCAATGGTACATTAAAAAGAAGATAAAATGCAAGCTAGATGCAACAGATACCAGATGTCTTTAAAAATCATTTTCAGAATTATAGAAATAAAGGGAAATTACAAGATAAAAATTATTCACTGAAATCATAGAAAAATTTCTAAGTCTAAGGAAAGAATTCACAATTCAAGTACAAGAGGTATATAGAACCTCAAATAATCATGATTACTAAAGATCTTCTCCATGACACATCATAATCAACATTTCAGAAGTTCAACCACCGGAGAGAAAACTAAAGGCTGTTAGTGGAAAAAAAAAATAGTATCCTATAAGTATCCTATAAAGGCAAAGCCATCAGAATAACTGTAGGTTTCTGAGCATAAACCTAAAGGCGAGAAGAGACTAGAGAGACAATTTTCAAGCCCCCCAAAAAGCAATGGTCATCCCAGATTTTTATATCCTGAAAAACTAGCCTTCAAAATTGATGGAGAATTAAGGACTTTTCCCACAGAAATCCTAAAGAAATTCTCAACCAAGACACCTGCATTGCAGAAAACACTTAAGGGAATCCTAGACCATGAGGCTACTGGCACCAAAGAGCCCAAAGAAAAGTATAGATCTAACTGTAGTTACACAAAAGGAGGAAATAAATGCATCAGCCCTGGAAAAACAATACAATAACAGCATTCAATGAACACCTTACAATAATAACACAATCTCTATGGTATCAACCCACCAACTAAAGGACAAAGATTAGCAGGCTGGATAATAAAAAAAATCACTTTTTGCCTACAGGAGATACCTCATTAAAAAGAGAGTACACACATTGAAAGTGAAAGTGTTAAAAGGAATACTCCATTCAACCAGCTCCTCCAACAAGCAGGAGTAGTGATCTTCTATTCAGACACAGATGACTCCAAGCCAAAATGATCAGAAGAAGTAAAGATCGCCACTATATACTGGTCAAGGGAAAAACAGAAAGAGAGAGCAATTATAAATATCTATGCATTGAAGGCTCTTGCACCCAGTTTCATAAAACAAAAAACTGCTACAGTTAATAGGACATATAGACCCTGGATCAATTATAGTGGGGGACCTCAATACCCTCTTCTCTCAATTGGGTAAAACAGACAAAAAAATCAACAAATAAATATCAGAGTTAAACTACACCATTGAATAAGTGGAATTAACAGTTATCTACAGAGTGTTTCAACCAAAATCAACAGACTATACATTTTTCTCAACAGCACAAGGAATGTTTTCTAAAATGTTTTCCAAAAGAGACCATATCTTAGGCCACAAAGCATGCATAAATAAATACAGAAGAACTGAAATAATCCTTTGTATAAAATTGAGTCGCAGTAGAATGAAGCTGGAAATAAAGAGCAAAAGAATCCACAGAAACTATGCAAACACAAGGAGATTAGGTAATATGTTATTGAATAATCAATGGATCACAGAAGAAACCAATAAGGAAATTAAAAAGTTTAGAATCAAATGACAACAGAAGCAGAACATACCAAAAACAGTGGGAAACAATGAAAACAGTTCTAAGAAGAAAGGTAATAGCTATAATGGACACATTAAAAAAAAAAGAAAAGAAAAACAGCAATCCCAAATAAATAACCTAATGATGCATTTCAAGGTTCGAGAAAGGCAAGAGAACAGTTCAAATCTGAAACTAACAGAAGGAAGGAAATTAGAAAAACAAAGAGGAAGTTAATGAAATAGAGACTAAAAAAAACATTGCAAGGATCAATAATGAAGCAAAGATTTGGTTCAGTGAAAGAATGGAAAGAGGATTTGGGGATGAGGAATATGGGAGGGAAAGCAAGGAAGAGGAAATAAAATGGATCAAGATATGATATGCATGCAAACCAATTCTCCATGATGAATGTGTATATTATGTATCACAAAGATACACTACATAAATTAATCTTTGAAAAACATAATCAATGCTAGAAGGCATGAGGAACTTATCTGAAGGACTTTTAATGACAGCATGAGAATTATTAATAAATACGTATCAAAAACATGAGGAAGGTAATGTACAATGCTTAATCACAACAAACAATATGCTTTCAAATTCCAAGCAAAGGAGTATCGGGACACATACTATTTCCATTTTCGTAGTATGAACACACCACATGTCAGCAGCAAATTGGACAGGCACATATTTGGGTTTGGCCTGAGTGCAATAGTTATTTAAAGTGTCTTACTTGACTCCTTACACTGTGGGATTCAATCTTTCCACTTCAGATATTTGCAGTCATTAAGCTACTTTCCCGAGGGAAAAGGCTGTTCAGGGCATTGCCCTAGCTTTGCTTAATTAGGATAAGAATCCTAATAAAAGGTGGCACCCGGACACGCATCAGAAACACAGCAGTCCTAGGTCATATTTTTTTAAAATGGCTAGGGACTAGGACGTTCTCATGTTGGACGTTGAAGTTTTGGGGACTACGCAATCCAAAAGGTGTCTTAAATTAAGATGTGGTATGATGATTTTTAATGTCCAAGTAGATACTATGTACATCAGAAAATAGCTGAATAATGAGATATGTTGGGTTTTAGGGTTGCTTACTTGCATGTATGTGTGCAGAACTAGGTAATTTAAGAAATAAGAAGGTAATATAGAAAAAAGTTTTAAAAAGAAAACACATCATTCCCTTTATTAAAAAATATGGCTCAGGTATGAAGATATAGGAAAGAAAGATAACTATTTTTAAATAGAAAAAAACCCAGCATTTATGTAATAATGAAGTTGATTACTTGTGTATAAGGAACAAAATAATGTTATGAGGATATGAGATTCTAAATGTGGTAATAAGGTACAAAGAAAAAGAACAATTTGTTGACATATTCAGAATTATTGAATACTGTACTTTTTATTTTTTGAAGATGGGAATTACACACTAGACCATAGAAAACGACAGTTTTCTCAGGTACTAAAAGACAATCATGAGTGCTGGTGACCCGGCCCCTCCTGTAGCTGTCCAGCTGTGCTATGAGAACTGGAACGGATCCTGTGTCAAAGCTCCCTACTCCCCAGGCCCCCGCCTGGTTCTGTACCTGGTGTTTGGCTCTGGGGCTGTGCTGGCTGTCTTTGGAAACCTGCTGGTGATGATTTCAATCCTGCACTTCAAGCAGCTCCACTCCCCAGCCAATTTTCTGGTCGCCTCTCTGGCCTGTGCTGACTTCTTGGTGGGGACGACTGTGATGCCCTTCAGCATGGTCAGGTCTGTGGAGAGCTGCTGGTACTTTGGGGACGCTTACTGTAAATTACACTCCTGTTTCAATGGCTCCTTCTGTTATTCATCTATCTTCCACCTGTGCTTTATCTCCATTGATAGATACTTCGCTGTCACTGACCCTCTGGTCTATCCAACCAGGTTCACCTTCTCTGTATCTGGCATGTGTATCTCCTTCTCCTGGCTGCTACCCATTGTTTTTTGCTTTTCCCTTCTTTACACAGGGGCAAATGAAGCTGGGCTGGAGGAACTAGTGAGTGCTCTCACCTGTGTGGGAGGCTGTCAGATTGCAATCAATCAAAGCTGGGTCTTGATTGATTTTCTATTATTTTTCATCCCTGCACTTGTGATGATAACTGTTTACTCCAAAATTTTCCTCATAGCTAAGCAACAGGCTAGGAAAATTGAAAGTGTGAGCAATAAGACTGAAAAATCATCAGACAGCTACAAAGACAGGGTGGCCAAGAGGGAGAGAAAAGCTGCAACAACCCTGGGAATCGCAGTGATAGCATTTCTGATTTCATGGTTGCCATACTTCATCGATTCCATCATCGATGCCTTCCTGGGTTTCATCACACCCACATATGTGTATGAGATATTAGTTTGGATCGCTTACTACAACTCAGCAATGAATCCCTTGATTTATGCTTTCTTTTACCCTTGGTTTCGAAAAGCCATCAAATTAACTGTTACAGGCCAAGTGTTCAGAGAGAATTCCTCAGCAACAAACTTGTTTCCTGAGTAGGTTTTTGTTTTCGATGGGAGAATGGAAAAGAGATGCACAATAGATTCATCGGGGGGGGGGGGGGGGAAGAAAAGATCATCCAGTTGCAATATCTTTTATTGTAAAGTAATTGAATTATGCTTCAATTTTGACCCAGGTCAAATGTAGTTTTAATGTTCCTCAGGGAATATAACATTAAAACTCAAATTTATTGGCAAGGACATGACCTGAGAGCCAACACGCTCATCCACCACTGTGATCTTGGGTTACTGAGGTTTCTCTGCATTTCCATTTTTTGTTTGTTCTTCCTGGTACCAGGAATAGAACTCAGGGCTTTGTGCTTGCCAGGCAGGTGTGTCTTTGCACTTCCTTATATGTCAGATTAATAACATTTTCCTTGTAGTTTTTCTGAGAATATTTAACATACAATATATAAAGACCTACTGGAGAATATTTTTAAGCTCTTATTCTTGGCTTTTATTAGTTTATGTAAGTTTATTTCCTGGATATATATTCTCTTTAATATTTCTTAATAAAATACAATTATAAGAAATATAGAGGGATTTAGAGGGTCTTTGTTTAGAGGGTCCCAAGAGAGAGGCTGCATCGTCTGTATCCAAATTGTACATTGAAAAATGTGAGATCAAGGTCAGAAAAATATATCAGGAAATGTATCTATTAATTAATGCCAGCTCCACCATGTACAATGGAAAAGAAAATTGATGTTATAAAAAAAAAATTCACCCATTCATTTTATACTCATAGGTATTGCACTCATAAAAAATATTACACGAAGTTCAGCAACTTTACAAGTCATTAAATATCAGAGATTTTTAAATTCCTTCTTATGATTTAATCTTATTTCTAAATTAATTTATTCTTTGTTTAATTTTTGAATTGTTCTAAACATTTACAGAAGTTTCTAAAGATATACATGAAAGTATAAATCTAAAATATATTCAAAGGAAGAAAGAACACACAGATAAACAATAGAATACAAAGCTAATGTCAAGGGTGGAAAATACTTTTCATTCATACAATTCCAAGCTACTGAATTAGTTATGTAATTCACAATAGATTATGCATACCAGGTAATTAGAGATGAATTGCTCTTGGTATTCAAATTAGATGGCATATGCTCTATGAACAACATGAATCACCTGCTAGATTCGATTTTAGATTAGTTTCTCTTGGACATCAAATTTTATGCATTTACTTATGTCTGTTTTTCTTCTAGTAATTTTTATGGTTATCGGTATGTGTTTGCAGTGCATGATGATCACATTCCTCGTGGAGAGCTGGCTCCTGTACAGAACATGTCTTTATTCTTTTGCAACCCCATCCTCTCTCCTTTCCTCCCCCCCACCCCGTAACTCTTGCTCTCTCTTTTGCAAAAGATCTTTCTATGTTTCCTACTATCTAGCTTTTATTTTGATCTTTATACATATATTGTGTTTCTCATACAAGAGAAAACATGCTTTAGACAGACATCAAATTTTTAAAATAAGAGCATCATATATTTGGGGAAGGAACAAATACACAAAAAAGATGTTCTTGCTGTGGATTTAGCCCAGTGGTTCTGTTGCCTGCCTCGCAAGCACAAGGACCTGAGTTCGATCCCCGGTACCAAAAGAAAAAAATGTTAAAAGATGTTCTTGCTATTTTCTCTAACTTCTATTTAAACACACATCAATGTATTTATTATGAACACATGATTTCTTTTATTATCAAAAATGCTTTGAACTTGAAACCTATTTTTATATTTTTCTCATTTTACTGTATGTCTTTATGTGATTTACTAATAATCAAATGCACCCCAGTGCCTTAGAATTCTTTGCTCATAATTCTTCAGTTCCAGAGTTGAATACTATCGATTTCTTTTCATTCTAGTGGTTTCAGTATGAGTAATATTTTCTGAATAAAGTTAATAGGAAAAAGCAACACGTATGCATTGATTGTGCTCAATGCTCTTTTGTTTATATTTGTTTTCCTGGAATAATTATTAGTTATCTCCTGTGTTTGTCAAATAAAATAATAACTTTTCCTAATCCTGTTATTCCAGCTAAAAAATAGTCATATGCCTTCATTTGAACAAAAAAGATGTTGAAAGATATCTGATGAATACTATAAAGTTTCTTTCTGGATTGAAAACGTACTTTGAACATCTAGTTCAACAGACCTACAATAGATTTTGGTTTTTGTAAACTTTCAGACATATTAGGCCAATCAGTTAAGTTTAGTGTCCCTTCCAAGACGAATATACTGGTCTCTTTGTTTTTATAGTATTTAAAAACTTTCAATATAACAGACGAAATACTATTGCTCTCACAATTCTCTGGGAACTACTCTATGCTGTCTAGAATGTGAGCCTCTGTTTCAGTGGACATTTATTGAATGATTACAGAAGTCTACTCTTGGGTTCTGGGTACAAAGAATATAGCAAGAAAGACATTTAAACCTTGTATGCATTATGTGTAAATTTATGGACTATTCATTCCATACACTGGATTGCTTTAATTATAATAACTCATTTCATCTTTACAACAACCTATGAAGGAGTCAGCATTACTACTTTTACTCAGAAAACTGAGGTACAAGGAGGTGAATTCACATGTCCAAGATATAAATACAAGAGGATATAAGTTTTTGTTGTAACTTTTCTTTTTGCCATATTGAGACTTGAACCCAGGGTCTTCATACTGAGCTGCATTCCCCAACCCCTTTTCTTTTTTTCTTTCTTTCTCTTTCTTTCCTTCCTTCCTTCCTTCCTCCCTCCTCCCTCTCTCCCTCCCTCTCTCCCTCCTTCCTTCCTTTCTTTCTTTCTTTCTTTCTTTCTTTCTTACTTTCTTTCTTTTTTAAATATTCACTTTGAGATTAAAGTCTTGCTAAGTCACTGTTAGCCAGGCGGGGCTCCCACTTCGCAATCTTCCTTACTTACCTGTTAGAAAGCTGGGATTATAAGATATCACCCATACTTCTTCATTTAAACAGGTTTTTTAATTAGTGGGGTTTTTTTACAAGATTTTTCTTCTTTTGAAACTCAAGGGAAAGTTATGCGGATAAACCACATTTTAACCACTGAAGGCAGCAGGACTGGCCCACATATGAAGCAAAACTGTGGCCTTGCCACTTCATTCTGTTTGATCATTTGGTTCCTTTGAGCCTCTCTTCCCCAAGCTTGTCACAGTCAAATCCCTTTATGAATCCAGGCATTGTTGAGATTGAAAATTAAGTTTAACTTTTTCCTATGAAAACCAGATCATTATTTTGAATAACAATGCATTATGTTTATGAATTGTATGTAGCTTTAATAGCTAATGTATTTAATACTACCTTGGAAATTTTCTTTTATTTTCCCTTGCATAAAAGTTTAAAACAAAAAATATGTGGATGCATTTCTAGTGTCTCTCTTTTTAGAAGCCGCCTTGTTCATCCTATCACATTATGATCTGCATTCTAGTGATTTCCTTAAAAAAACTGATCCTCAGAGAATGTCCTTTCTTGTTCATCTCAATGCCTGCAGCAGAAACCTTCCACTATTCATTAACATACTTGTCAATAAATGCTTACTGAATAAAGTGTGTATTTCCTTTAAACATGGGAATATTTTAATAAATTTATATAAGAATATGGATATTTATATTAAGTAAATAAGATTCTGTGTGGATCATTATGTTCTGTTCAAAGTTGTTATCATTATGAATGTTGAAGAGACTCTAAATGTTAAATTTGTGCTATCTTACTGTGAAGATTCATGGAATTAAGTTGTATTTAAACTGTCTTCTGGAAAGAGCCTCCTTCTCTAAGAGTAGAGCATTGGTTATTGAATTCAAGGACAGGAAAATTCATAAACCGTGAATGTTATATTCCCCCACACTCATTAAACTCATGGTAGATTCATGAAATATTACTACATAAAAGTACTGCTAGAATGAACTAATCTATCGTTTTTAGATCCAGAGAATAGGTTAGTCCAGGTACGACTATGTGAATACATGAGGGTTTGAGCACCCTTCAGTGGTATCTGGCTGACCAGAGGGTCAAGGTGTGCCCTTTTAGGGACAGCGTGGATGACCACCCTCTCTGCTCTGACAACTGGCCACAAGGTAACCTCTCCTTTCCGAGCACTTCAGGAGCTCTCTTCCCTACAGTAGGCTGGGCTACAGATCCATGACTGTCTATTAGCTGTTATTGTGGTCATACACTGCAATTATTCCTAAACTAGTCACGAAGGATTTCATATTACTTTTTCATGAGGGCTCCTCATCTAATCCCAGTTGCCTCCCAAATCCTCCACCTCCTAGTGCCTTTACATTAGAGGTAGTATTTCTTTTCTTTCTTTAATTTTAATTTCTGTTAGTACCTGTTGCAGCACATAATGATTATATTCATCCCTCAGAGTTGGTGCATGGACATAGCACATCTTAATTCCTTCTTTCATCCCCTCCTCTCTCCTCCCTCCCCCTCCCTCCACCTCTTGGTCTCCTTCCCATTTGCCAAAGAGTTACCTCCTTGTTTCCTCTTATCTATCTTTTATTTTGCTCTTTATTTATACTTGGGATTTCTCATATAAGAGAGATCATGGGATATTTAAGCTTGTGTGCCTGATTTATTTCACTTAACAGTATGGTCTCAAGGTGCATCCATTTTCTTACAAATGACTCCTTTGTCCTTTTTTATGGCAGAGCAGTACTCTATTGTTTGTAAATACCAAGTTTTTTATCCATTCATCTGTTGATGGACACATAGGTGGCTTCCAAGATTTAGCTATTATGAGTTGTGCTGCTATAAATATGGGTGTGCATATATAAATGTAATATGATGTCTTTAACTCTTTGGGGAAGATATCTAGAAGGGAATAGCTAGGTCAAATGAAATTTCTAATTTTAGCTTTTTGAAGACTTTCCACACCAGTTTTAACATTTGAATTTTAAGGGGATACAAACATTTATTCATAAACCTATCACCCATCGTTCTTTCCATTCATCGCAGATTTCTTTGCTGCTGTGAAAGTCTTCTCAGAATGCTCGAGCTTACCTGTCTTCACCCTGCACCAGCAGAGGGACTCACTGGTGATCTCGAGTCCCAGTCCCAAGCACAGGCTGAGCCAACACAGCTGAACAAGTTACATCCATGCCGAGGGATGAGCAAGAGAGGCTGGATTGTGTGTGTGTGTGTGTGTGTGTGGGTACGCACTACTGGGGATTGAACTCAGGGCCTTTGCACTGAGCTACATCCTGTCCCTTTTTATTGCTTCTTTTGAGACAGATTTCTTTAAGTCTCTAATTTACATAAGCTCTGCTCAAAATTGAGATCCTCCTGCCTCAGCCTCCCACAGTGCTGGGGTTTCAGGGCTGTGCCACCACACCTGGCTGGGGATGTATCTTCTGTAGGTGTGGAGAGGATGTTCTTAGATAATAGGCAGATGGATGGAAAACACACCAAAGGTATCCAGGACCTCATTGTATCAAGGGGCTCTGGAAGTGAGGAACTCCTGGGCTTCGGGTGCACAGGTGTCATGGATGGAAGCCAAACGTCTCTTAGGTAAGAAAGAAGACAAAGGGTGGAATAAGAAAATACACAGAGTAAAAAGATCTCTTTGCCCACTTTGTTGTAAACACACGGGGTGGTACTGGAGCTCACAGAAGCAGTGAGAATGGGGCTTCCCGGGGATCAACAAGGCAGGAAGGGCATGGTGGCCGGGTCGCTGGCTCACATCTGTCCTACAGCTCTAGGAGCGTGGAGTCCAGGAAGGCTCAGCACAGAGGCAGGCACTCCTCTCTCCCAGCTGCTCCCAGGCTGCCTCAGCTTTCCCTGCCTGACACCCTCTGCCCCGTGCCCCCACCCCAGGCCACACAGTGCCCATTCCCCAGGGGCTGGGATGGGAGAGCCGCTTCTGGCTGCAGACAAAGGTGAGATGGGAAGTTTGCCCAAGCCAAGGACATTCATAAATGTGAATCAGAACATGTTACTTTCTTATGATCCCCAGTGGCAAGTATTAAAAATATAACAATATGGTATATTGACTAAAGGGAATGATATGTGTGAAAGTTACTTTATTCAGCATCAAACGTTAAAATTGAGTTCATTCCAGGCCACACTGTCCACACCTGCACACCTCTCTCCTTTTCCTCCTTCCTGAACTTCTTTCATTGGAATTCTTGTTTCTGAGTTGCCTCCTAGAGGAAATAAATTAAGTTATTCTTATTCCTTTCCTCTTGGTTGATCACCAATATCTCAATGTTAATGTTTGAACAAATAAAACCTTAGCCACAAAATTTTATTTTATTTCTCCACCTTTGGTATGAGACCCCAACATGGGAACAAATTTAAAAAAACTGTGTATTGATTGGTACAATAGACACATATGACTTTAAAGTAAGAACATGATAGACAACTCATTCATCCAGTATACATAGGGAAACTACCAATGAGGCAGGCGCCCTTAGTATTGTGTTTAGTAGTTTGAAGAGAGAGGTCAATGGTGGAAGAGGGAAAAGATATCCAGAAGGGAAAGTCAGCATATGCTATGTATCAGAGATGAGGTAAAAGCATTATCAGAACTGTCAAATTTTTGAACTGCTCTTACATGGGCATGTTGTATGGAGCAGCAGGAGATTTGTACAAGGGCCTAAGGCTGATCAACCTTGTACGTACATTGCCAAAGAATTTGGATTCAAGCAGAGGTCAGTGTGTCCAAAGGGAAAGGATAAAAATACAGTTCTGTTTGGTGAGAATGCTCACCAACATACTCTTAGGTTTGTATAAACAATTTCTTTCTATAGTCGCTTATATTTGTACAAAGGGTTGCTTTCCACCAAGTACAAGAAATAAATTTCGGGTTTATTCCTCTTCTTTTCTCATAGGGTACATTCCAATTCCTCTTTCTTAGGCCCTCTTAGTAGTAGCAATGGATGCTCACTTTTATTGTCTTATGCAATGCAATGCATTTCTCTAACTCTGAGGACCAGACATAGCAGCACCTCCAACAAAGGGAGGTGCTCCTTCCAACCTTGTTAGGAAGTGAGCCTCCTCTCTGGATGCTCGTGCCCCAGCCACAAGTCTCTGTACTCTGTGGCTATTGCTCATGTGCTGTGCTCAGCCTCCTCTTTATAGCTAGAAAAACAGTAAGTTGTAAAAGAATCGTAAGGTCAAAGACTGGGGCCCTGAAAAGTGTGCTCCTGCCTTTCTTCCTCATTTTCCAACAACCAGTGACCCTAAACACTTCATTTTGCCCTAGTTTGTTTTTGAAATTTCTTTTGGCAATCACCTCATTTCTGTTCGAGTAATACAAAACACTGTCCAGAAGTCTTCCAAACACCCTTCTTCTCGACTCTCTCGTATTTCTGAAATTGGCCATGACAGCTTCCCCGCTCCCCGCCCCCGCCCCGGTCATGGTCAGGACCCTGGATCCAGGATTTAGTCAGCCTGGAGATCAGATGTCTACAGACCTTGGAATTGCTCTCACTTCTACACAGGCAGCTTTCAGGTCACTTCCCAAGGCTCTGTGCTAGCAGTAGCTGCCACACTCTGAGATTAGATTGACCTTCTACAGAAATAGTTCCCATCCACTCTTTCCTCAATGAACTCGGGAACTTCTGTTCCCAAAGCTGGTTAGGGCTTAATGTTACTCTATTAAGGAACACTTCAGTTAATTCTTCTGGGTACGGGAAGAGGAAATGCATGCTGGGAAATACTCTTGGTAGCTTGTGCAATCTTTGAATACAGCATGCAATTAATACTTAGGAAAGGAAGAGTTAGAGGATCTTGAAGTCCTGCTGCAAAACAAGATTAAAATACTTCAAGAACAGTAAGATGTACCATGCAGGATGTGTTAATCACTCTAAACTAGAGTTTCCAAAACACAGGAATGCAGCTACAATTTATTTTACCATGCGCAAAAAGCATGCTAAAAATGTATGCATTAATATTATGAACAGGGCCAGGGATTTAGCTCAGTGGTTTTGCCACCTGCTGCGCAAGCACAAGGACCTGAGTTTGATCCCCGGTACCAATAATAATAATAATAACAATAATAATATGAACATATTAAAATGTTTTCTTTCAATTAATACAAGGAAAGAAAGCCAAGGTCAATGCTCAGATAATAACTGAGATATGTGAAAATTAATATAAATTTTGATGCATTTATTTTATCACACATATTCAAATGATAGCATAATTTACAAAGTAAATCCCTATTACACATAAAATATGACTTCACAAAAACCTACTTAAATATATTCACATGTGCAGGTCAGATTGCCTAGACTATTTTGTAATATGTGTTAGAGAATTTTTTGGGTTTATAGTAAATTGACTCCCCTTGTCAATTAGCACAAAACTTCCAAGCACTTTTGAAGGGCTCCATAACCTTCTATTACACAACTGTGATATAATTATTTGACTTGTTCACATTTATCCAGATTTTTTCCATTTATTCCTTAAGAGTTATACAAAACATTCTTTTCATTGTAATTGCTTGCCTGATTCTTTTTTTAGTTTGCTTGCTAGAATGTAGGGTTAACTGATATGTGTGTTTTAAATTTTATACAAACTTTCTGATTCCCCTTCGAAAGGGGACATTAAATTATATTCTTCAGAGATACATGAAACCATTCTCAATTCTGTGTGGAGCTAAATTCTCTACACCTTAATTTCCATCATGTTATTAATTCTTCTAAAATTTACTGATATGATATAAGAAACTATCACATTTTGGCCAGCTTTTTAAATATTTATAAATTTAGCATTTAATGTATTTATTCACCCTTTTAATTTTTTCTTTTTTTTCTTGAAAATATTTTACTCTAGATTGAAAAATGAACAGCTCCTTTGAATTTTTTCCTTGTAAAACTGCCTCTTCACTCGGTGAAATGTTTGCCTCTTACTGTTTAATAAAAATTTTCAAAGCCTTCTTCCACGTTTCATTACTCATACTGTTGATAGTTTTCTCAAGTTCTTCACTTTTCTTAAGTTAATCTTTACTTTTGAAGTTTACAAAACATTAAATTCAATGTAAACACACACAGTGTTTTGTTATGAATTCTGCCAATGAATAATTATAAAAGCAATATTTGCTTCTAAATTTTTAACATCAAGAAGAAACAGTTTGGGTTTCTTGAAGAATATGAGGTACAATGCCTAACAATATTTTTCCAAAATGCCATATGCCCCATCATCATTTCTGGAATAATATATTCTTTCCTCAAAACTTAAAATGCATTATTTTTTTATCTACAACAGTGCATGTGTTTTTGGTAATTTTACAGAAAAAGAAACAGAAAATGGCAGTGCGTTGTAACAGAAAATGACAATGAGATACTGCACAGAATGAGAAAAGCAATGCCATCTAATAATAATCACTACTGCAGAAATTGCACCATTTGCTCTTGATTATTCCCATGTTTGTGCATCTCCCATCCTACAAAATATATGTGATTCCTGTCCTGACCCTGAAATTGTTGATGTATATGAGTCAGGGTCCCTGTTAAGAGCTCCAAAACAATTTGGCCCAGGAGAACAGGCTGCTGAGAGTGATAGCCTGGTAAAACTGGCCTTCAGTAGGACATGGGGACAAGACATTTAGAGGCAGAGTGAAACTGGGACCCTTGGAAGGAGCTAAAATTGCACAAGAATAGGAGATGCTGTAGGGAAAATAATGAAGTTCTGAAAAGGGAACTGGGGAGATCTGAGGAGATTGGGAAATGTAAACTTTGTATCAATAACCATTTAATAAATATGCTTCTATCAAATTCTTCAACATGGTCATTTCATCAAGAACTACTAGCCAAAAGTTGTGCCATGCAATTGACGTTCCACTTCCCCTGCCTAGTTTAATGTTAAATATCCATGCACTGTATAATAACTGTCATAATAGTGCTAAGTTCCCATTATCTCAACAAATTCTTCAATTTCAAATTTAGTCTGACTTAGAAAATAAAATTATGTCTGATGAACTGTCTTGTAGTTCCTGGCCAAATACAGTAAGTTTTACTCTCTCCTAAAGCAAGGATAAAATAAAACATAAATCATAGGATTCAGAGCCGAATTATAGCAGACAACCTCACAAAACATCTCCTAAACACAGCAAGATGTTATAAAACCCAAAAAAGTATTAAAGAATGAATCATTCACATACGCTAAGCATGAAGTAATAAATATTATCACTGTGACCCCCGGGTTTTAGCTGCATTTCTTTTGGCCACCTTCATTTTCTAAGTTCTTGATAGTAATTCTGTTTTGCTACCAACACTTTTAATCCTCTTAGCCTATTTTCTAATTATCACAAAAATTTCACCTCATAGAAGTGTCATAATGATAGGCATTAAAATAATATAAAATCTATCAAAATTCAAATTAGATTTATGACAGGATGACAATCTAGGGAGTTGAGGCACTAGTTAACTCCTTCAGTCCTTCATCATTGACACCTGTGCCAGACACAGCACTGCTGTACACCAGCAGGATCCAGGAGACATTTATGTGAATGCCTGACACAGACACCCTGAACTTGGTGGGGTAGACCAGGGGGTCAGTAACAGCCATGTACCTGTCCATGGAGATGAAGCACAGGTGCAAGAGAGAAGAGTAGCAAAATGCTGCATCACAGCAGCTGTGAAAGGTACAAAACCAGCAGTACCAGCAGCTCTCCACGGACCTGACCATGCTGAAGGGCGTCACAGTGACTCCCACCAAGAAGTCAGCGCAGGCCAGAGAGGCAACCAGGAAATTGGTTGATGAAAGTAGCTACTTGAAATGGAGTTTTCCCCACAGAATCAGCCCAGTTCCAAAGTCAAACATCACAGAGAGATGCATCCAGGGCCCAGGTGAGCAGGGAGATTTCACACAGGACCCATTCATGTTCTGGATGCAGAGCTGTGAGCCTGTGGTAGGGACAAGCTGTTTGTATGTACGTAAGTTCTGCCCTTTTCCAATCACAAACAAACTAGTCTTCTTTTTCCAGAGCGGGAGAAGATTCTCTAAGTTGAATACCTACACTATAATTATCAGATATTTTCCCTTGCTCAGTCCCATATCCGTTTCAATTTTTATTTCTGAACCTGTGATATAATAATCTGTTCTGTTTAAATGCTACGTGAGTTCTATTATTACCAATATCATTCTTATTTTTGTGAACAGAACTGAAAGCAATTTTCTAAATTCACAAGAATTTAACATCAAGCATTTCTGCCTCACACTTCATAGTCTCACAGATGATGTCATTGATCATCTTTTGGCATCTGTTCTTGATTTCTGGGGTCACCCTCTTGGTCAGAGTGACAGAGTTTTTTATTTATAAGGAACCTTTACTGCCGCACACACATAAGGCTGTCTGAGAAGTTAATGAAAAAATGCTCCAAGAAACAGAGCCAAAAGCCACATTCAAAAAAACCATGTAGAGTCTCTGAAATCCGAGGTATGAATAAAGAGAAAAAGTTAGCCATGATCGGCTCCACTTAAATATATTGGTTAGTTCAGAGTAGCCTGTGTAATGAAACTCAACAGGGGCTATATGAAAAAAGGAAAATGAAAGAACATTGTCACAAATAATATATGACAATCTTAAGCTCACTTTAAAAAGATGATACATCATAACTGAAGTCTATACCATGAGTGGAATTTAGATTTAATAAAAGAAAACTAATTCATATAATTAATTATTTGACAGATTAAAATCATAACTTTGTAATCATCTGATGAAATGCAGAAAAAATCATTTAATAAAATTCAAAATTTATTCATTTTTGAATGAAAAGTTTCTTAGCAAACTGAAATACAAGTATTCTGTTCATAGAAAGATCTCTACAAATACCAAATCATTTATGATGGTAATGAAATTTGTGAGCATTTCAAAATTTGTAACAAAGCAAAAATGTTTTAGCAATCCTTATATTCATAGGGTTTTTTGTAAGTTCTCTGTGACATCTCTAATTGCAACTGAGGTTTACTTAGTATAAACATATTCTGTTGTCTGTGTTGGTATTCCCTTGAATACTATCCTTAAATGATGATATGATAGACTTAACTAAGCCTATAAGTAAGTTTTCTTGGAATCAGGTATCTGATTTAGTCATTGGTAGCCAGTGAGGTTATTCTGTGGTACCCACAAACATTATATGCTTGTGTAACAAGACAGCTATGATCAGTATATCTAGGGTAATCCTACTTAAGAAAGATATGAAAGACTAATACTGTATCTTCTCCCCTTTTTTTTGAAGTTTCACATACTCAGTGTATATTCAAAAGAAACACAATTTTAGGATTATAAAAAATATTTATGCTCAATGATAGGATGTTTCAAGAATTTTAATCTACCTTTGAATTTACATCACATTATTTGTCATATAATTGAGCAACAGTACAATTTATAGAATACTTACATAATGTTACTATTAATCAAATCTTTTACTTAATTTTTTTCTATTTGTCCCATATACTCTAAAAATAGTAAATGAGCGTGATACCTTTACAAACTCTGCTTCAGCTTGCCTGATCTATTGAATATCATTAACCAATAGCATAAAACTTTATGTATTGGTTGTTATCATGCTATCTACTCTGCCTTATTATTTCCCAAGCCCAATTTTCCATTTCTGAGAAATGAGAAATAATCCTGCTGTGCAAAAAGGTTGCCACATTCTTATGTATAAAAATTCAAACATGCTTAGAGACTAATTAAATAGCTTTTTAATCAAAAAAGTAAAGTCTCCTTTACTTTTTAAACCCTAGGCCAGTTGGACACATGTGGGTGAGAAAACAGTGTTACAGAAATTACCAGCAGGACATATGAGCCTTATCATAGTACTGGGCCTTTACTTGTGGGAGTTAGCATCCCTGGAATTTTTGGGCTTTCAACAATATCATTTAAAGTGTGTTGTTAATATTCCCCTCAAAATTATCTTCCTTAAGCAAAATACTATAAATAGCATACTTTTATCTTTATTCATTCCTCACACAGGTATTTTGACAATGTGCTCAACATTTTAAAAAAAATGTCAAGTCTCATTGGAAACTAATAAAAAACCCCATAATATTAATGAATGACTCCACAGATAAGTAAAAAGAGTTTATATACTATTACTCTTCTACAATGTGGTTTCTTTATACACAGTATTCTAGATATGAATTCCAAAATAAATTTTATTGACTCAGTAGTGGAAAATATTCCAGGAGATAAAATGTAAAATTATAGCATGCCTTGTTTTTACTATTTATAATGCAATATACTTTATTTGCAGGACTGGTATATAATCTTTCAGGCTAGAACTTCCTGGAGAAAGAAAATACAATTGTCCTTCCCACCACCCCTTGTTATTGCTTTCTCCAGATCAAAAGCTGATGATAATGACACGTTTGCATTTTCATTTTGTTAATAAACACTGCCCTTTGTTGTAGATTTCTCCACTTACAAAATTTCTGTAGTTAACAGTGTGCTCCTAAGGCTGAACTGCTGCTCCCACAATACTGTGGGGGAGCACTCGAGATGCTGCACACCCATTAGCACAAGCTTACTTGCTGCCTCCCAAGCTCCTGGGAGGTACAGACACTGAG